>NC_071291.1:28672500-29331071 GCF_943737925.1 Anopheles nili
TAATTATTTCATGCATTATATATTTTGTTATGCAGTATACATTATATTAATATTAGACTTATATTATTAAACTTATCGCGGGTAAATTTGCAAATTTTTTATCCATTATATTTAAATCTAATCTGAATTTTTAAAATTTTTTAACAAGTGCTTTATTCAAAAGCGTTGTTGTTTTAACGAAACGAATTTGAGATAGATTTATTGGTGAGATTGAAATGCGAAACCATCTTCTTGAGCCCAACTGAATTTAAACCGCAAGAAAACCAATTGTTTAATATAATTTGTTGCTTTATCTTCTTATCTATGCTCGTATGTGTCGCGTTTATTATCGACTATTGTTCGCGACACCTGTTGCCTAATCACGCTTGATGGACATTTCCGATGTGGTAAGTGAACACAACAACTCGTCACCGTGTCAACATACGCGAATTGAAACCCCATCACATCGTCGATGTGGTACAGGGTTGCTGCACGTTCTACACTCACGTTCTAGCATGGTGGCATATGCACTACCCTATGCTTACCCACGCCGACAATAAATACAATTTAATGCTCCCTTCCACTAGTGCTTTAGGAAAAGCCTTCTAAAGGGCACCGGTGGCCTATAAATGGGATTTGGCCTCGATGAATTTCGCTTAGATGTGCTAGTTGCCATTTTTACACCACGGGCGCATGGGTCCAATTATTTTCGCGTGCTTCGGCAAAGAGGCATCCAAACGGAAAATAACAACCTTCTCCGACCCGACCGAGGAAGAAATGGTACATTTTTTGCGCACAAAGCAAAAGTGCAACGGTAGGCACCGGGACTTAAAAATAGACAACATTTGCGGAAGAGGCTTTACGGTGCCAGCGGCTCTAGTTAGCCGGTACGAACCTGGGCCTGGGCGGAGCAAGAGGGCGACAAATCGTGACCTAAATGGAACGTTTATGCGCCCACTGTTCTTCCTGTCTGAGGTTCTCGCCTCTGCAAAACCGCGCATTGTTTGTTCGGCTTCTAATGCACTAGAAATAAAAAAAGAAAGATTTCTATTGCCGCTACCACTAGCAAAGCTGCCAGCTATCGCCCGATTGCACCCACTTCTGACGTGCGCCGTGCCGTTTGCCAGGATCCCCATGAGAAAGTGACGGCCAGACAGGGACGAGCAGCTGTTTAGCTTATGAATAAAATACATGTATTGTTCATCTTTTATTAGACAATATTATGCCGCATTTTATATTCCACGCCAACAGCGTGACTTTGTTGGCGGGTAATGCATATCGTAGGTGAACTATACAGGTTCCTATTTGCTGCACGTTGAGGTAAAGGTACAGAAAATACTCACCACCCACTTCCCCATCCAATGCTCATGGTATGTCAGAACGACAAACGAGATTTTTAAAAATAAAATGTCAGTGCAAAATGCTGAACGGCGCCTCGGATATATCGTGCTTGCGTGCTTACCCGTGGCGAACACGATGTTTACGATCAGTTCGCATTACAGCGAGGCCATGATAAGGTTATGTAAAGCCCTGTTCGCCTCCAACACAGTCCTGTCAATGAACCACTTCGTCTTGCTGGCGACGAACCGCATGGGGTCGGTCAGAATCGACCGGCTCACCTGGCACCATTCGGCAAAAGCAACAAAAAGTGCTTACCTTCCTAAGCAAACTCTTCAACGATTGCTAGGCGGCAATTAGATGTTCAATAAATCAATCCCATGCTTAATTAGATTTTCTAACCACTACCCGCGTCGCGTAGCACGCCACAGTCGGGCGCTCTTAAGTCCGATGCTCTCTGCTCGTTTCGATCGACAGCCAATTCGTCCAAGTGGTGTATTTTGGATAGCACTGCACTTGGATTTCAATTATGATTTATGATCTTATAGTCGAGTATGCGGACAAGCTTGAGTTGATCAGAACGAAATGCATAGAAAATATTATTAGTCGCAAGCGGGGATAATTATTTTTATGACACACCTGCCTTATTTACCCTACACTATGTAGATTTTTTACACTTTCCCTCAACGGAGAAGCAAATCTTTTACTTTAGATAAATTTCAGTCGTATTTCATTCAGATCCACATTTATAATCACTTGAAAAATCATTTTGTTTGTTTGTTTTTAAACTATTTGCGCGGTTGCTCTAGAGCATTCTGGATGCTTTAAAATATTTTACGCTACTCACCAAGATCCGTCCTGTAGTCGTCTGTCCCGAGATCAGCTCGCCGGCCCAGTCCTTCGCTTCGGTCATAAAGGTTCCCTCGAAGTCTTGCTTGCCCTGGCGGGAGGCCTTCTGCTCCTTCTGCTTCGGATCGTTCGGCGACAGCTCGGGCTCCTTCCGGCAGAACAGGAAGGCGAACGTGCGCCATAGCAGCACGGCCAGCAGGCCGGCCAGAAAGGTGAAGATGCTGGACAGCAGAAAGCACCACCATTTTCGCACCCGGAGACAATCATCGAGATCGGTCGGTGGCAGCTCCGTGGTCAGTACTGATTGCTCCTCGTCACAGCCCGACATCCCCTCGATCCCGCTAGTAGGCCTGGTGGGGGGATCGAGAACGCACACCGCTGCACACTGGTTCGCAACCTTCTAGCTGCAGTCATTGGACATGACGTCGTGCCGGACGGAGCTGGCGGCGACTCCCACGGGGATCTCTAGCGAACCTGCGGCGCCTTCTCCTCGCGCACTGGTTCAAGCTCGGAAGGATAACCGGTAAACGGTGCCTCGTGGCTCACGCAGGACTTTTCCAAGTGAGGTGAAGCAGTAATCTCTCACACAATCTTTCTCTCTCTCTCTCTCTCTTTCTCTCTTTATGGCTCACTTTTATTTTTTCGCTGCTTCTTAGATTTGTGGGCTCACATCAGCCACGACGCGTACCTCCAGGACCGGGACACCATGCGTCCACACAAACACGCACCAACACGCGCACCCACACCAAACCTTCTCTTCTATAACACCGCTTCCGGTCTTTGCGTTATCGATGCGGGAACTAGGTCAGGACGTCAGCGAGCGAACCGAAGGGCTAGCAAGCCACGGCACGCCAGCGGGCTTGAAAATGGAGGATACCCGGGCTTCACTGGTAACGCACACACTCGTACGCGCACGAATACACACACAAACACACCCGTTAGTTGATGCTTACAGGATCTCAATTATTCTTCGCCTTTCCTTCAGTAGCGGTTCTGCGAGAGCAAGTTGCGGGTTCCACCGAAGCGAGAGCGTGAAGGAGTCTTTTCGGGTGCCAAGTGGGCACGATTTTGGGCTCCGTCTTGGGCCCCTCACCCCGCTCTCCCGCCCGTCTTGCAACACTGCCTGACCGCTGCCGGGAATATGTTCGTTTCGGTTACGACTCCGCCGTAAAGCCACGGCACCTTGAAAGAACTGTCTTTGCTGTTGTTGCTCACAACTTCTACACCCACTAGCACTGGCGTTTCTGTTTCATAGCTGTCGAGGAAAGAACGATGGTTGGTAAGGTGTTGGAGTTCAATTTTTAAACTCTAAACGATCCGGGGTACGGAGGTTGTGCCACTCGTGGTCACATCCGACGAAGGTTGCTTCGATCGAGCGCGATGTTGAACACGTCTCACACAACGTGCACGTCACTCGATATTTCGTCGATGGCTACTGTGGCAGTGGTTCGTGGTGGACTCGTGTGGTGCAATGACACATACACACACACACAGACAGACACACACTCATACACATGCAAACCTGCCTGCGCCTTGAGCTTCGTACGGTCGCTTCCAGCACAACTAGCACCAGCGTTTCGTTGAATTCAAAAAACGGAAATCCCCGTTATATAATAAAACCAGCCCGAAAAAAGCATACGATACTTCTCCGAGCCCAGCGTTACGACAGCAGGACACGGGCGAAAAAACTTTGAAAGCAAGGAGCACTTCCGCTACACCAGATTGCGACGAACGGGCTCGACACAGGGCAGCGCACACAATGAATGGAGAGCGAGAGAACAGTCTCACACGAGCACGATGAGCGATGGAAAGCAAGAGGACCCACAAAGAGAGTGGGTGAGCAACTGCATTAGAACGAACAAGAGACAAAGAGCAAAAGAGCGAAAGAGGGTGGGAGACAGCGAGGGTGGGTGATAAAAAAGGACTTTTCACTTCGCCATCTTTGCATGGAGAGCACCAGCGTGCCCGTTCACCTCAATCTGGGTTACGTACAGGTGAAGAAATGTAGGCATTTTTCTCTCAAAAAAATAACTTCCACGCTGCCCAAATTCTACCAAATCGGTAGAATGTTGGTTTGAAAAATGGAAAACGTTTTTTTTTACCCGAAGACTACTTTCAACATGTTTTGTCAAAAAGTGTTATCGCATCACTCGCAACTGAACTGGACTAACTTTTGTAGATCAAGTCTTCACTATATCATTTTCTATGCCATCACAGTTGAAAAATTATTACCTTTAAGTTTATTAGTTTTTTTTTCAATTTTGACTTGTTGAAAACATGTAATCACTGCAAAGTAGCTAGCGCAATATAGACCACCAGAGTAACATGCTTTTCTTGAGCGAAAACAACGCTCCTTGTGTGGCGATTATCAAACACAAAAGATGTCTCCAGGATTCACGAGGTTCTTGAAGCAATTGCTCTTTCTTCGTTTTACCACATTTGCTCCCTCTCTCCCTCGCTTACTCTCACTCTATCTGTCTCTCTTTCTCTCTCATTTAATTGCTCCTTATTTTGTGCTCTCCAAAAGAGGCTAATCCACCGCTCCAAGCCCACCACTGACCGTTCCAACCTAAAGGAAACAATACTGCGTTCCCTTTTAACTTTACACAAACAACGTTTCCGTCCCAGCAGGTTGCAAATAATTTCGTTACAAACAAAAATGACCATCCATCCTAGCAGTGAAATTAGGGTCCGATTTGACTCATCTTCTTGGGAACCGTTCGCACAGCATGAAACCTTGCAAACCAAAAGGCCAATCGAAGGCCCACCTGCGAGGTGCGACAAAACTAAATTAATTCGTTTGCCGTGTCATTACCCACTTTCCGGCCATTGCGTCGCCACCCACACCCGCTAGTCACCAGGATGGGACGGCTTTCAACAGTTCCCATACTACCCCAATTGAAAAATAACAGCAAACACACGACCCAGCAGTGGGCCAACCATTTATCGCCATCGCGCTATCGCCCTCTCCTGCATACAGCCGTCTTTTTCTACAACGCTCGATCGCGTGGTCGCTAGCTCTGCACCAATGCCAGCAGAAAATGGACCACGGGAAAACACCAAACGCCTTCGCGGCGGAAACCCAGCGGAAGACATGTTGGGAAAGCAAAATGACACCACCCACCGCTCGCATCGGCGGCCTCGGCCTCTTCTCGGGTCCGGCCTTTTCCATCTCCTGGGGGTGCCTCGGGCCGGGGCTGCCCAAAATCCGCTCGATATATTCGGCGGCCCATCCGTGGCCCGACTTCGTGGCCGGACTTGGCGCCTCCACGTAGCGCGACCTAGGTGAAAAATGGCTTCGTGCTCTCGCAACCATTATCTTTACGCGCGCGCGAGCCAGAGCGGGCGGCCAAGTGTGTGAGATCGCGAGAGACAGCACTCGTTGTTCCGGCTCTCCGTGCGTCCGCTTTTCCGACACGAGTCGGGTGGGGGTGTAGCTGGGTGGCTTAGGAAAACGTGACCTCTCCGGCGGTGTTGATCCCGCTGCTCATCCTTACTTCATAGTTATCTCAAAATTGGCTCCCTGCTCTCGCGGGCCTTTTATCACCAAAAAAACCACCACGCTCAATGTGCCATGTGTGCTCTATTTCTCTCACGGCTGCTGAAGTTTGTTCCATTTCTTTTTTTTATTATCACCTTCCAATATAACTACAGTGCCTACTAGTATGCCGTTTCCTCTCGCCAATTTCTCTCAGCTCACTTTGCTTCACTCGGTCACGAATTTGATCGTCACGCTCTCTCTCTCTCTCTTTCTCTTTCTCTTTAAAGTTTCCTCAAGCAAAAGGCGAAAAATGGGGAATAAAAAAAACTTGGTCATAGGCCTCCTTTTTTCCTAGCTGGCACACAACATTTTTCGCACTTCGCACAAATGCGGTACATCGTTGACTGGGGGCACTGATCATGGTAAATGCCCGCCATTGCCCAACGCGGACGCTTGAGCGCACTTTTTCACACTCAACGCACACACACATACACACACAAACACATAAGGGTACAGTTTTAATAAAATTAAAGTCGACCATCTTTGCTGATGATGTACATCACCGGACAAATATGTTGCCCCAGTTTCGAAGCACATTTCGTAATAGGTTACACAGGACGACGGTCCACCAGTGGCCACCCTTGACAACGGCTCTTCCAGTCAGTAATTAATGGTACCGAGCGAAAGAGGAGGGGTCAATAGTTCGATCGGGTGGGTAGCAGCGAAAAATGTGATTTTCTCCCCGTATTTCGGCTCGAACACGTGCGAAAGGCACCGCAACGAAACGGCACCACACCGAGGGTCCCGTTGGGTGACAGAAATCCCGGAAAAACCGTTGAAAAGGTGCGAAAAATGGGAGTTGAAAATTGTTACACATCCACGTACACACGGAGACACACCAGTTCACCAGCATAGAGCCCTGCCATGCTCCATTTTCTCCCCTGCAGTACACCACCCCGAATGGCAGTCGGTTAGCCGAGCGAATCGTTACCTTCACGGGCGAGATCTAGCACAGTTCTGATGGAAAATCCGTTCTCTCACTCAGTGGATGCTCCTCCGCGCTGTCGATCGAATAGAGCGTTAGCGCGGCATGGGGGGTTCGGGAAAACACGAGTGAAAATGAGAATGCGTCCGCACTACGGCTTTCACTACGGCTGCGCCGGGTCAGGGTTGCATGAATGGCTCCGTACCGGTTTCGTATCGGCGCTGGATTCGAAATGCGTTATCGTTGGTGAAGCGCCAACGGTTCAAATGCCAGCAGCCGATGCATGACGATTAAAATCTTAACATAATACGGGCAGCAATAAGAGCACGTGCAAGAATTTCTGAGTATGACAATCATTTACCGTACAGAAATAACTAATATCTTGCAGGCATCCGAATTAAGCTCTTACGTTATACACAATTACCTACAACAGCTAGTTCTATTATTGATAAAAATAATAATACTACTGGGGTTTCGCTAGTCGAAGTGTTATCGGGGTATAGGGCCATAAACACACGATATTCGGGCTGGAGCCTACGTGAAAATTTAAAGTCATAAAAAGCCTTAGCTTAGCTGCTAAGCTCAAGACAGGTTTTGGCCGTACACCAGTTGTTGAACCATTTAAGCAGAAAAATAATTCTACTCAACCGATAGATTCTGATGGTAAAATCTTAACTTTAGCCCATAAGTGTCGGTTGGAGCTGGGCTCCAGCACTGTGTTGAAAGTAGAGCGACGGTTGAATAACTTAGTAAATAAAGAGGATATTTCCCTGATTGCAATTAAGTGAACCCTGTGTTCTTATATTGTACGAAGTTATCAATCATTTTTGTTTGAGTTTGCGAACAACAATGGTTTGAGTCGATGTAATAAAAAACGAGTAAACGAGGTGAATTATTTATTTTAAATCTCAATAGACTGGAGTTCAGAATTGCAATTGCAAAATTTTTGCAAATTATTCAAACAATAAACGCACACGCGATTTTGCGAAGGTTTATTTGCAAAGAATAAGCTCATTCGGATCGAATACACAACTGCGTGGAAAACAAAAGAAATAAATCAAACCAGAATAGACATTGGCCAAAGACTGCTCTGGCAAAACAAATGACATTTTTTAATAAAGTAACATTAGAGCATACTTGATAAAATATTGTAATTTTCACTACTGAACAGTAACAACGTCTAAATAAATAAAAACGAAAGGAAGCGCTGAACTGTATCGTTTTAGATTGAAAATAATATTTTAGCGTTTTAGATCAACTCAGATAATACATAGCGTTTTAGATAGTGCCCGAACAAATTTTAGCGTTTCAAACAATTTAAGCGTTTTTGGTTGTTCAGTAGCGAAAATTGGTACCTCTAATTCGATTTCTCTAACGTTACTTTGTATGAAAAAATAGCTCTGTTTTGCCGTGGCACCACACGGTTTGTTTTCTATAATTTTACTCCGTTCACTTTACACGCTGCTATATATTCATTTGCAATGAGTATGACTATGTTCTCTCTTGGGCCCTTGCACTCCCTTTGGTTACTCTCAATGAAAAATAACACAAAACATTTTAGTATCTTGACGAAGTTTAAAGTCAATTTATGTTTATTCTTCTTAAAAGTTTTAGTTTATTCTTGTTAGATATTACTGTGCATATTTCTCTTATAATTTACCAGCGCACGTACACGTTACAGACCCTAGTTGCCATTCGCAATATCAATTCGCTGTCTCACAAGCATCCACCCAATCGTTGTACACATCTACTGGTTCAGATAAGAAGTTTATCGCTGTCTGGTACTCCTCCAAACACACACGACATAATATTTTTGCCGAGTTTTTTGCCTTGTCCATTTTTACCTCACAGGATTTCTCGTGATTGCAGAACGGACAATTGAATTGCTGATCGAGCGGTTCAATATTCTTCCGTTTAGGTGGCGGCTTTCTTTTAGATTTCCGACGTCCCATCGCTCAATACTCTATCGACAAGTAATGCCTATCAATGTAAAATAATCATGATTGAGTTAAATAGTGATTACCAAGTTTATATAAACAATTAAGCACATACAAGTTTAACACGAAAGTCCGGCAAAGTTTGTTTACAGCCACTTATTTTCTTTCTTTTTCTGAAGTCGCTAATTTTCCCTCTTTTGATATCAGTGACAACAATTGGAACGCCTTAGTTTATAGCTAAATGTTAAGAGCTCGCATTGTAGCACTAGCAACCTAAAGATCCCAGTACAGTAATTCAAATGCTTAATCAATATATTAATTCAAAAGCATTACTCTTACATCACTTTGATTTTCAGTAAATTTACAATAATATTTACATTGATAAATTGCCTCGAAACGATCGTTTCTTAAGTGCACCTATATGCACAAGGTTTCTATATCATAGCCAAATTTGCACTTTTATTATAAGTGATTATTTGGTTTTTTTATATTGTTTCAATAATAATTCGATGAATTAAATAAAATATCTGAAGAATAAATACACTATAATGATCTAAAATTAATATTATTATGATAAACTTCATACAAACACACTACGGAATTTTATTTTGAACTTCATGGAGCTCGTTTGAAATCATTACTATCATGGCTATATTTTCGTAAAAGATTGCTTTAAAATAGAAACATAGAAGAAATTACCGAATAGATAACTTATCCAAAATTTAATTTACAGTTGTGTAACGGATAATGATCTGTCAGAGATAATATTTCAACTTCTGATTTGCTCATGTTTGAATGAAACATAGTAGTTTGTTTTCATTAAAAAGGTTCGTGAGAATTCATATTATCGCCGCTGATTTGATAATAAGAGCATATTTACATCAATTTAGAACAATGTATGTTAAAAACCATTACAATGTAGAGTTCACCAACGCAACATTACTTTCAAAATGTTCTTGTATTTCAGATATTTCATAATCACTATTTTGTATTTTTTCGATTCCCTTCATTGATTCGGCAAGTAAAATTAATCCCTTGTATACCATCAAGATATTAGAAGAAGGAAATCGCAAATTTCCGTATAGCTGTGCGTTGTTTTGAGCAATATTTATTTATACATAATATCGAAGTTCATAGTACTTCTCAAAGCAAAAAATCAAAATGAATTCGATATTGACCAATTTCTATAGAAAGCCATTTACCCTCATTCGACAGACTACGTTTGCAGTGGTACCTTTTGCAAAAACAATGGCAACAGTCATTGAAAATCCAATCGAGATGGCTATTCGCAGCGGTCTAACGAAAGAACTCGATCCCGTGCATCTGGAGATCGTTAATGAATCTTACATGCACAATGTTCCTAAGGGGTCGGAAACACATTTCAAGGTTCTAGTCGTATCACAACAATTCGAAGGATTGGCATTAATTAAGGTATGCAAGACATGATATATGATGCCTAGAGAAAAATAATACCATTTACAATTTTCAACTTCTCGACTTCAACATTTTTAGCGACATCGAATGGTGAATGACATTGTAAAAAATAATCTGAATGGCGATTTCGTACATGCTCTCTCTATAGTCGCAAAAACCCCACAGCAATGGGATGAAGCTTATGAGCTCAAACCCAGTCCAAATTGTAAAGGGGGATTTGGTAAATAAATAGTCAACTGCTACCAAATCCTAACGCTATCCAATCATCATCTTCAATCTATTACGTCTTTATCACAACATGCATAAACATTGAGAACAACCCCTTAAATCGTGGCAATCCAAACTTAAATAAGCGGTTGTAGTGTAAAATAAGTTAACAATTACAAATAGTTAAATGTAGCACGTCAACATTTATTGTGATTCCTGACGATGATTTTTGTAACCGTTCAAATGCTGTATGTATCAAGGCGAAGTTTTCCATCGTTCTCCGTAAAATACATCATATCGGCCATCGTCTGCTCACATATCATTTCTTCTACTCGCTCGTGCATCTAAAAAACCAATAAAAAACATTAGTTGGATTTGTAATTTACTAGAAAATTCAAATGTGAACTAACTGGTTTTGCATTGTATTCTTTCATCGCTTCCGGATGCTTAAAATTGGGTCCAAAGTTCACGCTGATTGTAACGTTTTTGTGTAACGATATTGCCGGATAATACGCGCCTTTGAACATGTCTGTGAACGCTTCTCCCTGGCAGATGCCGTTTTTGAAAAAATGAATCTTACTTCCCGGCTGCACCTTCAACGATTTCAACGTTTCATTAACACGATCCTTGTCCTCGTAGTAAAGGTGGCTCTTAAATTTCACCAAGGGTCGATCTTTGAATGTGTTCGAAGTATGATTGGTTTGTTGTTCATTAGGTAACGTTATAAGAAAACCTAACGTATCACCTTCTGCGTATCCAACACTATAGTGCTTTCCATGTGACTCGTGGAATTTTGTACCCTTACGAGAGCGCCATGAATATCCAAACTTATCATACCCCAGAGGTGCTTGTAGATTTGCATATTCCTGGCCCCATCCCAAACGGCAGGCAGAACCGTCGGGCATATCCTCTACTGTAGCTTCCCAGTACCAGCATCCTTTTGTAACATCTACATGATAAACAAACAGCTAATATGAAAACATTGTCGATACTATAAACCACAATAAATAAATGCTTACAATGAGAAGCCCGAGCCATGCAATAACCTTTCTCGCCTGTAATCGATAACCGGTCCTCCGACACTTTCAATTGAGGAGCACGATCATGCAGAGCTATTAGAACGGCATTTGGTGAAAGCACACGGTATAACCATCCAGGAATCGGCTTGCCGGCCCAATCTGCACTTTCATCAAACTCTTGCCGGAACGGTGCATGAGGATCTGGCTCAGCCAGTATGTACCGGTAGCCATCCTTGTTGAAGGGGTGCTCCAGGGGATAACCATGAGCCGGCAGCTTCACGAGAGCACTAACATCAGTACCAAGGCGACTCTTCTTTCCTGGCGCGCCACTCTGTTCGTTATTGGGGAGCTTCCGCTTCTGCTGCCTGCTTTTAGAAAAATTCTGTGTAGCTAGAAAGGGGCGATATGAAAAATGATTCGTAAAATAATTGATTCTATAATAGATAAGCTAACATCCTTAGTTACTTTCTTCCATAACCGAGCGTAAAAATATCCAATGCAATCGAAGATAGTGGATGTGGATTTAGCTTCTAAATAGAGGCACAACAGTGTAGAATTGAAGAGAAATAAAAAAGAAGCAATAGAAATAAAACACTAAATCCACTGTATTGCGTGGATTTCACATCGGGGAATTGCGTATAAATAATATTATTGTTTCCAATGTGACTTTAAAAGCTTTTTGACAATTAATTGCACAACTGACATTCCTATGTTATTGTAGCGTCTCGCTCGCTCTTTGTTGGTATCGCTACTTCACTTCTAACGCTCTATCGTACGCATAAACAAACTCCGCGGTAATTGCAGTTCATAGGAATAAAATAGCTAAAGTAATGTGTAGCTTAATGATGCATAAATGACAAAGTATAATTTTGAACACATGAACAAATTTTAAAAATGAAACATAAGAAAAATATCCTATGATACCAAATGGTATAAACGATTCAATGGGTCGTTCAATATCGTTTGCAAACTGTTGAAAGTATCAATTACCATGATGATTGCATTCTTTTATCATCTCAGAACATATGCTTACCTAATGCAGTAGCTTCGTCGTACGTAGGTTTAATTTGAGTTACATCCGTATTCGCTAGGCCATACATTTGACCGTGTTCATTACTTTCTTCGTACGAAAACAACGTGTTGATGTCTTTTATGAGAGATCTTTGTACGGTGGCGTACCATGATTGAGTTGATCGTCGGGCCATGGTCGTCATTGCTTCCCAGTAGTGATCCATATAAGGAATGATATCCTTGTCTTTGCTGAACATCAATCGTGTTTTACCTTCCTTGTTTGCGGTTTGTTGCAAGTTTGCTAAAGCCGTAATACACATTTGCGGTATTGATGCTTGCACTTTGCGAAAACTTTCCAAACCTGTCATGGAACAGTTTTTGCATACGAAAACATAATTCATCATGAAAGGAACCAGGCGACCAAGCTGAAATCCGATGCAAGATTCGTGAAACCATCGATTGCAAGTAGCGCAAAGAAGCTCTACGATGTTAAGATTCCTTTCCTTCCCACTAAAAAACCAAAGCAATATAAGAAAGAATTTAGAATGGCAGTGATAACTTAATAATATCATATTTTTCCATGTATGTTATGCTTACCAATAGCAATTGTATTTCTCATCCCCGGCGGGAGACTTCTTGATATCAGCTTTCACTTCAGCCGCCTCCATTTTAAATTATCTTATCAAAAATTATATGAGCTAGTGTATAATAAAGTACAAGAATGTTCACAGAATCGATTTATAACAAGAATTCAAAATAATTTTACGTATTTCATTCATGAAATACAAATTTTCTAAACTAGGAATTACGGACGGCTTGGTGTTTGTTGTATACGAATCCGCGGTAAAGCAAGCTGCAATGACAGTTAAACGGTATGCTGTACAAGGTGTCCATAGCAAGCATAATAATACAATAAATTTATTTCATTTTTTCGGCGATCGTAATAAATTTGTGCTTTTTGAGTCGCTAATATTCTAATCGTTTTTCATAATCTAAACAAAATAGCTTACACTGTAAGCCCTTGAAATAAATATGATTTATATTTCTCTGCTGCGTCTACTTCGTCACAAATGTCATATATCGTAATGTTTTGACTCTAACGTACAGGCGATTGCAAAAAAAGGACCATGCACGGACATTCAAAGATAAAGTGACTATTTTTTCGAATGTGGATATTTAATATCCATTATATTCATTATTAAACCATTTTATAATGCCTAATTGAAAAACTACAGATTTCAGGAGATGCCGGATGACTAAAAATCTTCGCTTTTGGTAAATATCATGTATATTATGAATGGAATTTCAACTTATAATATACCTATCAAACAAGAAAACACCAAAACCTGGTTTACCGGCAAATAAATAAACTACATGTATTTTTAATATCCTTTTCGTAGAATGAAAAAGAACAGCAGTCCATACGTGTAAAAATATAACAAAACACCAAGATTACCGAGAGCTCTTATCAATACATTTGGCAAAACATTTGATTTGCCGGTGCTGTGATATTTTCACAGCCGAAAAGAATGCAACATAAAACACAGTCGCTTGAGACAGTTTAAAGAATCGCCATGACTGCAATACTTGGTGCAGGAATAAGCGGACTAGCTGCTGGACATTATTTGCTAAGGAAATCACCTACGCTACCTCTTACGATATACGAAGCGACGGAACGAGTTGGCGGCTGGATTCGGTCCGATCGTTTCTTAGACAATGGATACGTATTTGAGGCAGGACCACGAACGATACGACCCAAAGGACCAGCAGCAAACAACACGCTTGAGCTAATAGAGCACCTGGGGCTTGCTGATCAAGTTTACTCTATTAGCTCCAATCACACGGCCGCCCGGAATCGCATGATTTTCGCCAAAGGAAAGCTGAATCTTCTCCCATCCTCGCTGGGGGGAATATTGAAAACGGTGCCACCCTTTACGAAACCGTTGTATTTTGCTGCGTTTAGAGATCTTCTTGCCGGACGATCCAAAACACTGCTGCAAGACGAATCTATGTACTCGTTTGTGGAACGTAGGTTCGGTAAGGAAATCGCTGATTATGCCGTAAGCGCAATGCTATGCGGAATTTGCGCCGGCAATGCAAAAGAGATAAGTGTAAAGTTTTTAATGAAAGACCTTTTCGAGCGTGAGCAGCGACATGGTGGCGTTATAAAGGGTCTACTTAAAGAGGCACTGCAAAATAACAGGAAAAAGCAATCAGACAATCTAAAAACATCAAGCCAACCAACGCAGATGGCAAGGTTGGCTGAACGGGCTAAGGCGGAAAATTGGAGCATTTATTCCATTCGTGGTGGGCTGCAGACTCTTCCAGAAACGCTGGCCACTGATTTGCAATCGAAAGGGGCATCGATTGTTACAGGAATAAAATGCGAAGAACTGTTCTTCGAACGCGATCGTGTAACGCTTCGGATCGATGGCAAAGATGAATGCTTAAACCATCTGGTCAGCAGCATTCCCAGCTATAAGCTAGCCAAACACGTGCAAAAACAACACCCTCAGTTAGCCACCGTATTGAAGAGCATCCCGTTCGTGGACGTTTGCGTTGTTAACCTGCAGTATCGCAAAACCGGCATGCTGAAGCAGGATGGGTTTGGATTTTTAGTGCCCCCAATTGAGAACCTACCCATTCTAGGGGTAATTTATGATAGCTGCTGCTTCGATATGGACGATAACACGGTGCTGACGGTGATGATGGGAGGCGCCTGGTTCGAAAAATGGTTCGGTAAAGACTCCTCTGAGGAGCACCTCCTCAGTGTAGCGCTTGAAAATGTGAAAAAAATCCTACACATCGATCAAAATCCCGACAGCTATAAGGTCAATCTGTTGCGTAAATGCATTCCGCAGTACACCGTCGGGCACCAGGATCGGGTGAAAGCTATACGGGACTACGTAGAGCATCACAAACTACCGATCGTAATGTGCGGTGCATCATACGACGGAGTCGGGGTGAACGACGTTATTCTATCTGCGCGAACGAGTGTGGAGAAAATGCATCCGCATTAGGAAGCTCATGTACGCAATCCAGGGAAATTGGTTTGAGAACCCACTACGTTAATGTTGAAAAAATGTTCTCAATTAAATATCGGTATAAAAGTGCAATACAATTAGCATTGAATTTACGAAAGAAATAACATTCCTTTATTCAAACGTGAATCTGACATTTCCTTGCGGCCATTTCCAAAGGACATCTTCATGGGTTTCATATACGCCTCAAATGCATCAGAGATGTATGCGAGCTGCATGATTTTACGTTATGCGCACCTTCATTACTCGGCGGTACAGAACACGGATCGGTTTAGGAAAGCAGTAGCGCACAAAACGTTTTCATTTTCCTTTCATCGTCACATCGACAGTGGCAACGGCCAACATTAGCAGACGGCGTGAAACACAGCCGCTGCAGAACTGGTCCGTGAACGCAACCATGCGAGCGGTCCGGTAGGTAGAAAGCTACCAGCGCTTCGCTTCATACGGTTTGAGGACAATTTGGGCATGGGTAGAAATCCGTTCCCCGGCGCTTATGATAAACGACGTGACGAATGATCGTACACATGGCTAATGTGTGACCACCGGTCCCCTTCGTCGTGGGACGAAACACTGGGAAATCTGCTTCCAGTCCCAGCGTGCTTCGATTGCGGGGGTGCCTGAAGAACTGGAGGGCGGATATTGAAAGAAAAAGTAAGTGAAATGGCGGTACGTGAGTAAATTTCATCACAAATTCATGTCATGCCCATCGTCAGCTGAGTGACAACGGCCAATGCTAGGTTAACTAGGTCCACTAACGGAAATGCTGGTATGTTGAGCTGGCAGTTAATAATAAAAAAAAAGTATCTCTGGCAACGACGTGTGCTGGAAGCTCACATGTGTTTGATATGCCCCGCACAGACGTACTTGAAAGACGCGCGCACGTCACAGTGCATTCTGTTTAATTTCCATATCAAATTTTGCAATAACACCATCGGTAGGACACAACCCACGCCATCGTGTGGCGCCAACGGTGACATTTCTTTTTTCTGCATCGCTGCACCTCGCTCCTGGATGGCTTTCCTTTTCGAGCATTTCGTAATGTTGTTCCGATGCGTTGCTCAGTTTTTTTTTATTTGAATTCCAACAGACCTCTCCACGTGACGCTCAGATGCATCCGATTATAACAACGCGGTGAGGTGAAAAAATGAGCATAAAACACTTTTCTCCCAATCATCGCTACGCGATCAAGCCTTCTCGGTTGGAACTAATCGATTTGGTGTCGATTTCGGTGCTGCTGCGATAGCGCCCAACCGGAGTGGTTGGTGAGGTTTTCCTTTTTCTATCCACCAGGCGGGCACTTGAAAACATCAATACCTGATGCCAATGATCAGACAAGTGATCACAAGTAGCAAGTGCTGTTTTTTTTGCTAGCTACGAGAGTAGTAAACCATGTTCGGTAATGCTACGGCGGCATAGATGTTGCATTTTTTGCTGTGGAGCTTGAGTCTGCAAAATAAACACAAAATAAAGCATGCGGCGCAAACACCGCCACCGAAAGTGAAAACGAATTTACATGAATTGTTGCGTGGGCCTGCGAGAGTGAGCCCTAGGGAGTAGATTTCGTTTACGCCGTCACGCGTCGATGATCTTCTATCAACAAGATCAAAAGGCTTTTCTTTATCTATTACAGCAGAAATGCAAGAAAAAATTTAGAGCTTAGAATGGTATTTTATTTGAAACTGCATCCAATGCAATTGAATATTCAGAAATATGTTTGTTAAATCTTTCTTTATCCTTCATTCTCTCTTTGGTACAATTTGAACAGTTATGATAAAAGTATACAAATTTTTAGTTAAACTTCATACCAATTGAAACGATCAACAACAGGATCACCTTCAACACCGCCAACGAGTACCACCAATAATTATCATTCCGCAGTCGTTCGCGTTTAATACCCGTGTTGATGGGAACTGCCCAGCTCTCGTGCATCATCTCCTGTAAGCCTTTCACACCCAGGTGCATATCCTCTCCTGCATTTTAATTATCTCACAGAAAGGGCCAAACGCAAAAAAAAGCGAACATATCCAGCGACAAAGCATCGCCGAGATACTTTTCCATTGGGGTCGGTTTGACCAGTCAAGCTCACAATAGATGTGACCACCTTTAGAGCCATGCTTCCCCTAAAGCCAACCCGTATGCTGTTTGTTTAATGCTACACCTTTGTACCCCCCCATCGCGACTCCCTGCGGCCACCATTCCCGTAAGCATACCGACTCGCGAAACAAGTCCACCGCGCACGAGCACAATTGGTGCACTCGAATGCACATGCACGCTACGGAACCCAGTCCGACAGCACGGCAAAAGAAAGTAAGTCGCTCGCCCCCTCCCAGTTCCGTTAACCATTTTCCAGCGCTTTTCTCCACCGCGAACACACGCTGGCCAGTTCCACCTTTCGGACGTGCACGTGCGCCGGCAGCAAGTTTGCATATCGCTTGATGATCGATGCCCGATCAGATCGCAAATCGCGATCGGCATGGCTGCTTAGCCTTCGTCCACACAAACTGCAGCAAAACCCACTCGACATGCGCCAGCATACCAAACTCCTGCCAGGCTGCCCTTCGGGAACTCCAACAGGGTGAGGCTGGGGCGAACTAAGACTGGATAGACTGGCTGGGGCGAGCGAATTTGCGCTTGGTGAGTTTTCTCCCACTCATGGCCGGTGGGGGCGCAGAAATCGAAAGTCATTGATTAATAGCATCGCGGAGCGCTGAAGCGAAGGAAAAATTAAATAAAATAAATAGACCAAACCCACACGGAACTGCGGGTCGGGAGCGATTCAAGCCGGCGCACTGGTAAAAGGGCTTGCGAAAAGAAATTACCCTTGCGGTTCCGCGCGCAGCACCGGTCAGCTTTTCCGCCGTTCCATTTGATTAACCACATTCCCGGTGGCGGCGATTTCCAGGCATTCCGAAACCCAAGGGGCGCGCGATCACGAGTGCTCGTACGAGATTTAACAGTCATTCGCGTCATTCCCACGCGGAACAAGCCAGGGTGATGGTGGCGATCGTGCGGGAAGTCAATTAACGGAAAATTGTTCTGGCGATCGCCGTGTCCGGTGATTGACTCTTTGGGGTTAATTTTCCGATCTCTGTTTGGCGCACCGATTCGTGCCAGGGTTGTGTTGATGCCACACACACAAAAAAAAGGGCACCGAAGAACAACAGTACACAACACATCCAAGGTGGCCCTGATTTGTCGCACGTTAAGTCTTTCCCGCGTAATGTGTAATCCGTTCGGGATTAATAATGAGTGCAGCATTCCCAACGCATTGCTCGTTTAGCGATCGACACCTGCCGGTAATTGGCGCGAATGGCAACCGTAGCATAAACCGCGCTAATATAGCTATTTGTAACCGTAAGATCCTGGTGCACGCGATACAGTTAGAACGCATCCCCAGCTCGAAGCAATGGCCGATCTTCGTTTCCGTGCTCCAGCAGCATTTCGAGTAGCGGTGTGCCGGAACAGGTTTTCCCGAGGTACGACCTGCAACCGGTTGCAATTTGTGCGTTCGGATGTGCAGGGCAATTTCTTACCCACACACGCCCGTCTAACGGACTCGGGGAGGCCAATGTCAGGGTCGTCTGCGCAGAAACTGGGACTGCTCGTGGTCCATGTGACTGCTGTCGATTCCTGGACACCTGGTGACCAGTGGTGACACATGTTCAACTCTGGTTTTGTGCCTCTTTCGGCATTTCCAGCTCTGCTTTTCAGTGGTCCAGGACACGCTCTTGTAAGCCGGTTCCCCGACCATGCAGGGTGACGTTAGATGCTACCCCACCTCGACGGCGGAGAGTCTCCTTCTCCATCCACTCTCCATGCGCTTGTTCGTGCGAATTGGCATTCCTCAAAATGCACGCAGCGTCTTGGTACGCGATTTTTCATCTGCCTCTACTCCAACACCGTTGTGGTACTGCTGCAGCCCGATGCAGCCCTGTGCCTGAGCGACAAACTAGCAGCTTCCTGCGCACCACGGTGGAGGTGGTAATGGTCTGGCAAACTGGCGGTGGTGCCGCTGGTTTCGGTACGTAGTTTTCACTTGCTCAGCTCGCACTCCGAACAGGTTGATTGGAGTAGGTTGCGCGCAGTTCCGATCTGATCGCCGCGATACGTGGTTGCGTGCCCTCCGCCTCGGAAACCGGAGCTGCTCCGGCCACAGAGCCATCCCAGCTGTGTAGTAGGACGAATGTGTTGAACGGTGCCAATCGCGAGAATCGACAGTGAATCGTATCGGTGGCCACCTAACTTCGATGGTGGGATTCGTGTTTTCGATTGGGGACTCGTGCCGGAACCCCACGCTGTGTCCGTGATAGGTTCCGTGATAATTCCGTGATAAGCTCGAGTGAAAATAGCGACGCACGACGTCGTGAAACCATCCTAATTATCCTCTCCGCCGAGTGCGAGTGAAATTTTAAGCGCCCAGCATTCCGTGGTCTCACCGAGAACCGAGGTGCTAGCGCGAGTTGCGGTGGTTTTGCAGCCATAGGAAGGTGCAACAAAAATTGCGAGCAAAATTAAACAACGCTTACCGACCGACCAGATCTCTGCGGCAAGGGCTAAGAAACGACGACGAGGAGAAAATGGCCATTCAAATGGAACAAGTGAGTGTGGCGCCAACCGTTGGTTACCGATTTACTTTCGCGGTCTCGCGGGTAGCACCCGCGTGGAGTGGTTGGTGCTGGTACGTAGGAGAAATCAGGATCCGGCTGACGATCGGTATTTTGCTGGGCAGGCGAGCTTTTAGCGAGCTTTGCTTTGTTGTTCCTTGGGACGTTCCCTTTGGTGAATGGCCTCGGGATTGTGTGGAATGTGTGCGATGAACAGTGTTTGCTCCTCTCATTCACCGATGCACAGTTATAGTAGTTAGGGACTTTGTCTCGAACACTATGAGTCTTCGATCAGTTGTAGTTTATCTTAGTTAATTCTAAGATTTTGTAATTAAAAGAACAACAGAACGGAAGCCATGAACAAAGGTGTTTTGGTAATTACTAGATTGTCGAAAAGAACAAATAATTTCAAATTTAAAACCTGGTGCCACGATAAAAACGATAAAAATTTCTAACTTTGTTAGTCGATCTACAAAATTAGTTTTCGATTGACGATAGTTGATAATATGTTTATTGTGTATCACTCTAAGGAGAGTATTACCATAAGCAGAACCGCAGCAAAGCTTGGCAGAAAAAAAAACAGTTCAGCCGATTTTTATCAAAAAAAAATGTGAACGTTATGTTGCTCTAATGGAAAAAGCCGAAAGGCGATTGTCCGGAACGGTAGCATCGTCTCGTTACAGTTCGTCAGATAACGTAATGACTATTTGCTATTCATGTCTGCAGCACGGTAATCAAGAAATTGACCCATCCACATGCTTAACACGAACATGGGGCGAAATTAGAGAGTTTAGCGAAAAGCACTTAAAGCAGCATCCCTTGAGGCATATTATCTTCTTTAACTGCATTAACAGGATGTACGAATTTGAACACCTAATGTGGTAAAACATAAATGTCCCTATCGTACCGCACGAGTTGCACATTTTGTGTGTGAAAGCACACCAGCCCCATAAGGTGGTGGTACCGTAGTTAATGATCTTGAAAGCCCATTTGCTCCTCCACTATAACAGGATCACATTTCTTCGCAGGTTCTTTTCTTTTTACTATCATTATACGCGGCCGTAAGCGTTGGTGATCACGCACCCCCGTTCAAGCCGCTGCTCCCATCGTCCTACACCAAATCTCCGCTGATGTACGCCAGTTTCGTGCCCAAGCACGGCAGTGGACTGAAACCCTACATGACGCAATTCCGGGCCGGTACGCGCCTGACACCAGTAGCGATTCGGCCAGCTCCATCGATGATTATGAGGTACGGATGTTGCGCTCATCTTCCCGCCATGTGATGATAGCTTTCCCTTCGCAAGGCACGATTGCGTGTGGCGCTGATCCAGATGCCTTTCGCCGCAATTTCACTCTCTTCGTCTCCACAATTGCAGTTTGAAAAGACCCATCAAATCCATTCTAAGCCACCCTTCGCTTATGAAGCAACCGCTACTGAAGCGACCGCCGCCACTACCATTTGCTGCGGCCAGCATTAAGCATCACAAATTCCACAGTTCACCGTTGGGACCTAGTACGGGAGAGATCGTCTTCGAAAAGCTCAAACCGGTACGGGAATCGCTCGCGAAAAGTGTCCTGGCTAATCCTCGTTCGTATAGCTAATTGGTTTGGTATGAGTGCACGCCTTTTGTTTTGCAGATCACCACGAAGCTAACCTCCCACAAGGATGGTGCCATTCACACGATACCAGCCCCGAACCTGGGTCTAACGAAGCCCGCGAAAGCACCGAACCAGATCCGTGTAACGTCTTACGAGGACAGCAACAAGCTGGAGATCGAGGTGAAGACGACAAAGCCCACGTTCACCGCTACGCCATCCTTCTTGAACCTGAACCCAACGGTAAGGGCATTGTGACGATTCGTTCGTTTCTATTTGTTACACCATGCCGGCTCAATTTCAGCCCGCCCCAGCAATCGTGCCGTTCAACCATCACGCCATTGGCAACCCTCATCAATACCAGGTGACCGAGGAGCACTCGAACGACGTGACGATCGGGGACTTGTACTCGGGCAAGAAGACCTACTTCGCACCGGATCCGGATCCATCGCTGCCGAGCAAAACGTTGGTTCCCACGTCTGATCCGCTCAGCATTCCAAGCAACGGGAAGTTTACCCCCACGAGTGTCCTGCTGCAGTCTCCGGTTGCTCACTATCCGCTCCAACCGCAGACTAGTGCGTCGGCCGTGATCCAGTACGTCAATGCGGTCCCGCAGGCTAGCTACGCGATTCCGCTCGCAACCCAACCGCAGCTGCAGCAACACATTCTGCAACAGACAGCTATGCTCCAGGAGATGCCCGTTTCGGTTAGTGTCCTGCCGCTCAATCCCACAACCGATGATCAACTGAACCATCCGCAGCATAGCTCCCACCACCGCCTCACTAATACGGGCACTCGCTAATCTAATCCATTTTGTCCTTTTCCTCGCTCCAACTCCGGGTTTTTATACTTCCAGCTCTATAACCCCACCTATCTCGTGACCCAATCCAACAACCTTTTCAACACCCACCAACAGCAGGCGGCCGTGAATCTCTTTAAGCCGGATACCCACTTCCTCGGTACGATGCAACAACATCAGCAGCAGCAACAGCAACATCATCAGCAGCAGCAACAGCAGCATCAGCAGCAGCAACAGCAGCAACAGCACCAACCGCAACATCAGCAAACATCGCAGCTGGTGCAAACGCAAACGCAAGCACCTCCCGTTCCAACGACCGTGCTCTTCAACACCTACGGCACGTACAAACACAGCGAACCGGCGGCCAGCACGGGCCAGATATTGTCCGCAACCCAGGACCAGCTGCACGAGCTGCAATCGGTGGTGAACCAGATCCAGCTAAACGACATCCACAACCAGCACACGTCCGATATGCCAACGTACGCGCAGCTGGTCGGCCATGAGCAACCGGCCATTCACCAGCAACAGCTTCCGCAGCTCAACCAGCTCGAGCAACAGCTCCAGCAGCAGCTGATCCAACAGCACCAGCAAGAGAAGAGCAACTCGCAACGCCCGATGAGTGAAGCCGAAATCTCTAATCTGCTGAACTACGGTATGATAAATCTGCACAACAATCTCTCGCCCAGCGACTACTACCATTACCAGGTGGATCAGCCAACTGCGGTGCATCCGTCGCAGCATCAAAGCTTCTACGAGCTATCCGAGCGGCAGAAAGAGAACGATCGCATACTGGCACAGGCCCAGCAAGAGCTCTTTCACCAGCAGCAGCAGTACCAACAGCAGCATCAGCAACAGCAACATCCGCAACAGCATCATCAGCAGCAGCATCAATACCAGCAGCAAATGCAACATCAGCTAGAACAGCAAGTCCAGCAACAGCAGCAGCAGCATTCGTTGTCCCAGCAGTACCAGCAAGAGAGCAATAGCGATTACCTTCAGGCGTACCAGGACCATCAGCTAGCCGTCTCGAACATTCTGGGTTTACAGGACAAACAGTCGCAGAGTGGCAACAACGTCGCTCAGCAGTATCATTTGCATCACGCGGCCATTGGCAGCACGGTTGAGCCTCAGTCTACCCAGAGTCCCTTGCGAATATACGTACCAGATGGGGAGCACGAGTATTCTAACAATGTCAGTATTTCTGGCTGCGCATACCTGCTGTGCGATGTGGTAGATTCAAATTCCAACGTTTATGTTATGCCTTAATGCCATTTTTACAGGTTAACGCCCAAAAAAGGATGGATGAGATCGACTTTGAGTATGCGGATACGGAAGGCCTGAGCCAACTCGAGGACAGCACGACGACAAACGCTCACGCGCGCAACGACGAACCCATCACGCCCCCCTCATCCGACGACGCTACCACTAACGCTTACTACGATGATAGGACGGCGGATGCTGCCGTTGAAGACGAGGACGAGATGTACCGCAAAAATCTTAGCAATCATCGACTCGAATGATAGTAAAATAAATCGCGTGCTTGTTGCGTTGTCCTGCACCGTACAGCTGTTAAACAGACCACGCGAAATAGACGTTAGGGCAGTACAAGGAACAAGCTTAGCAAGTAGCGTAGTAACGTGACATTATTTATTTCATTTAATTCTCTTAAGTAATAAACTTTATTCACAAACATGGCATCACTTTTAATAGAATCCTTACCATGTTCATTTGTCAGTCGTGTATAAATGAACAGTTTTATTATGCAGATGTGATATGTTTCTAATTTATAAATTCAAAACAAGCACGTGCTTTTTTGATCCACGTGCCCGTTGATAGCCACTTTCCAAAAATTCGGCAAAAAAGGTTCAAATGTTGTTAATACGGGGTTGTACGGGATTTGTATGTATTCCCTTCTCAAGAACCTTTTCAACGGCATTTTAATTGAAGTTTTACTAGAGTCAAGAATTGATATTTTTATTCACATAACTAGCTAAATCCAAAACAAAAATATTTATGCTGATTTGAAAAATATAAAATAGCGCACATCCTCCCGCGTATGGAACAAAAACAAAATTTCTAACTACATTTAACCAGCGTTTCAAACGAACCTGGACATGTGGATAATAAGATAGTAAAAATTCAATAGTTAAAAGCAAACAAATTGTTTGCAGAAATATTTCAATAATTAAACATATAACTATTTTCTATTCGCCATGATATGTTACTTAAGAAAGATCCACTTCCAATATTTGCAGTACTTGTTCGAAACCAAAAACCGATGAATAAAAAACGTACGGTTTGCTGCGGTTGACACCAAAGTCCGGTTCCAAAGACGGAACAGTACACATCAGCTGTGGATTCGGTGCCACTAAACAACCTACCGGGCGTTGGACGTTTTTGCGCATCTTCTCTTTCCGTTGCACTAATTTTTTTGTTTCACGTAGCATAAATATGGCATCCTTCGAAATCATGTAGCGACGTATTGCCTGGAATTACACCAAAAGGGAATGTAAGCTATGAAGAAGATTATCACCGACAACCGGTGTGGATAGTTACATTTTTCTTCTTGAAGTCGTGTGCCAAAACCCATAACAATGTACACAGCGTGCTGAAGATACCACAATTTTTATCGCACCAACGTAGCAACATCTGAGACACCGTCACAAGGCCATTTTCCTGAAAGATATTTTTTTAAGTATTGCTCATTTTTTACCACAAACACTAAACTAGGGCAGTTCCGAAACATACCTGAAACGCTTGTTCCTTGGTGCCTGGGAAGCGTGCCAAATTCAGTATAATCCGGGCGCAAATTTCAATCAAGATTTTATCCACCTCTGACCGTATAGCCAGTGCCATCGTGTTGTAACAGAACACGGACAGGAAGACGGCTTCGTCAACGAGCAGATGCGGTACCAGCCGAGACATCCGCTCAAGTCTCTGCAAGATGCCAATCGCTTCCGAAGAGCTGAAACGCGTCTTCAAAAAACGCATGCAAAGGCGGCTCGCGTTACTGACCCTGTTCGTTGGATCACGTTTGGCCTCACGACGGCTAGCAACCATCTTTTGGGAAATGTTGCGCATTGCAGCTGTCTGGAAGCGTTTGCGATGAGAAACTCCACGCCACCAAGCCTGCAGTCGAAGAATCGCTTTTTCACGTCTTTTCTTCTCCAAATATTCCGGCGTCAGCATAGCCTGAAATGCGCGGCGAGCCAGTGTACCGCGGCCATACGCTTGTAGACCTCGCACGGTTCTGCAAATCTGAATGAATTGTCTCCGCTCATAACGTGTTCTCAATTTTTCTCGATAACGTCGCTGGACTATAATCACTGCACTTCGGTAAATACGATAATTCGATTCGTCAACAAGTCGCTCACGATAGGCACGGTAGAACATCTGTATCCTTTTGGCGGCACATATCATCCGTTGATACACGGCCCGTTCCCGGAACATGACAATTGTTGCCTTCCAACGAATTTGAATTGTGCAGACTGAGCGATATATTCGATCATATTGCTGCTTCTCGTGAAGCATCATGCGACGTGCTCGATAGCGTGCTTGAACAACCAACGCTGCACTCTTGAGCCTATGGTAACGATCCCGTTCTGCAACCATCGTACGGTGACCACGGAACCAGCGCTGCAACACCATGGCAGCCGTTTTCTTCCGTTTATAATCAAAAACTGCCTGACGCATCGATCGGTTTGCGCGAAAACGTCGTTGAACAGAAATAACCGTTTCTTGCAGCCGTACGAAAATGGCCCTTTCGTGTTTCATTTGTCTGTACCCACGGTAGAACTCCTGAATTAAAATCGAGGCACTTTTGAGATTCAGGAACCGGCCACGACAACGTTCCATCGAACGCTGGGCACGATATTTCCTCTGTATGAAGATAATGGCGGTTCGCACATGTTCGTACTGCCGAGCTTGCACTTGCATTGCCTTCTGTGCTCGGAAACGTCTTTGAATTGTGATGGCGGCATTTTTAAGCCTTAAAAATCGAGCTCGTTCCTTCCGCATCGCTAGGGTACTGTACCACCGGGAGGAGAGCATCACGGCGTTGCGTTTTAGAGCGGCATAACGGGTGCGCTCCTTCAAACAGGCACGGTTTGCACGAAAACGGCGCTGTACCGTGAGAACAGTTTGGCGAAGTCGAAGGAAATCGTGGCGCTCTTGTTTCATTTGCAACCATGCTCGAAGTTTCCTTTGAATCTTAATAGCTGCACAGCGATAGAGGGCAATTTCCTGACGAACTGATCGTCCCATCAACAAGGCACGATAGCGCTGCTGAAGGATGATAGCTGAGCTGCGGTAACGCATATAATCGTAGCGCATTTTTCGCTTCAAAAGGATACTACGCCGCGAACGTTGTATGGTAATGGCTGCGTGGCGTTCCCTGCAATACTGGTCTCGCACCCGTCGCATTTCCAATGTCGCGCGCCATTTATGCTGCAGATTAATGGCCGCATTGCGAATACACTGATATCGTTGTCTTTCTACTCTCCCTACAATGATCGCCCGGAACCAGGACTGTATCATCACGGTGCTTTGGCGGAGTTGTAGGAAACGATCTCGTTCGCACCGCATCAGTAGCTTAGCTCGATATCGAAGTTGAATCATTACGATAGCCTTACGCACTATTTCAAAAGAATCACGAGCCTCACGCATACTCCGTTGCGCTCGGAATCTTCTCTGAATGCATATCGTGGCGACCCTTAAGCCATCAAACTTGTCACGCTGTTGAACCATCGCTTTTTTGGCGCGATAGCGACTTTGTAGGACGCTAGCAGCCCGACAAACCAACCGGTAACGTTCCACCTCAAGCTGCATTGCCTTCCGTGCGCGGAACCGGCGTTGTACGTTGATCGTTACGCGACGAAGCGTTTCGAGAGCTGTTCGATCATTACGCATTGCTATCGTAGCACGCCAACGTCGTTGAAGTTGAATGACCAGTCTTCTAGTATGATGATATCGTTGCATATCTTGGCGCATCTCGACCCACCCTCGGAAGTGCTGCTGTATGCAAATCGTACTATTACGCAATTGCAAGTAGCGAACACGTGATCGCTTTGCATCTAGACATTCCCGCCATCGGCGTTGAACGCACACCGCGGCCGATCGCATTCGCAAAAATTCTCTGCGAGCGGTTCGCATCCGCTGGTAGGCTTGGATTTTGGTAGCCGAACGATTTTGCAAATTTTTACGCCTGATGAAGGTCAGCATACCGTGCACAATTCCTTGCAGACGACGGTGTATAACGTACGATTTAATGCTGCGCTGGACAATAATTGCCTGCCGATGGCGATGCATAGCTTCGGTACGGATGACACCGATGGTGGTTGCTGCCGCTAACAGTTTCTTGGCGAGAACATACCTCCGGTAAGACGTCTGCAGAACGATTACCGATTTCTTGCACAGCAAATAGCGCTCTCTCGTGGAGCGCATTTCACGTACCGATCTCCACCATTGCTGGATGTGCACAATTGCACCGTAGCGTTTTGCAGCTTGCTTCTGCGCCAAATATCGCCTAACGAAACGCTGAATGGTTACGACGGCACGTAGCCTCTGTTGCCGGATTGCTTCGTACCAAACGCGTACGCAATAACCTCGAACTGCGGCCTGGATGGTGCGTGCGGCGTTCTCTCTTCGTTGTCGTCGCTTTTCCGCGATACGACGAGCGATGGCTACCTTTAGCCAATTCATACGCCACCAGCGCTGGATGATGGTGGCGGCCGAATTAAACTTCGGTGCCCTAAATTTGTACACGATCTGCCATAATAGCGACATTGTCTGCTCGCGGTGTCCATCGCAAATGTCCTTCGCAGTAATATCTCCAGCAATGCGATACTCCGCCTGTTCGAGCGCCCCCAGGGCAAGATTTATGTTGTGTATTTTCTGCAACCGCGAAATCGGTGGCACACGCAAGCTACAGGACAAATCGTCCCGCAACAGAATGATTTCCATGACACGGGTCAACCTCACTCCATCTCGCAGATCAACGGCTAAATTTTCAAACGCATAGTTGTATTCGTCCAGAAATGATTGCTTGTGTGACAGCGTGTAACCAACGCGTTTAAGATGCTTAGTAATATCACCAATGCCGGCTACCAGGGTGGAGGAAAAACGCGTCAAAATTTCTCGCGTTTCTTTGTGTGGTGCGTTTCGTACGAACAGACATGGGTTGTGCTTGATCAGCTTTCGGCGTTTCGCTGTATCGAGGAAGAACAGCAAGAATAGTACCATTCGGAGGGTGAACTTTTTCATGTGCTCCGCGTATGCTTTAGACAGATTGTAGGCCTTCGAATTGCGCGCCTCCAGATATCGATCCCGGAACAGCCGATGTATGATGAACGTGCTCAAACCTACAATGTCTCGGTTCGACTGGAGCTCAATCTGTTCCCCAAATACAACCTCCAGCCCTAGCCGGAGCCAAAGCGGGTTGAAGCATAGTAGCAGCTCTAATACCGTTCGCTGCAGCACGAGATCAAGATGGAGGCTGCGGTCCGTACGAAGTGTGAGGAGTTGTTTTTCAATTTGCGCAGCTACTTTCCGGAGCGGAAGGGCTATCTCTTCGCTCATGTACAGGGCGATACCGGCACTACGTAAACTGTTGAGCCGATTTTTATAATAATTCGACGATATCAGCTCCTTGGTGGGAGCGAGTGTTAATTCCTTGGATTTCACCTCGTCAAAGAGTTTTCCGACGTCGAGTGGTTTGTTCGGTTCTGTATCCAAATCGGCCGGTATGGTTACCAATGCATTAAGCCACTTTTTCATTTGCCGTTCATACCGCTCAAAAGCACGTTCGTCCAGGTACATTGTGGCACTGAGAAACGGATTGCATGTTGTAGTCGCCGCAAACGGATCGGGATTGATCAACGTTTTTAGGTGACGATCTGAATCGTACAGAAAAACACGTTTTTCTTCGCCCTTAATTGGCAACACAGAACTTACGTTGGGTCGTTTAAAGCTAAGGCTGCGACTGGATGTCTACAATAAAAAAAAAATTTTAATTTAAGCTGTCTAACGGAAAAAAAGCATTCAGTTGTTATATTGTCTACCTGAGTTGTATTACGAGTGATAGTTGGCTTGAACCCGATCGGTTTACGAAAAGATTGGTTGTTGATCACTTCTTCGGTCTTAATTTGCGCACTTGCGAAGATCGTGTTTGTACTGGAACTAAGACGACATCGACGTTTCGGGGACAAATTTTCATTCTCTAACATATTCGGTTTTTCCACTGTACCATCATGTATCGATTCAAATCCACGTTTGCAACCGCTGAGTGTAATCATCTCATCGCTGAACCGTCCAACCTCGTGAATGTTGAATCTGCTTGACTGTGCGCGAATTTCGTGCTCCTTGAAGATTCGTTCCACTTCATCTTCTTCCTGTTCGCTGTTATTGCTACTCTTATCGAGTAGATTTGGCAATGAACAGCGTGAAATATCTTGTTTTATTGTGATGGTTGCATTCTTAACTATATGTTCCGTTGACGAAGAACTTATACTTTCATCACTCGCAACATTGAAAGTCTTTTGCTTGTGAAGTGATGCTTCCAGCTCTGCCACATCCAAAACCGAACCGTTGCGGCGACAATCGTGTCGTTCAAAAGTGACTCCCAGCACAGGTGCATTCTCTTCTGCTATGATCGAAAGATGAGGGCTAGAGTCATACACCATCGTACGAGTTTTGTTATTAATACGTTCAGCATCGCACTCGGTATGCAGCTTTTCCTCTAGGTTGGCGTTAATGTTAACATTCACGTTTACGTCCAAATCGTGTTTATCTGGCAAATTGTTGTAGGATCCCAACATTGCTTTTTGCTGAACTGTTGCTTCGTCTTGAAGACATCCTGGTGAAAAACTGAGATGACGTTGAAGATTATCGTCTTGTGGTTCGTGCCTAACGAGGCTACACTCTATGGCCAGAGGACTTCCTGTACAAGGCTTTAGGTACGTTTGATCAACAGCGGTAGGCTTAGTGACGGTGGAAAAGCACCCAGGATCGAACTTGGTGCGATCTTGTGGTGTTGCAACCAGTTCTTCTTTAGTTGGCCGATTCTGTACACATTTCGTGCCTAATTTTTCTGAATAAACAGGATCCGTCGAAATCATAATTGACGGCAGCTTAGCGTTAGCAACCGTAGCTTTATGGTTGATGTCGCTTTTGGGAGAAATTTCGAGATGCTTGCGCACATTTTTGTCGATAGTACTTTTACGTCCCACTGATTTAATATAACTTTCCGGAGTGGGCTGATTTGCAACATGTGTAAAATAGCTGTCGTTGTTAGATGGTAGCGTCAAATATTTTCTTATTTTGTGAGGACCATTTTCGAGTGACGGACTGACCGGGTTTATGTTTTCCTTGTTCACCCTATTGCTATCTATATAATTTGGACTCGTGTAATAATCTGATTGGTAATTGTGTTTCTCAAGCCTGCTGTCTGTATTATTAGAATCGCCAAGTATCGTCGTCGTCGCTCTTGATGTAATGGAGCCCATTTTGGAGCTTTTTGCAACTGTGGGTAAAACTGTCGACCAATCTTTCTTAGCCGGAGAAGCTTTTCCCTTTTTATGCAGAATGTTACGTTGCAATTTAACCTTCGGTGGAGACGGTGATTTAAGCTTCAGTCTTTTGGCAACGGCAAACGGTTTGATGACAGATTTACGATCGACGGATTTCAACTGAATTGATTTGAATATAAACTGCACGTCCTTCTTGTTACCAATGTTGTCGGTAAGAATAACTACTTCTTTACCCAATATTAACTGCTGCGGGCTCCATACAACTTCAAGCGATTTCTCACTCCCTGCCTCCACATCTGCTGTTATCCATTCGAAGCTGACGCCGCATTCAGGATCGGGAACCTTCACCAAATTAACCTACATGGGAATGGTTCAATTAAAGGTCGAATACGCCATTGGATCGTTATGGAATTACCTGCACCAACGATTTGTTTGTATTTCGTATAATAAGCAATCGTCGAGCAACCTTCCCTACAGGTACGCCTTCGAATACCACCGTTGCCTTCGGAGTAAATGGCCCCAGTAAGACAAGCGTCGGTTCGCGAGATTCGGATGGCTTCTTTGCTACAATCCGAGGCGGTGTACATGTTACCTACGGTACCGAGGTATATGTTATCCGGAAGAGAATTAAACACTCATCATTATACATAAAACTTAGCAATAGCAAAGAAAATCACCTCAAACGCGCTCATTTTCCCTCATGGCTTCACACCAAAGCCAAACAAACAACTTTAGCAGTGGCGTATTCTTAACTTAATATCGTTAATATCGTTCAAACTTGCAAACGGATTGTACAACACTGACCACTAGATCTTGTTTTTTCAATATCTAAAAGAGTAAAAATATAACTATTGGAAAATGTAGCGCTTTTTCGCGTTTAATCTCAAACTAACCGTTGGCTCATACCTGAAAAAGTCGTTAGAATTTTATTTTGACAGCTATGATGCTCAATTCATTTGCAATGAATTGAGCACAAAACGTTCACTGTTGCTCAGTTTTATCATCAATTGAGCTGCACACTCTTCAGTTCATTTTCAAATAATGTTCATTACTGTAACTGCTGAAGCACAATTGTGGTTGTTTTATCGATTTTTTTTTAATTTAACAAGAAAATGCTTTCTTTTGCATTGTAAAATGTGCAAAACACACGTGCGACTTTGCAAAAATTACTTCTATTATTTTCATTCTGTTACAACATACAGTGTTAATAATCTTAAACTGAAACGAATTTGAAGAATTTGAAAAAATATGATGATAAAAAATGATATATCTCATTTCCCGGACTTCGATAAGATGAAACGTTACTGCATCAGATGTCGATGAGAAAATGATTGATTTATTGTTCGATCCTTTTTAAAAACATACACAAAAAGACATGAGCGTCTTGAGTTGCATCGTTCAACGCGTTTGCATTACTAACTATCATCAAGTTCACACGCTTAATCATATCTACAAACTACAGGACCGTAACTGCTACTCGTCGCACCATAAGATGTACATGATTGAAGGTAGACAACCGCTTACCTAAACGGTACTGATTTAAGAGGAATGAGTCTTTAGAGAACAATATGAAACGCTCCTAAATTTGAACTAGATTAAGAAACAGTACGTGCGTATGCTCGACCGGTATCTGTATCACGCCTGCATTAAAAGGCTAGAGAGAACTGAATAAACACTTTGACACGGTAGAAAACAGAGTCTTCGGTATATTTATTATTAATTTTCCTAACATTAATCTCTAAGATTTTTCTTCAATTAGACTTACCGGTTTGTTTCGTAATGTAAATATAACTATGTATGTATATATCTATAGGTGTGTTCCGTGGACATATGGCTCTTGTAATGGCTGCTAAATTACTTACTACAATTTTGGTTCACTGTAGATTACACGTAAGATCAACGATCATTTGCTTGCACCGCGGAGAAGCCTCTGTACGAGGGTTTCCATCCCTATCAGCGTCCCTGCGTGTCTATCTACATTCAGAAAAATCTCTGCCTCCAGCCGGGCAAATCTATCCATTGCTTTCGTCCCACTGCGCCGAACAGAGTGCCGGGGGAAGACATGTGCACTTCCGGTGAGATAGGATTGCATTTTCGTGCAGAATAAATTCCATTTGTGTTTCATGGGCTAGCACAGAACAATTCAGTTTTCTTTTTTCTCTCGTCAACCAGCTGGTTTCCACTGATCACCTTTGAGCATTGAGTGCATTCGACGGAGCGTTTTCCTCAACTGGGAAACATTCTTAGCGTCTTTACTGGGTGTTACAGCTAATTCGGTAACGTCGGAGTGTTTTGGAGCACATGTGTTTGGGTGGAAGGATAAGGAAAAAATCCAAAACTAGGGAATATTGTCCATGAAGTGGCAGCTCGCGCAGAGTCCGGTTTGGCCGGTGGTGCCTTACGTGGCGAAGTATTTGATTATGTTTCAGTCAATCGCCTGAGACGAGCGTATTTCGTTGTGCACCGCGATGTGCACCTTACTGTTGGCCGGCCGGCTCGGGTAGATCTCATAATCGATATCGTCGTCCTCCTCCTCGTCCATATCTTCGCCCTGTTTGATGAACACTGTTTTTAGTGAACCGGGAAACGGGATGATATCGGAGCTATCAGAACCTTCTTCGTCGGTGGTCAGGACATCGTCGTTCGACTTGATGGCCACGTACGCCGCTGAGAACCCCTTGAACCCAACCGTATCGTCCGAGCGGAACCGCACCATCAGCGCCTCATGCATCGATATAATTTCCGGTGGGTTCTGTCGCGAGTGCAGCGGTGACGATGCAGCAGCGATGGAGGCGCCAGAAAAAGCACAAAAAGGGAGAGAACAAAATAAAAAGAGAGAGAGAGAGAGAGAGAGAGAGAGAGAAAGAGAGAGAAAGAGATAGAATGGCACACCGGAAATGAAAGCAGCAAAAGTGTTCAAGCATATAGGCATATAGGGTAAATCGTGAAAATGAGTCTGCACTGGGCAGTGGCGAGTTTGAGGCACTAGCTTCAGCACAACGTACCGCATTGCCGCAATACTTCCCGTGCAGGGGTCCACTTTCATCGTCCAGTCCACCGTACACCTCCACGTAGTCGTACGAGCACATCTTCTCCTCCTCCAGCTCGAAGCTCAGAAACTTAAGCTGCACGTTTTGGCCGGAATCGGCCACGATCGTCCACTCGCAGTCCGCACCGTTGTCGTACATGCCCGAGCCAAACTTGATGTGCGAGTAGAAATGGTTCTTAACCTCGGTTGCCTTCAGCCGGCCACCACAAGCGGTCGAGTGGCTCGCGAAAAAGCCCTTCCGCTGTACGCTCGTGTCCGTGTTGAACACCATGTACATCTGGTTGGACGAGGACGAGATTGGGTGTGGAATTTTGGCACCACAGAACCGTCCCAAAGTGTGACTGTCCGGGGAGTTTCCGTCGTAGATAACGATGTGATCGTACGCGCATTCCTGTGGGCGAGTGGACGAATGAAGCCAAATTAGAAGGTCAAATTGAGAAGGTGGTTTTTTTTTGGAAAAAGCCACACTGACCTGATGGGGTTCGATATCGAATACGTTGAACACCAACCGTATCCGGTGCCCGGGCGTCGTCGTGAAATGCCAGATGCAGTCCTTCTTCGGCGGATAGTAATCCGGATAGTTCGGGCTCAGGATTTGACCGTGCGGTGCGAAGATCTCGTGCTTGCAACCACTCTCCTTGCAATCGTGGCCATTATCGTGCAGCGTGTAACCATTCCGGCAGGAGCACACGTACGATCCGACCGTATTCTTGCACTCCTGCTGACACCCACCATTATTGACGGCACACTCATCGATGTCGGTAAAGTACACCGCCGCAAAGCCCGTCTTTTGGATCGTTTTATCGGACTTGAACACCACCCGCAGGATGTTCCACTCGGACGTGATCGGTGTCGGCACGTTATAGCCACAGTACGAACCATGCTTGTGGAGCGTTCCGTCCGGACTTTTCGACAGGACGGCCACGTAATCGTACTCGCACTCGGACGCCTGGTAGAAGGTGTTGCCCTCCAGATCGAAGTGCGTGAAGTTGAGCGTAATTTTGTGCTGCGGCAGGGCCACAATCTCCCACACGCACTCCTTCATGATGGGGTACTCCTTCGGGAAGGACGGCGAAAGGATCGTTCCATTTGGCGTGTCCAGCTGGCCTCCGCACGCATCTACAAATAGTCAACGAACACGAATTAGCGAGTGCACGAAATGTCATTCGTCCACAAAAAAAAAAGGACACGATCGACGGCCTCTGCCCGGGGAAACTTACTTTCGCAGGATTTCTTATCGCTGTGCAGCTCGTACCCGATGTAGCACGCACACTCGTAGCCCCCGAGCGTGTTGATGCACTCGTGCTCACAACCATGGTCCATGTGTTCGCATTCGTCCACCTCCTTCATGAAAGTGGCCGAAAATCCGGCCTTCTGCACCGAGCTGTCCGATACGAACTTCACAAACAGCTTGTTAGAGGTTGACCTACGGTGGGGATGAAAAACCGGCGCGCGAGTGGAAAGTGAAAATTCGACTTCAGGAGGACAACGTGAACCGGTGCATGCCGGGCATGCTTACTTCATATCGGGCGGTATTTTGTAGCCACAGAAGACACCAATAACCCGCGAGTCCGCCGTGCCACCGTCGCGCACCTCGACGTAGTCGTAAATGCAGCTATCGTGGTTTTCCACTTCAAACGATTGAAACTTTAGTGCGACTTGGTAGTCCTTGGGGACGGTTATCCGCCAGATGCACTCCTTGTTCGGCAGATAGTCGACGGGGTAGTTCGGTGATTCCAGGCGCCCGCCAGATTCGAGGTTCATATCGCCACCGCACACCGCTGGAGAAGAAATCAAACAAAAGCGAATGTGATTCTGACTGGTGCAGGGTTTAAATTTCGTTAGCAGAAAACTGATGCGGCTGGGTGACACGATCAGACGGTCGGCATTTGAGTTAACGAGCCATTTCAGCAGGATATCGTCGTGCACAAGCAAACCCCCAACGAAAGGCATTTAGCGTGTGACAAAAAGAAACTAGCTTGTGACTTTAGAAAAAAAAACAGCATCCAAAAACAGGCTTAGAAATAATCTTTATGCTTCACTGGAGCTCCGCATCGTAAACGTAACGTCCTGGTACAGTCAATGTTATGTTATTCAATATGGCAGAACCGCAGGGAATACATTGTTTGTACATAATTCAAAAACCCTCGCATTGTATTAAATTCACCGGTCACTCAAGCGTTTGCCTAATAGGTGGTGTCCGTTACCAGCCAACTTCTGCTACGGTTCCCCTCTAGCATAAACCACCCACTCACCCACCCACTAACGGTTGCTTACCTTCGTAGTTGGCGGCAAAGCCCCGCATCGACGCCTGCCGGAAGGTGGTCGTGTACGTGAGCAGCATGCGGCTGCCAGTGGAACGGATCAGCTCGTTCACCTTGCCGGAACCGCAGAACTTTCCGAGGATGGGTGACTTGTGCCAGTAGCCGTCCCGAATTTCCAGATAGTCCGACCGGCAGCTGTTCGTTTTGTAAATATCCTGTGGACAGAAGGATGAAACCATACCCAACGGGCCGTTAGTTAGCCGGCACGAGAGGTGATCCGTGCTTTTGTTTTCAAGCATCCACGTTCGGTACAACCGTTCGCAAGGATGCGTCTGGTGGAAAGGGGCCCGGCCGCTGTGTTGCTCGATGGAAGGAAAGAAGAAGCTTAAAACGCTACACCGAAGACCTACCAGATCGGTGATGTTGAGCACAATCCGTTCGCCGTGCGTGGCCGTGATGCGCCATTCGCAGCGTTCCGGTTCGGTTGGCGGTGAGGTCGAGTGGTACGATGGTGAGGTGAAGCTGGCCGAATTTTCCTGAAACGTCCGGCCACACTCTAGGGGAAAAAGGAAAGGAAGCCATAAGCAGTTACGGGTGGAGTTTGTGAACCGATTGTCCGAGCCGGTCATGCGGAAGGATTACCCATTCGCAGACGTGAATGAAAGATCACACGGGTCGGATGGTGAGCATTACGAGCGCGGTATGCTTGACTTGAACAGTTTTGCCAATCGAGTGGAGTTTTCCGAAAAAACCCCTGAGCTGCTGCTCGACCACTTTCGAGATCCATCTCATTACGTCCACGTCGGGAATGTGCGAACCGATTTTTCACAAAAACGCTCTTGAATCTGGAAGTCAACAGTTCTGCGAACAGTTTGTTTCGTTCTCAAAGCCAACCTCCGCTTTTTTCGAGTGGTTCTTACGGTGGCCCATTAAACTCTACGCTATCGTCGTTGTAGTACAGATCTCGGAAACTGAAAACTAGGATTTCTTGCGAAAGCTGCTGGGAGTAAAATGTTATCTGCTTGTTTGAATGCCTATCTAAATATCAGTTTGCACCCACGGAGCCCATTCCAATTTAGCGCTCTGTCCCAGTAGTGGCACCAAACAAAGCAGTCAATGCTACTTGCATGAATGTGCTACGCAAAGTTTTCGGAGAAAGTTAGGTAGAAACCCCCGGCATACGGAATCGCCTATTTGTTCAACATAGCGCTATCGCTACCTCGGTCTTATCCTTGAAGGGAAATTTTGTCGTCCCACTCGGAATTCCCGCAACCCAAGGACGTGCTGAGATGGAAGTAATACTGTTAGGGCTCATTAAAAACGGTATTATCTTTCCCACCCCCCCGAAAACAACACGCAAAGTTCCCGGGAAAGGTCCGTTTCGTAAAACTTTCCCTCCCGTTTGATGTATTACACTTTGCCCATCAAAAACCCCGGCCGAGCGGCTGTAAATTCATCCCAAGGCTAGGTCTAGGTCGCCGGATGGATGGATACTTACTGGCGCACTTGTACAGCAGGTTGGCTTGCGCGATATCGCCCTCGCTGAGCCGCAACCGTTGGCCAATTTCGGGCCGCTTCCGGCCCGGCATCTCGATCGGGAAGATCGTGTCCAGGTAGGTGCCCTTCGAGAACGTGTTGCGCGCGTAATGCATTATCGAGTCGTAATCGTACGGCAGCCCCAGCGAGTTGACCTCGTCCTCCGTCAGCTTGTTGAAGTTGTACTCCTGCCCGACCACGATGTTGTTCTTCTCAATCACGACATGGTTTTCCCGGTCCGGGCGCGTATGCTCATGCCAGAAACCCACCACGTGGCCCAGCTCGTGCACGACGATACCGAACTTGTCGCAGTTCTTGCCAATCGAAATCGCCTGCGGTCCATTGCCACGTTTGCCGACAAACGAGCAGCAGCTGTACGGGGTGCGAAAGGGATGCGAAACGTTTAGCAGCCAGTCCTGCGGGTTCTGGGGGGAAGTTTGAATTTCGATCGTTCGCTTACCCACAGGCACGCTCGGTGAAGACGATGTAGTTTGGGTGGTCGATTGGGTTGCGCTCGACGAACTTGATGCAGGTGTAGTTTTCCCAGTGGCGCATCGCCTGCCGAAAGAGCGCCTTGTGCATCCCGCTGAAGTTGCCATCGATCTCGTACGGTATGACGCCAAAGTCCCAGATGCGCTCCTTTTTCGCCGTAGCCGCCCGAGCCACCCGGTGATGGTGTTCCGATCCGTGGTAGATGCTGGTTTGTGATGAGGAAACAGAAGGCGCTTGTTACAAGTAAGACTTGCGTGTGCGTTCGTGCTGGGAAAGAACTCAATTTAGAAGCTGGTAACGGTTTACTTGTAACATGATCGTAAGCGATGCTGAAATGCTGAAATGATCAATGTTTCAACCTATGTTTGAAACTCCTATTTAAGGGACAAAATTGATTTTTTTATACAAACAAGTGAAAGGCATCACGGCGAGTTAAAATTCACGCCCTTTTTCATTTCTAACGGCAAGCGTAAATTTCACTACAAAACGATGGCCTCTTCCATTGCATTCGAACAACCGCCTTATGGCGAACCTGTGCAAGTGCCACGAAAAAGCCAACTTTAAGCACCAAATTAAGTACCTTAACGCACCGGGGTTTTCCTCCCCTAAATTCAGGACAAAGCTCTCCCCTTGCAACGGTTAGCAATGGCACCATGCGCGATGTCCTTGCTCCTATAGCGCAACGGCATAAAGAAGGACGTCTGTCGATGACAAGTATTCGTCCCGATTCATTCATCGCGTGCGTTAAGATTCCCCGGGCTCCATTTCGACGCCAAGCGTTCAACTTGGAAACGGCATCGCTGCCACCAACGGTCAAGGAGTACGAAACGAAGCATGTCAAGCATCGTCGCTCACCCCCGCATCAGAACAAAAGCGCCGTTTACAAAGTTTCCGTGGCCCATCGGCCGCCAGAGAAGAGACCACTTGCCACCGACACTCGACAAGCGACGCGGAACATTTGTGCCGGTGTGTATGTACGTACCTTTCTGTCGCATCCTCAACAGGTACCAGACCCGCCGGGTGCGCTTCCCGGGCTCGTGCTTTATGTTCCGGTCGGAAATGCAAATTCATTCCGTCGTCACCTTCGTCCTGCCGGTGCTCAGCGTGATGATGATGATGCTGCTCCTGCTGCTGCTTCTGCTGCTGCTGGTGGTGATGTTGAGCGCGGTGATGATGGGTTTGCCAATCAGCCGTTGTGCCTTCGTCCTCGTTACGGGTCTTCTTCATCCACCTGCTGAAACTGGCCGTATCATCACCACCGTCAACGTGTCCGCGCTCGCTAACGACGACATCATCCTGATGATGGTGCTTGCGCTTGCTTCCATCGGTTCCGGTACGACGTCGTTTCTTCCTCGGAGTGCCCGGTTCCATTGGATCACGGTTCTGTTCGCGCCCGAAACGATGCTGTTGGCTTGAGCGTAGGTTGCGATCTCGCACCGAGTACGTAACCGTGCCCAGCTCGACACGCAAACGCTCCAACCGCGAGTGGTACGAGTTTTTGTTGACTGTCCTGGGTGCTGGACCATCGAGGGCTTCGGAATCGATACCCGTGGCCGGAAGGATGCCACTGGCCATCGTGTGTTGCTGTTGGCGACGTCGGCGGCGATGACGTCGACGGGTTTTTCCACCCACGTGCACACCGTTAGCGTTTTCCAGCTGCGTGTGACCTGGGGTGAGCGAATCCTCGCTGGTGGTGGATTCAATGATGGACACCATCGTCGTCGAAGTCGTCGTCGTCGTCGTCGTCATCATCGCCACCGGTGCCGTTGTCGTCGTTTTCACCGGTAACGCAAAAGTGGCCGCTTTCCTGCTGGCATGATGGCCGCTGATGATGTTATCGCTGATCGAATCGATAACGATGTCCTTTGTGTCGGACTGGATGCGGTTGTGGTCGATGTTCCGCACGGTACCGGTGGCGTTCTTTTTGCCCACAGCCGAACCGGGTTTCGGTTCGTCCTGCTTGGGTTCGCCGGTGGCCTCGGAGGGTGGTTCACGGCGTTCGATGATGTTGTCCCGGTTGTCGATGATGGTCGCCCGGACCGGTGGTTCGCCTGAGCTGTCCGTGATGGAGTTTTCACTCTCGTGCGACGAACCTGGCCGGATGCCACCCGTCGATGCCGTCATGCCGGCCAGCGGCGTCGAGGCGCGTTGTTTCGTGTTCTTGCGTATCACGTCCGTCATGCCTTCCTCCTCGACCTGCAGCCCTTCGAGGTAGACCTCCTGCTTCAGCTTGACGATGTCCTGCTCGAGGCTCTTGTTCATCCGCTGCCGCTGCCACTCGGTTTCGTAATTTATATTCGGCATCGCGATGTCACCCATAAATCCACCTGCAAGTGCAACAACGATTTACACGACACGCGTGAGGCAAAGGGCAAAAGAGAAACACACAGCAGGGAAGGAAGGAAAAGAGGGAAATATTACAAACACCTGATACCCCCCACGTGGTATAGGGCTGCTCAGTGGTCAACATCGGATGGCAGAGTTTCCTGTATCTACCCGAGGCACCTGTGTTTAACAGGTGCTTTCGTACACATTTTGATCGTGCCCGGTAGCAAATATGGACCCCATTCATCACCATTACGTATGGGTTTTACAAGAACATGGTCTCGAGGACACGCGGCGAGTGCCAACCGGATGCTACCGTTTTCCATTATGGTATGAGCGAAGCTTATGATGTCTTACAAGAAGCGAGCGATAAACAAAAAATACGACTGAACAGGTATGAATTTACACACTTTTGTGTTTTCAAACAGCACAGTAAAGGATTTATATTGTCGCTAATGATTGCTTGCTTTTTACTCATAATAATAACTGCTAAGAGGTTGTTGAAGAATGAAAAGAAAGGTAACGAATCGATTTTCTACATCACAACATTCGTGTAAGAAATATCATTTTTCAGCAATTAGTTCATCATTGTTTATCAATGCATCATCTAGAGAAGACCGACTAGACCGACTAGAAATTAAGCATGAAATTCCAGCTGTATGTAGGCAATTAGTGGCAGCAGGTGGCAAACTTTCAAAGGACTTGTATTTCATTTCGAATTATCATTACAAGCTATGGACGCTTTACGCATGATCGATCACCATGGAACGGTGTCAGTGTGGTGGAAAACAAATCAATCATCAATCATTTCAGCCTTCACGAATTTGTAGCTTACTTTCCATCAATAATCTTAGACATTTAACGGTGATTAATACCGATTTCGAACTTTAAAGTGCCCACTTGTCGTTGGCAATAAAAAACTCGCAGAAGCTCCGAGAAGCAAACCTTTACGTTAAAACACATGGTTCCAGCATACCCGGTATGGTACCAGCACAAAAGTACTTTGACCAGAAATGGGATAAATTTGGGTCTAATTCAATTTTCAACATACGTCAAGAATTGGTGCCCACCCAGCCCTCGTTCCACCTACGCCTTCATTCAACGGCGGAACCGATTTACGTTCTACCGGAAGCTATCCGTTTCGAGCGAAAAAAAAACAGAAAGAAACGAAACCTAGCGCCCTTGCCTGCCCCGCTGGGCCTGGGGTCCTGATCTCTTAACAGCATTAGGTTAGTTTAGTGGTGCTGTGTGGGGTTTGGACGTAAATTACGAATAAATTTGAATCAACCGCATAATGTCGGACGAACCAGCAATTTCGGTATTGGGTAAGAGTGTCACACGTACGTTTGACCCTGGTTCTACCGTGTCCGTGTGAAGATGTAAACAATGAGAGGAAAAAAGGGTCAAATATACAACCGAACAAGCCTTGGCTCGACCTACGCTTCCTACCGTGGTTTGGAGAATGCAACCACCGAGTCCAACGCTTGGTGACTGGAAAAACCTCGATGCAGCGTCAGGATGCAGAAAACTCGATGGGGAAAGACCTGCAGCTTCCGACAGTGCAACAGGAGAAAGCTGGCTGAAGCTAGCGAAAACAAAAGCGCATATGTGCGCGCTTAATTGCATTTCGGTTTTATTTCCTCGCATCTCTCCACACGGCGAAGCGGAGCGGCTAACCACATTTAAGCGCATTCAGCACCCACACGTACACTGGAACACGGTGGACATGGGTGTCCTACACGTGGCTCGGGTTTTGCGGAAAGTCCCAGCTCAGGAAATGAAACCTGAATCCCGCACATCATCCGGCATCCCTTCGTTTGGCGCCGGTTTTTCCGAATATTTCCCGTGGGTGTGCCGACTGTGCCGAATTTCGTGTGTAATTGAGTCGTGCTTCTGGGAAGCGAGCTGCAATTTGCTGAAGCAAATCATTACTAGAATGGAAAAGCCAGCAGGAAACGTACGGGTATCGTGGGCAGACGTATGATGGATGGGACAGACTGCACTCGGATTGGCCGAATCTTGTGCGTTGCATAAGTGAAGTAGCTCAAACACGGTGACCGAACTAGGTCAGATGTAGATGGGGATGCTGTGACTGCACCAGACACGAAAAAATGCATGATGGATGGCTTTGGGAATTATGCAAATTTCACAACTGTTCAACCATCGGTGCTGATTCGTTATGGGATTTTGGATGTCACATGTTTTCGTTTTTTTTTGTTGTTGATAAAACCCGCTCTTTTAGAAAGGACAATAATCAGGATCTAAATCCGATGTACATAAATAGAATCCTGCTGGATTTATTTCCAAGTAAAAAAAAAGTAAATCCCGATTTGTCGAGGATGATTTCTATTCCATAGTGTAAAAAAGGCCAATGTGTGGTATTTACCACCATTTTGAATTATATGTTTTGCAAGCCTACGATTCAGAAACCTGACTAACGAGCTTATGCATTGTAATATTTTTAACTACACTTTTTAATGAGCTATCGCTACGTCTATAATAATAAAATGAATTCAAATAAGCCGAGTCCCATAGACTATAAGCACGCCAGCAACAAATGCAGTAAAAATCTATTCACAGCAACAAAAAATGCAGCGATCTGGTGTGAACCTCAACTAGAAGCATTTGTGTTTTCTCGCAAAAGGGGGAAAAAATACGAAACAAAAACGCAGCGCATCGGTACCTCCGGGGTATCCACTTTATGCTCGGGACACAGGAACACAGTCCTTTGGAGGTGGAATGATGATAAATGAGAATTAATTAAATTATAACCGTAGCGGAGCTGCGGCGCACGCGAACCCATTTAAATTGCTACGCCCGCCCAAGAACGCACATTGTTGGGGAGGCAGCCGCCATTCCATTCCGTTCAATTCGCCGTCCATCCATGGGGGACATGTTGCTGGGACATGTTAAAGAGCGGGAGCGAAAGGAAAAAGTACACCACCGCGCACCAAGTGAGGGTGTTGTGTGAGGATGCAACGCAGCATAAACGAGAGCTGAATTGAATCGTCAACGGGGGAGATGTACAACATAATAGTACAACTAGAAAAAACAACCAGCCGTGGCCACACTGGATGTTGCCAGTTTCCCGAATATCAGCCGTTCTGATGCTCGCACGCTGCAGTGGCTAATTGGCTTTGCGAATACGGCAGGCTCACTGGGAATACCGAACATTTAAATTAAATTCAGCGACAGATTGTCACGTGTTGGAGTTGTTTTAAATTGACCACAGCGGGTTTTTTGTTGGTTTCATTTGAAGAAAAAAAAACAGCTAAGTGAAAGCAATACGTGTTATATGTAAGAGATGTTTGCAAAATACACACTACCGCGAAACGGTTCGCCGTTGATAAGCAGCAAAACTTATTGACAAATCAGTAAAACAATCCAACAATCAAGCAAACAACCTTTGCATAATCGGCTAAACTTTTACGAACTCCGACGCATACTTTGTTTTACGATGCTGTCGGTTTAATACGCATTTATTCAGTACGTCAAACAATATGTACTGAAAAAAAAGTACTTTTTGAAAATGGAATAATTAATAGATAGAATAAGGCATCCCCATCAAAGTACAACAAAGACCCATTAATTACGGGTCACTTAATTTTGCCAATGGATGCAAAAAAACAGCAGAATCCGAACCCTTCCCCATGCTGCGAAACAAAATACGAAGGCTCCATGGTTGCCTGTATCGCTTGGGGTAAAATAAAATAATTAACAAATCAAATTATCTCGCAACGCATTCAAAGAGGTTCATTTTAAATGGAAGCTAAAGCGGGAGCAGATTCACGCTACCGTATGACTTCATACTCATTTACAGGCTCAAAAGTGGATGAAAGAGTGTTTTAGAGGTGTTTAATATGTGCGTGTTAGCTTCGCTCAAGCCTTCCGAGCCTGGCTACCTTCATAACCCTTGCACAAAAGAGAACGTGTTGTTTTAAAGCACACCGTTAGGCGCGTGGGCTTAGAACCAAGCTTCGAAAGTTGAAAATCTGTTAGAAATTGCTACTCTTTCCCCGCTTTACCCGTGATACTGACAAAATAAGGAGACAGAAAGGATTCAATACCCTATCGGGCTCGGCAAAGGACACCCAAGGGGCAGGCTTACTTCCCCACACTAGAAGGCTCCCAAGAAAGCAAAACAAAACCGGTTGCTAGACAAAACCTAAGCCAACGTTCACTTACTCGACTTGCAAGGATCCATATCGATGTCACCGGAGATGCTCCTCGGGAAGCGTCCATCGAGCAGCTCGTCAATCGTGAAGCGGTGGTGCTGATGCCGTTGCGTTATCAACGTCTCGTTCAGCTCCAGACCGTCGGTAAGCTGATTAGCGAAAACGATCACCATGACGATCGAGACCCATCGCGAAGGACTCGCAGGCAGCGCCCAGCGGCCGCAACAACCGGTCGTTGGTTGACGGTTTCGCACCAAATCCGACACCGGTTGCAACCGATGCGACCCTCGGCGAACGTTACGGCGGCACACCGACGGTTGGCCCATCATCGGAAGGCTGGAGGGTTTCGCCACACCACAACCGGGCCGGAACGATGCGGTAGGGGGAGAAGGATTCCTTTTTTTCTTCCTCTATCTGACTGCACCTGTCCCGCTTTTCGCTTTCGAGCCCACTTGAACCCACGCAGGACGAACAGGAAGGACAGAACCAGGTGGCACGGAGAGATCGACGTTTCGGAAAAGGGGCCGCGCGTGTCGAGGTTACATTATCCTCAGCGGGAGCCCGGAGTGCCGGAAAAGTGCTCGAAAGTACCTGCCAGCGATTGCGTACGTGCACAATCTCGTTTTCTGGCTCGGGCACAAAACCGCATCGAATCAAACCTGTCGCTATTGGGACGGTGAAGGAGCAATTTTGCTTCTTCCTTTTTTTTTCGCTTCCTCTCTCTTGGTTCCACTTGCCCGCTATTTGCACTTTAGTTGGATCACTTATCCTTTTACTGGTCACACACACACACGCACACATGCACACACGCAGGATTGTATTGATTTTTTCCTTTTTTATCCTTTTATAGGATCACCACCGCGAACAGCACCGAGAAATCCTACATAACCGGCGCATTTGAATGGAAATAAGAGCAAACAGTGGTTATGAAACACTGGAAGAACCTTTAAACGCTCGTCATCACTTTTCGCTAGCACAATGAGAGATTTTTTAAACCGGCTGGTTTTAGCCATTGCTATCGGACCGATCAAAAACACGCTCAATATTGACAAAGTTTAAGTTATTTTTTCGACCGGGTTGTTTGCCACATTTCACTCGCACGAAAAGCTCATAATCGGTGTTGGTTTTTAGCTTCTGCTGCTGCGTCAAGCCGAGATTTGCGGCCTAATCCATAAGGTTTTCCGGGAAAAATGTACGCAAACACGCTGACGGACGGATAGATTTCAAACCTGTCTACGCTGTAATCATGCGCTAACTTCGCATACCAACGTCCAATGGAAGGGAAGGAAAATGGGCATGGGCAGGAAAAAGGGGTTCCTCCCACGACAAAACCGGGCGCAAATCATTCCAGCGTTTGCCAACAGACAGGGGCGCTCATTCCAAAAACCCACCAAATGACAAACGTCACGAAGCCCTCACGGCTCAACCGGAAGCTCGCTGGAGCGTTTTATTTGCGCCTACATAATTTGGGTTATAGAAATAGCTTCGAAATTAGAATCGCACCGAACCCTAAGGGCGAATCCCGGATCCGGCCGCTACATCCGCTGTTTCGGGTGAATATTTCACGGTGGAATCCGTACCATGCCCGCATAGAACACATGTGACACAGGCCATAACGTGCGCTGTCGTCCCCAAAAAGCTCGTAATTTGCGAACTCGAACCTGCTACTCGAAGGGACACACACACACACGCGCGTGTGTGCACAAACTCGTCCCTTTTTCTATCGATAAAAAACTGGTCGTCCGTGGCGAAGGGTTCGGTCCCCCGGTTCAGTAGCATATAAATTCCATTCCTTCCCCGAAGACGCCACCAAAAAAAAAAACAAAAACCGCGACATTCAAGGTCCCGATGTCGTCCCTTTCGTCTTTGGTGGGGAGTTTTTGGGGTCCCTTTCGTCTGGGCGGCTAACCGGCGTTGGTTTCTGTGAAGGCAAGGGTTCAGGGTTCGGCGTATTGCAATCAAGCGCTTTTTAGCACCGGCAACCCCGGGAACCCCCGTGATTCCGGTCCAGGCGCGTGTTGACTTTGTGGGGCGTTGTGGAAAAACGGCAACAACACAAAAACCAGCCATCTTCGGTCGCCCTTGCATTCGCCGCGCGAACCTGTTAGCGAGATAATACAGGTTCTCGGAAGGCGCAGTGCGACGCGAGGACGCCAGCAAACCAGGACACGGAGGGCAGCTCGCACGGAGCAAATCAATCAAACAAAGGGCGAAACATCACAGCGGTGACTATCATGCGATGTTCGACGCTGATGGCCGCTTGGCGCTTTGAGAGTGAGCGTGAGCTGTGAGTGTCCTGATGGGTGTGCAGAGTTTTCGGCAGTCCTTCACGCAGCTCACCACGACCGTGCAATGTTTGCAACACGTGTCCAAAATAGGTCCCGCAGGGTCCGTTTCTCGTCACGCTTGTCCCACGGCGATTGTTTCACAATGCCACGCTGCTCCGGACGAGCGAATCCGGGGCATGATAGTGGCACGGTGCTGGTTCCGAAATCGACTTTCGCATCCCGCATCACGTCACGTCACGGCGAGCTCTCATCCACGGTCCCGGATGATGGACCGTACCAACAACAACAATAACAACAACAACAAACACACCAACACGGCCGCGCGCTATATAAACAAAACGCAATCTCTCTCTTCCCGGCCATGTCCAAAACGACCTTTCGCTGATGGCGATTTGCGTCGCTATCGGAAACGGGAAGGGCCCATCATCGGCACCGGCACGTCGGCTCGGGTCGGACCCCAGCAACAACAGCAACAACAACAACAACCGCAGCCATCAACAACGATCGGTGAGGACGAAAAAGGTGCTCACATGCCGCAGTATCCGTGTGTGTGTGTGTCCATGAGGGGGGTCCGTTAATCATTGTGGTAATTAAATTTTCCCATCATATGACGCCACCTACCAACGCACGGAAAAGGACACGCACGGATACGGCGAGCACGAACCGAATCATCTCCCCATCCTGGCAGCAGCACAATCATCCGGCCCAATCCATCCAACATTTCATCGGCACGAACAGGAGCGGCAACAACAGCGACAGGGCGAGGAGAAGCCTTCAGAAAAGACAAACATTGCCTCGCCGTGCCGTGCCGTGCCTTCCTCCGGACCGTACACCGACCGTGGCAAACCGGGGCTCTGGGGCACTGATGTTCGTCGACGGTCGTCGTGCACACATAGCCACACACGAGCGGTCGCGCGTTCTCTCCCTTACGCACTATACGTATACACACCGAGATGATATGCGCACTGATAAGAGCGAAGAAGCCGCAGCATTCATCTCCGGCAGAAAACCACCAGACAGCCAGACAGGACGGGCGAATCTTCCTCTGTTGCCAACAGTTTTATTAGTTTTTGCTTCATTTTTCCTTTTCTTTTCTTTTTTTGTATTCGTTGCCCGTTCCTTTCGGTTTCCCTTTTTTGTCTCCCGTTATTTCCTGACCCGTCCATCAGTTCGTCTTTTTTTTTTCCACTTATGTTTCGCACACGCACGGCAAGCAACTCGAAGAAAATGGGGAAAACACAGAAATCGTGAGCACATAAAAAAAACGCACATGGAAATGCCACTGCCAACGACGATGGGAAGGACGGTGAACGATTCGAAACGAATACCCGTGTAACCACAGCGAGCCAGCGAAAAACCGTTGCGCGCTGTCGACGATCGGTCGGGTATCCTTCGAGCATCTTTCAAAAGAAGATAACAATAAAAACGCACTTTTCTACGCTTGGCACTGGGCACGGAATGCACGGGATGTTCTCGCGCGTTTCAACCACGGCTCCGTCAAGTGGCCACTATAAGCGCGAGATATCTCGAACGATTGTTGTGCCCGACGGCGAGACGCACTTTTTTATTTTGTTATTCGGTTCGCTTTTACCACCAGCCTGGTGTTTTGCAGCAACATCTATTATTCATCCCCCAGACGGTCGTCTGAGCGGTACGAAACGGTTCCCTCACTGGCACGCTTCCCGACGACGGCGAGACGCGCACGGTGTCTGGCCGTTCTCCGTTCGCTTGACCGCGAAGGAACCTGTCTTTGCTGGCGCGCGGTGGGAAAACTCGTGGAAAAGTCTCCGACACGGAGCGAGCGGACGGCAAACACGTCCGACGCCGAGAAAATGATAAATGAAATTGAGATCATGAGAGATTGGGAGAAATGGTGCAAGTGTTCTATAGGGTTGGCTTCCACGCAGCATCCGGAGACAGTTATTCCGGAAAAGTTCGTTTTAATTTCCAAACAAAAATACACCAGGATTATCAAGCAACGGAAAATAATAGAAAATTTAGATATAGAAAAACAATGCACTCTTTTTAAATATAAAAAAATTAAAATTATTTCTATTTCAATTACAAAAAAGGATATTTTTTAAGCAGCATAAAAGGGAATCAAATACCAAACACAGTTTTGAGTATGCTTTTTACATAAAATAAGGGGTTTTAGTTCACGCTGATGATCCAAAAGTGTTTTTTGTTCTGTTTTTTAGAATAATTTATGAAACAACACATGCTAAGGATCACTTTCTTTGAAAGACTTCTCCAGCATTCTAGTAACCCTGTAAATTGTAAACTCTGAGCAAACTACAGCTTCATCGTTCATCTTCTCATATATGAGAGAGAATTAAATACATAAAGTATTCCATAAACGATTGCAAGCAAGCACATAGAAGAAATGTTAGATGAAATTCCGATAAGGTCATAATTCTGCATTCAATAAAAATCCTTCAAATAATATCATTATGATCAAATTCATTCAATCTGCAACGTTTCACTTCTAACGGGTGAGTTTCAAAAAAAAATTTTTGATTTATGTTAACATCTCCAGAATGTGTAGAATATAATAAGAAGATACCAATATTGAATAACTTTATCTGTTAAGGATAACTAATGCAAGAGAGTGATTCTAAACACATTCAATTAAAACTTTTCGTTTAACAGAATCGGCACTTTACTTCGAACACAGTAAAAACATCCTTCCTACTAATATCGTCGATAAGGAATGATTTTTCTCTAAAATACAAGCAAAAAAAGTTCTCTGAAAAGCAACATCTGATATAGCTGAATAATTTCTAATCCATTGAAATGAAATGAAGTTCAAAACGCTCACGTTCCTAAATCTACGACACTCATGTTACGCGAAGGCTCCGATAGGATATGATTCAAATTTCTTTTCTTGCTGTGTCACAGCACCATAAACAGTTGGTAGTAGTTGGTAACAGCAATTGTTAACTTGCATGTTATTAAATTGAGTGATTAAGAACTATATGAATCAAACATACTATTAATGCAATGTTAAATTTTTGAACGACCACTTTGAATATTTGCTATAAAAATCCTACATTGGCTTTTTGGTTAACCGTCGGTGGAATAATAAAAGAATACGATAACTTTTATCTTTGTTATATGATTTTAGTTCGTTAGGTGTATATCTTGCTCTCGTATTGTTAATAGAATTGCGTTTATTTCAAATTAAATCGAATATTAACGAATCAAATCAAAACTTTATAGCATCATGATTTGAAAGCACCCTGTTCGTGGCCATTGTTGTCAAAGTCTATGTCACTCGTTTTGTGAATGGTAGGAGATTGTTTTGGTCACACTTATTTTTGTTTTTCTCTAACACCTATTTGTAAAAATAGGTAATAGTTCCATTATTCTTGAATATTATTAAGTATCATGTCAACTAGTGAAAAGGATCTTGTTGCAGATACTCCATTCTATTTTAAAAAAACGCTAGTTAGCAGTATTTCAAGTCTCTTCTCCGTATCGTGTTTTTAGGTTAGGTGGCCGTCCGCATGGAATTTAAAAACCGGACGAAATAATAAACACAACACGGAAGTGGATAGAATAACATATTGTTTCGCTGAGCAAAAAACAAATTGAGAATAGTAGTGTGTAAACACACTCCGTTTTCTTAAACTTTCACTGTTTTAATTAATTAATATCTCAAGATGCCTTACGCTCGTAAAAAAATGCACAGTGGCGATACACATCTTCGTCGTAGATGGAGGTTGAGAAATCGGAAAAAAGATTTGGACGAAATTGACGCTGATTTGAAGAGCGATCCAGAGAAACTGTTAAAACAAGAGGTTGATCTTGATAAACCAGGTTTTGGACAGTTCTACTGCATTCACTGTGCTACATACTATATCAACGATCAAGCAATGCAAGCCCATTTTCGGACAAAGGTGCACAAGCGACGTCTGAAAGCATTGGAAATTGAACCTTACACCGTCGAGGATTCGTTGCGAGCAGCAGGGCAAGGTAGCTTCGTGCAACCGCAAAAACGAAAGATGGAAACACAACCAAGTCTTGCTGATGTGGACGATGGTAAACGAATTAAAGTGGATACTATTATGGAAGAAGAGAAACCTGCAAAACAGGAACTGTCCAAGGCGAAAAAAATTACAGATTATAAGAAAGTGATGGAAGAGTTGAAATAAATTTAATATGTGAAAAGGAGAAAGGTTGTATTTATTTTGAAGGAACAACAGAAAAAGTATGAACGACTGCCATCGTTTAATTCGCGTTTAAATGAATTCTGACACCCACACGGCAAATTACATATGATCCATGAAATGTGGATTACCAGTTTCATTTCTTCGCTTTGTTAAAATATCGCAACCGTTTTCAGTAACGAGCAGGGTATGCTCAAACTGAGCCGAAAACAAACCATCGGCTGTGACCGCAGTCCAGTCATCCGGCCACGAAACGTCCCGCCAAGTGCCCTCCGATATCATAGGCTCAATCGTGAAACAATGGCCTGGTTTCATAACACCAACTGCGGAGTTTTCTGCAATATTAAATAACATTTTGCATCATTAGCGACAGTTAACAGTGCATAATGAGCATACGAACTTACTGGCATAATGAGGTACATTTGGGGCAGTGTGAAACAATCTGTGGATTCCATGTCCACAATAACTCTTGACGACACTATAGCCATGTGAATGCACGTGCTTCTGTATAACGTTTCCGATTTCACGATAGCGCTCACCGGGTCTAAGATATAGAACATGGTTTTTTGGTTAATGATCGTTACATTGCTTGATAAAACGTAGCATTACTCGCAGTACTCACTTCACAATTGCAATCGCCTTCATCAGTGCCTCATGGGTAACCTGCACCAATTTTTTGTGCTGCTCCTTTACATTACCCACAAAAAACGTTTCGTTCAAATCTCCATGAAACCCACGATGGTATACTGTAACATCAACGTTACAAAGATCGCCATCTTCTAACGGACGTAGATCCGGAATTCCATGACAAATGACCTCATTCACTGAGGTGCAACAGGACTTAGGGAATTGATAGTAATTCATCGGACTAGGGTAGCACTCCTTCTCGATGCAAGCCTCATGTACTACGCGATCGATTTCATCGGTTGTAACACCCACATCGCAAACTCTAGCCGCCTCGTCCAAAACTTCGCGTCCCAGTCTACAAGCTACGCGCATCCCCTCAATTTCTTCGTCATCCAAAATCTTGATGATGTTATTCCCCCGCAGGGCCTCTTCGGATTCTGATCGACCTTTCTTGTGATCTGCGTAGTCCGGTCGCGGAATCGACTCAGGAACCAAGCGCCTTGGGGTTTGTTCAAAAGGACGTAACTTGCCGGAGAACGTATAATAAGGCCACGGATTGTATGCATTCGATTCCTTGCCCTCTGTGAATGAAGTTAAAATAGAATGTAAACCCATACTCCTTTAACCCATACTCAACAAACAAAAAACTTACTAGCCAGGAGATGGAAGATCTTGTGATCCTTCCAGGAGCCCTTGAAGCAGTCTTGACTACAAAAATACGATCCCTGAATGCCCATCTTCAGGCATACAGGACACTGAAGAGTAGCAGACTTCTTGCAATTTTCCGTTCCACACTGGTGCTTCGCCATATCACTCATCTTGCTATATCTTTTAAGCGCGCTAAAGAATTCAAACGAAAACCGCAAGCGAATGTCGGAGGAAACAAACTATTTAAATCAAACTACTCAAACAAGCAAAACACAACGCCCGAATTACCTAACTTGTACGAAGAAAAAATAACTGACTAGACCTTAAAAGAACAAGAACTCGTTCGGCATGGTTTATATTTTTTCTTGTTTTTTGCAAGTTTTCACGTTTGACAACAAAAACGTCAAAAATCAAAACCGGTCATCTCGTCCTTGTTCCGTAGCGTGAAAATTCAAATATTAGTCACTAAATAATGAAAAAGCAATAGAATATAATCATTAAACAACATAATTTCACAGAGCATATAACAGGACAAACTATACAGTATTATTAAAACTATACGTATTATTTACATCCGTTTTGATAATGCGGTATTGATGGTTTTATTATAATAAATTCACCGATAAACAAGCAAGGATTGTTAAAAATATACAATTTTGAATAGACAACAATATTCAACTATATCAGATGACTATTAATGAAGCGAACGAATTGTTATAGAGAGTAATATTACAGAAATCCCATAAATTTATCCAAATGATTTACGAAGCTATCTAGCGCTCCGGCACCAAGTTTTTGTAATAAGTTGAAATTGGATTCCGTTAATGTTTGTAGCAGTGTATCCGGTGTACAATAAAATAGATGGCTGTCCTTGCTGAGGCGTTCGGCTAATTCCGTTTGATGGTTATTCATCAGAGTCTCGTTCACCACAACAATTAGCGGTTTCCCAGCTTCCAAAGATTCTATACAACTTCCAGCGCCAGCGTGACTGATAACGAGATCCGCTCTGCATATATCCTCACCAATACTGTTTTTGAGACCATAGCCAGAAACGCGAATGTTCGTAGGATTTTCAATACTTTCTATTCGTGGTTCCGTGCCTCTTCCAAACTGTATCGTAAGGGTTTCACAGCCTAAACAGTCCAACTGTTTTAGAACTTTCACAGAGATTACTGCTTGTACGAGATCCTCAAATTCAGTTGTACCAACTGTGACAAAAACGTGTTTATACGGCTTTTTGATCATTATTTTTATGAAAGAATTGTTACAGCACCCGACAAAATGTAACTACAAAGTGCGTTGTTCTTATCATTCGTACCAAATAAACGTAAACAATTCTCTGTTGACGTTGCTTGAAAATTTGCGTAGCTAATTCGAGCTTTGAAATACAATCGTGCACAGTCGCAATAGTTTACAACGTCATCCACTTTAAAAGTTATAAATGTTGTTTAGAAAATAATACACGATTCGATTTATATCAATATGTAGGAAGATTTATTGACAAAAAATAGAAACTCAATGAAATCGAATTTATAGTTCTAAAAAAAAAAACTACATGACTGACAAACACGTGTAACGTGGTGCGCTTCTGGAACTTCTGCGTCGTGCAATGATTGTGAATGAATTGTTTGTTACCTGTTAATAGTTTTAAATATGAATTGAGTATTATAAGAGCTATTTCAAGAATCAAATCAGCAAAATTTAAACTTGTTTTATCAACAATAAATTTTTTTAAATATGAATTCACCACGATGAACTTAATTCACCACACCAATGAACTTAATTCATCGCCTTATTTGTTTTAGTATATTTGTTTAGCATTCGTACATTTTTAAATATGAATTACAATTTTATCAATCAATAAACATATTATGCTGCTCCTAATACATTTGTCCCACCGTGAAAGAATATTTTATCATTGTTATAAAAATGAAAAATAACAAAGTGTATTTAAACTTCAGGTCTACTATTTTGAAAAGCTAGAGAGTATTGTAACAACTATTCAACTAAAGATTTAAACAAGACTAGTGTGGCATTTTTTGCTAATTATCAAATTCCAAAAAGCTGTTCAACTGTTAAAAATTTGCCATTCACATTATTGTAAAGTATTACCTTCTTTTCCAATTTCAAAACACAAAAGTACAGCTTACGTATACTAAAATAGTTCAACTTTTCGCAAAGTACAGGAAACACTGTTGATTGTTTATTCAAATTAAAATAAAAAGCAAATAATTGCTAGCAGGTTGAATTGAACAAACCAACCGTTGGTCGTACGAAATGAAAAAGGGACACGATCGCTGTGTAGACCGGAATGAGAGCCGAGAGTATTTCGTACAGCCGCCGAAACCGACTCCGGCATGTGAGAACGGCAGTCTGATACCAGCATTGGAACCGATTGGTTCGTTACAACATTGGTCTCGGCGGAGCATAGATCGTGTTCGAGCAGAACATTAACGAATCTTGGTCTTTTAGCTAGGCTTACCGTACATTCGCAAAAGTCGCGCATAGGAATAATAGTCCCTCGAAACTTTTTGTGCCGTGAGATGGCACACGTTTTTCACATTAACCATAAGGCCAAGCCAAGCATAGTGTTGCTCGATAGCAGGCGAATCAATCCGTAGCCGAAAATAGCACTTGCAAAAGGAGCAAAACCGCTTCGATGCGACCGGGATATGTGTAAAAAAAATCAAATCAAATGGTATCGTACATACCGATCAAAAGATACCAGAGTATTAGTTAATCCCTATCTCATCAGTTTTATCGGTTATTCGTGACATGTTGACTAATTTGTAAAGTGCGCAAAGTGCAACTCAGTGCCATCGCCCATGCTTTGTGAAGAGCATCGGATACAGATTGATTATCGTGACACGGTCTCAGCTACTACTTCTTCAAGAAGAGCGTTTGCAATTTCAGTTGAACACCGAAAGTGCATTAGTGGACTGCAATGCAAATGCACTTGATTTGCACATGAAGTGAACGACGAAAGGCAATACACACGATTCCCAAAACGACCGCGTGTTGTGGTGCAGGTAATGTTCCATTTTTGTAATTTTAAACCCCCCCCCCCCCCCCCCCATCCAAGCATGTTTGTGGCTTAACGAGGCATCCTAGGCGTCAACATATTACTTTAAGTGAATGAAAAAAAAGGGTCCCACATCGTTGCCACAGTGTGTGCAAACACCATGCGTACGTCGTAGGGATAGCGCAGAAAAACGATGCATGATGGATCGATGACGGATGGATAGATCGATGGTTGACTCGTTCGTCAATTAGCGGCTTCATGCTAGATGTGGCGCACTGCAATCGCCTTATCGTGGTGCCGTCCCCACCTCCGGCGAGCTGGAGACGAAGGTCTAGCGGGTTTCAGTGTACTAAATTCGATAAACGGGGCTCCATCAGCTAATCGATCAATTGCGCAGCGTTATCCAGCTGCAGCGGACAAATTACGGGATGCACGGTGATGCATCGCGCTGGTTCACAGTTTACTCCAAAATGTAACGCGTACCATCGAAATCCGCGGTACCACCGAGCTAGGGCTGGTGTAAAGCCATCGAAGCTATTTCGTGTGGTGTCGCAGCCGTGGGGTTGTTTCGTCAAGAAGCCACGAAAAAAAAAATCAATATGCAAATAACGCTCACGTTTACCTTGCCACCTGCAAATATTGAGCACCCTTCAGGCTGCCAACTGGCTGGCTGGCTGGCTGTCGAAACGTGAAACGTTCAGCGGATAAATCCCAAGTAAGACAAAACGGTGCGGCCGCGGATGGCCTTGAATCAATTCAAGTGCCAATCTGCGATCTCAAATTCCTCCCCGATAACGAAGGGTGAAAGGTGCGGCTTGATGGGAAGCGGTGTGGTTCCGGAAGAAGCAACTGAGCTTGGAGAAAAACAAAGTTGATCCCCTACTGGACCGACGGTCCATCGTCGTTCCGGGCCCTTCTCGGGTTTTACTTGGCGGCTGGGATTACTCAATCCTCCTCACGGATGCTCTGCTTCGGACCTTCGAAGGGATCGGCCCATCCCAGGGAGGCATGGTTGCATTTCGACCATTCTCGACCCTGATTTGATAAATCAATTAGGTTTTGCACGTTACACGGATGGCCCAGGGTACGCCATATGGCACGCTGCAACCGTTCCGCGTCACCCAAGGGGATACGCGTGATGAATCACGACCTTCCGAGACGCTGTTCTTTCGAAGTTTTCCAAGTGTTAATCGGGATTAGAGCAGCACTTTGGCACGGCAAGGTCGTGGGTAAATATGTACATGGCGTGGCGGGAGTGAAGTCCGCTTTTTTTCTTCCCCTCTTCTCATTTTCGTGTCCCTGGAAGTGCTTTAAGCCTGCAGGGATAAATTTATCTATATATGTATACTTATTTTTCGATGGGAAGCTCGCAAGCCAAAAAACCCTTGGCTCTTGAAGCTGTTTACGAATGAACGAAACCAGAGAAGAAACAAGAGGCTGTGAGAGCACAAACACGAAGCAGACTGTGACTGCTGGAGGTTTTTGTGTGTTTTTTTTTCTATTTTTGTAAATTGCCCACCCACTGCAGTGGGTAAATGATTCCTATCACGCCGCTATAGCACTGTTACGGATGATAAGAGATTCTGAGTCATAGGATAACAGCACGTCCATAGAAAACCTGTACGCGCTCGAATCACCCGATGAAAAGTGGATGCTGCGAACATGTTTGTTGTATTTCGTGTGCTGGTGAGGTAATTTTATTTTTCCAACAGCAATCAAAATCATTAGCCAATTGCGTACACGACGCAAATTAAATTGCCTCCCTCGAATTCGAGTGGCAATTATGTACAATTTCAGGGCTCGCGCGTAATTCCTGCTCGATTTTTTAGGAATGCATAAGGGCTCGGAAATCGTTCGCACTGATAAGCTGTTTCATTGGCTTTATCGGCATCTCTACAGTGTTGTAACGAACCCATGGAGCCCTTCAATTGATTTTTCGGTGGCACCGAAAACCCTAAGCAGCTCAATCATTCCCATCGTCGATCGTTTAGCGACGACGTGCCCAACGTTGCTCATTCGTATGCGGGACTTAACGAAACAGATTGAACCCGGGATTGGATTAATTGCCGTCCGCGCGTGTGTGGGACAATCGTCCTCATCTAACGCTTCACTGTGTCACGAGGCGTTAGACGTTCGCTAAAGCGGTTCGTAACGCCGGTCACTGACTTTACGGAACGGCGTATGTTTAAGCCCAAGGGATGGGCAAACAAAAAAAAACACACACACACAAAATTTGGAACCACCAAAAGGACTGCTAGCCAAGCGCCGGACGCCGGTATTTGATTGTTGCTTTTGTTTCACTCCACGCCGTCAATTGCCGTGGCGCTGGGTTGACGTTCCCTCCGTGTGCGGTTGACGTTCCGGGGTCGTTCGACCCTCCCGGTTTGCCATTGTTGCGCGTCGTCATCGGTCGCCCCGGTCACCCCATAAAAATCCCTCTCCGGCCAGGCCACTCGGTTACAGATGTGTCAACCCAGGGCCGCCAGGGAAACCGCGGTTCCCGATTTGTAATGGTAATACCCATCCTTCCAGCGGGAACGAGATTCGGGTACGGGCTTAGCATAACAATTCACCGGACCTGTCCCGGCTGTCCCCCGGGTGGTTTGTGGGTTGTGGAACCACCGGAGGGCAAACTTCCGTGGCAAACCTCGCGAGTCTCGCTATCAAAACGTCGTGCTCTCTCTCTCTCTCTTTCCTTCGGATACCCCGGTCACAAACCAGGACGGTGGAAATCGTGATGGAGCATTAAAAGAAAGGCCACGGCCGGCGACCGCACAAGAAAAGGATCACGGATTGGTGGGGGACGGAGGGCGTGTGTTTAAAAATTTACCATTTGAAGCGTGTCCGCCGGGCGAAGAGAACGACGGGAGAGTCCGAGAAGAGCAGCAGTAGGAAAAATTGGAATACAAAGTGTCTAGGACAGTGCAGGCACGACCGAGCCAGAACCGAGTTCCTGCAACCGTACCGAGCACATCCGGTGTGGTTTGTTTCAATTGTATCGTCTTCCCGCTTGATTGAGACAACCGTACGCGCCGGGGGGACCGAACAGTGCTGGAGCGATGCATAATAACGCTGGCCAATAATTATGCTGGCTAATTGTTTCGCCTTAAATCCCTCCGTTCGGTGGCTGCGTCGGAAAACTTTAAATCTCCGTCCAACGCGACCACCAGCATGTAACACAAAGACCGCTGGTTGTGAGTTGAAACTGTCCTAAATTACCATTATTGGCAGGAATGGCAGCGCACTCGATCTCTGCTGCTCATCGTTCTGCCCCCCCCCTGCTTCCTGTGTGCCCCTCCCCGGTCAATACATGCCCCAAGATCGATCTCATCTCACTCCGTCTTCCGTTGAGCGGTCTTTTCCTGCGAAATCCGAGGAAAAACCGGATGACAGTCGGTTGTCGCAAGCCGCACGCTAGCAGTGGGCTGGTAATTTAATCTGGACATATTTTACGATGCCAAACCGATGCCGAACCACTGCGAAAGCTCTCGTTGCCTCCCTCTCTCTTTCTCTTTACCAAAATCGACATCCTTCGGCGTGTACGGGTGGCCAAATCGAAGCAGATCCGGTGTAGGATTTCGCCCCAAACCGGGATGGTAGGATGATGATGGAACACGGTACGTGCTGCTGGCCGTATGCTGCAAATAGCGTACCACTCCGTACCGAGGCGCCGAGACTGAATCCTTTCCATTCATCCAATCGAATCGGTGGTGCGACACCGTGCCCGACTGAATTATGGACCAGCAACACCCAAACGCGCGATAATGGCCGGGCTGCGAGAGCCTGTGAGGGGTGTTGGAATTTGTTTTCACCCAACCCATCCCAACCCAGCGATCCGCTACGGTTGACACACATTGGTTACCCAGCGCACCCAGCACGCTCGAGAAGGGCCACAGGACGTTATCACGGCTTCACGGTTCAACTCCATCCCGGGTTGGATGGCATCGGAAATGGGTTCCCTACACCCTGGAGGCATGTGACCGCGGTGAACCGATGCAGCTGTGGGACGTTTGGGTCGCTTTCTTTTTTCTATTAACTTTTGTTTGTCCTTTTTTTTCTTCTTCCTCTTCGGCACATTGAAACCGAACCTTGCCCCATCATCTATCGCTGGGGCGAGCCTGATGCGAACGATGGCCGATTTATCAGCTAAAGTGCGAAATCTGCTAATGATCTCATCCGCGGTCAACCGATCGGGTGTCCAACAAAGAAACGACACAGCTTTCAGATCACAGAACGCCGGGGTGTGGGTTAATAATTTCGCTTTCCGTTCTTGGCCGGATTCTACACCCGTAGCCTGCACATGGGCATAGGCTAGAAGGGCAATAACTTTATGTGCACACACAAAAAACAAACAAACAAACAAAAGCAAAAGAGAACGACAAATGATTGCGACGAAAAACATACGATTTCATGGCGAATGTGGGGCGTGAAATTAACCTAAAATTGTCTCAAGCAGCGTTCCGAACACCCAGCCCAGTCGACCATGTGTTTGGCTCAAGTGCGCGTTTAACCGAGCGAAATGTCGCCCTTTTTTTTGCGAGGTCAACAGGACACGGGCGTTTTTGTGACACAAGAAACCACCACCCTGTTGCGTTTCCTGCTGGAGCTGTCTGAGAGACAAAAAAAAAACAACTAAAAAACCACGACACCATACGGAACGAAAGTGATAGGATTTCTGCATGTGGTTCGTTACTGAGACGGATGTCCCGGTGCGGCATATTCATCAGGATGGGTTCCCTGCGAAGGGCAAGGGATTATGATCCTTTTTCGATCCCGTGTGATCGCAGTATCGGTGGTGTTACTTTCGCATTCGTTTGCCTTTGTAATAGCTTAGTTCGCTTTTTTTTCCAGCCACCAATCCGGCACATGTTGCGTTAATCGGATGGCATCGACGCTTTCGCTCAGTTACGTCAACGTTGTGTGAGCAACGTTGCAAAGTGAGGCGTTTTTAAAAAAGGGTGCATCGAGGGTTATTATCTCCATCGTCTTTGATGCCGTGGAACGGAGACACATTAAGGAAGATTGATGGCGAGCGTTAGAGGGATACGATTTTCCACCGGGTCTGGGGATGGTTGTGAGAAAAGTAAGCAACACTTCGAATAATTCTTGTATTGACTTTCCTCCAGCTTCAAGCGGATTATTTTTGCAAAATTTATTATCGCACTAGGAGCAACAGCGAACTGAGATTTAAAAATGCCTCCATCGTTTTAACCATGCTAGTTTCCTTTTAAAAGATCCAAGCAACCTTTTGATAAGCCGGTGGTTTAAATTACATTGCAAAAAGGGGTATTTTATCAGCTAGTTGGTTACCCGGGTTACGCTGCTTGAAATGGCGCTTACTTTTCCGTTCGCCCTTCCAGGCGCTGGTCGAATGAGCTAGCCTGGTGTCTCACACAAATGGTGCCCATATTTCGTGCTGTTTATTTTAATCGATCCAAATTGATACAATCCAGATTAATAAAACGCACCATTCCGTTCGCGCGTTCGCGGGCCTCACTCTTCCCACTCACCGTGCTATCAGATAAGCGACGAATGACGGAACGCGAACCGGCCAAGAAAGTGCGCTTCATTTTCATCCAACATCCCAACCCGAGAACCGGAGCCATAAAGTGCCGGAGTTAAGACTCATCAAAGACGCGACACCCGAGGGACCGGCACCGAGGGCCAACATGAACAACAACAGCGGCAGTAAAATGCAAATCCGGGAATCCTTAGCGATGGAGCTGGACGGTACGACGACCGCTGGCACCCGCGGTGGATTCCTAATTACGCGCATGACGCTCCTAGCCACGGGTGCCATCTTCTGCTGTCTGTTGCTCGGCACCGGCCTACTAATCTACCACTTTGCATCGTGCGATGAACACCACGGCTCGCTACAGCACGCGACCTTGTGCGAACATCAGCACACCTCGTCAGCACATCATCACCCGCAGCACTCGTCGGCTGGGGAAACAGCCCACACGTCAAATCAGGGCAATCGGGATTCGGGGATCAACCAGGGTGAACCGGAGGATAATGGCAAGTCGTCATCGTCGGGGGTGTCGCCCAGCCAACCTAACTCCACCGTGGAACCAGGAAGTGTAGACACAACAGGACAAGATCAGAGCGCGAGTCACGTGCAGCCTGGCGAGGACGCGATTACGCCATCGGTTCGTGAAGATTTGCGGCTGCCACGATCGATCGAACCTGTTGCGTACGATATCCGGCTCGTGCCGTGGCTTGTGGAGGGCAACTTCACCTTCACCGGCACCGTAGACATTCACGTGCGAGTACTCGAGGACTGTGGCAACGTGACGCTCCATGCGACCGCGCTAGACATCCACGAGGCCAGTGTGGGGCGGCTTCTTGAGCGGAATGAAGCGGAAATGTCGGAAGAAAACGAGACACTACCGGGTGGAGAAACGCCATTCGAGGAGGTGATAGAAATCGATCACAATCTCACCATCGCTAGCAAGCAGTTCTACGTGCTGGTACTGAGGACGCCCCTTCGGAAGGACGCTCAGTACGTGGTTCGGTTGCGGTACGAAGGCGTACTCAATGACTACTTGCAGGGGTTCTATCGCAGCTCGTACACTGCGAACAACGAAACGAGGTGCGTACGCGTGAAGCTGTCCTATTTTCGTTATTCTAGTTCGAACTTCTGGATGTTTTCTTTCGTAGATGGATCGCTACGACACAGTTTCAACCAACGGACGCACGGCGTGCCTTTCCGTGTTTCGATGAGCCCGCGTTGAAGGCACGATTCAACATAAGCATCGCGCGTCCCCGGGACATGATCTCGCTGTCTAACATGCCCCGGATGCGCTCCTACGAAGCAGGGTAAGTACGAGAGCACGGACATGTTGCCAGCGTCAGGTTTCACATCGGCCCCCACTTTTGCAGGGAAGCGGACTTGCGTGGGTACGTCTGGGACGTTTACCAACAGTCCGTGCCGATGTCCACGTATCTGGTGGCGTTCGTGGTGTGTGACTACCTCAACCTGACGGCGGGAAACTTCGCTGTGTGGGCCCGATCCGACGCCATCCGGTCAGCTCGCTATGCGCTCGACGTGGGTCCGAAGCTGCTCAAGTTCCTGGAGGACTTCTTCCACATCGACTACCCGCTTCCGAAGGTGGACATGATTGCACTGCCGGATTTCAGTGCCGGAGCGATGGAAAACTGGGGCCTCATCACGTACCGCGAGACGGCGATGCTGTACGAGGAAAACGTGTCCGCCATCAGCAACAAGCAGCACGTGATAACGGTTGTCGCACATGAGCTGGGTAAGCCTCGATTAGGAGAAGACAAGGTCAATTGACTCAGCTGATCTTCATTTCATTTCGTCCCTTCGCTAGCACACCAATGGTTTGGCAATCTGGTAACGCCATCCTGGTGGACGGATCTCTGGCTGAACGAGGGTTTCGCCAGCTACATGGAGTACCTGGGTGTGGACGCAGTTGAACCGGCCTGGAAGTCGATGGAGCAGTTCGTCGTAAACGAACTCCACAACGTGTTCTCGCTCGATGCGCTGTCATCGTCACATCAGATCTCGGTCGAGGTGCACAATCCGGAGGAAATTCATGAGATATTCGACAAAATCTCGTACGGCAAGGGTGCGACCATTATCCGCATGATGGATCACTTCCTCACCACGGACGTGTTCAAGCGCGGGCTGACAAACTACCTGAACGATAAGTAAGTACGCACCGGCTAGCACAACGGTTAATTCGCGGTTTCCTCCTAGGGATATGGATAACATCGTTTGGTTCCGTTTGCAGGAAATACCAGAGCGCCAACCAGGACGATCTGTGGGAGTATCTGACCAACGAAGCCCGGCGTGGTGGGATCTTTGACGATCACACCTCAGTCAAGGAAATCATGGACACCTGGACGTTGCAAACCGGATTTCCCGTCGTGTCCGTGCAGCGTGATTACGCTTCGGACAGCATCGAGTTTCGGCAGGAACGGTTCACCTTCGCCAACAGCTTTGACTCTGGTTCCGAGCCATCGCGGTTGGCTGAGCGGTTCCTTTGGTGGATCCCGATCACGTACACCACACTCGGTGACAGCAACTTCGAGCAGACTAAACCGGCTATTTGGATGAAGGCGGAAGAGGCGCTGGTGATCAACAACCACGACATTCCGAGTCACGATTGGATGATTGTTAATGTGCAGCAAACTGGTGAGTGGTCAGAACGCAGGCTCTAGAGCGTGGCTTGACATATCGTCTATTTGCGTAGGATATTACCGAGTGAACTATGACGAACGTAACTGGGAGATGATCGTCAACCATCTGCAGGATAGGCAGAAACACAAAAGCATTGCTGCCTCGAACCGTGCGCAGTTAATTGATGATGCTCTCAATCTGGCCCGTGCGGGATATCTAAGCTATGCCGTTGCCTTGAACGTAACGCGGTATCTCGTGTACGAAACCGACTATGTGCCGTGGAAAGCCGCCATTGCGGCGCTAAATTACATCGACTCTATGCTAATACGCACGCGCCATTATGGGCTGTTTAAGGTACGTATCGAGAAGGATGTGGTTTATGGTTAGGTACGATCGTGTGTTGTTTTGTTTTTCCACACGCAGAAATACTCCATTGATTTGATAGAAAACGTCTACAAAGACGTTGGCTTCGAGGATCATCGCGACAGTCCGCTGTTGACCGTGTACAAACGGATTAGCGTACTGAAAGCAGCGTGTCACCTCGGTTCCAAGGATTGCGTGAACCACTGCATCCGCAAGTACTACGAATGGATGCACCAACCCAATCCCGACATTAACAATCCGTGAGTATTCTCCAGGATGGGGATTATTCGTGGGTGAAACCGTGTACTAACAAACTCACTCTCATGTACCATTCCGCAGCATCTCACCGAACCTAAAGAGCACGGTGTACTGTACGGCCATCAAGTACGGGGACGAAACGGAGTGGGACTTTGCCTGGGAGCGCTTCCAGAAAGCGACCGTCGCCAGCGAAAAGGAAATCCTTCTCTCCGCCATGGGTTGTTCCCGGGTGCCCTGGATTCTGACGCGCTATCTGGAAAACTCGATGTCGGATGAGTTCGGTATCCGGAAGCAAGACGCGTTCCGCGTGTTCCTATCCGTGGCGGATAACGTAATCGGGCAACCGCTCGCGTTCGACTACATGCGGAATAATTGGCCGAAAATGAAGAGCTAGTAAGCATCAGGGAAAGCGCGCGAATGCCTTCGGCGCCGTGGCGTTATCTTACTAATGAACTTTTCCTAATTATAGCTTTGGCGCTTCGATGTCTAACTTGAACATAATCCTCAAATATTCCACCAAGCGGTTTAACACCGAAACCGAGCTATTGGAAGTAAGCCTGCGGAGCTATGCTATTATTTATATGGTTGCGGTTCATCAACACTTATTAATACTCCCATTTTGGTTCGCTCTTTCTCCCGCAACAGCTTAAGGAGTTTGCGGAGCAGCATTTAAAAGATAGCGGCCGTACGATACAGCAAGCGATAGAGTGGACGGAGGCAAACATCGCGTGGTTAAACCGCAACACGCAGCCGATTGTTAATTGGCTGAATGAATACTAGAAAACGGCTCATGTTGGGCCATAGTTTTGGTGCAACGAACATCGAACGAAACCAACGGAACCGCCGCCTTATGCTACCCAGCCCAGAAAGATGATCGGGGTACAATGGCAAAGTAGTAGTAACTCAATTAGTGGCTAGCAGTTTTAATAAGCGTACTTAAGATAAAATAAAGATAAGTGGTAGTCGAGCACTGCCGTCGGTAAAACGTCCATTTTTGAATCAAATAATTCACCACTTTAACGTCCATTTTAGAATCAAATAATTCACCATCATCAACTATGATCATTTTATTTTCTCGAAACAAAAAAACACATGATAATATAAAAGCTTTTGTACAACGTGAGCTGCTTGTCGTACGGGACAGAGTTGTACTACCGTACCTACCAACGTGCGAGAACCAGCAGCAAAAGCCCAACGATCATCGTCACGTTGGCTAGCATCGTTGCTGCTCCACCGTCGGCTTTCTCTTTCAAGAACGCCTGAATCTCGTCACGATTCCTCATCGTAAACTGCTTGTTGTTTTCGTAATCCATTAAACCATTCTTGATCGAATCGTACGCGGACTGTCCGAGGGTGTTTTTGTTCGCCTCGATGAAGGTGTTGATCGAGTCCCGTTCGATGTCGCTCTTCAACCTACCAAGCAGGTTGTTGAACGCCGTGGCCACGCTTGAGTAACCGTTATGGCTGTTGGAAAATTGGGAAAGATTAAGCGTTGTTTCCACAGGATCCACTCGTTTTGTACTTACGCGGCAGCCCAAATAGCATGGTGCTGTTGTAGGTAACGCGAGACATACGGCAAGGTGTACGGATTATTGATGACGTACGTGTAGGCATTGCTCTTGTCTTGCGAGCGAACATGCGGCGAAGCGATTGCATCCATCATTGTCTGCGAAAAAGAATCAACCCAAATTATGCCCGTTGATGTGTTCGTACCTCAAATACCTCAAAAAAAGAATAATTGATTTTAGAGCAAATATTACTCACCGTGATCAGCTCGACCGTTGAGGCACAGCCCAAACCCTGCAGAATGAGAATCTGCTCCGTGGCCATGTTGGTCGAGAGGTAGTGATTGAACAAGAACTCAAACTGCTCCATTGAACCCTTGCGGATGCCTTCGCAGTACACGACCTGGCGAAGATCGGGATGTACTCTGACCAAGCGACAACACAAAAAGGATGAAGACGAAAAAACATAAGTACGATATTCAATATGTCCCCTGTCGTGGAACATCGAGGTCGTTAGTGCCTACTTCTGAGTGGGATTTTGGTGGAATCTTTCAAACTCCGCCACGGCAGCCTTGCTGCATTCCTCGTGACCGTAGTTGCAAGCCCATTGCAGCACGTTCTGGCGCATGTAGGTGACCACTCTTCGCTCCGTTGAGCTTGGCGCTTGGAATTTGACGGTGTCATATGCCTTATTGAAAATGTCCAGGATGTGCATCTGCAAAACCCGAAATAAAACACAACATGCGCATGCGTTAGATCATGGTGCGATGATCGCCTTTCGACATTCTATCGGTGCTTACCGCGAACAGGTGCTCATCGTCGGCGTGAATTCTGCGGGACAGTGTGGTTAGCCCATTGACTGCGGCCAACCAGGGTGCGTATTCCGTTTCCTCCTTGAGGTACTCGAGAATGTCCAGCGCCGTACCGTACGGCACGATGTCGCCACGCGCCAGATTGAACAGATCGTCAACGATCTGCGCGCGGTTCAGCACGTGAATTCCACCGAAGCCCTCGCTCTTGAGAGCTTTGCTAATTTTGTTCCACAACGGAGCATCGTAGTTAACGCGATAGTAGCCCACCTGCTGGTTGTTCAGGATGAAGTACTGCACGTTGGCAGCGTCCTGCATCGGAATGTCGAACGAAGCTCCGGTGTAGAATGTGGGCTTCGTGTTAACAAAATCAGCGGACTTGGTGGCATACGTAACCGGTAGAGGCCAACGCGTTTCATCCGAGTGCGAGGGTTCGTTGACGAGGAAACGCTTCTGCGTGAGTGTGAACCCACTTTCGTGACTGGTAACGGTTACCAGCGGATAACCCGACTGCACCGTCCACGGTTCCATGTAGGACCTGGCGTTCGGATCGTACCGGTTGAGTACGTTGAACAGATCTTCCGGACGTGCGGACTTGAACGCGCGTTCCTTGACGTACACCCGCAGCGCAGTCCTGAAGGTGTCGGTCGAAAGGTAATGCTCCATCATTCGCAACATGACAGCACCCTTATTGTACGAAATGTTATCGAAGATGCTACTGGACTGGGCCTGCGTGTACACGGGATGCGTCATCGGATGCGTGGACGTCAGGCTATCCATCTGCATGACGCCCTGCAGCTGCTCCACCACGAACTGATGGTTCAGATCCCAATCCGTTTCCACGAGGGCAGTACCGTAATACTGATAGTACCGCGCGAAACCCTCGTTCAGCCAGGTCACGTCCCACCACTCGCAGGTCACCAGGTCTCCGAACCACTGGTGGGCCATCTCGTGCGAAATGACGGCCGCAATTCGCTGTTGCTGCATGCTGGTTGAGTCATCCGATCGGTACAGTATGTTGGTTTCCCTGTACGTCAGCAAGCCCCAGTTTTCCATTGCACCGGCGGAAAAATCGGGCACCGCAGCCATGTACATGCGCGTCATCTCCGGCACGCTCGCGTACGGGTAGTCAATCCAATCACCGAGAGCCTTCAGCAGCTTGATGCCGACGTCCAAGCTGTACTGCGTTTGGTTGCGAGCCTCCGGACGTGCAAGGATACCCAGTCCTTCGCGTTCGTTGGTATCATAGGGAGCCATAATAAACGCCACCAAGTAGGTCGACATTATGGGCGTAACGGCGAACGTCGTCAGGTTTCGTCCAGATCTAAGTGCAAATACAAAATGCAACACCCGAAACATGTTATTCACATACAATCCCAATACAGAAACCAATACTGTTCAGAACATACTCTGCAAACGCACTGCTCAAGATCGGAGTGTTGGAGTACACATTGTACTGTGGGCTTTTGTGGTTTATCTTCAGCTGGAAAGTAGCCTTGAATTTGGGCTCGTCAAAGCAAGGGAATGCACGTCGAGCGTGGGTTTGCTGAAACTGGGTCGAACCCATCCAAACCTTTTCCCCATTGACCCAGTAATAGCTCCGGTAGAACCCATGCATGTCCTCGTCCATATTTCCGATGTAGGTGAACAGTAAAACATAGTCCTCGTTTGGCACCAGCGCTTCGTTCAAAGGCAACGTTAGGATCTCCGTTTCGGCGTCGTGAACGGCTTCTCTCGTCTGCACTACCGCGTTGGTCGAGCTGCGAGTGACACTCCACGATCGAATATCCATCCGTGCCGAGTGGAGCTTGATCTGCATGACATTAGACTTCTCGGTGCGAACCGTGATCTTTGCGGTGCCATCGAAAGTGAACTGCTGTTTGGTGCCTTCCGTCTCGAGGTAGGGTTTGATCTCGATATCGTACCGCGAAGGCCACACGTCATCGTTCAGTCGGTAGTCCTCCAAATTGGCTCGCGGTTCCGCCTCCACCAGGAAGTAACGCTCCGGATCGACCGGGGTCGCCCATGATACGGTAAGACAGGCACAGGTTACCACCGCCGCTAGTACCAGTTTTTCCACCAACGTCATGCTGAAACGATTCATCAATTAGATAAGGACACGGAGATACTCAACTGTACACGATGATACTTTAATCTCCATGAATGGGCCATAAAGACAACCCATTGATAAGTGCGTGCCAAGATGTTCGCGACGCTACGGTGTGCCGATACTTAAAAAAATATATTTTGTGTCTTATCTCTACATGCATGTCAAACTAAGAAAAACCCCCTTTATATTTGATTCTAACCTATAACGAGTGTTAAGTACAATCTATAACATGATACACTTGAGTTATAATCTGTAGCATGATACACTTGACGAGGGAATAGTGGTACACGGCACTTATAAATAGTATCTGAAACTGGATCTTTAACGTTTTGTTAAAGTCGAATATTGCTTTAAATGTGTCACGTGTTTGGACTAAGCACTTTTTGTACATTTTCATGTAAAGAGCCATATACTAGACAGGTTCGGCAACTTCCAAATTGATCGTGATGCACATGAGCGTAGATCACCAGAGAAAGCAACCAATGCGATCGGTTATGGAAACGAAGTTGCTTCTTCTACACAATATTCCAAAAACATTTCTCTCTAGCGTTGTATCCAGCTATTCAGTTTACGGTTTTATTCATTTTTTTTTTCAATCCATCCAAAGCTTTTCTGATCACTAATTACCTGCTGCAATTTTACAAAATGTTCGGCATCCACTGAGCATAGCTGGCTATCTGAACCGACTTATATAGAAGATGGGCACCGAAGGCTTCACGAGCATGTGCGAGTGCAAAACAAAATCATAAAAGTAAGAAAATCGAATCAAGATGACAGGTATTATCAGTATTACGGCGATAGTGTGCAATTGATAGCTTTTATCGTTCTGGTACACCCGGCGCATCGATTTCGAAAGAGAGGTCCCAATAAAACAGCTAAGCCATCCAACTCGTTCCCTCAGTACCACAAAAATTCGCAGCGTGTCTATAGGCTTCACTCCTCTGGTAGCCGAGGAGTAAAGTCAGACGATATCAAGCTTCTACATGACGACGGTGGTCTACATGAGTGTCAGTTGTAAACCTAACTGAGCATGATACACAGCAAAGATTCCAACGGCGTTTTAATTTGTTTTGATTGATTTCTTACAACTGTCCTAATTGAATTCCACGAGTCTACAGGATGCAGGTATTACCTTATCCAATCACTATCTGCAGAGGCAAAGAAGATTGAAGCATCCAAATTATGACTCTCCCTGTCTCCTGTGAGACAAGAATGAATTTCTTGCAGTTTTTAAGTAGTAAAATTAAATCACACCATCATTTATTTGGGAGCATTCGTCTACACCCGGCACATGGCTAACAGTGCCAAGCACAACGCCATCGCAACGTTCACGATCACTGTTTGCGTAGATCCACTGCCACTTTTTTGCTTCAAAAATTCACGTATCTCATCGCGGTGGTTCAGCGTGAATTGTTGGTTAGCTTCGAACTCCGTCAAGCCCTTGGCAATCAGCTCGAACGCAGGTGCTCCCAGGATCTCTTTGTTGGCTTCTGCGTATGCCCCAATGGTGTCCTTTACCGCTGCATCCTTCACGCGGACAAGAACACTGCTCAGTGCTACGGCAACGTGCTCGTAGCCTCCGTGACTGCAATGGTAAGCAGGGAGTAAGGCATAACTCATAGGCTAACGGCTTGACTATCTCTAGCTACTTACGCCTCAGCCCACCGCTCGCTGTTCGACACCAGGTACGATGTTACGGATTCCAGCGCATTCTGATTGCTCAGTACCAGCGATAACGCGGTACTCTTATCTTGACTGCGAACGTCCGGGGAGCTCGTGAGGTTCATGTATTTCTGCACAATAAAACTTGGTTAGTACATGCGGCTAATAGGGAATATGTCACACCCTCTGCTATCAATTCAGGCTTACATAAATTAACGCTTTCTCCGAGGCACAACTCATGCCTTGGAGCGTCAGCTGCTGCTCCGTGGCCACGTTCGTCGTGAGATAAAGATTAAGCAGCGTATCAAACTGCTGCTCCGTGCCCCTACGAACTCCCTCGCAGTACACAACCTGGCGGAGATCGGGATGAACCCTATACGGAGATAGCAGGAGTAGCATATAGGTTCAATTTCAGCTCCACAGCACGTGAAGTGTGAGGCACGCAAGTCTACTCACTTGACGCTCGGATTAGCGCGGAATCGTTCGAATTCATCAACGGCGCTCTTGATGCAGTCGTCGTGGCCATGCCGACAGGCCCATTCAAGTACGAACCTCCGCAGGTAAGTGTCCACTCTGCGATCCGAAAGGGTGGGGGTTCGGAATTCGACATGCCCGTAAACCTTCGCAAGTATATCCAGTACATGGTGCTAAAATCGAAAAGAATGCAGCGATAAGCAGCTATCGTCTCGTTCCGCGAGACCTCCTTCATACGTACGGAGAACATTTTTTCGTCTTCATTGTGGATTCGTAGCGCCAGTACGTTCAAACCGTTCAAAGCCGCTAGCCAGGGTACGTACTCGGTTTCCTCCTTGAGGTAATCCAACATGTCTAACGCGTTGCTGTAGCTTACGAGATCCGCTCGAGCGAGGTTGAACAGATCGTCAACGATCTGCGCGCGGTTCAGCACGTGAATTCCACCAAAGCCCTCGCTCCGTAAGGCTCGGCTAATTTTGCCCCACAACGGAGCATCATAGTTAACGCGATAGTAGCCCACCTGCTGGTTGTTCAGTACAAAGTACTGCAGCTCCGATGCATTACCCACCGAAATGTTGTACGATTCCGTCTCCACTATGAGCGGTTTCGTGTTGGAGAACTGCGCCGCATCGGTGGCGTAGGTGATCGGCAGAGGCCACACCAGTTTATCGTCCTGATTCGTACCGTTGGCGAAGAATCGCTGCTGAGTAAGCGTAAACCCGTTCTCGTTGCCCGTTACGGTGACGAGTGGGAATCCTGGCTGCGTAGTCCAGGGCTTCATGAAGGCACTTGCATTCACATTCTGGCTATCTAGCGCGGCAAACAGATTCTCCGGGCGGGAGGGCTTAAATTGGCGCTCCTTCACGTAATCTCTCAGCGCGGTCATGAACACGGCTTTGGAGAGAAAATGTTCCGTCATTCGCAACACCACGCCACCCTTGTTGTACGAGATGGCATCGAACATGGTGCTGGCTTCCGCCTGTGTGTAAACGGTATGCGTCATCGGATGAGTGGACACCATGCTGTCCATCTGCATGGCACTCTGTAGCTTCTCCACCACAAACTGATGATCCAACTCCCACGTCGATTCGACCAGAGCCGTGCCAAAGTACTCCAGATAGGTAGCGAAACCCTCGTTCAGCCAGGTCACGTCCCACCACTCGCAGGTGACCAAATTACCGAACCACTGGTGGGCCAGCTCGTGTGATATAATCGTGGCGATACGTTGCTGCTGCATGCTGGTGGCATCCTGCTCGACATACAGCAAACTCGACTCCCTGTAGGTGATCAGGCCCCAGTTCTCCATCGCGCCCGCGGAAAAGTCCGGCACGGCAGCCATGTACATGCGAGATATTTCCGGTACGCTATTGTACGGATAGTCGATCCATTCGCCTAGCTTCTTTAGCAGCTTCTGTCCCACCGCCACACTGTAATTGGTCTGATTGGCGGCCTCGGGGCGCGAAAGCACCGCCACATCATCCTCTCCAGTCAGCTTGTACGGTGCAACGACGAACGCCAGCAGATAAGTGGACATTTTTGGCGTGATGGCGAACGTTGCCAATGTTCGATTGTTCCTAAAAAAAAACCAGACAAATAAGAGCTCGTAATTGCTTGCATCTTTTCACCAAAGTGCCGCGCCACTTACCCAACGTTGGCGCTGTTTTTGATAGGCGTGTTCGAGAAAACACTATATTTGAGGGGATTGTAATTCAACATCAGCATGAATGTCGCCTTAAATTTTGGCTCATCGAAGCAGGGAAATGCGCGCCGAGCTTCTGTTTGCTCGAACTGCGTCGATCCAAGCCACACCTTCGTGCCATTCACCGTGTAGTAGCTCCTGTAAAACCCGCCCATGTCCTGTTCTAGCAGACCGACGTAGTTGAATGTCACATAGTACTCCTCGTTTTTCACAAGCGGTTCGCTGAGATGCAGCGTCAGCATTTGCGTTTCCTCCTGATATGTTTCGTTCACGGGGCGCACAACTTGGCTGTTGGATTTTCGCACGACGCTCCAGAACAGGATATCCATCCGCGCCTTGTGCAGTTTGATCTGCGTAACATTGTCTTTCTCCGTCACTACGGTTATCGTGGTGCTACCGTCGAATGTGAACTCTTTCTTATCGCCTTCAGCTTCAAAATAGGGCGTGATCTCGATATCGTAGTGCGTGGGCCAAACGTCATCGTTCAGCCGGTACTCTTCCGGCAAGAGACGTGACTCCACCTCAGACGGCTTCGGTTCCTGCGGTTGCAATGGCGTACCGTCGACATTCTGTGCTAGCAAACATGCGCTAGCAATCACCAACACTGGAATGTATCGCACAAAACTATGCATTCTGTAATGAAACAAAATGTGATCACAAATTAAATATTATCCACCAAGCTTTGTGTTCGTTTTGCTTAAAATTTTCACAGCAGATGAAGTAGTAACAGATCACGACAACAACTGTCTTCCTTCCGTAAGCCTCGGTATAGTTGCTTATTCGAAACAGATAAACGGTTGTTTGCCTTTTGATCGGCTTATTAAATTGTGTTCATAGCTTAAGAGTTGATCCTTCGCACGCTAACGATCCTATGGCTAAGTTCCTACTTGAGTAAGCAACGATCCTAGTATTTGTGGCTGCATCCACTATACACTGCCACATTGCTATTACCTGAGTGATAAACTGAGCTTTCCCACACGTCTCGTACCACTTGCAATGTATGAGGTCGAACCACCTGCAAGCGACTAGTTCTGCACTGGAGGTACGCTTCAAAAGTTAGTCAGTATATATAGCGTCTTCTTCTCAAGAAGCAGTTCGCCAAGAGCAGCAATCGAGTACAGCAAAAATGTGAAGAATGGATCTCGTACCGTCGTAGAGCCCTTTTATCAGCGTTATAAATGAATTAGAAGGTACTTATTACCGTTGCTATGAAAGGTATAATGCCATCGAGACATCGACAAACCGTGAAACGGAGAACCACCCTGCATAAGTTCTGTTGTTTTATCTTTCGTTTAGATACGTGAATATTGACGCTATCGGTAGAAATTTGGAAAAGGAGGGGGTTCCAAGTGATATCATTCGTGTACCAGTTGAACGTCTTACACATTGCTTTGGGGCTATACATTCAGATGCTTTCCGTTTAAGAGACGGAACTGTGACTCACTTTTTCGACGCAGTTAACCGTTGAAATTGAACCATCATGAATTGATTGTCTCCAAACTACGGTTTTTTTAAATCGGTTCTTCCCACTGATCTACCACAACGTCAATTGACAATAGGGAGATTGTTGTCTTCCGTCTTATGGGATACAAATTAGTAGTCTCATGTACACGGATTTGAAGCGAAAATGAATGAATGATTGATTGCTCGCAAAGGTACACCAAACACAATACACTTCTTGCAAAACCCCCGATGACGAAGCCGTGAATTCCACGGCCCTATAGGTTGAACGTTAACCAAAATGTAAGACAATATGATTCCACCCTTTACCAGTGAATCAATTAAGACTCACATGATCTGGACATGACAATCTCAGCCTAGCTTATAGATCACACGATCGATCACAACTGGTGAAGCTAAAACAGAATCCATCCAACTTATTTACTACCAGTTAAATGTTCAGCACAAACGGTTCTACGCTTATCTCAGTGTACGATGCAGTGTTAAAAGGTAATTATCTCCGGTTTGTAAGCGCTTTGCCACGAGCGCCAATATGGCTAAACACTAAATGGTAATTAGCTATAGTAAATTTCGTTCCTGAGGGCGTTCGACAGCTCGCGGTTGCATCCCACCGGCTGCATGCATAGGAGGCATCATTTTATCGTAAAGGCACATGTTTGTTCGGCTGACATTTATACAGTCGAGAATGTGAAGGTAGATGCCCTACAGCGCTATCGCAAATGAAGGAGCTTCGGTAACTTTGAGACGGGTCGATCTTTGAGGAGCCATAACAGCAAAGGAGGAACAAGTAGAAGAAACGACCATAGGGACGCCCTTATGGAATGGGTAGTCGATACATAGATCTTCTTGAAATTTCGGTGCTGAATATCCGTTGAACGTAAATGATTAATTTAAGTAAAGATATTGTAAAGGCATACCGTTTAGGATTTTTTTCTCGCATTCAACAACGGGATGATCGTACTGCCTTAATAAACTGTGCAAGAAAATCAAAAGGACTTTCCTTCAAAAGTACACCAAACATAGTGCAAATAATGTGTGTACAGATAAGTAGCACCTAGATCAACGAACATAAGTATGCAATTCTTACACTCGATCGGTAATCAATGATAGGTAACCAAAAAAAAACGTATCAATCATCTTACGGCCAGATAAGTTCGTTGAACATATAATGAAGCATACCAATAAAGCATTATCTGATCGCGTTAACGCTCCGTCCTAGGTGTTCGTGATGGAAACCGAAATCTTTATAACTATCTTTGCTTTGTTTTATGACGATATCAACAGCAGTATGAGATAATCTTTAAGCCAGCCATGTTGTGAATAGTATTTGTACATGTATTGTTATCGTAACGGCTGGTCAAGATAAAGAAATGATCTTGGTGGCTTTGTGGGCCATAGCAGTAGAGAAGCAAACCGTGGGAAGGACCTCTCAAATGTATCATTGAGTCAGTAGATTGAAAGACGTCGTCGCGTCATGTGTATCAATATGGTACGTTCTAAAGAAACGCCTACGATAGCTCTCATACTCATAGTAATATGCTGTGCAGTAACATACTGTAGCAGCAGCAGCCCATTAAGTGCAAATAAATACACTAATCCTTTGCTCGTGGAGAACGATGATATATCTTCAATCAGTTATCGTTTGTCCCCTGTGTCTGAACCGGTATCTTACGATCTGTTCCTTGACATGACGGATGAGAGATTTTCCACCTATAGTGGAACGATCGACATAGTAATGAAATACATCGGAAATGGAACTAGTTTTTCACTAAACAGCGCAGGCCTAACAATAAATGGCGCGAGCCTCCGTGTAAGTGACGCTAATGGGGCCCTGATACCGATAAAATCGTTTGACATCTCGCCTGAGTTTGAGCAACTTTATTTTAACTTTGCTGAAAATTTTAAAATAAATGCTATATACAAAGTTTATATTGAATTCAGTGGTACGATCAACAAAAATTTATTCAAAGGTGTTTACCGCAGCAGCTATCGTGTGGAAGATAAGATAAAGTGAGCAAATTTTGATTTTGATAAAGTGGTTCATAATTTGCTTGGCTAAAAAAAAAATAACAAATATTGCGTTAATTTTAATTATGTCTACACATATAATAGATACTTGGCTACGACTTTCTTTGCCGCCACCTACGCCCGGACGGTTTTTCCCTGTTACGATGAACCTGCACATAAGGCGAGGTTCAACGTGCGCATTCGTCACTTGCCCCATCATACTGCTTTATCAAATATGCCAGCTATTCAAAGGTATAGTCCCGGATAAGATGCGATTACAGGAAAGTAATGCTCATCATCCTTTTGTTTTATTGTAGAATTGAACATGCACAATACAGTGAAACCACGTTTGACACCACTCCGCTCATGTCAACCTACTTAGTCGCATTCGTCGTGTCGGAATTAGAAACGTTATCTGCCGACAACGAGCTCTTTCGTGTCTTTGCTCCGGTAACGTCTATGTCGAAGTTGGAAGGTGAAATAAATTATGCTAGCTATAATTCAGTCATTATGTTCATTCACAACAGGAAACCCAAGTAAACTACACCACCTATGCACACGAAGTTGCAACGCGATCGTTGCGAATGCTGGAAAACTTTTTTGGTCGCCAAAACCAAATGTCAAAGATAGATTTGGTAGCCATACCAGACTTTGCCATGGGTGCCATGGAAAACTGGGGGATGATAACGTTCCGTGAGGATTACTTGATATACGAAAATGAACAGGAAACCACCGCTGCAGCTAAACAATCGATTGCTGCTGTTGTAACACATGAACTGGTGCATATGTGGTTTGGAAACGAAGTCACCCCGGAATGGTGGACTTATGTTTGGTTGAATGAAGGATTTGCCCGATACTTTGAATACTACATCACATCACAGGTATTGGTTGCCAGCCGGTATTCAAGTACTATCTTTATAATATGCTCTAACAACTGTTTCAGCTTGAACCCACATGGAACCTCTGGGAGCAGTTCATCGTTAACAACGTGCATTCGGCTCTCTCTCAAGACTGCCACAGCCACAACCGTCCTATGAACTATTATGCCACGAATCCTGACATTTTGAATGAATTGTATGATTATGTGGTCTACGCAAAGAGCGCCTCCGTTATTCGAATGGTGCAAAATGTCATTGGTTTTGATACGTTTAAGCAAGCCCTTAATGACTATCTTCGATCGCGTAGTTATCTCACGACACGCCCACAATATCTCTACGCAAGCATTGAAAAGTTCCACACCGTAGACCTTCCAGATACCGTGGAAGCCATCTTCGAGAGTTGGGCCAACGCGCCCGGATATCCTGTGGTGACGGTGTCCTTCGATCGTACTACACGCACCCTGACAGCATCCCAAAAGCGTTTCTGGTTGCCAAACGACAACGACAGTCCGCCGGAAAACAAGCTGTTCTTCGTTCCCCTCAACTACGCGTCAAACATAGCCTCCTTGGATGATTTTGAAGATACAGCTCCGACGTTCTGGTTGACACCTTCGAATCCTACCGCAACCGTTACTGTGGGGGCGGGTCTTGAGTGGGTCGTTGTCAACAAACAGCAGACGGGTTATTATAGGGTAAATTACGACGCCACGAACTGGCAGAAGTTGATCGATGCATTGAACAGCGATCAGTTCGATGTACTGCTTCCTGTCATCAATCGGGCACAGCTGGTGGATGATGTGGCGAATCTTGCTCGAGCTGGCGAAGTCAGCTACGATGTAGCCCTTTCGTTGCTGCAATACTTGGAGCGCGAAACGGAATACATTCCATGGAGCACGGCTTACAATGCGCTGTTGCAGCTGGATCGGATGTTCTCTGGCAACAAAGATTATATGCGTTTCGAAAGTTTTTTACGAACTATTACTGAACGAGTTTTCAACGAAACTGAAAATTCTAGCCCTCATAATCATATGAGTAGATTGCATCGAGAGAAGTCCATTTATTTGGCGTGCTATTCAGGTGTACAGGCATGTTTAAATATGGTAACCACCGCACTGGAAATAGCGATCAGCGAAGGATCTTTAAATATTGCAAAAGAAATGCAACCAGCGGTGTTTTGTGCATTGAACAAATTCAAAATACCTCTCGAAGCAAATTACGGGCTGGAACTATTTCAAAAATTTTGGGTTTCACCCGATAAGTATGGATATTTAATTAACAAATACATCAACGCAGTCGGATGCGCACGGGATCCAGCCATGATCGAGTTCTTTTTGCAGTTGATAGAGCTAGATGTGGCATTGTTTCCAATAACATTGAGTATGAAAACGAACATATTAACAAACCTTATTAAAGGTGGATCACCTACTCGTATAGCGGCTATTCAGTACATCAACCAGCGGTTTCCTGATGTTTCTTCTAATCTTCAGCAACAACTGGTTCCCATGTTCGATGCCTTCGGAAGTAGCATAAACACTCCCGCTGAATATCAGATGGTAAGTAAATCACTAGTAAGTAATCATAGTGGGCAGCCATTTTGTAACTTATTTTCGCTTTGAACTTTTCAGCTGCTCGAAATGATTAACACCCATTTATCTTTACTCGATCCTCCTGTATTGGATGCAGCCACTCAAGCACTCAATCAAGCGCAGCAAAATTTACACTGGCTAGACAAGTATTCTGATGGTATTGCCGAATGGCTAGCAGATCGAAACATTGGAGACACAGATGATAGCGGGACGGGAACAATTACGTTTAGTCTAATCTCTTTAATAGTAGCTCTACCGACGCTAGTATGGCATACTGAACTAACGCTAACTTATTAATAACGATGTTCGACATGTTGGTGTTGCTCAATCCACTTATTGTTTGAAAATTGGAATTTTATCATGAACATTTTATAATAAAATATTATAAATATCCTTGCGGATTTGTTTCAAACCACATTTCGTTTACCTGTTATCTTGAAACTTTGCAGCTTTAAAAAAATATGAATAGGCAGATATTTATAGGCACTGGTATTCATGTATACACCCTGTAGGTACTTGGACACAACCAATTGGTTCTGTTATCAGTATTTGAGTCCACTACGAAGCGATAACATGCTATCTGGAGAAGCACTATTGATACGGTATCATATTCACATTGTGATCCTGATTGTAAATCGATTAATCCATCCGGCTGCGAATGGTTTATTGTGACAATAACTACACAGCTAATGTATCATGTAATGGGCATTTTTCACGTAACTGGCAGTCTTTAATCCGGTGTACTACCTTCAAGATGTACCGTTCAATACTGTGCTTAGTGACTGTCATCCTTCCGTTTATCCTAGCGTTAGCACCTATAAGCGAGGACAAACACTCACTTACACGCGATTCACACGATGACAGTGGCTATCTTCTGCCGAAAGTGTCGGAACCAATATCCTACAAATTATTTCTCGATGTCACAAACTACGACTTCTTCTCGTACACCGGCACCGTCGACATACAGATGCGTTACACTAGCGATCAGAACCATTTCTATCTTAACAGTAACGGTCTAGTGATCGACAAAGACAGCATTAAAGTTACAGGCCCGGATGGCCAGGAATTGGCACTCGGAGGTCTCGTATACCTGGAACAGTATGAACTACTTTATTTGAACTTTAACGAGCGCTTGCAAACCGGAGAAATCTATAGAGTTCAGATGAGCTTTCTGAACAACATTGGCACCGAGCTAAAAGGATTGTACAGAAGTAGTTATACCGTGGGGAACAACACTAGGTAAGATTTACGTTGCTACGGTGTTACGATTAGTTCTACAATAGAGCGCAATACAACGTGCGTTCAACCGTGAACGTCAGTGAAACATACTGACCATACATTATTTTACGGTTGAGATTCGTTCTGAATTTTATTTGACCATTTATTGAAAAATTGTTTTAATTGACTTTATGCGATACAAAATAAAATAACAACATTTCGTCCCATTTCGCAAGTTAACTTTCAAATTCCATACTATATAAAGAATCAAAAAACCCTTGTGCTTGTCCAACACGAACAATAGATTTATCAATTTGAAAGTTTGATATCAATCACAATCTTGAATTATACAACATATATTAATCATGAGTAACAACTTAGGTATTTGGCAACAACTCATTTCGAATCCACTTACGCCCGCAACGTGTTTCCCTGCTACGATGAACCCGCCTACAAGGCAACATTCGATGTTCATATTCGACACCGTTCTGAGTACATCGCGTTGTCAAACATGCCGGTGATGGAAAAGTAAATATGCAAGAAGAATATCAATAACAACGCTCCAAATTATAACCATTACCAATTGGTATACTGACGCTCATTGCTTTCAGAGTTCAAAATGGAGATTACACGGAAACAACATTCGAAACTACTCCGCTCATGTCGACCTACCTGTTGGCGTTTGTCATTTCCGACTTTAAAACTTTATCTCTTGACTCAGATCGTTTTCGCGTATTTGCCGAGGTAAAAGTGATATTTTAGATTAATAATGTTAGTCATAGATAATATAAAATGTTGTATATTTTCATGCAACAGGAGAGCAAGGTAGAACATACGGAGTACGCGCTGGAATTTCTCGGAAAGTCTTTGCGGACCCTGGAAACGTTCTTTGGTCACCAATACCAGCTGCCAAAAGTAGATTTGATTGCTATACCTGACTTTGCAATGGGGGCTATGGAAAATTGGGGCCTCATAACGTTTAGAGAGCAGTACCTGATTTATGAAGATGGTGTAACAACGGTTCGAACGAAGCAAAACATTGCAGATCTAATAACACATGAGCTAACTCATATGTGGTTTGGAAACGAAGTCACCCCGGAGTGGTGGACCTATCTTTGGCTAAGCGAAGGTTTTGCCCGTTACTTTGAATACTACATTACGTCACAGGTATTAACACATTCAAGACCCATTTTTTAGGATCCATTTAAGACCCAAAGCTTTGTAAACCCAATTAAATCCGATTCATTGTTGGTGTTTTTTGTTTTGTTAGCTTGAACCCACATGGAACCTCTGGGAGCAGTTCATCGTTAACAACGTGCATTCGGCTCTCTCTCAGGACTGCCACAGTCACAATCGTCCTATGAACTATTATGCCACGAATCCTGACGTTTTGAATGACTTGTTTGATTATGTAGTCTACGCAAAGAGCGCCTCCGTCATTCGAATGGTGCAAAATGTCATTGGTTTTGATACGTTTAAGCAAGCCCTTAATGACTATCTTCGATCGCGTAGTTATCTCACGACACGCCCACAATATCTCTACGCAAGCATTGAGAAGTTCCGCACCGTAGACCTTCCAGATACCGTGGAAGCCATCTTCGAGAGTTGGGCCAACGCGCCCGGATATCCTGTGGTGACGGTGTCCTTCGATCGTACTACACGCACCCTGACAGCATCCCAAAAGCGGTTCTGGTTGCCAAACGACAACGACAGTCCGCCGGAAAACAAGCTGTTCTTCGTTCCTCTTAACTACGCGTCGAACATAGCCTCCTTGGATGATTTTGAAGATACAGCTCCGACATTCTGGTTGACACCTTCGAATCCTACCGCAACCGTTACTGTGGGGGCAGGTCTTGAGTGGGTCGTTGTCAACAAACAGCAGACGGGTTATTACAGGGTAAACTACGACGCCACGAACTGGCAGAAGTTGATCGATGCATTGAACAGCGATCAGTTCGATGTACTGCTTCCTGTCATCAATCGGGCACAGCTGGTGGATGATGTGGCGAATCTTGCTCGAGCTGGCGAAATCAGCTACGATGTAGCCCTTTCGTTGCTGCAATACTTGGAGCGCGAAACGGAATACATTCCATGGAGCACGGCTTACAATGCGCTGTTGCACCTGGATCGGATGTTTTCGGCAAGCAGCCAATACTCAAGATTCGAGAGCTACCTGCGCTCCATTACTGGCTGCATGTATGAAAATGTTCTACTAACGGGACCAATGGACCATATCAGCAGACTGCATCGTGGAAATACTGTCTACCTGGCGTGCTACTCTGGTGTGCAGAAATGCATTGACGATTCTATTACACTAGCAAATAGCGCCATACAAGATCCATCATTCGTTGTACCCGACGAGATTCAAGCGACAGTGTTTTGTGCTTGGCATAAATATGCACCTCCCACGCAGCCTAATATTCCTATTGATTTGTTCGAGCAATATATTCAATCTGCCGAACAGCCGCAGCAGTTGGACATGATAAATCGGTTTTTGACCAGCGTCGGTTGCACACGCAATGAAACGATCGTGGAGTATTATCTAACCCTTACAACATACAACTATCCTGGCCTCCCTCTCACGGCCGCCCAGCGAAATCAAATTTATTCCGGTCTAATCAATGGCAACACCATAGCCCGCATGGCTGCCTTGCGCTATCTACACGAGCACTTTTCCACTGTTAGCTACCTGCTGACCTCCGTGGCGCCTATCTTCACCGATCTTGGAAATCGAATTAATTCACAAGAGGAATACATGGTGGTAAGTACGACGATTGTAGAGAGGAAAATAAGAAATATGAACACTTTTATAATCTCATTTATTTATCAATTCCTGTTGCAGTTGAGGAACATTGTCGAAGATTTTGAAGACATTCTTTCCAACACAGCAAAGAATGCTGCGAAAGCGGCCATTGCGCAAGCTGAACAAAACATGGGATGGATGGAGAAGTACTCCGAAACCATATCGTCCTGGCTAGTGGAACAAAATTACGAAGGAACAACCGAGAAACCTCCTGGAGGTGGAGGCGTTGTTCATAGCGCGGGACTTTCGGCAGCATTCGGAAGTGTGATGATCACGATAGCATCCGTAGTTCTCCGTCTATAAAAAAAAACATCAACGATCATTCAGTACATTTTCTGTTCTTTGTTAAGACAAGGATACTGAAGGCATACTAAAGACTTATGCAAAAAAACCCTGATTTAACTACCTAGTTCTATAATCCTTGCTCTGTTGTGAACTCTATGTTATCATTGTTTTGCATTTCCACCGTAATCACATTCTTAATCCAGTTGTAATGTTCGCTGATCCTCTGGTACACGGTATAATATAGCCGGCTGGGATGTGCTCCATAGTCGTCCTCATCATTATTATCATCATTGATATTTTCCACTGAATGACCGGATCCAAAAAGGCCTACCATGTATGTTATCTTACACTCTTCAACACCCTCTGCAACGTGCCATACAAGAGGATTACCACCATCCGTATCAATATGGATGTCATGATGATAGTACATGTTATCCTTCTCAACGCACATATTTAGATTGGTAACATTGCATTTGGGGTATTTCAGCTGGCAATGTCTGTTGAACAGAGGGAACCGGTACTGGTGTTTATAGTGTGGCTTGGCAAATGCTTCCTCCAGTCGTAAAGGCGTGTGGGTTTGATTCTGCCACAGACATGCCGGGATGGTTTCGTTGTTGATTTTAACTTCGCTATCTAGCTTCAGCAGCATTAAATTGTACTCCACTGGTACGCCGCCAAACTCTGGATGTACGAACGCACCCAGAACATTTCGTTTTTGTTTCGTACTATTTCCAGCTACGATCATAGCTTCATCATGTGCCAATTTTTGATAGCAGGTTGCAGTGGTTAGGACAAACTGCTTGGACACTAACGTACCATTGCAAGTTCGGTTCTCATTGTCTTCAATTCGAATCTGTGTTATAAAAAGCATAAATTAGTCCGTTGGTGGCTCACTGTGCGCTCTGAGTCAGTGTCTTACCAAGTACGGATAGGTCGGAAAATTATCCACCTGATAGGGAGACTTATTTCTGCGGTACTCATGATAAAGCAGATGGCACATTTCTAGTTCCTCGGATACTTGCGCTACTACATCCCGATGATCCTCATCAACCAGCATGTTCTCTTCTGAGCAGCATACCACCGTTTCGGTATGCTTCCCAAATGAGCAAGTACCGAAGGAATTAATCTCACCGCCTTTTTTAACTACCTATTCGAGCCGCGGACAATTTTGCAGACTGACACAGGTACCCTCGGCACCGCTGGCATCCTGACAGCGATCACCGTAGTATTTGGTATCGTCTTCGTAGTGAACTGCAAATATAACCAACGAAATTTTGTTACATATTTCGTCATTGCATAGATCATGAAATCTATCCCTTTTCTCTCACCTTTCGGGGCAAACATAATACTGTCAATCCATGGGATGTATGGTGCTATTTTCGTGTACACGGTCGGCAAATTAAATCCACAGTTCTCGCCCTGACTGTTGATCGCAAATATGAACTCGAAGTATCGGTTGAATGCGAATAACGAGCGTGACAATGCGGAACCGATGCTGTTGTGGCAAAACCGGGGTACCAATGCTGTCGGGAACCCAGCACAAATCTTATGCTGTGGCACCTTCTCCACACAGTCATCGTATACGTCGGCGGTCGCATAAAGCTGATCAGTTCGTACGGAATCATCGATCGTCTCGTTGTATGGCACGTACCCGTTGCTTTGGAACTCGCTCACCGGCAACTTGTCTCGGGACCAAATGCAAGCCGGTAGTACAGTTTTATTGAAGCTAAAAGTATACAGTCCAACGTATACGCTACCATACGACACACGTATTGAGATGGCGAAGCACTTACTGATAAATAGGAGTCATCAATTCTAACAGGGCAATATCATTTGCAAATGTACTCGCATCATACTCTGGATGATAATGCACCTTGCGGGCGTTGGTGCGCACTCGAATTTTGTTATCTCTCATCGGATAATACACATTTGGCTGTGCCATCTCAACGGAAAAGTTGACGCTAGAGTTAAAAAATGTCCCCGAAAGTTATTTAAGATTACACGCCGCCACAAACGCCTTACGTTAGAGTGGATCGGTGATACTTACTCGACGTATTGCTTCAAGCAGTTGGCTGCCGTCAGAATAAACTGAGGTCCTATTAGTGATCCGTAGCAATGCCTTTTGGAGCCAGTTTCCGCCGTATTCGGTAAGATGCGCACTTTATATTGATCAACGCTGGTAATCGATAAACGAGATTTTGAATACTGCACAGATTGATAGTTATCACTCCTGGAAACCATTGAATCTTCATATTCGCGAAGATCGTTGTACTTAGAAACGCATTCTGCAATCAAGGCAAGCATATTCGTTGAGGCTCGGAATTAAAAAACAAACATGCTCCTTTTCACATACCGGAAGAAGTAATATTCATTTCCGTGACCGTTTCTATCCAGCCAATGTATTTAGATACAGGCAGGGTGTTACCATCCTCATCCGTTCCAAAAGTTAACACAAACGGATGCATGTGATAGTGAGCGATTGCTCTTGTCTGTAACATAGTGCTCTTCAGCAGAAGATCCTTTAAGCAGTCCTTGCGATTTTGGAAAGAACACACCGTCTCATCCAATGTCAGATTACCGTTTGGTGCTGATAAGATATCGCAACATTAAAAATATGCTACATGAATCTTGCTACATTGCCAACCGAAAACATACCCGTTGAGATTGATTGAATTTTTTCAAAGCCATCATCAAACATATCATCCCAGAAGCAGACCGGAACAGCTAGTTGTGTGAATCTGAAAATGGATTGAAGATTCGATTTACAAATAAATTACATGGTGCTTTTAAGTGAGAAATGAGACTTACTCAATACTGGTTGAAAGACGAAGCAGTGTAACGTTATAGTTTGGATGAGGGAACAACTTTAAAACTGTTATCGCATCAACAGTCTCGTTGTTTAGCTTAACCTCGGGTAATAGCTCTTCCTCAGCTGAAGCACAATCTGACGACGTAAGAATATGATTTTCATTAACGATCAGCCCGACACAGGTTGTGGCCCCAAGTCGTACGCGAACCGTGTGGCTGTAAGTTTTGTCGACATATCGATCAGAGAATATTGAGCTTGCCAGTCCTATCCCTCCGTATCCGTAAATTGAGTATAGACAATCTGGAATTGAAAATGACGTGATTTGATGTGACGAACAAAATCTTCAAGATAGCGCTCTTCCATTCTGTTCTACTCCAGTAAAAGCTCTCGGGGTAAACTGGGGTTTGCCAAACAATGCTTATAATATATAAACAATTTTACTACATATTTTACCATTTTTTTTTCATTTTTATTACCTGTCACACTTTCCTCCTCATTCGGGAACAATAAGCTAATAGACTCGAGCTCCGGAACTCGCTCTGGGAACAGTGTGGCACTGACTGTCGGCATAAAAAAAATGATAAATTATTTCAACTGTTCCTTCGGTTCACATAAATGATGCGTTAACTTATTTTCTCTTTTTAATACCTGCACTAAAACACAAGCTCGCTGCTATTACACCTGAAACTATCACGCCAATCCGTCCGTATGCCATGGCGATGAGCAATTAACACAGAACAAACGAACAACGACTGTAACGGCCACTAGATGGCTGCTAAAGACGAATGAAGATCAGTTCAATCGGAGCCGCAGACTTATATAAATTTCAACCGGTGTTCGGAGAACAGGCAAGTTCATGGAATTTCCTATCGCAGCGGGTTTCCCATGGTACTAACATTAACATTTACAACACAACAACAGTGGTAGAGTATATTATCAGGAAGGCCAGAGCGATCGATGATCATCTGAGGATCAAGCGGCACATCATAAATGCATTGGCACCAAAAACCTTTTTCATGTGGTATTCGTGAAGCAGTTTCTCAATACAATCTACTCTTATGCGCAAGGAAAACGAAGCGTAATCAAGGCAAACAAACTGTAAGATCAAGCATACCCACGATTGAGCCAGCTGTCAACGTGATCGTGTGAGAGACAAAACGGTGACAGAGGAGTTCAACCGACAAAACCAGTTTCAGCGAAGCCAGAAACGTGTTTTAATATTTACCTCGAAGCCAATTCTGATATTACATTTCAAACGGGAGGGTTTGTTTTATAGAACTTGTTGGAAGATTAAAGTTTTGACCAGGAAATTATATTCTTTACAAAAGGTTGAAGTTGCGTAGTGAAAGTTGATGATCCTTTATAGATAATACCACTGCATTCTAGTCTATAAAAACCATAGCAAGCACCAACTTAAAAAAACAACTAGCCCCGTAAGCCCGTAGTTTCTGGTTTTTATTTTTTTTGTATTCTATGAACGTTACACTTTATTTTACATTTAATACGCACAACTTAATATCTATGTTTTAACATCCGTCCTCGTCGACGGTCCCGGCAGAAGAGAGCGAGTCACTCCCGGGTGCCTGTCTAAGTGCCCACGTCAACAAGGTCACTCGTGAGTGGCACATTAGACTACGCTCCCAACATCCCTCCTTGTTTAATATTGCTGGTACGGTGCCATCCACTGAGGCGGTCTTCGAACCCGCGAAGATCGTCGTAGAGGTTGCAACGGCGAGGGCGTTGCACTGTCGGCCGTTTCAAACCCTGGTGAGGTCGGCGACAAGAACGTTTCAGGGGACAGTAGCGTAGACGACGAAGTCGATGAGGGCGGTGATGATAAGGACGGTAACGGTGAAGACGACGGACACAGTGCACACGATGGAGATGGGGACGATGACAACATACAATCTTTGGCATCATCTATCACTTCATGTTGTTGACCAGTATTTAGGTTTGCGTCTGGATTATGGGATTCTTCAACCATGTTCCATGTATCCAACAACAGATTTAGAGGCAGTGACCTCTTTGAAGTAAAATCTAGTTTAGCAGCAACTTTACTGGCGATGCTTCCATGAACTCGTGTCCGCAACTGATTAATGTGAGAACGAAGCTTCCTACCCCGCTCAATAGTTACTTCATACATAACTCTTCCGATGTGTCCGCTTATCACACCTGGGACCCAATTCCAACTATTACGACGATATTGCTTTACATATACTAAGTCGTTGACTTTAAAATTCCTCAAATTCATCCTAGTGCTTTCTACCATAGTATCTAAAACTGGTTGTGATCGTAAAAGCTCCAAACATGTACGAATCTTCCGATTGAACATTACCTCGGCAGGTGATTTGTGATCCAACAACTTGCTCGGTGTACTCCTGTATGTAAGTAGAAACGTATCTATTGCCTCTGCTACGGTGCTTCCCCCTTCCTTAATCTTTTTTAAGGCTCTTTTAAAAGTATCGACGAACCTTTCTGCTTGTCCGTTCGACTGAGGATGGAAAGGTGCTGTGCAGATGTGTTCAATGCCGTTTATGTTGCAGAACTCTGCAAAATCTGCACTTGTAAATTGTGTTCCATTATCGGTCACCAAAACAGTTGGCATTCCAAAACGTGCAAACAAATTTCGAAGAATGCGAATGGTGGCTATTGCTGAGATTGTTCTTGTTGAAATGATTTCCGGCCATTTTGAAAAAGAGTCAATTACTAAAAGAAAGTATTCACCATCAATAGGGCCTGCGTAGTCCACATGCACCCGCTGCCACGGTACATTCGTTTTTGGCCATGTTATTGGTAAGCTGGACGCAGGAGACTTTGCTGCCAATGCACATTGTTGGCAACATTTGACCAGGCTCTCAATATCTGAATCTAAGCCAGGCCAATAGACATAGCTTCGAGCCAAAGCTTTCATTCTCTCAATTCCCGGGTGGCCTAAGTGTAGCTGATTCAAGCACATACATCGCTGCGACGATGGAATTATTAATCTTTCCCCAAAAAGGAGACATCCCCCAACCGTTGACAAGGACTCACGCCTATTGTAAAACTTGTTCAAACTTTGATCTTTAACTGCTGCTTGCGGCCATCCATTTTTAGTAAAGTCGTACACTTTCCGCAATTGAGCATCATTTTGCATCTCTCGTTCAACATCAGTGAACTTTAACGGTAAGACTTTACTCACACTGTTCACAACTGATTGTATGTCTTCCTCCATTTCTATGCTTGCGATCACGTAGTCATCTTCAGGTTTTTCATGCTTAGCTATTAGTCTCGAAAGTACATCGGCATTACCAAATTTATGTGTAGGCACGAATTCCAATTCAAAATCGTATAGAAGCAACGTTAAAGCATAACGCTGTAGACGATTGGCTGTATACACCGGTATACCAGTTTTTGATCCAAAAATTCGTAACAGTGGTTTATGATCTGTTTGTAGGAGAAAATGTCTTCCGTATATTAGTTTGTGAAATTTGGTTACTGCAAAGATAATAGCTAATCCTTCTCGGTCTGGTTGACTATACTTTTGTTCTGTTCTGGTTAACGTACGTGATGCATGTTGCACAACTTTGATCGACCCGTCTCTAAACTTGTGGCTAATAGTCGCTCCTAGTGCAAAGGAAGAGGCATCCGCCGCCACTATTATCTTCTCGCGCGGATCGTAGTGTGTTAATAGTAAGTCTGAGGAAAGTATCACTTTAAATTGATCAAAAGCATCCTGACATTGCTTTGTCCAACTAAAAGTAGCTCCTTCACGAAGAAGATTATCCAATGGATGACGTAGCTTGCTGATGTTCCTTACAAATTTTCCGTAATAATTCACTGCTCCAAGGAATGATCTCACTCCTGTAACATCGGTTGGAACTTGCAATTTAAGAATTGCATCAATCCTAGCAGGATCAGGTCGAAGTCCCTTCGAATCTAACAAATGGCCCAAGTACTTTATCTGTTTCTTTTGAAACGAGCATTTATCCAATTGAATGGTGAAGCCATAGTCTTCAATTCTTCTAAGCACAGCTCTAAGATTTTTCATATGGGCTTCCTCATTTGGTCCTCCAACCACAATGTCATCCAAATAAACAGCAACGCCATCTAGACCTGCTAGCATAACATCCATCAGTTGCTGAAAAGCTCCCGGGGCCGTTTTCACTCCTGGAGGTAATCTGTTGTAAACGTACAATCCTCGATGAGTAGTTACACTAAGCATCGGTCGACAAGATTCCTCGACTTCTACCTGAAGAAACGCATCAGATAGATCAATCTGGCTGAAAATTGTACAAGTCACCAAACTTGCAAAAATATCCTGGGGAAGAGGAAGCGGGTATTGATGAGGCAGCAACCTATCATTCAACCCCGTAGAGTAATCTCCGCATACTCTTATCTTCCCGTTTGCCTTACGCACAACTACAATTGGCGCAGCCCAATCCGAATAATCCACTTTGGAAATTATACCATCTTTTTCCAGCCGTTCAAGCTCATCGTTCACTGCTTGAAACATTGCGTAAGCCACGGGCCGCTTTGGTCGAAAAACAGGCGTTGCGCCCTCTTTCAGCTTCAACTGAATTTTCGCCTTCCTGCAGCAACCTAGTTTGCCGGAAAATAGGTTCGGGAACTCCTTCTGCAATTTTATGCTGCATGGTTCAACTAAACCTACGCGATTGCATACTGATGTCAGGGGCACGTTCCACAAATTAAACGCGTCCATGGAATCTTTTCCAAAAAGTGCCAAATCCTCCGTAGCCACACGAATTATGCAACTCTTGCACTGTTCCGCTACGATCATGGAACCTACAAACTCGCCTATCAAGCGCAAAAGATCACCAGATGCAGTTCTCGCCTTTATCTTTGAAGGAGTTAATGTTGGTTTCCCAATATGTTGCCACAATCTCTGTGAAATGATGGTTATATCAGCGCCTGTATCAAGCATCATTTCCACTGGGATTCCATTAATTGCAACATTGACGCATCCACGTCCGCTCTTAACTGCGTTGACCGTCACGATTCTTACATTGCGGTTTCGCCTAGTTTTGCTTGTCCACCGAGACGCTGCATTGCAAAACCCTTCTTTGTGTCCAAACTTAAAACACTTGTGACACTTATGGCTCTTATAAGTGCAGTACCTAGCCCAGTGGTCTTCTCCACATAAAAAGCATGCCAGTCTACTTTTCTCGGGACGTTGGTGTGGCTTCTTATTAATTTGCCACCTTCCCTTCGGGCTTCGACACTTTTCTTCGCCAATCAACTGGACTTTCCTTTCTCCCGCGAGCAAAGTTGTATCTTTCTTAAGATTCGCCAGCTTTTCACCCAACTCTGATAGTTGCGCAAGCGTAACATCCTTTTTTTCTTCCATACGGCTCAGCAGTTTCATACGCACATCGGCATCTTCTTCGTCTTTCAGACCACACACAAAGATCAAACACTTCATTGTTTCCTCGCTGAGCCCGGCTAGTTCCGCCTCTAGCGTAGCCTTATTTATCCGGCATGAAAACGTAACATAGTCCTCTGTGCGTGTTTTTTGCAACTGAAAACACTTGTATCTTTTGCTGACGTCCGACTCCTTTGAACCAAACAGTGCCCGCAACTTCACTATGGTTTCCGCGAAACCAAAATCACCTGGATTTTTGGGCAGTATATAGTTGTTGTATCGCTCATGTTCCGCCACACCAAGTTTACGCAATAACAATCGCACCTTGGCATCATCCGGCAATTTTGCAGCATCTTTTTCAAAAAGCCCCTCAAAACGCCTGTACCATGCAGCAAACGTAACGTTCTCCTCCGGATCATAACGAAATTCCGTCACATGATTCGCCAACGAGTCAATCAGGAATTCCGGTCCGGTCGATTCACGCATATTCATGGACGACATCATACGCGTTAGAAAACTTTCTTGCTGCTTCAAAAATGCTTCCTGCTGTTGGTGTAGGATGCACTGTTGCTGCTTGAACATTTCGTGTATCCAAGCGGTGTTAGGCTCAGGGACGCTGCCTTGCCGGTGGCTTTCATGGCTGCTTCGCGATGGCTGCTGTTCATCGTTGAGGTCATCTGGGTTCAGCATCGTGTATCTGAGGTGTGACTCTTTTTTTTAATATTATAACAATTACTATGGTTACTTTCAACTATAATATTTCACGTAGATTTGTATTTTCCTCGTCGCCACTTTTGTATTCTATGAACGTTACACTTTATTTTACATTTAATACGCACAACTTAATATCTATGTTTTAACATCCGTCCTCGTCGACGGTCCCGGCAGAAGAGAGCGAGTCACTCCCGGGTGCCTGTCTAAGTGCCCACGTCAACAAGGTCACTCGTGAGTGGCACATTAGACTACGCTCCCAACAATTTTAATGCTCTTAAAGTTCCAAATTATCCACTGGACTCCGATTTCCATAGTTCTTGCGGGTGCTCGTTAGATGTCCTGCGCCAGCAAGTACAGCTGACCCTTGATCCAAGGGTAGTACTCGCTTATGCGCGTGTAAATGGCCGGTCGGCCCTGATCACACTGGGCCCCTGTGCTGTAGATTCCCACCACATAATTGACCGGTTGCCAGTCGTAGGTCATGTATACGGTGCCGTACAGCCCGGTACCGGATTCGGCACACACGGACGGCTCCTCTTCGCAGAAGCTTTCTTCCCTGTCCGGCAGGACACACATTTCCGTGAGCGTCAAATTAGCGTAGTGCTTCAGCCGGCAGTCAATGTAGTACAGGGGAGCTACGGAGTTAGCCGTCACAGCTTCCGTCACTCCGTTATACCCCGTGGAAATCAGCTTCGCCGGTAAGCGATCCTTCTCCGGCCACATGCAAGCCGGCACGCTGTACTCCGTGATCAGGATCGGCGCATCGAGGATGATGATAGCGATATTGTAGTGATTGGTCTGGTGTTCGAACAGTGGATGGACTACGGTGGACGCGACATTCCGTACCTGGATCACTCGTTCGTCAGATCCGACTATACCGATTTTGACGGTGCTCTTCTGCGACTTGAACCTGCAGAAGAATTAAGATCCGGTGTTAGCGATGCCCACTGTCCTTTTTTTCGCTCCGCGCCCCACACAAACTCACCGAAGGACACACTGAGCCGCAGTCACCACAAAATGCCGGGCGACGAGCGTTCCCACACATTCCACCTTGTCGGTTTCGCCACGAATAAGCGCCAGATGCGAGTGAAGCTGTTGCTCTTTAGTAGTCCGCCGGTACACATCGTACAGCTCATGACAGTGCTCGATCTCGCGCACGATCCCCTGCAATTTTTCCCGCTTGTCATCCGCCTTCAAAAGGTCATCATTCGTGCAGCAGTTGAGCACGTCCGTACCCTCGAAGCCGCACTGCTCCAGCGAGCTGACGTTACGTGCCTTCCCCTTCAGCTGCTTGTAGATCTGGGGACAGGACTCGATGCGCATGCAGACACCTTCCTTATCATCCTTGGTGATACACTTTTCACCTAGCCCTGCGTCCGGGATGGTGAACAAAATGCGATCCCGGGAAATGATCTCCCGAATCCAGTCGGCGTACTTCGACACCGGTACGAACTGCTGCTGCTCGTCACAAAACAAACCCGCCACCATCGGGTGCATGGAGTACTTGTCCAAATCGCGTATCTGGAGCAAGCTGCCCGTCGGTTTCTGCAATCAAACAACACAAATAAGGCCAGGCGAAGATCAGGTTCGGGGTGGTTTTCAAGAGTGTTCTTGTTGATAAGCTTCCGCTTGTACCGTACCCGTTCGCACCATTGCGCGAAAGTTTTGTTAAGGCAAGCTGCCTGAGTCGCCGCCGAACACACGGTCGTGTTTTGGATGACCTTGCCCAGCGCGGGGTCTGAAAGCAGATGACCGTAGTTGGTAAGCAATCGAGTAGAACTTGGTACATAAAATGCTACAAAATTACCGTAGGCTACGTCCTGCACCTTGGAGTACGAAACGATGCTATCCGTGGGCCAGAGACAAGCTGCCGTGTTCTCGTACGGTAGTCTGAAACTGAGTTCGTATGTACGATAGTAATTATCACCGCCCTTTCGATCACCACCCAAGCCCGATTTCCCCGTCCCATACTTGGTAGTTCCGTTGATCCGCAGCACGACGGGCGCATTTTCGCTATTGACGTTGAGAGCTTTGTAGTCGGTGTAAGCTATCCGGTCCGCAATGGGTAGATCGAAGTTCGATTGAAGCTGCACGTGCACTGACTTCCAGTCGGGCGGTACACAACCGGCCGTAGACAGGATGTAGTAGTCGTTTACCAGCACACCCAGACAAGTGGTATCATTATTTCGCTTAATAAGCGCGATGTGGCAGAAGTCTGTGTAGACTCTCCGTAGATACTTCAAAGGACATTCTGAAGCGAAAAATAAAATCTTTATTAATCACTGCACTCGATCTCCCCACGCAGGAGTTCGTCGCTTACCATCGATCTCGATGTGTTCGTAGGTCATGAAATGGTTTCGAAAATCCTGCAACATTGACCGCCCATCGTATTCCTGCGGGTTGCCTGTGATAGGATAGAGACGGTAGAACCTTACGTTAGTTTATGGGACTACTTCAGGGATTAGCGTAAGCTTCACAAATGCATTCATCACTTTTGCACGAGACGCCGACGGCCACGATTAGAAGGAACGCGAGCGACACCGGTGGAAACATCCTGCCCAGCCTGCAACTGAAGCTCGCTGAGAACGGGAGAACTTTACCAAAAAACTTGTTTCTTCGACGGCTGGCACCGTCTGACTGGTACCTACCGAGTCTGGTGAGTTTGCATCGGACGACCTTGCCTTCCACCAGCGCAACTTATCGCTGCAGCCGCCCGAATCTGTTCTCGCTTCCGTCGGCAGAGCTTATTCTCGTTTGGTGGATCCCCCCGCAATCGGTGATCGAGGTAAGTTTGAAACGAAAAATAAACAACACGTGAAGTTCACAGTGATCGAATGGTTTCTTTGGCTTGAACACTTGAATATTAATGACTTAAATAAATTTTTGTTTTTTTATTTTTCTTATGACGGTCGATGGTCGATGGTGCCTTAAATATATTTAAATAATTGTCTTTTTTTTGCTATCTTTCTTGCTTCTTGTATTTGTTTGCATGGTATAGAGTAATACGTTGAATAGATTATAATCATATCATTCCCGGAGAAACCGAATGGGGTGTGGGTTTTCCCAAAATGTAATACCGGTTGTGATAAAATCGCTTCGCCCGTAAACCTCCCTAGAGAGAACGATCGAATTGCCTTAATGAAGGTGTGCATTAGCAGTGTTAGCTGTGTAATTACTAGAAAGAATTAGTCATAATTAATCAGAGATGTAGAGGAAAAAGAAACAAACTGCTGATCTAAGGGAAATTTCTACTAAATTAGCATAATGTTGTACAAACGCTATTCGAAAATTAAAGATCTATGTTAAACCGATTTAGGTTATGTTCAAACAGAAACGTATCACCAACGGCCACTTATTTAGCGCTTAAGGGTTTTCTACTCCTTTCAATCCACTAAAGCAACGGTTCTTTTCGTGTTCGAGACAAAGCATTTGATTCAATTAGCATCAATCATCAATGCTCATGTTTGAGGTTCATTCGGTGCCAGCATAAAAATCAACTACTCTTATACTACCATACGACGATGCTCAGCAACACAAGATTGTGGCCAACGTTCCCAGCCTCGAGTCGAATACTTCAATGTCGGAACATTGCCGGGTTTGTTATCGAAGCTGCCTTTTACTCTAGAGAGAAAAACCAATGATCGCGAAAATTAGGAGGGAGAAAGCCAAACGTGTCAAACTGACTAGATTGACTGACCTAATTGCAATAAAGAGATATTTAAATAAAGCTTTGATTGCATGAAACTTAAGAAAATTTACCTAAAGAAGATCCATAATGAAGTCAAAACCATGTAGCATCAATAAGAATGGTTTTAAACCAGCTTAGATGTAAATTAATTCCATGCTTTCAAACATCTGACTATGTTTTGAATCCTATCCAACAGATTTTAAGCAATGCCAAACAAAACTAACAACGCAAAATAAAACACACACAAATTTTACAGAAATATGATTTGTGTAGCATGCATCTGTTGTACAAAAAATGCATCGATTGCGCATAAGCATTCCCACGATCGAGTACGATGTGAAGAGCATATGTTTGACGCCCATGGTGTAAACAATTGAGAATGTATATCTCTACCGTCGAGCATCCAGCAGAATATAACTTATCAGTTGCCTTGAGCGTATTTCGCATGCGGCTGCGCGCGCTCGTTATATAACGTCAGTTTCGCTGTATCATAGTACTATCAGCGTATTGGGTTACCGGCTTGTGCTCCGGCGTTTGAATCTTGGCGGACCAGTGTTAGTCTTGTCTCAGCAGCAGTGACTGTGAACTTGGTGTTGCTCGGGAAAGCCTAAAAGCGTGCCCTGATCATGTACTCCCAGAACGTATCCGGTGATAATGGTGCCGCGAACAATGTGCGTGTTGTCGACTTTCGTTCCGACACGATCAGCGTGCCGACACCGAGCATGCGCCAAGCGATCTTCACCGCTGAGGTAGGCGACGATGTCTACGGTGAAGATCCGACTGTCCGCAAGCTGGAGGAGAGATCGGCGGCGCTGTTTGGGAAGGAAGCGGCTCTCTTTGTACCGACTGGCACGATGGCAAATCTTCTAGCGAGTAAGTTTTAACCGTTTTCAATTAACCGCAAATGTGGCGTTGATAATGCATGCGACCGTTTTGCGTGAACACCGAGATCAAATGCGTCGATGGCATTCGAGTAAGTTTAGTATTTCTCTTTGTTTTACGCATAGCAAATTATCCAACAGCTCGCATAGCTACTAGCATTTTACGACGACTGTACCAGGATAGTGTCTGATAACGAACTGACAATAGCAGGTTATTATAGATAACGATTAAGATACGATTGTTAACTTTCTGCTGTGACACTGATCAATTATTGGCTCAGATTTACTCAACTTTGCAATAACTATGGCGTTCTGAATAAAAATAGCTCATCCTGATTTATGTGTATAGAAAACAGCCTAAACTAAGATGTAAGACGAATTTTTAAATATTCAATTTGAATATTTGAATATCAATATTTAGATACCTAATGCAATTGCAGTCCGCGTAAAGCAGTAAACTCGATTGGCCGATATCAACCAGGAATGTAGCGTACAATTTTCCAATTTGAATAAACTTTTGATCGCCCAAAGATTGGTCCAACCAAAGACTGAGGACAACGGGATTGAAAGCGCATGTTGCTCTGCTATTATCGTATGCTTTCGAGCCCGCCTTCGTGCGCAATTCCAGCATATCAAAGGGATGTCCAATTAAATGCCCAGCTTAAACCCCACACAACCAAGCGGCAATATTTTAAACATTCATGCACGTTTCCAATTCGGTTATCTCCAGTGATGGTCCACTGCTCCCGGCGCGGCACTGAAGCCATCGTGGGCGATATGGCGCACGGATTTCTCTACGAGCAAGGAGGCGCAGCCCAGATCGCCGGCGTGCTGCTGAACACCATCAAAAACAACCCGGACGGGACGTTCTGTCTGAACGAGCTCGTGCACAAGTTCCGCGGTTTCGACGTCCACGAACCGAACACGGTGCTCGTGATGGTGGAGAACACGCACAACATCTGCGGTGGCAAGGTGTTACCGCTGGATTGGCTCGAAAAGCTGGCCGTTATATGCCGCGAGAAGGGCGCCAAGGTGCACATGGACGGTGCGCGCGTATTTAATGCGGCCGCCCACATGAACCTGCCAGTCTCGCGCATCGTACGGGACGTCGATTCGGTGTGCTTTTGCTTGAGCAAAGGTCTTGCCTGCCCGGTAGGATCGATGTTGATCGGCACGAAGGACTTTATCAAAGAGTGAGTGAGATTTGAGAACGAAAGAGCAGTTTTTCTTTCAAGAGAACAGCAAATACACCCCTTATCTGTTTCTTTTCGCAGGGCACACCGTTTGCGGAAGGCGCTGGGTGGTGGTATGCGGCAGGTGGGATTCCTGGCCGCGGCCGGGCTTTGTGCGTTAGATGAAATTGTACCGAAGCTGAAGGACGATCACGTACGCACGAGACGTATTGCGGAAGCGATCGATCAGCTTGCGAGTCCCATCTTTAAGGTTGATTTGGCCAACCTGCACAGCAACATCCTGATGGTGCAGATACTCAGCAAGAGTGTAACCTCGAGCGATTTCGCCCACCGGCTGGCTATCGTTAGTGCCGGGGAGCAGAAAGCCGGAGTTGTCGATTCGGAGGGTAACAGCATTGTCGTGAAGGTGAGCGCACGTGACTGGAGCTTTGCGCGCATCGTCATTTATACTAACATTACCGATGAGGACGTCGAACTAGCCATCGCAAAGATTCGCTATGTGATGCGAGAGTATGAGAATGATTTGTAAATTGAGCAGGTGCAGTTGCAAATTGTATACTGCATTATAGCAACGCAATAAACGGTTGCTACTTTAATAAAAAAAGCATAAGTGGAGATGATTTTAAATACTGCTTGTGGTCTCAAAATTTCATGCCAAATCCTTTTTAGTACATATGACGACATAACCGTACGGTCGACAATAAATAATTCCATCTAGTATTTCCTCCCTTCTTTACTTCACTCATTAACCCCAGTCATACTCATTTATAATGCTGCATTTTAAAGGAAATAAATATGCACACACTAGAATTGGTGGTAGTTGTATTAGTAGTAAGAATAGGTTTATTGAAAATGAAAGCCAATACAAGAATATGTTTATCATATCAGAGACATTCGTTTGCTCTGTTTGTAAAAAGATTTCCCATAGTTTAGTGGAAACTAATCGATTTGACGTGGAGAAACGTAGCAATCGTAGCTACTTGTCCAATGTAGACATTCGCTCCGATTCTCTAGGACGAACTGTTTGACGAGTGGCGTCGAGTTTTGCGTTTTTTATCCTTTCGCTTCTTACGATTTTTTCCCTTTTTCGACGAACCCGCTGATGAGGACGACGATGAAGCCGAGGATGAAGTGCTTGACGATCGCCGTTTGCCGCTGCTTTTGGTCTTCTTTTTATGATTGCCACCACCCGACGAGGATGCGCTGACATTCGTTACAACTGTCTCAAGAATACGTTGAGCTGCTTCCTGCGCGTTTAATTTTTCGATGGTTTCTTTTTTGAGCTGCTTCAACTGAGCCAAATCCATGACGGCATCCAGGGCGGCTCCGTTTTCATCGCGCTCTTCCTTATACTTACGCTGTTGTTGTTGCTGCTGCTTCTCCCGTGCTTTGCGCTGCTGTTCCTCTATTTCCTTTTCCATATGACTCTTGAGCAGTAGTAGCGTTTCGGCACGTTTTAACATTTTTTCCTTCTGCACACGAGCTTTTTCTTCTTCCGTTTCCTCCTTTTTAATGACAACCGGGGAGGCCTTTGCTGCCTCGACAGCTGCCGTTGCAGCGACCACGATCGCGGTTGCTACTGAGCCTGGACTTTTATCTCTAAAATTCTCGAGATCTTTTCCATTGGACGCCTTTGAATGGGCCATTTTTTCACCTGCCATCGAACGTGGCCCCGATCGGGCATTGTTGGCAGGTGAACCGGATCGATCGCGCCGCGTGCGTTCTTCGGGTGCTGGGGAACTACCCGAGCCACTCGAACTATCTCGGTGACGGTGACGTCTTCTCTCAGGGCTTCTAGATCGCGAGTGATTCTCAGACCGATCTCTACGAGAACGCCGAGAATAGCCGTCATCGTGGCTACGGGAACGACGACGATCGCGATCGAAACGATCGTTGTAGGTACCGAAACGTCCGCGAGGACGCGAATAATATGACCCAACAACGGCTCCACCCCCACCGTATCGTCTCTGTTGCTGATAGCGATTAAACGGTTGACCGGAAGAGAAACCATACGGCTGCCGATAACGATTGCCTGCCCGGTAGTTTGGTTGAGGCGATCGACCTCGATAATCATCCATTCTACGGTGATCTCGCGATCGGCTCCTTGAACGATCACGCTTGCGGTCCTCGGTTGGTCTCCGCCGCTCCTCCGATTTTGTCTGTTCGTTAGATTTCTTTTTTGGTTCCACACCAAGAGCCTTGGCCAGGGTGTCACTCTTCTTATGCGATGCTTCATCCGGCTCCGTGTCGGACGCACCAGCCGGATGATGCTCGTAATCTAATGCATTCATATCGATCGACCCGTTGGATTTGGCTCGCTGCAGCTGCGGTTGATTTTTGACGGCATCATCCGCTCGCTTCGGTTCTACAGAAGCATCGGGCGACTCACTTGACGATCGGTTCTGTGTGGCTGGCTGCTCCTGGTTCAACTCGAAGAACGATTTTTTCGAGACTCCTTTCGCGAGCTCCTCGTGGCGTTTTCTACGCTCCGTTTCGCGTCGCTTGATCTCCGTTTCTCTTTGCCGTTTTTCATCTTCCAATTTTTCCAGATCGGTCATTTTAATCGTACGTTTTTGAGCTGCTCGCCAATGAATTGGAGTTTGGCTTCTAGAGCGGCTACGAGAACGCGAAGGCGTACGATAACGCTGACAATCAATAAAAACAAATGAATATTAGAGCGCTTGTACTCAGTCATCATCATGCGCAACCCAACATGCTCATTTATACGTACAAAATGACCTCGTCCCTTGATAATCCGACCGCTCCGGGAAAGTGGCACGCGCTTCTTAGACCATCCGAACGGTTTTGTCTGATCCTTTGACCTTTGATCTCGTCTACGATCATCGTCTTGGTCGACACGTTTGTCAGATCGCATAAGGTATTTGTTCGATACCTCAGGAATTTCATCCGGATCAATTTTGGTTATCGTTGCCAAGGGGTGAATATCATCCTCCACTTCTCCTTCCTCAACTGAATCTCTTTCACTGAGCAAATAAAACATCATTACAGTATAGCAGCATTCAAGAGTGTTGTGGGAAGAATGGTAAATATTGAGGAAAACAAGCGGCTTACTTGGATCGTTTCGACCTTGGAGGTGTTTCTTTTCCGCGTTTCTTCTTTTTTTCCTTTTTACGCTTTCTGCTAGAATCATCGTCAGAATCGTCACTTGAAGCTGCGACTTTTTTCTTCTTTTTCTCTTTCTTTTCTGCTTGAAAAAATTTGTAAGACATTCAGCATCTCATGGTGGGTCGGACGCCAACATTCCTAATGTTTTTTTACCTTTTACGTGACGAACTAATTCGCCACAGTTTGATACCATTGCATCTTGCAATGGACGAGAATTTCGATCGACCGGTAGCTGTTCGAGCTGTCGTACTAAATCCTGACCGGAAACAACATGGCCAAAAACAACGTGAACACTGCAAGAATGAAGTATGGAATAGACAAATTAGTGATGTCTTAGGAAAATATTTGGCGCCATTAACGTAAATTAAAATATACTCACTTGTCAAGATGTGGAGCAGGTTGCGTTGTACTACAATAGAGAAAGAAAAAACACAGAAAGAACAATTGATTGGCAAATGAATTGCTTGATTGTGGGCATGGATCGTAGCAGAGCATTTGCACCATCAGATGGTAGGATTCAATTCACCGGGCGCATAGATGACATCTTAAGCAGTTGGTTGTAGATGATATCTAGAATCAGCGTGGCGACCGAATATGCTCGTACGGAACTCGCTCGAACTACGACGGACATACCAAAGGATAGTTTGTTGTCCCACACGAGACACCTCTTTGTGGCATACGGGCGGCTACGTGTTACCGAGTACTGAAAAGATCAACCTGACGCACAACACCGGACGATTTCGCATCCAACGAGGGCTTGCCTTGGGGAATTGCGGTTCCTGGCATGCATCCTGTAAACTGCATCGAGCGAACAAACGAAGGATCGGCCACAACGATCTATGTCCCTCGATGCATGCATGGATGAGTGCTCTGTTTATTTCATTTTAAATCCTTTTCACCAATCGGCACCTAGGCGATTACAATGGCCAGACCCAGCTGTCCAGAGAACAGGTTTTATGGGATGGCACACCTTGTGCCCTCTAAATGTAATGAATACAAGGGGTACAAAAGCAACAAAATGTGGAGGTGAGAGTGCTATCCACTATCTGGTTACACATGCGCTGGAAAAAAACTTATCAGTGGTATTGAGCAAATTTTTTTCATTGTTAAATGACACGTGGCATCCTAAAAATCGTAGAAATAGTGCAGATGTAAATGAATAAACTACTCACATGAAAAATTGGGAGCCATTCGTGTTTTTTCCACGATTGGCCATAGAGAGCAAAAATGCTCGATCATGTTTCAGAGTGAAAGCTTCGTCTGTGAAGTGTAAAAAAGAAAAAAATCACAATAGAATTTATTTAAATTATCCATACCTTCCATATTAATTTAAATTATCCGTACCTTCGAAGGTTCCCCCGTAGATAGATTCACCACCAGTTCCGTTACCATTCGAAAAATCTCCAGATTGTATCATGAAATCCTTCACAACTCGATGAAAAATTATACCCTAGAACAAATAACAAAAGTGTCGGTGTTCGATATATTGATGCATCAATCAGGGGGGACTAATTGCATTCTTGCTTACCTTGTAGTGAAGTGGTTTACCCGTTTTTTGCCCAATTCCCTTTTCCCCTGTGCACAGGGAGCGAAAATTCTCGCACGTCTTGGGGGCAATTGCCGGAAGCAGTTCGAACACGATACGCCCCGCAGGCAACCCACCCAGAGTAACATCGAAAAAACATCTTACTTTTTCTTGAGCCCGTTCTACGAGGGGACCGGCTTCGGAATCGATCGTCATTTTTTTTTGTTTCCTAAGTTCTACAACGAGCAAAACAAAAAATGGCGCTTGCTTATAACTGCAGCAAACAAGATAAACTGCAATTCTCAACACCCTGTGGATGCGAGATGTCTAATAGTGCTTTGATAAAACTTCAAACATTTGTTTTTTATTAAAGTATAAATCATAATTGAATGAAAAACCATACTAACCTAGGAAACGAAGCACAGTTCACCGATTCTAACACACTTTTTCACCACCGTTTTCGCGTCACTATCAATTTTGACAGTATGTTGTTCTGCCCAAATATGGAATGTTTACACGATTCGTCGAATGACTACGATATTCGCAAGGTTGTTATATGGCAATATAGGGTATATTCTTCTGTTTATTCAACTTAAACGAAAAAATTGAAACATTTTCCGGCAGTTTTTAGGCAAAATTCAGAGCAGTTCTGCGTTAGGACTCAAAATTCATTCATGTATGTACTCGACATTCATTCCTCGTTCATTCTCGACAGCAAGCCGAATGAATAGTATTTGATATAGCGAAATATCGATTCCGTGTGTTGTTACCTCGAACAATGCAAATGATTGTCAAGTTGTCGTGCAGTGGCGCAACCTTCTATGTTCAGCAAAGCGCTTACATTTGAAATGGGAAAAATACATTAAGAAAGGCGATAATTGTAAGACTATGCTCTTTATTGAGCATCAGAATATCATATAAATATTCTTGATCCTTCTTGATGGTTAAGGGTTCCCTCAAATAAGTGATCACAGGCTTCGGAAGCTGGAACAGCAAACCAAACCATGACAACCTGGAGAAAAAGATCAAGAAGAAGAAGAAGTAAAAGTTTGAGACGCAATAGGTAAAAACGGTATCTTCTGAACGCGCTCCGTCATTCATCATTCCGGTCCGGTTTTTCAATGTTTTCCTTCGCAAAACGACGCCAGACTTCTGTGGACTATTAGCGCACAGGTACGCGATTTCTGTTGGAAGTGTTTCGTGCGTGCAAGTGAATTAAGGCGGTCGCTACCGAAAAGCATTACACGCTATAAGAAAATTGAAGCAAAGATTCAATGGAAGTTGGAACTACATAACGCACACACTGCAGCCTAGAGAGAAGGTTAGTTTCCGAGACACGGCTACGCACGGTAGAAACAATAGTCTCGCTCGTGTGGGCTTGCGTTGTATCCTGGTGTGCCTTGGATTTTGGGGCGCTGGAAATGCTACGGGCACATAGCCAGTGTTTTGTGCGTAACTACGAAAAATGAAATTGATGGTCACCCTCCCGGATCTCGGGTGAGGGAAAAGGCCATACGCACCTTGCGGAAGAAGAAATGAGACAAAGTGAATTTTGCAATCACCAAAGGTCAGTGTATCGTTCTCATTTCCATAATCGGCTGGCAAGTATGGATCGCGTACGCGTATCGCGTTGTGCTCGTACCGATGTACAGCGCTCTGTGTCGTGCGAAATTATTATCGATTAATCCGGGTTGTAAAGTGAAACAAAATGTTAACCCAACAGTGTTTTGTTTGGCTTGATGTTTTTGTGTGTAACGTCATACTTCATTCCATCGTGATAGAAGACCGCAACGCCCGCTTCCCGGTTACGGTGGAACGTGAACGGTAGAGAAGCGGGTAATGATGGCGGTGTGTGACAAAAATAATGCGTGCAAGGTGGTTTTTCGGATTATTGCAAAACATAGCGGCGCAACCGAGTAATGCCGGGAACGTCCGTTACAGTGATCGTGTTGGTCGTGGTTGGCGTCGTTACGATTCGTTACCAGTTTACACCTATCAGTGCAAGAGGGCAGATGGAAAGATTTGCTCGTGTTTACATTTGAAAACAACATTATATTACTTCCACTTTGCTAGAGGCAAGACACCGTGAACAAACAATTTTGACCACGTATTTAAAAACAAATTTCAATCAATCGGTCCTTGCGGTGGGCTTCAGTTGTTGATAGAAAATTTTATGAAACCAGTATTGTTGCAACCGTGCCAAATGTATTGCTTTGCGTGCAAAAACTGCATGCTTTCTAGTGAAGGGAATCCTTTCTTCACACCTCCACATTCCACCAGAACTTGATTAATTTCTTAAACTACTTCTTTCCCTTTGGCGGCCTGTCCGTTCTACGCTCTACGTCGGCGCCTGACGTGTGTGTTTGTGTACGGCACGGAGAGGGATTTAAATTGATAGAACCGCTGCTAGCGGGGAGTCTGGGCGCATCAGCAAAGTGAAATCGCTCTGCGGCCAGAGCACTAGAAACTAGAAGTCGCCGCGCTATAACGCTACAATCGCTCCCGTAAAGCATCGCATTCTCGTTGGATTCACGTCCAGCAAAAGGAAACGCGCGCCCAACTAAACGCGAATTCCACATCTTGGGGCATACACCACAGACACATGTGCACTGTGCATTATAGCAGGCGGATTGGTATCGAGAGAGAGAGAGAGAGAGAGAGAGAGAAAGAGTAAATGCGAGAGCACAAAGTTTTGAGGAGTGCTGGAAAACACATCATGAAAACTGTGGAAAACGTACACAGCACCTCGGAAGTCGTGGTCGGTTGGTTGTAAAGTTATGCATCAGTTCGAAGTTTGCTTGGGTCGCGTTTCGCATCGCGTTAAGGGAGTAACAGCAATGAAAGTATAAAAAGATGCGACAAAAAGGCGATTTGTGTGCCTAATTTATGCCACAACAACCGTACATGGTGCCGCTTTCGGGTGTGTGCGACCGCGAGATTTGCTCGTCCGATGGTGGCATACGCATGTAGAATTGCGTTCGTTAGACATGGCTGGATTGGCAGGCGAAAACTGTCACCAAAACAAGGCCACCGGTCCAAGAGAGCGGTTACTGTTTTTGTGCGTCCGGAGGACAAGGAAGAAAGTGAGATTATGGTGGCGAAAGGCATTCATATCTCAGCCATGCTGTTCCTGGTTGGGTGTTTGCTTAATGTCCATGCTCTCCTGCTTAGTAAACGGCAAGGAACTGTTTTGTTTTCGCGTGTAAAAACATTCATTCTGCATCGTGCATGTGGTTGAAAAATACTTGAATGTGGTGTCAAGTAATTCGATATTTGCTCAATTACAAGACCATGTAACACGTTTGCAAAACTATTGTACAGGAGTGTACGTTTAAAGTACTATTCTGTCGTTTTCTTTCCATCATGGTGTCTACAATAGTTGTAAATAATGCTTTAGTTTATGTTAATTATTTTTTTTTATATTTGGGGTTCCAGAAATTAGTCGATCTATCTAACAACAGCAGCCTCTCTAGGCTCTGGTTCAACAATATACCCATTCCGGGAGTGAGCAAAAACAGTATTGCTTAAACATTATTCGAGTGTGTTTTGTATTCCGAGTGTATTCGTGTACTCTCGTGGTGGTCTATCGTTTTATGTAGCGAAAAAAGAACCACCCGCCCAAGCACGAGCCATTAGTGCATATGTTAAGAAGAATCGATCGTCGTGAATCATACCCTCCCCGTGCGTTGCCTGCAACAGGGGTGTGTTGAAGTGAGCGCCCCTCTTCTGCGGTTGTTGCACGAAAAACCAGTTATGCGCGCGTAGGCGGTGCATGGGAAGGCCACGCGAGTAAACAAGTCGCCACCAGGAGGCCACACACACGGAACGCGGGGCAGCACGTATGTGCCAGTGTGTGATGCACCTCCGTCGGAGTGCGTATGCAGCAGTAGCAGCAGCAGCAGCTCCTAGGAATAGTGTGATGCTTCTTGCACACCACCGGTTGATGGTGGTAGTGGTGGATGCGATTGACCGGAAAGCATGCGAGTCGTCCGATATGATCGTCGTAGGTCCGGATCGCTGACTTGCTCTTCTAAGCGTGTGTGTTGCGAGAAAGACAGCGGAAGATTGTAGAAGAACAACAAAACACATCGGAGCAGCAAATATACGCAACAATCAATTTGCATCCAATCCGTGTGGTGGGGTGTATAGGAGGAACGCCACTAACCACCAGAGTGAACGTGGAAACTTTGCCTGGATGGGGTAGGCGCGAGCCTCTTCTGCCAGGTGCACTGTGAAAAAAAAGAAAGAAGAAAGAGAACAAGAAGTTTATCAGCGCCAAATCGCTACCATTCCGAAAGTACATGCCACAAATGGTGAAGGATTTTTTATGGCGCTGCTCTCATTTCGACTTGGCATTGTGTTTACAATAGGATTACTGTTGCTGAATGGATTCACCTCCGACTCGTCCGGTAAGTGTGTGCGCTGTGCATCCTTTTTGAAAATCACTGACCATACCCACACACTCGGTGTGCGGTGTTCTTAGTCAACATATTAACCTGGTGCGGATGCCGGGACGCCTCTCGGGCCGATGGCGCTTAGGTGCGCCCACACGCAAACACTCACGTGCGTACGCATTCTGCAAGCGCGGAAATTTATTTTGCAAACATTTGTGCAGCTCATTCCGTTCCGTTTCTCCCATGCGCACGTCTACGCAATGTGTTGTTGTTGTTGTTGCGTGGGAGGCCACAACATAATGATGAACTTTGGGTCGCTTTTCCTTTGCTCTGACGCGCCACAATTATGTCAAAACAATCAAAATGGCGTGTGCCTTTGGTACGGAACTTAAGGGAAAGGAAAAAGCCTTCCTGTGCACTGGCCAGGCGACAACTTTACGCACGCTACGTGAACTTGAGACCGTAAAAAGGCATCAATTGGCCGGTCAAACAAGTGCAAAACGGCTGAATAGTTCACCAGCCAATTTCTTAGTTCGCGCTACGTCGGATGTGCGTAATTATGTGCTCTTTTTTTTCTTCTCTTATTAACGTTGAGTACATTTTCCGCCGTTCGGGTGGATCTCGGTTTGCAACCCCCCCTTTTCGTGGCCTGCCTTTCAGTGTATGTATGGGTAGGATCAAGAACCGGCTCAGGATTGAGAAAGAGTGAGCGAGTGAGAGAGAGAGAGAGAGAGAGAAAGCGTGTGTGTGTGCGACGTGAGTATGCGCGTGCGTTTAAAAACATTGACTATGAGAGAGCCGGCGTACGAAAAATTGAACAGAAAAAAAACATAAATGTTTGTTTACGGATCGAAAAATACAACGTTAGCGTTGCACGTTGTTGTCCCTAATCAAATAAAATTATGTAAGGTTTATTATAGCTTGAGCGTTAGTTAATTAATTGTTGTTACAAATCTAGTGCAAAATTTAATGCTGGTGTTTTGATGCATTATTTTCCATTCCTTTCATTTCTTTATTTGCTGTCTGCCACAGTGGATCAAAAGCATGCTTAGAAACTTACGCGTAGCACTCAGTAAAAACTCCTGAAATTTGGTTGCAGTTCGTCTAGCAGGCATAAACAATTGCTAAGGTTGTAGAGTACGGGAAGGGATAAAAAAATGGGTTTTGAAGAGGATATTGGGAGCATCAATCACGTAGGAAATTAGAGAAGCGATAAATGCCATTAGAGTTTTAATGATGGTATAACAGAATTAGAAATAGAACATTTGCTTAGAATAATGTGGCAAAAACATATAAATGCATAAAGACAACTTTTAATTAATATGTGCAATAAATTTGATGTAGAATAATCACAGCGGCATCCATGCAAAACTGGGTAATATTTTTATTCAGAAGTTTTTTAAAAATTATGTGCCACATTACTCGCAACATTCATGCAAGTTGATGCAATTTTATTGTATCATCTTTTTCCTCGTCCATTATGCCGTACTTTGCCAGTTCCGTGTAGGGGGAGGAATTTTATGCTGCTTACATGAATCAATTTTCCACCACTACCTTTTCACACCACCCTGGATAGCGTCTTCTTGCGGGCGCGAATGTTTCAAATTGGGTAGCTATAATGTAGAAGTAGCTATAATGTCGAAATATTGTGTCGAAATGTGCACGGTTGAACTACTTCCCGTTTAGTAAAACTCCAATGATTTCACTTACCTACCCGCTTACTCGCTGGCTCACATCTTCCTGGTGGCAGAGACGTGTGGACATCAAAAAGCCATGGAAAGCCCGAGAGCTTGAGAATGAAAAATGCGTACGACGTTAATCTAAGGGTTTAGTCCATTAAGACTGACACATCTAATGGCTTACCCAACAGCTTGTGCAACAGCTAGTTAGAGGGGAAAATATATAAATATATTTTTTTTTCTTGTTTCGAGGAAAACCAGCTCCGCCCACTGTCACCACACCTGGTGACGCGCTTGAGAGCACCCTCAACATTCCTTTCTCCTTTTTTTTTTAATCGTACCTCATCAAAACTGCCCACGCCGATACACGACGCTCTTGGTTTGGACGTCGTACTTCAGGGACCACGCATTAGCCTACGCCGCTGTGCATTGGGCAACGCTTGATAAACTAGTTTTCTCTAATGCATCTCTCTTTGTCACTTTCTTTCTCATTCCCTCGACTGCACTTGGTATGATTATCAGCCTTACCGGGTTGATGGTGGTGTTTTCCCGAAGACAATCGTCGCCCGATGTCGGTACATGATTCGAGAAAAAGCACCATTTAACGTTAAGTGTTGACGGGGATATATGCTGGGATGATCCGATGGAATTTGTGTAATATAGGACTCATTAATCGGCGATGATATCCTATTACACAACCACGACACGTGGGATGATATTAATGCAATTTCCATTTTCGGTCATGCAAGAAAGTATTTTTATTACGTCATCCATTTGGAAGGAACACTTTTGATTCGTAAATTAAGGGTGATTACAAAAATGCATTGTCTTATGATTTGTAATATTTTAAATTTATATTTGGATGTGCATTTCTATAAACGCCTAAGATAGAACGCAATAGAACGTTGAAAACATAGTAATTAACATCCTTATTTACCCCAACATAATTATACATCATTTTCTTGGGTAACACGTTTGAGTAATTGGTCTTAGATATTAGTTGTAATGTAGGCAAATCAACACTCACCTGCTCTACTCCGTGCTGGAGTATCAATGCTATCCAGCCCCCAATGAAGAAACTAAGAGTTTATACTAAATGCGCCTTGTTACTGGGAATAGATCATAGCGTGATGAATAGAACATACAACGACACCTTCGTTCGAGAAGCATTACGCCCGAAAGGACGTCTCGGGAGCGAACCCGGTGGTGCTGAAAAGGAACTGGTTGTCGAAAATTGTCCAAAAAAAAAGAGGGTTAACCGGAGCATTTGTTCCTGCGAGCAGCATTCTTCTCCAATGTAAGACAACCGCGCATTTTGTGTCCCTTTTTTTGTCTGCTCGCTCTCCCTGGATTTTACCCTATTTCCAGTTTTACCTCTTCCATGTGAGTATTTATTGTAGTTTTTGGCAGTTCTCTAACGCTACTTGCGCCACATTGCGCCACCGATTGCTGCGCGTTGCGCGTTCGTGAAGAGATTTGCGCGATTCGCGTTGGCCCTCCCGGTGTGGGGTGTTCCGGCGGCATCAGTTTGTCTTCCTAGCGATCGGTAGGCAGGAGTAGAAAAAGAAAAAGAAAAAAAAAGAAAACAAAAGATGCAAAACCCGCCGCGAACGCAGGTAGAAAAGTCCCGAATTTGGAAGCTCGATCAAGCGCGCGAACGGGTTAGCCAAAATTTTGCGCTCAAGCAAACCACACACACACACACACACGCGCGAGCTCCTTTTTTATAACTGATTTTTTTGTGTTGTTGGTTGGCTTGATGGTTCCTATTTCTTCTGGTTTCTTTCGCCCCTCTGGAGCCTGTTTTCAAGGGTACACGGGCAAGGGTAGCGTGTCCTGCGTCTCGGCTTTGTTTGCCAGCCTGCGCTAAACGTCGCGCCCGGAGGCTTTTCTATTCATAAGCGAAGCGGAGAGATTCACGGGACATAAGGTTTTTGCCAAAAAAAAAATCCTCTAATGTTTGCCTCCCGAAAACGAGCGAACACAACATATAAAAGCCTCACCTTAGCTCCGTTACGTAAAAACGCGTCACGTCTGAAGATAGACCCGGCCGGACTGTAGTAACTATAGAAGGAAGAAGGGACGCGTTTGCAATGCAGGTTCGACGCAGAGGTTTGAGTTCTTAGTTTTAGCGGCGTCCTTACGTTGGTTTGCTTTTGCGCAGCATTCCTAAACCGTCCATCTTGAGCTGCTGGTATTAGTATCAGACGCGATCACCGTGATAGGAAAATGGAAGCGGCAAGGAAAGTGTACCGAGGGGTCAGCTTTCTTCGGAAGAGGACGCCATGGACCGACAGGGACCTTAAGGACATCGACCGCGGGATCAAACCACTCCACCATTGCGCTTGTTAGAATCACACCATGAACGTTTTGGGGGATGGAATTTGATATCTGTATTGGTTTTGTCAGGTTTGATATGAAATGCTTGCCATTATTCCCCTGCTCGAGGTAACAAGCTTCGTTCACATATTCTTGGTGGTTTCTGTTTTTTTTTTGTCTATTCTCACTCCCTTGAATGGGAGCTGGAATGGGAGGTGCTGGTTTTCCGAAAACGTTTCCTGTTTGTCCTTCCTGGCTCTGTTTTTTTTGTGTGCGCACAATTTCACCCATACTCGGCTGCGGAAATCATCACCGTGAATGAAGCTCTTAACGAGACCAATTGTGTTAGGCAGTCGTCTCGATTCGTGCGCTAAAATTTTCAGTTAAAGTGTAACCTTAACGCAATTGCGCACTGACAATTACGAGCGCCTCGACGATGTAACCTCGAGGTTTGTAAGTGAGAAAACGCAATTTTGTTGCTCCAAGCATGGTAACCACGCTCTAGTACACGAAGACAAATATCAATTTTATTTGCTGATGGTTCCCACAAAAAGAAAAAGGAAACCATACATTATGCTAGATCGCTCTGGGCACACGATCGCGTTTTGCTCCACAAACAGGAAGTGACGATGTCGTCTCTTGCGTTTGTTGCCAACGGGTCTCGACGGGGATGATTATTTTTTCTAAACCATTTCACCATCTGTTTGATACACCAAGCTAAGCTAAGCCGCGTACACGCCGTGAAAGACGACGATTTGCGTAAGCCGATTTGGCCGATTTTCTCACAGATCGTGATCGTTTTTTCGCGCTTTCCCCTACCAACATCGCACATCTGCCTCGGTTTCGGTCGCGATGTAGGTTTCGCTAGCTGTTCTGGTTTGTTTTCTAGTTTACCCGTTTTCCGTGGCGTTCGCTTCCTGCCGCACTATCACGTTCAGTTCCGTTCGTTGTTCCATCTGCGAGGACAACACCACGAGCTCTACGCCATTGTACGCATTTGCCGCGACGACACGTGGTGCTGTACGCGCTTTGCGTCGTATTTCGACCAACGGTCCGAAGAAGCCACTAAATACATAAATTAGATAATGTGTTCAATCACTTATTGCCACCGTAGCGTTTGCTGCGACGCACTAATCTGGTGTTCCTGGTGCCACTCGGTTACGGTTCCTTGTGGCCTAGCGGTGGCCAGTTCCGTTCCCAATTTTATTTCCCGCACCTGGACCCCCTGTGCCGCAACTCCCTGTGAATCCCCATCCCAATGTGGAGGGGATGGTATTTCGGGTCATGACGTTCCGTTTCGCAGATCACGCAACAAGCTTCCGGTGGAGAAATTTGGCGCTCTATGCGTTGGTGTGTACGCACTCACGCATGCATCGGAGCTGGGGTGCGAATCCATCTGTGTTGAAGAAAAAAAAATGAAAAATCGAAAACCTACTCGCGGACTCCGCCGGCGCACGGCGAAACCAATTTGGAAAATGTGCGTATCGATCGTACGATCGGTGCGATTGCAAAAACACACCAAGGAAAGGGCGCGCCAACTTTTGGGTTAGCGTATTTCATTGTTCTTTTTTACCGCTTGAAAATAGCGAAGAGAAAAGCCAGGAAATAAGGTGAGGGATGGGCGCTCGTACCCACCGAAGGAAGTTGCTTATATTTTAGGAAAGATTTTTTTTTCTCCACAGTTGGTTTACCCCCAAATTTCCACCACCCAATTTCGGGCCATAGTGAGAGTCTCGCATTCGTACGCACTTTTCTCACACCGGACGCGGTCTGGTTGCGGTCATTCCTCCGTAGTCTCGTTGGCGTAATTTTGACATTCCGCTGTAGCGAGCTTAGGGAAGGTTAGAAAATCCCACTTCTCTACACCTCTCTCCCCCCCCCTCCCCACCACCACAATCTCTGTGGCAAAACTCCCAAATGCCGAATCCCCCCATTATCCACTCCACGAAATTCCGTTCCCCATTTCCCGGCTGCTCTCCCGCGTGCAGAAGAAAAAAAAAGTGCGTGAGGTTGGTTTTTTCATTGCCTTTTGTGTTGCTGCTTCTCGCAGCCCTGCCGGGTTCGTCGCGTACACCATCGTTGAAATCTATCCGACGGACCCATTTCTGCTCGAAAGCTCGCAGTTCCCGCCGGCAGGAGGTGGATTGTGGTGGCCGGTTTTTTGTTGCTGTTGTTGGAGAGCGCACTAAAAGCCCCCTCCCCCCTCTCCTTCTCCCTCCCCCTCCTCCACCAGTCCGGTTCATTCCTTTTGCCCATTGCTTTTCCCAGCTGCGTCATGCGAATAAGAGCCCCGCTTCCGCGGTGCGATCTCCTGCGGATAGAGCTTACGCATATTTCTTTCACCGGTGCCGAACGAAACGCATAGAGAAAATGTATCCGCAGCCAATCGGCGGCTACGGACTGTGGCGTAATGGCGCTAATGATAAAGTTGAACTTTGGAACTCGCTCCAAGGAATGGCAGCCACAGAATAGCCACCATCAGCTCCGGAGGAGCTGGAGGCAGAGGAGGAGTGTCTAAATTATGCGTGCGGCCTCGCAAGAGCACTGGGTTAGCTTGTTTTCTTGGCGTGCTTTTGCCATGTCTTTCCTAGTGGCCTTTCCAGCTTGCGCTATCTCGTCTACGTCTCATCTAATATCAAATGGGGGGGCCCCGTACAATCCTGTTTTTCTTGCAAGTTTTCTTTTCATTCTTTTCCTCGTGTCCAGTTATCGTATGGACTCTATCGTTTGTTACCTTCTATTGCGTTAGAAACACACATGCATGGTTTTCTCTTTCTCTCTTAATTTTCCTATCTGCCACTATCTCTGTTTTTCATTCATCCTTTTGCTTTATGAATCTAAATGAGCTAGAAAGAAGAATAAAAAGCGATTCGTTGGAATGTGCGTCTTTTTTTTCTACATCTTATGCTGTCTACGCAGCTAGTGATCAAATCCAGGATCGATCGTGCGACCAAATCCATTCCTTTGGTGCGTCCAACAACAGGGAACGGACAGCAATATTTTGTGGCTTTGTCCTGGCATCCTGCTTCATTGGTGAGAAGAATTTCGTGGTATGCTATTTGTTAACAGACATTCGCCTGTCGACGAATACTGTTAATAATGAATCCACGCGGGATTTTTGTATAAACGATTTGTCGAATAGAAACAAAATGCAAAAATATGATAAACATGTTGATCGGTGGTAGATCTGTGGCTGGAGAATACCCATCAGATAGAATGTGGATTTTGGCTATGGATTATCTCGGGTATTGTATGCTCTTCTTTGGCTACTAGCTCAACCAAGAACTTTGGTTGGTTTTTTAAGTTTTCATCTTGGCATAATTCACTCAGAAAAGCAATGAAAAAATAGTAGAAAACAACTTTCGATAACCTACATATTTAAAGCCGGTTTTTGACAAAACAAACCAACAAAGTAAAATAAATGTGGGTTGTGGATCCTAAAGGCATCACACACAAGAGGGTGTGATTTTATAAAACAAGTCTCTATCCCAACGAATGCGCGTGATACTGGGAAATGCTCCAAAAACACCTTTTCCAGTTGGATTGGCTCGATCGCATGGCCCCCCCGTTGAATGTTCGTCTTTTTTTTTGTGTTGCCTATTTTAATTTCGATATCACCCGGATCCCTGCGACTAGTCGCATTGTGTTCTTCAAGACACCCAAAAAGTCGTCCAGAGCACTTCTCGGTTTGGTCGCTGCTGTTCCATAATTCATGCGTGGATGATTCGGCTTATGCCGTAGATCAGTTAAAGAAAAAACGCACAAAAAGATTCCCCAAATCGTCGCCCAGATTAAGTTCACCTTTCCCGTCCTGTTTCGTTGTGATCGAGTGTGTAATGGCTAGAGGCTGCTGATACAAAACACTCCCCGTGGCTTAGCCTCCGCTCAGTTCCTTCGGTCTGTTTTCAAATTGTCCAATTCGGCTGTCCTTGACAGGGCTAGTTTTAAAGGCAGATTGTCTGGGTCTCACTTGCCCACTCATGTGCATGTCATTACTATGGATAAAGAATCCTGGAACCGTACGGGGAAATTGTTTTCGGTTTCATCTGCATTCTTAACGCGCGCCATTTGCCACGTATTTAAATGCTGTGATTTTGGTTACATCGACTGAGTATTGTTCATTGGAATGAATTACGCTCGTTTGCTAATACCCCCGGTGTGTTGATGTTGCATTCGAGCAAAGTTTACGAACCCTACATTACAAATAAACAGCGAATTACAAACGTTCATTAGAGCAAAAAAAAACACAATAATGCTGTGTATGATTTACAACTCAATCATGCGTTGATGGAAAAGTGATGTTAGCTAGCTACATGTGCGCTGATTTGTGGTGGCTTTTTCTTTCATGTCGGTTGACTTTGTTTTCAAATATTTCAATGCACATGCCAAAGCCATACTATCCGCGTTTAATTTAGTCCGATCCATCAATCATGCTGCCGACGATCGAAGCCGTGTGTGAATGCGTAAAATAAATAAATAAATCCCTTGTTTAGACGCACGCCCTGACAGCTCTATTGGCCGTTTGTTGCGCCTTTCGTACACTTTGGCTCGTTTTGTTCGGCAGTCGAACGATCCTGCTAATGTTTGAAACAAAGGGCATGCCACAATTTCAATTTCATGGCTCGATTGAGTTGTAACAGTTGAAAAACTTGCCGCTGCTGCTGCTGGTGCTGCTACAAGTGATGAATTGCAAAAATTCCAACAAGTCACTTTCCCGCGTTAATTAAGATTATTTTTCATAAAGCAAAACAAAAAAAAATCGCCCAACTTGTTGTTTGGTTTTGGTTGGGTGGACCTCGCCGTCGCCGTTCGATTTACTTCCAAACACCGTTCGAACATGGATCATCTTTCCGATCATCAGTTCATGTTGGCGCGATGTTGCGGCACTCATAAAATGGTGTTGCAAAAAAAAAGGAAAAATGAAAAACAAAACTACAACACCGTTTATTAGATACCAACCCACGCAAACGCGTTCGCTTGTTTAGTAGGCTGATATGGTGAAACTATTGGATGAATTGCTTGCATTTCGGCCCCAGTCACTCGCCGGCTGTGTGTAATCGAGCATAATACATAAAGCATTACTATTTAAGCGCTTCACTGGCAGCTAAAAAGCAACTTTAACTTTTGTTGCGGCTCTACAGGAAGGCCAAAATAGAGAGTGAAAAGGTTTGGTTTATTCTGCGTGTGTGTGTGTGTGTGTGCCGCGGGATCGATGAGTTTGTATCATTTTTGCATGGTCTATAAAATGTGTTCCCTTTGTGCGACTTTAGCACTTCTACCAACCACCGTGTGGTCCTGATCAACATATTTCGCGGATCAATCGACACGTGTTCTGTGTTCAACCGATCAGCTTGTGCCGGAGCAATGGCGAAACATGTTTGCAAAGTGAGTGTAATTCGCGTGCGGTATGCGGTAGCCGAAACTAACCGTCGATCGCACGCCGAGAGTCACCCAGCAGTGCGGCTCAACACACACGTGCATCGAGCGAGCTCTCGTGTTGCATTCGTGCTGCTTCATCTCGTGCAGTGGCGGCTACAACTACCCACAGCTTGCGGTGGGTCAGGGCATCACAACGTCGGTCGACGCACACTCGCTCGCTCGTCCAATCGCAAGTAGCCTGGTGTAGCGTGTTGTGATTAAAAAATACATACATCACGCCGACCGGTGCAGGCGCGCGCTATCGTCCCGCTCGAGAGATCGCACGCGCAGAATAAAACTTCAATCAAAATAAACTTTGCACACGCACACGGCGGTGCAATGCATTTGGCGATGGGGGAGGGTTGCTTTGTGTCTTAGGCGATCGACGGAGATTCCCCGTACCTGGCGCAATGCTAAACTTGTCCAATAAACGATTGCAATGTAGTAAATTTTGGGATAGATGTTTTTTCGTGACACAGAGTTACACGAAAGATCGTATGAGAGGATTCCGTTTTGATGTTGCTGCGTAGAACACAGTTTAATCTAACATTCGATCACAACAAGCTGTTGGAAACTTATTGAACGTTCTGTTTTTACAGTGCTTGCCTTTGTCAACGGGGAAGGACCGGAGCGGCTGCGGCTAATAGCCGCTCCGCCAGCGCACGTGATCGTGACGGGCACCAGGAGCTCTCCCGTCTATCTACCATGCCAGGCGGAACTCGGTCTGGACACGTCCGAGGGCATTCCCAACAGCAGCTACGGTGACGAGTTCCTGGACGAACATAACGAGGAGGACGAAGAGGAAGAAGAGGAAGATGACGAAGGATACGACGACGAAGATACCGACGAGAGGGAGGAGGATGAGGATGAGATGGAGGACGAGTTTCTTCCGCACACCTCCCCATTGCTAACGAACAACAATCTGTCCAACGACGACCGGCTTTTCGCTCGGTCGAGACAGGACACCGAGCAGCACCAGCAGCAACGCGGTTATTTTGATCATCGTCCTTATAGTCACCACTACGAGGAGGAGGATGGGGGGGAGCAACGTGGCCGAGGTCGACGACGGCAACGACGTAGAAAGCGGTACGTTTACCTTGAAAGACGCCGGCTCTCGGAGGGTGGAGAATATTACGGGTCCTCGAGTCTCACCTTCGAGTACGTCTGGTATCGGAATGGATTGGAGCTGCTCACCACGTCCTTCCAGAACCAGAACCTGCGTCAATCGCACAAAGGATTCCGGCTGTTTGAAAATGGCACGCTTCGCATTCCGTACAACCGGCAGAACGGGAACATGGCGGCGGGAGTGTACCGGTGTATGGCGAGTCTCGTCAACCATCAGCATCGTCGCTATCACAGCCAGGACTCGATTTTGTCGACCGAATGTACCGTTTCGGTAGCATGTAAGTGGCGCGTCTTTCCCATCTCGAATGATTGCGAATTTATCTACTCACGTGCTTCGGGATTGCCCTTTTTAATACAGATCTAGAGCGAGACAACCGTCTAAACTTCCCAAACAACACGATCACGGTGGGCGCCCAGGAACCGATCATCATCCCTTGCCCGTTTCAGAGCTATCCTGTCGCCAACATCTCCTGGTCGGTTAACAAAACGGATCTACCACTGCAGTCGAATTTAAGCAATCAGAATGAACAGAGGTATGACTGGCTAATAACTTACACACTATTGTGCGAACATGCTTCTTGTTTTGTACTATGTTGTTAATTTCATCGGTTTTCATTTATTGTTGTAGATTCTTCCTGCTGCAAAATGGAAGCCTGCTAATAAGCAATGTTCAGTTGACGGACATTGGACGCTATCGGTGCAATGCGTCCAATAATTACGTCACTAAAAATGTCCGCAGCAGCAGCGTAAATCTCATCGTGCTCAGCACTCCGCCCCAAAGTAGCCTTAGGCAGGAGTCAACAAACCGTCTCCTACCGCCATTGCAACCACTGCAGCTATCCGTGCGGGCCGGCGAAACGCTCCGCATGCACTGCGCGTGCTACTCGTGCAAGCCTCAGTGGAGTTTCATGCCACGCCACAGCCAAATCCCGATACCGCTCGAAAATTTCACACACCAAGTTGTTTTCGTGAACGTTTCGGTCGAACGCCATGAGGGCGTGTTCACCTGCAAGACGCCCGACGGTTCCGATCGCCAAACGTTCAACGTGACCGTGTTGGTGCCTCCGTCGTTTCTGAACAACATTACCTCGCACACCTCGTCAGTGGTCGCCTCGATGGCATTCAACTGCAGCGTTGCCGGTAACCCAATGCCCACGGTGGTGTGGTACAAGAATGGACGTGAGCTGATCAGTAACTACATCGTACGGTACGAGTACCCGATGCTGAGCATCAACACGCTCGATCCGGAAGACGAGGGTCTGTATCAGTGCATGGCGAAGAACGCAGCCGGCGAAATCTCCGCCTCGTCGTATCTGACGATCCGGGACAAGCAGAAGTACCGGCACAAGACGAAGCGACTGGATGCGATCCAGTGTTACCCTGTCGACACCACCAGCCTGTACTTAACGTTTGCCGTACCGCCACACGCACATCCGAACATCGAGTATGTGATGTACTATCTGGCGAGCGACGAATCGGTCCGGTGGTACAGTTCGCCGCTGACTCTGCTGGCTGGTAATGGTAGCCTGCGTATTAGTGGGCGAATGATCGAACCATTTCGTAATTACACCGTGTTTCTGCGTGCGTGCTCTGTCAGCGATATATCCGGGACGGAGAACATTCGCGGCAGCGGTACGCCCGGGATGAAGAAAGTCACCGTGTCCCGGTTATCGAAGGGGGTACAATGTGCATCGCAAGGATGTAAGTGTTATTTTTTTTTTCAAAATTTGTTTTCCGTTTGTGATAAACGATGATAAATTATTTATATGTATTTGCTTGAATGTTTACAAACTTTAGATCCCGTTTTGTCAACATTTTTCCCCAACAATGGAATCTTCATTTGGTGGCCCAAGTACGATTCGGTAGAACCGACAGCGTTTACGATTCAGCTTCGACACAATGATAATAGTAATTTCACCACTTTTACTAATCAAATCATCGGAACGGTTGACATGCTCGATGATTATGTGACGTACGAAGAGGTAGAACCACTGCTCGGGAAGATCGATGCTGAAACGAATCAAATCCAAGACTGGCTGTGGAGTGAATACGACGGTAGTGGCAGTGGGGACGATAATGGAGAAAACCGACCACGCCGTCGTCGGCAAAGCCAGCGGCGCAATCGCCATGCCTTTGATTTGTCGAAAGATCGAAAGCAAATATTTGATTCGTTAGCTACCAGCGGTGCGGTTGACGTCGACGTTCCGATCTCAGACGTCGTGCATGCTGCTAACATTCGTTCCAATGCGTCCAGTGTAGTAGCTGCAGTGGCAGCAGCAAAGCTATCGGTGGGCAACCTAGGCGATCAGCTTGGTGATGGTGGGCAGCTCCGTAAAGCTCAGCAGCAGATTACGATCACGAGAGTAAAGGTGGCGGGCAATGTCACTGGCATCCTGTTGCCCAACATTCGTAGTGTTATGGTGCGAGTGTTGGGCTCCATTTCTCCTGATGGTGAGCCCGCGGCACAGGATTTACGGCACGTTGAGTGGAAAGTGGTAAGTGGCCAACATTATATTGGCAAAGATTGAGTGCTTCTTCCCATAACTGATCATTGTTTAACTAATTATCTCCGTACATTGCCACTTGCTTCAGATTGATACGGACACTCCGAGGGCCGATACTATCAATCGATTTCAAGCGAGTCACATTGATGCCAGAAGTGTACAGTTTACGTGGAGCCGTTTTGTGGCCACAAAGTCCATCAACCGTTGTCTGCAATTGTGCTATAAAAATGTCAACTATGATGCTATGCTGCGTGGCGGGTCCGCTGGATTAGATTGCCAAAACATGTGAGTCCGTATATAAGTTAGGGCTTGTTTTCGAGTTACATGTGTGGGATATAGGCTCAAATGCGCTATGCGACTAATGTGAGCGCCGTTATGGTACAGTGAAGTGTTTAATGTTCGAACAAATGTTTGGCTCTCTCTCATTTTTAGCCCAATGGATGCATCGCACTTCAACGTGAAGGATCTACTTCCTCTTACTATGTATAAAGCTTTTCTAAAACCCTGTGAATCGAAGGAGGCATTAAGTGACATTTTAGATTTTCAAACAAAACACGATGGTAACGGTTTTATTTTTGAACATTTTTTTTTATCGAACGTTGATTTAATATGATTTTGCTTTTCAGTCCCTGGCCCAGTAACAAATCACGAGCTTCACCGTAAAGGTGGTACAATAAGCATTACTTGGGGACCGCCCGAGAACCGCAATGGCGTACTGCAAGGATATTTAGTTGAATGGATCAACGAAGATAGCATACAGCATTTGGCGAATCTATCAGTGGATGCGACTAGCTTTACGTTCCCGAACGTAACCTCTGACGAACGGATCAATATATCACTCCGCGCACTCAGCAGTTCCGGTCTCGGTATTCCGATTTATTTGAATCTGAAAAACTATGAGCCTGTTAATGATGGAGTTGATGGGAAAAATAGCTCCAATAGCTCGTCATCAAACAGCCAACGATGGCTCTTTCAAATGTACTTGATTATACTCGTGTTGTTGCTGTTTGTCACCATTGGAGTGTGCTGCTGTTTGGTGCTTCGACGTAAGGCTTGCAAAAAGGCTTCAAGCAGTTCTGCCGCTGGACTTGCTAATAGGGCTCCCCAGATGGCTACGAGCAACGACGGTCGGCACCATCTCACCATTGATGCATCCGCAATGCAAATGATGGGAATGATGACCGGTTGCAACAGTGATATGCACGAGATGCAAACGCTAATCAACGCTAGCTCAAGCAGCAACTATCCACATGCAAATGGAGGAACCGTGCCAAATGGGTTCGCTGTTGGCACTTGCAATCAGTCGATTGGAGGGCCTATGCCGGTTGCTGCATTGATGACTGCGAATCGATTACAATCGCTACCAACAAAACACGCTACTTCTGATCCAATAGCGACATTTGTGTCCATTGAAGGCAACATTCCTACTCGTACGAATAGTATGAATGGTGGATGTACATCGATACCCTCGTACAAAGAGCTGCTGAGTAGAGAGCGAATCGATTTGACGCATCGACGACCATCGATAAGCAAGATCGAGCGAGTCGACGATTCAGCCTCAGTTACTCCAGCGGCCAACGACATTGTTTCTACACCTAGTATGGTAGCAGTGATTCCAACCAATCAGGAGGTAGGAATTATTTGGGGATTGCCAAATCCAATATTGAATTTTTTTATTCTTTTCTACAGTTTTTGATGACAAATGGTCCGACGAGTACATGCACCGTCAACGATAGTAACAAAAACCACTCGCCATCACCCTCACGCATCATTGTTGACAGCAAACAGCAGTCGCCGACCTTATCCTTCTCGTCAAAATCATCCTGTGCTGTGCTACCATCGTCATCGTCCTCGTGCTCATCCACACCCCCTTCGTCGTTATCGCCAGCTTCCTCACAATGCGTCATAAAAATGCGCTCTCCATTAGCACTCGATAGCAGCCAATGTAGATTATTAGAAACAACGTTAGATAGTAACACAAGCACCATTAATATAGAAGAAACGAAGCAACAGCAACTAGAGAAACCAGCACCACCACTACACCCAATAGGAATTTATGATTACGATTATGCAACAAACTGTGATGATATAAAAGAAGAAAATGAAAGCGACCACATGCGGCAGCTTCTGTCTGTGCAGGAGAGATTTGCGGTGCCTGATGAAAAGACGACCGCGGGGTTGGCGGTGACAAGGCCAATGGAATATTCTGTTGCTGTGATGTCCACTTTCGATAATCAGCACAACCATGATGGGTGCATTTACCGGCAAAAAATGTCAAAACCTCAACATCGTGAACCCAGTCTTGGTTATCGCCCTGTAGATGAAAATGCCGTATCGAATAACTGTGGAGACGATGTGTCTATGGTGAAAAATCTTCAATCCTACAACATTAAGAGTGATAACGACGGTGAAGAGGACGACGACGACGATGAAGATGAAGAGTTAGATAACTCTTCATCGTTATTAAATACGAGCAGCCTCAGTACAAAACCCCTCCATCAGCAGAATCATACTTCCAGCTGGAATTTTCGGCGGCCAATCATCGGTCCAAATGGCTAGACACATCGAGAAAAGGACAGCATGCATTACAGACGGTAAACTGAACGGGATTGACATCCGTCGAGGGATTGGCACGCCGACGTAGTTGCCGCTCTGCAAGCAGTTCCTTCCGTCGCCTCTCAGGTACAATCGTTTAATGTTTTAGTTTTGGGTAACCAATTAAGTGTCTGTTTTTTGTTGTTAAAATCCCAACTATGCTGGTGGTATATCCGCCACAAACCAACCTCTTTACTAACCGTCTTACGGTATGCTGATGGTGGTGCAAGAAAGTAAGTCTACCGTGAGCTGGCAGATACATGATAGTGGTGCATATGTTACTTGAAAAGATACGAAAAATGGTATTGTTTAGCAACAATGCGTAAAACCATATTCATGTCACAAGTATCGTGCTTCATCTTGCACGGAGAACGATGAACAATGATTTAGAGCGTAGTGAACAAAAAAGCAGAGGCTTTATTATTACTTTTTTGACAGTAACCATTAAGTAACATTCTTATTTTGCTTTTGAGGCAAGTCTTCTTTTTAATATGCAATCTTTATTATCTCTCGAAATATGTGCTCTCCTTTTCGCACGATTCCCGAAAGCTCACCCAATACCGCTCACTATCAAGTTTGTTGTATACTATACGATGAACTGTCGGGTACCACGCGGTGCGTGGATGAAAATAAGTTTCATTTTTAAGTAAATCGACATGCATTTAATGACAATGAAATAGTGTATTATGTTTTTGATACGATTGCAGCAGATGTATATGTTTGTTCTATTTGATTTACAAGTTAATGTTTTCAATCATTGTTTTTTGCTATCATGTTACAAAGCATTGTAGGCACCATAACATATTTAAACACATTACGTTATCAACAAAAAAGGAATCTCTTCGAGGATTTGAATCTATGTTCCATAGTGTGATCTACAGTATTGTTTATTAACTGAAACTCGCATTTTGTTTTTTAATACTATATTCCATGTTAATAATGTCGCTTGACTGCATTGCTACATTAAGCCATTCGAAGTACGCTCTCTATGATGACGAAATATGTAGAATACAATCAACAAGCATGTGACAGCCAATTTCCTCTTGAAAGTACTGCAAATATTTGAACTTTTTTTTTCTTAAATTGTTTAGAAAGTAAAGTGAAGAAGTACATACAGTTAGACTGCGGGATGTTCAATAATCAACAGGATACTCACCATACACGAAACGTTTTACGTTGTTGCCAAATATCAATAGTTTTACATTTAGTTTGCAATAACTCGATGTTTAAAAAATTGAGTATTGAATATCTACATACATAACGATACATTCTTCAATGAAGAAACGCTATCCCGACAGTAATAAGCCGATGTAATGGAAGTAACGGTGTAATCGGGCAGAAATCTCTATGTGCTTGTAATCTAATCTTTTTATTCTGTGTAATTGTTTCTTCATCCCACCAAAGAACGAACCAACGGTTTGAAGATATACAGGTGCCCTGCTTTATACATATATTTAGATTTTAAATCATAAATTCGCTTCTTGGATTACTTACACCTTATTACTGGTCCTAAACACTACTGTACTTCTTCAGCTTTATTTTTTCATAATGGTATTAAAACGGTACTTGGGTGAGCCAAATCATAGAAAAAGTTGTCATAAACAAATTTAATCAAATGTAAAAAAGCATATTACACCACAATACTTTTTTATTTATTGATGTCAACTTTCAATCAGGATTTTGAAATTTTGAATATTTTGAATGCGTGACAAAAATAAAAATAGCTCTTTTGTGTTTATTTGGTTCTAAACCCTTATATTCTTAATAAGAAAAACTTACATTTAATTGAAGAAAAGGAGCAATAGGGAATTCATTACACACATGTTAAATTCACAAACACTCCCCTGCATTCAAACTACGCAAACATAATGTATGCCAATGCAAAAATAGAACCGATAAAATGAACGACGATATAATGGAATAAGAAAATAATCTGGGTACCTGACTTGCAAATAGTAGTAAGTAAGTAAGTACATAACCACAGCAAGATACATTGTGTAAGCAAACACGATGAATTCTATATTATTCTAGGCTGCGAGCAAAAAGAAGTAAATATGATTAATATAGTGATAAGCATACTGCAGAAGGCACACGTGTGAGAAAACACAACATACGTTTGGCAAGATACAAACATTTAAAATTACAAACGATGATGGTTTGCGCACTGCATGCCCGTGGGTTGCAATTGAAATGTCGGAACCAAATGGTAATGATTTGTATGCAAGCTGTTTTTTCCTATGTTATCAAGTTATTGGATTGGTCAACTTTGAATAGCTAGCTGGTGTGCGCTTTTGGCTTCGTAGATTTTGTTTGATCACGGTTTTGATTTGATTATAGCATAACGTTTCTGATGGAATTGCGTTCAGCATTTTTTATTCTTGTTTCAATATATTTGAAATAGTTTGATTAAACTATTGACACCTAATCCTTTTTAGCTTATTAAAGCTTTACCCGATTAGTGTAAAATATAGAAAAATGCACAGCCAACATAGCTGTATCAAAGAAAACGAAACATACGCTTGATACAAAGAAAAACATTTGTAACGAAACTGGTAATGCAAAATTATTTTTCACTGGCATTGTTTTAGAAACGATATCAATCAAAAATTAAAACCAATTATTTTTTATTGATTGAGAGATAATTTTGTTTGCTTTAAAATCAAGCGAAGCAACTGATTACGGTTTTGACAATTTTCGAATTAACCATCTTTTGCAATTACATACAGCTTCCTAGGATAATCAGGGTTCAGCCATCGACTCAATGTTGTGGAGTTTTGGATTGCTATAAAATCCATAAAATAATAACGATTCCATTATATTTATTTTTTCTATTTATGTATATTATCTTGAGTATGGTGGTGTCTGAATTGATTAATCAATACATTGTTAAATCGCTCAGTCACTCGCTCACGTTTTTATGCGTTACGAAGTAAAAGTGGCATTTTGTTTTCGCATAAGATTAAGCGCTCCTAAGTATGCCACCACCTAAAAACCAATCAGGCATTTACTGCCTTTCCATAACCCATAAAGTTACCATTTTACCACTACGCGCTGCCGTTTGCTGTCACGTTCCACACAGGAATCTGTTTCGTAGGTTTGTTTTGCATACCTGAATTTATTTTTGAAATTGTTGACAAAAAGTATTTAGATTTTTTCCAATTTATTTGTTTCATGTGGCAAGACGTCCCTTACCAAGAACGTGTATGCAATAGTGGTTATTGTTTCACACAAAAGTAACAATAACATATAAAATAAACTAAACTACAAACTTGCAAACAATTAAAAACAGTAAGACATTCTGAAAATTCTACAACCTCTGATACACAACATGTTTAACAGAAAACATATCCAAAACAGGACACAATTGCAACATCATAAAGCGAAACTAGTAGACAGGCTCTTGCGAATGAACATGATAAAAAACGATGTAATACCTATCGGAACAGTTTATAGAAAGAAAAATGACTTACGAAAGATTAGTATGATCCAGCTGTTGGATAGAAAATATTTCTTTCAAATGTTATGCTCTTGTGCATAAAACCCCAGATCGCCTGTTTGTTACGATGCCAGCACCAACGAGCAACGCCAACGCAACACATTCCATTTTATTTTTTTGTCTTATAATTTTTTGTTATACTTTAACGTACACGAGAAACGATATATTCGATAACGTGAGGTTACGTTGTATTATTACCTGAAAAAGAAAATACACAAACAAGATGAAAAAACAAATCGAAGAAATAAAGGACAATGAGCGAATACGTTTGTACGTAGCTTTGGGCCTATTCATTTTGCAAATCATACTGTATTACAATATGTTAGTGTTCTGCGATGTACTCCAGCGATCTTTTCTTTTAAGTAACGTACACAAAGATCGTAGTAGTATAATATTAATATAATAATGAAAATACTAATAATAGTAATAGGGCTAATAATAATACTTGTTGTTATCTACCTCACATCAATGACAGAATCAAGAGTTTTGTTTGTAAGCATATTTTTAAGTTTTAAATTTATTAATTATTACAACCATGTGACTTGAGAATTGAAACAATCTCAAATGAATAAATTAGATTATTGACAGAATAGAGGCGTGCAAGGCAAATTCAGTTTCGCAACATTAATTTTGGTACTCTTAATTGTTTGATGTAAATTTAAAGGGTGTGTAAAAGAAATGAGACAGTAACTTCGTATACAAGATTTGGAAAAATGTTCTTATTTTGCCTTTTATTGGTCCGTTTTATTTTATTTTTTTGCAGCATGAAAGACGGGTTTGCTCATTTTCTGTATAATAGTGCGCATGAACGAGTATACATTTTTCTATGTAGGAAAAAACGTGATTGTTTTTCTTGATGAAAGAATTATTGAATAAAACAAACTAAATAAAAACAAAACAAAAGTTTGAGGTTTTAAGACGACAGAATTACAATTTTTTGTCATTCATATATCTTAGTTGGACTACTATATCTAACTATACGAGTGGCAGAATGCCTCGATAATATTTCTCGCGGATGCGAGAAAATATATTACAAAAGAGGAAACATGTGAGGAGATGCAAGCTGGGAGGGGGGGTGGAGGGTTAAGATCGCAGCAGCATTTCCCGCGAACGTTACAATTTGTACTAAAAGTAGGAAATGTGAAGCAAAAAGAACGAGTTTTAGGATGGCGAAAATTCACTCGCTAGCATTTTTCGTAACCGTGAGAAAATTTACTAAACGGATTAACAGGAGGAGGAGAGAGATGGTAACGTGGAAGCGAGTGTCAGGATGGTTAAAAGCTTACTTTTCAAATTTTGCTTGAAGGAAAAGTCAGAAAGGCAAGTTCCAGGATGGTAAAAAGCTTACCTATCGAATTTACTGGTAAGAGCTAGCTCAAGGACGTTAAAAAACTTGCTTGACAATATTTCTCACGAATCCGAGAATATTTACTAACAGGAGGAAAAGAGGGAGCTTCGGAAAGGAAAATCGCTAGTGATCTTTGATCAAGGCTGGGTGGGAATTCTCGTTGGAACCGAATGTTGTGTGTGCATCGTTTTAACCAATGGGCAAGTATGCATTACGTTTAACAACTTAAGAACTTTAACATTAAACAATGAACAAGCGATGCGGTATTCGTGTGGTTTGTATAGAATCTTTTATATACGAACGTTTATTGTAGGAAAAATGAATGCTGTTCCAGTTTTGCTCGACCATCGTTGCAATTTTCCACAATGCAAGGAAAAAATCCACGACCAAAATAAAACTCAAAACACATGCAGAAAGTCTACATGATCAGACTTTGGAAGTGAATAGTGCCTTTTTGCAGGCAGATGAATCAGGCTGGCACAAACTTGAGGCTGTCGCCATGTGGTTTGTATTCGATGTGCTGCGATTGAGGTAGGTTTAGTATGCGCCGCAGCGTGTCTCGTATGCGATTGGTGCTAACTGTATCGGTTGCTGTTCGGTTCCACACTGACAACACATCTTCGGGGAATTGGGTACACAAGACGACGCCGCAAATTTCCGATCCCACCAGAAACTGTTCCCCCAGCATCGCCATACACACGTTCTCCCAAGCTCGGTCAATTTTAGACTTCTTCAGCCGGATAACCCATTTGCCACCTTTTGAGTTGCCCGGATCTTCCCACATTGGTTTGATGCCACTCTAAAAACGTCGCAAACCGAATGAAAGCAATAGAAAGCACGATCAACCTTTTTATCGTTCGGGATATTGTAGTACATTTATACCTTAAACAAATGTAACCTTCGGTAAGGTTTCAATACAGTTGGTTTAACTAAATGACAGTAGAGCGACCACCATTGTTCAACACTGGCACACCGACCCACAAAGTGTAGGGATTTGTCGTACTCCTGGAACAATTGAAATCAAGAATTAGTTTTGGCATTGATGCAATTTTTGAAGGAGCCTACCGCTGCTCGATGTGATCCTTTTTTGCCGAACCAGAGACAGTAGGTGTGCTGTAGCTTATGTTCCCCCGGTCCAACTTCTAGTGGTTCCAATTTATCCACGTCAAAGTCTGCCTCCTCGTCTCCGCTATCGTCACTGTCACTGGCGTATGGTCTGATCCTGTTGCATAGCAAATGGAATCGGTAATGCAACTGAATTGTTTTCTAGGCATGCGAACCTGTTCCGGTTTCTAGCGCGGAGGGTTCCGACACACGCAAGCAAAGAGGAACTTGCCAGCACGCATCTATCCACTAGCAAGCAGTAAGCACTTACTCGTATTTGTTGGACATTGTTGGAGAAACAGTGGACAGGACAGAGTGAAACAAAGTTTTGTATAATTATTCTCACTATCACAGAATGTTTGCTGCAATGTTTTACTTTGCGGTTTGCTTTTGCTTTCCTGCTCGAATTAGGGTGTTTTTGTGACGTTCTAGTGTGATTTCGGTGTTGAAGTAGCGAAATGTCAAACGTGTTATGATTCGAGCATAACCTAGAACTGTTATTTCGGGCAGCATCTGTCAATCGTGCTCGAAAACAATCGCTTGTAAGCGTCATTTTGGCTCGTATATTTTCACCTGTCTGTGGCTATTTGATGTTAGAAAATACGGTGTTTCAGAAGTGCACAGTTCGATTTGTGATACGAGTGTGATACAAATACTTCTACTAGGATTTTGTTGCCCGTTTGGCTACAGAAAAGCTGACTTGGGTGATAAAATGTCTGCGTTTTTGAGCTGCATCGAGGTGGACAACTTCAAGTCCTACCGGGGACGTACTACGATTGGCCCGTTAAAGCGCTTTTCCGCCGTAATTGGGCCCAATGGATCGGGTAAGGCAGAATCCGCACTTCTTTAAATGCTTACTCATAAAATTGTATTATCTTTTTCTCAGGAAAGTCCAACTTCATGGACGCCATCAGCTTTGTAATGGGTGAGAAAACAAACAGCCTGCGCGTTCGGAAGTTGACAGATCTAATTAATGGTGCATCTATTGGGCGTCCAGTTTCGAACCGAGCATCAGTAACGGCAAAATTCATAATCTCAAACAAAACTGATGGAACAGTCGAGAAGAATTTTCAACGCTCTGTCATTAATGCCTCGTCCGAATATCGCATTAATGGCTCTGTGGTATCTCCTCAGCTCTACTTACAGGAACTGGAGAAAATTGGTATCAATGTCAAAGCAAAAAATTTCCTAGTATTTCAAGGCGCGGTAGAAAGCATTGCTATCAAGAACGCCAAAGAACGGACGGCCTTGTTTGAGGAAATAAGTGGATCCGGTTTACTTAAAGAAGAATACAATAGGTTAAAACATGAAATGCAAATGGCGGAGGAAGAGACGCAATTTACATACCAAAAAAAGAAAGGAATAGCGGCAGAACGCAAGGAAGCAAAACTAGAAAAACAAGAAGCCGATCGATACACCAGCCTGAAGCAAGAGTGCAGTGAGAAGAAAGTAAATTATCAGCTGTTCCGCTTGTTCCACAATGAGAAAGAATCAAAGCGTCTGAAGGAGGATCAAGTCAGCAAGCAACAGGAATTAAGCATAATCGAAAAACGAAAAGAAGAAGCGGATGAAATTTTGAAGGAAAAGAAAAAGGAAATGGGCAAAATGACCCGTGAAATGGCTAAGAAGGAACAGGAAATCCGCGAGGTAGAAGCGGTTATGAGCAAACGTCATCCGATGTTCATCAAAGCGAAGGAAAAGGTAGCTCATACTCAGAAGAAGTTGGACAGCGCTTTGAAAACACTTGAACAGGCGCGCCGTGCAGACGAAGCACATCAGGCAGACATTCAGAAACTCGAAGATGAGCTACATGAAGTGGAAAAAAAGAGAGCTGTTTTCGAGAAGGAAGTTGACGGAGAATCGAAAAAACGAGGCAGCAATGTTCTTCTAGAGCGCGATTTAGTTCAGGAATATGATCGATTAAAGCAGAAAGCTGATGCTACGGCTGGTAAATATCTTATTCATTTGGACTCGGTGAATCGAGAGCAGAAATCGGATCAAGATCTATTGGATAACGAAATCAACAAAAAGGCTCAAATAGAGGAAAATTACAAAAAGAATGAATCGGAAAAAAATGAAGCAATGAAACGTCAGGAAAAACTCATTGATCATATCAAATCGAGTACGCTAGCCTTAGAAGAGCAAATACGCATTAAGGCGGAACTAAGTCAGGACGTAGGCACTTCGAAGGAGCGGATACACGAACTGCAATCCGAGCTGGATAATGTGCGTGAACAGTTAGGAGACGCAAAGATCGACAAGCATGAAGATGCGCGTCGTAAGAAGAAGCAAGAGGTCGTTGAATTATTCAAGCTGGAGGTGCCTGGCGTCTACGATCGCATGATCAATATGTGCCAGCCAACGCACAAGCGTTATAATGTTGCGGTGACGAAGGTACTGGGCAAGTACATGGAGGCCATTATTGTGGACACTGAAAAAACGGCGCGACGTTGCATTCAGATATTGAAGGAGAAAATGCTGGATGTAGAAACATTCCTTCCATTGGACTATCTTCAAAAAAAGCCGTTGAAAGAGCGCCTCAGGTAAGTTTATGTATTTTCTAAAATATGTTTAAAATTAATGTAAATTGAGCCAAAGAATGGCAGATATTTTCTTATCAAGCAGATATGATTGTTGTATGACGAGCAGGCAGTGTAAATCATTGCATTAACGCTATTGTTTTGCACGTGCATTGGCAGTAGCGATTTTTGAATGGGATCGTTTTAATGTTTTCCCTAACATCATGTTTAAGATGGGTTATGCATTTTTTACAACATTTTTATCCTGAAATATTCATATGATCAGGTTACAATGTGCTCGTTAATATGCTAAATAGCATAGCAACAGGTTATGTAATAGAACCGTGCAAACAATTGGTTAAATTGAGAATTGCCCGTACGCAATGTCGGATTTTTTTCTTTCTTGCTTGAAATTAGAATTATTTAACACATTGATAATACAATATGCAGTTGTATTTTTACCAGTCTATGCTTAAACTCAATGGTGTTCAATTATGGTAGTCCGTCTTTGGTCTAGAATCCGCTGGTTGTATTATCACCCACTCAGAATCCGACTCCTGCCTGTTCAGTGGCGGAGGATGTGCCTGTTGTTGTCGCATTTGCTGTTGGTTTTTTTTTTGGTTTAGCTGCTTTTGCAGGTTGGCTTTGAATTTCAAAAGAGCTTCCTATGAAAAGCAAACATTTAAAAAGATAATTTTGATTTTAGTCTTAAAAGAGAAACCAATCATTTTTCTTACTCGTTCTTCCAAGCGCTTAATGTAAGCATTTTTTAACTGCAACTCTTCCGGAACCATATTTTTTTGCAAGAGTTTTCTTTGGGCCATACTGGTAACTATTTGAGTTTCAAACTGGAACAAAAGAGGCGCATATATATATATATATATATATATATATATATATATATATATATATATATATATATATATATATATATATATATATATATATATATATATATATATATATATATATATATATATATATATATATATATAATTTTTTTATGTATCGATTACTCTAAAATGTTTAAATACCTCAAAATATTTTTGGACCAATATTTTGTGCTCATTATGTATCTGTTCCGATAGTGGATTATTTGGCACTGGTGTGAGGGGTCTTAGGTTGGGATCCAAAATACTGTACAACGTATCTCCGAGAGCCACTTCGTTCTGTTTAGAGCTATTTCGTTCTCCTGAGTCATTTAATCCTTCGCCTTCATCATCATCATCATTCGCTGCAGGAATCGGTGGTACTCTGCTAGATTCCGGATGTGCAACACCAATGCCCGATGTCGTAGAATTGTTGAATGTAATCGAACTGTTTATACTGCTCACAGTATCCATAGGGGCATTGGTACATTTCGTGACTGTCAATCCTTCTGATCCTTGATTGTTAGCTGAAAACAAATAGTTCACAAAATAAGATAAAATAGTATAGAACGAATATTTCAAGTTGATATAAAATTTAAAACAATAATATGAAATGCTCTCACAGAAGTCTTTAGCAATTTTTGTATTGCTCATAAATTCCCGCGTTTTTTTTAAATGTACGTACTATACACAATCCAGCAACTTTGAAGTGTGTTGTTGGTGTTCGTCGATGATATTACGGTAGATGTTACACTGTCGCACATTTTGAGGCGATACTATTTGTCTAATATAAATAACTGCACTTGCATTCGCCTGGCAAAATGAGTAATTACGATTATGATTCACGCAAATTTGTTTTATTGTCGCATTTCGTTATCTCGGATTGTTTTGCATTTTCTTCATGTGCGCTTGCTACATCAGTTCGTCATAAATGGTTTGATTGATTTCTTATTCTTTGTTTGAGAATACAACGTTTAAAAGTTATTCAATTTATCACAGAATACATTGAGCAAATGTAAGAAAGCACCACGATAAATTTCGAAACAGCACCATCCATCGATGTTGATGGCGATGATTAATCACGATGAGCCGCCAACGATGAGGGGTTGTAGCGGCATACAACTGCGGCCTTCACAACGATTGACTTAACACGCTAATGCTTTCGTACGGCAATAGAATAGAAATTATCCTTTTCATCGCTCTCAAGTCGTATATGCCATATAAGAAGCTAACTTCAATCGTTTCTTCACCCAAAATTTGTAATTGTTTTGCTATATTATGTAGTCACTCGTAGAGTGATGAAACGTGCTCCATATATTAGTTTCTAGATTTCACTTTCAGCTGGTCTTTGAATGCCGTCGATTTTCGATTGAATTTAGCGGTTTGGGTTGTGTTTTTCGTCACATTTAAAGCTGCCAGATGGTAATCTGTACCGAGCTATATTCCACAAAATGTGTCACTAAATTGATGAATACTTCGCAAAGCAAAATATACCCTATACTGGCCGACGCTCTCTAGCCCTTTCGATTAGTTCACACCACGAGAGAGCTGATTCTAACTATCGGAATACGATATTCGGTATTTTTTATGGTCCCATATTACGAATCGGTACGCGCGCAGCTTAAGCTAACGTTAGTAACGAATGGGATTTAATGAGGGAAAACCAGCGAGACACTGTAAGAAAATCTCGTGTTTGCCTTCTCCTTTTCTCGTTCACGCCAAAGAAGGAGAGGTGTAGTGTATGGCTATTTCGTGGAAATTTTGAGCGCATGAGTATTTAACGCGTTTGAATAAGGAAGCGAGTCATTGGAGAGTGTCTGAGTATAAGAGCTAAAGGCCATCGTTCAAAGTGCGGGCGCGGGGAATGTCGGATCGTCGTGGTAGCGAGCTACGGTAGTAGTGGCCAACCAACGAAATGGTAGCGAATGACTATAGCGAAACGCAAAATGGAAAACTTGGCGGTAAAGGGCTATGAAAAACTAGCTTGTTGATGTTGCAGAATGGATGGATGAAGAGGAAACGTGCCAGCACAGGGGGGTAAAATATAAATATCAGCAGATTGGAAAATCCCTCATTATTCGCTGCCAACTCAACACTTCTGCACCGTCTCGGGCCAAGCATCAATCTCGGGACGGTTTGCAGCTGGTCTGGCATGCTCCCCGTTTCGTATCTCGGGTTTGGACGCCCGATAGCGGCTGCGACGCGCTTTTCCTTGAGTTCCGCTCATATAGTTCAAAACAAAAAATAAATTACATCTTTCTAAAAATAGGCGTGAGTAATTTTTCCGCAGTTTGTATTACACGCCACCGCCTGCCCCGTGTTGTATTACGGATAGGGTTTACCACTTTCTCTTGACCCATCGTCGAACCGGCAGGCCACATAAGTTTGTAGAATTTATGTGCTTGTGTGTGTTTGTAATTTGCTTGGTTTCCCTGCCGCACGCTCAGATGGGAAATGCGAGCGAGATGACTCACGCCCGATGAAAATCTGTGTCTGGTATAATCATCAAACACAGGAGGGCGCACGCATATGGTTTTCTACTATTATACCGCGCGTTTGTCAGGGGCATCGACCAATGCGCAGAGTGTTGCGCATGGGCAGCATAAAACAACATCCCAAGCAAATCACGTGCGCGTAGTATCTTGAGGAATTCGGAAACATATTGTCGGCAGACGAAGCAAATCGAATCCGTGGTACTACAGCGAATGAACATACTGAATTGAGGATCGAGCAAACCTATGCTGAAATGTCTGACTTGTTATGCATAACATGTATGCATGTTTTTGTCGTGTTACGTATTACCAATACATTTTTTTATGTTTTGAAAATATTTTAAAATAACTAAGTTTGTACAATTGCTTGAATCGTTGGTATTGTAGTTTTGAAGATTTAAATATTGCCCTTTTACTGCATGTTTTGTACTGGTATTGTTATTTTGGATTGTTCGTTGAATTAGCCATGCTTTTAGTATGTTTCATCGACTTGTCGATTATTATAAGTCGCTGGTCCAATATCAATAACTATGGTTCAGTTAGATATGACATTGTATTGGTTCTACATACCTGAATGTAAAACGTTGTTTTCAAGATCCATAGGTTGATCGAACTATAAGAAAAGTGTCGAATGCATTGAAGGTATAGTAGTTTGTCGCATTGATTTTTTCTAATCAAACTATTATTTACCGGATTCACTTCTATATGCAGAGGCTTTAGCACTGCAGAAGAAATATTTGTAAGTGAATGATTATTACTCGGCATATCCAGTCTTCGTTGTATAGTGTTTTTGTTTGTGATCGTACCACGACTGTTATTCGAATCACTACAATTTCCTATACTTTCAGACATGTTGCTATCAATCGGATAGTCCATTCCGTAGGAATCGTCCTATAGAGAAGAAAATGAGATAGAGAGGGAAAGAAGAAAGTGAGAGAGAGCGAAATTAAATGGTCACTTATCTGTTTACTATTATCACTACTGTTTACCTCGTCGTCTGGTAGGATTTGGTTTCCGATCGGTTCATTTTCACCGACAAACATTTTGCACAATTCGTTCATCAAGCTGACAACATCTTTCATCGCTGGTCGATTGATAGGATCTTGTGCCCAACATCTTATCATGAGCTGTTCGATCGGTTTTGGACAGTGTTCGATGAGCGGTGGTCGACTACCTTGATGCACGCGCCACATGATAGCGTACGAAGAGTCGATGTGCTTGAAGGGTTGCTCTCGTGCCATCACTTCCCAAAGGATGATACCCCAGCTGAAAACGTCACATTTTTCGGTGTAGGTGGATCCTTCGAATACCTCGGGGGCCATCCATGCAGCGCTACCTTTGTTGTTGGTCATTAGTGTCGCTTTGTCCGTCACAGTGCCAAAATCACATATCTTCAGAACCGTTCCGTTATTGACGAGCAAAAGATTTGGGGGTTTTAGATCCCGATGAATCATCGGACGAGGCGTCATGTCATGTAGATATGCAACTCCCTGCGAAAAAAATACACATAATCACAAACATTTGCATCCAAGATTTAACTTATCAACAATCCATAGATGTTATTTGCATTTTTGGAGAAAATTTCGTTCAGTGGTTTCTTACCTCGGCACATTGCCGCACCCAACTCATTGCGTGTGCAGCCGTATACACAGGTCTGGGTCTGCAGTGGAGAACTTTGTGCAACGATCCACCGTCAGCGTATTCCATTACTAGACAAACGTGCGGTTTCTCTGTACAGGCACCGTACAATTCGATTATATTCGGATGTGCCACACGGGAAAGATGGCTCACTTCCGTTATAAATGCCTGCTGCTCTGAGATGTCCTCAATATACTTGACTGCGACGTATTTGTTTCTCCATTTCGCCTTAATGACTGTACCAAACGATCCTTTTCCAACAGTCTAAAATATGAGATGCAAATATGAATTTTCACGATTATTATGTTACTACATTTTGCCGTTCTTCCGTCGTAACGCTTGATGCTGTTATTGCTTACTTCGATCTGCTCTATTTCGTTGATTTTGATTGCCGTCACAAAGGGCGGCAGCACACTATTCATTCTATGGTGTTCCCTAGACATCAGTTAAATGAAGCAACACGCAAATCGCAATAATGCTCTGTATTGCTTTTGCTTATGAATATAGCAAATTGGTTAGTGTTTTCTTCTGGTAAAAACAAAAGATATTTTCTATCAGCACAAATCGAAAAACAATCCAATCACTGTTAACACGAATCTGCGAACATATGGTGGATACCGTGATTGAGTACGGCAAACAAATAATTGGTGCGGTGAAAGGTTATCAATGGAAAATATTGTTTTATGCATATAATATTGAACGCTATTTTGGAGTTACGCTTCGACTATGCTAAATATTTCTTTTACTTTTTGTCATCACCAACGAAAAAATGTCAACATGACGGAGGAAAACGTCAAAACTGTACAGAGAGAAAGAGAGAGAGAGAGGGATAATTGGTGCGTGAGACAGGATCATTCCCTACGTTGCATTCGTCTGCCAAATGCATGTTGCAATACGTTGGAGGATATTTTAGATTTAAAATTTAAGTGAAGAGATTTTGAATTAACAATTAAATTTAAAGATTTCAATATTAACTCTATTGTGCGATGGTTCTTTTCTTTAAAATTGGCAGGAATATCGAGGAGCCCCGCAACGTAAAACTTATCTACGATGTGCTGAAATTTAGTCCACCAGAAATCGAAGCGGCCGTTTTATTCGCTACAAATAATGCGCTTGTTTGCGAGACTCCCGATGATGCTATGAAGGTGGCATATGAAATAGATCGCAGCCGATACGATGCATTGGCTCTGGACGGTACTTTCTACCAGAAATCTGGCATTATTTCTGGCGGTAGCCACGATCTTGCGAGAAAAGCGAAACGTTGGGACGAGAAACACATGGCACAATTGAAGCTCCAGAAAGAAAAGATCACCGAAGAGTTGAAGGAAGTCATGAAGAAAACAAGACGGCAAGGAGAACTGACCACAGTCGAGAGCCAAATGCGAGGATTGGAAAATCGTCTAAAATACAGCCAAAATGATTTGGAAACGTCCAAAAAAGCGCTTAAAGAATATGATAAACAGCTCGAGGATTTCTCCCGTCAGCTAGATCAGATTGGTCCAACGATCAGCGAAATTGAGCGAAGAATGCAACAGCGTGACATGAAAATTCAGGATATTAAAGAAAGCATGAATAACGTGGAGGATGACGTATACGCTGAATTTTGTGAACGCATTGGGGTGGCCAATATCCGGCAATTTGAGGAGCGGGAGCTTGTTTTGCAACAGGAAAGGGCTAAAAAGCGTGCCGAATTTGAACAGCAGATCGATAGAATCAATAACAACCTGGAGTTCGAGCGGTCGAAGGATACCACGAAAAACGTTCAGCGCTGGGAGCGTGCAGTGCAGGATGACGAAGATTCGCTTGAAACGTATAAGCAAGCCGAAGCTCGACAACGGCAGGAAATTGAGAAAGATAAGGAAACGATTGACTCGATGAAGCAGGAAAAGGCCACCCACAAAACGCTTGTCGATCAAACCGAGGAGGATATGGCGAAGGCAAGGCGTGATGTGCAAGCCTTAGCGAAAGAGTTGGCCGCTATACACCAGAACATTGCAAATATTGAAACAAGAATAGAAACGATGAAAAACAAAAGGCACAATATATTGATGCAGGCTAAGATGCAATCGGTTGACATACCGCTCAAACAAGGCTCTCTGGACGACATCGGTCAACAGCAGGTGCAGCAACAGCAGGGAGGCCAATCGGGGGATAATTCTGTCGATACCACGAGCGGATCGATGAACGAACGTGAGAGCCGCATTGAAATAGATTATCATAAGCTCGACAACCATTTGAAAAATCTCTCTGATCCTGATCAGATTAAAAAGAATGGTGACATGCTTTCTAAGGAATTGCAGGCCAAACTGGACACTCTGGAGAAGATTCAAACTCCAAACATGAAAGCGATGCAAAAATTGGATCGTGTAACAGAGAAGATTCAGTCAACTAACGAGGAGTTTGAGGTCGCGCGTAAAAAAGCCAAGAAAGCTAAAGCAGCTTTCGAAAAAGTTAAAAACGAAAGGTGCACCCGTTTCATAAACTGCTGCAACCACATCTCTGATGCGATTGACGCAATTTACAAACAATTGTCTCGAAACGAAGCAGCCCAGGCATATTTGGGACCTGACAATCCGGAGGAACCGTACTTGGATGGAATAAATTATAATTGCGTCGCGCCCGGCAAGCGTTTCCAGCCGATGAGCAACCTGAGCGGTGGTGAAAAAACGATCGCTGCACTTGCGCTGCTGTTTGCTATCCACAGCTTCCAGCCGGCGCCATTTTTCGTGCTGGACGAAATTGATGCGGCCCTTGATAACACCAACATCGGAAAAGTAGCGTCGTACATCCGTGAAAAGACGATGGACTTGCAAACAATTGTGATCTCGTTGAAGGAGGAATTTTATAGCCATGCTGACGTACTGATCGGTATTTGTCCTGAGCCGGCCGACTGTCTTGTATCGCAAACGCTATTGTTTGATTTGGAGAAGTTTGAAGTTCGTCAAGAGGGCTAGATATAATCATTTATTTATCACACTATACATTCTTCCATAAAATTCCGTAGAAGTCGGAGTTTCGTTGTTTAAAATAATATGACCCAGTAATTTGACATCAGTAGTAGAATTTCAACTGTAGCAATTAGTATCAAAACGACTTGTTTTCAACAACAAAATTTTAATATTTAAATGTACGTTACCTTCAGTAATAAATAAATGTTTTATTAAGGAAGTAAATTAATATGTTGAATAGGCTTGTAGGTAAAGTGATGAACTAATAAATATAAGTTTACAGCGAAGCGATTTCGTCGCATATTGAATATATTGCATAGCTCGGCCAACTGTCTAACGTGATTTGACGTGGCCCAACCTTGGGCATCCAGTACTGTCCAAACACGTTTCAGCGCCGGCTGATCTTTCTGGGTGAAAATTTGCTTCCGAAACAAATAAGCATATCTTGTTGGGGTAAATTAAAGTGTTTCTCAACATGGTGTCAAGTTTTGTTTGCAGCAAAACCAACGCGGCGGTGGGTAAGTTAAAACGATGCTTGCTTACCACTGGCGAGTTGCGGCGATTGTTTCGTTCTAACACAGAAACGCGATTGCTGATGAAATTTTCATTACAGGTGGACTAATCGCGGCTGAATTACTACGTTCTGATCATCCTGTGAAAGTGAGCTGGGGTGCCGAAACGACGATTTCGTACGCGACCCGGACGCTTGCGTGCATCACCAACAATGATGTGCTTCGCGCGCTGGCCCGCGAGGTCCCGTCACTCCGGTTGTACGGTGAGACCCCGATCGAGCGTACACAAATCGACCACTGGCTAACCTACACGCTGTCAATGGAGAAAGATCCCTTGGATGAGCTAAAATATCTGAACAAATGTCTCGGCCCACTGACGTTCCTGGTCGCAAACCATCTTACGATCGCTGATTTGGCCGTGTTCAACGAGCTGTACGTTCGATTCGAGGAGCTGAAGAAAATAGGCATTCCCGTACATGTGCAGCGCTGGTACAATCTTATTTTAGCGCAACCGTGCACAAAAGAAGCGTTACGCCTATACGATGGCGAGCTACGTGCCGCTGTGGCGTCGGCAAAGACTAAAACGAAGGAACCGTCTCCCGAAAAGGGATCCGACGGAAAGCGCGAGCAAGGCAAATTTGTCGATTTGCCGGGCGCTGAGATGGGCAAGGTAGTAGTGCGGTTTCCACCGGAGGCTTCTGGTTATTTGCATATTGGGCACGCCAAAGCTGCACTGTTGAACCAATATTACCAGCAAGCGTTCGAAGGAACGTTGATAATGCGATTCGACGACACGAACCCGGCCAAAGAAAATGTGCACTTTGAGAAGGTGATCCTTGAGGACTTGGAGATGCTGCAGATCAAGCCGGACTTATTCACACACACCTCTCAGTACTTTGATCTGATGCTGGACTACTGCGTTCGCTTGCTGAAGGAAGGTAAGGCGTACGTGGATGATACGGAACCGGAGCAGATGAAGAAAGAGCGCGAGGAACGCGTCGAGTCGAAGAATCGCAGCAACACGTCCGATCGCAACCTAGCCATGTGGGCGGAAATGGTGAAGGGTACCGAGGCCGGTCAAAAGTGTTGCGTGCGAGCGAAAATCGACATGGCTTCAGCGAATGGATGTATGCGGGATCCAACAATCTATCGGTGTAAAAACGAGCCGCATCCTCGGACCGGAACACAGTACAAGGTGTACCCGACGTACGACTTCGCTTGCCCCATCGTCGACGCGATAGAGAACGTGACGCACACGCTGCGCACGATGGAATACCACGATCGGGACGAGCAGTTCTACTGGTTCATCGAGGCTCTGGGACTCCGTCGTCCGTACATATGGGAGTACAGCCGATTGAACATGACCAACACGGTTCTTTCGAAGCGAAAACTGACCTGGTTCGTCGCGGAAGGACTGGTCGACGGGTGGGACGATCCTCGCTTTCCGACAGTTCGCGGTATCCTGAGGCGTGGCATGACGGTGGAGGGTTTGAGAGAATTCATCATAGCACAAGGTTCGAGCAAGTCCGTCGTATTTATGGAGTGGGACAAGATCTGGGCATTCAACAAAAAAGTGATCGATCCGATCGCCCCTCGCTACACGGCACTGGAGAACGACAACCGCGTTCCAGTGAATGTGGCAGGTGTGCAGTCGAGCACGCTTCAGGCCGCGGTACATCCAAAGAACGCCGACATCGGATCGAAAACAGTCCATCTCGGTCCGCGAATACTCATCGACATGGCCGACGCGAAAGAGTTGAAGGAGGGCGAAAACGCTACATTCATCAATTGGGGCAACTTGATGGTGAAAAGGATAAATCGCGGCCCGGATGGAGTTCCCCTGTCGATTGATGCCACGCCGAATCTGGAGAACAAGGACTACAAGAAAACGCTCAAATTGACTTGGCTTTGCGAGCTGTCGGCAGAACAGTACACGCCAACGTACTGCGTGTACTTCGAGCACATCATAAGTAAGGCCGTGCTTGGAAAGGAGGAAGATTTCAAAAATTACATCGGCCACAAAACACGGGTAAGTAAATTGCAATTGCTGCGATCGTGAGAGAGATCTTGCTAAATCATTAAAAGTATGGTTTTCTTCTACGTGTTTCAACGTTATAGACCGAGGTTCCAATGTTAGGTGATCCGGAGCTGAAGAAATTGAAAAAAGGAGACATCATTCAACTCCAACGTCGCGGATTCTTCAAGGTAGATCAGGCCTATCAGCCGGCGAGTGAGTTCAGTGGCGCAGAAACGCCGATAGTACTTTTCGCGATTCCAGATGGCCACGTCACGGCCGTTCCAACGGCTAATGTACCGAAAAAAGAAGCTGCGGCAGCTGAGGTAAGCCGATATTACTGATTAAGCTTTAACATTTCAACTATTTTAATTTAAATGTGACCCTCTGCATGGTGAGTAAGTTTCCATTTTCAACAAAGGTGTGATAGTTAATTTTTTATCTTGTGTGTTACCACAGTTAAAATATCATTATATTGCCATTTCAATCGTTTTTTGCAAATATTCTAAGGAATGAATTTTAATTAAAACATTCAACATCGAAATGATGCGCTTTTTTAAGCTGGAGCCACCTGGATGCCTACAGAAGTGGCCATGTTTACGTTTGTGGTATGTTTCGAGTACATTGTGCGGTAGTGTTAGTGGCGCTCAACCCGTTCCAATGCGTGGCGTGAAAGTACGATCATAGCAAGCGCAGGAATGATGACGGGTTTCGCGGTGTGCCTTTTGCTTACATTCGTAATGCTCGCGTGATTGTGCGGTTTATGCTGGAGGAACACAATTCACGTTTTGGCGTGTGACACGTTGTTTGGTGCATAGTTGGCGACGGTTGCTGTTGTCGTTTGCAATCGCGGTCTAGGTATCTTATCAGAAGACACAACATAAACACATTTTGCTTTTGACACGCGATTGCCACGGTGTCGTGGCGTTGAGCTTTTCCGTTAGTGTAGAAAGCGGTCGTTTTCCGAGTGCAGTTTGCTTACAATCTCTTCTCTTTCTCTACAGGGCAAAAAATCCAAGCAGGCATCGGCTAAATCTGCCAACGTTGCCGCGGCATCGACAGGAGGTGGCGGTGCGCCGGATCCCTCCAGTCTTAACAACTCCATCACCCAACAGGGCGAGAAGGTCCGTAAGCTAAAAGCGGACAAAGCACCGAAGGTGGATGTTGACGCGGCAGTGAAAGTGTTGCTCGATCTGAAAGCACAGTACAAGGCGCTTACGGGCAGCGACTGGAAACCGGGTGTTAGTGTTACGGTCGCTCCTACGCAGAACCCGTCTGTTGCAGCATTAGACGCAGACGCGCTAAACGCAAAGATCACCAAGCAGGGTAATTTGGTACGTGATTTGAAGACGAAGAAGGCACCCAAACCGGAAGTTGACGCCGCTGTGAAGACACTGCTGGAGTTGAAAGCGCAGTATAAGGCGACGACGGGAAGTGACTGGAAGCCGGGTGCCGCACCTGCACCATCAGCTGCTGCTCCTCAGTCCGGTGCACTGAAGCAAACGAGCAGCAACGCCACCGGGAAAGAGGCCGACGAGCTCAACCAGAAGATCATCGCGCAAGGTAAGGTGGTGCGTGATTTGAAGGCCAAGAAGGCTCCAAAGTCGTACGTTGATGTGCAGGTTGCCACGCTCCTTGCGCTCAAAAGAAAATACAAACAGGCCACGGGTGGGCAGGAATGGAAACCTCGCTATCGATGGTGGTTAAAAAAGAAACTTAAATCCGCAGGTTCAAGCGGTGTCAACGGAGAGGCCGCTCTGTTGGCTCAAATTGACGCGCAGGGTGACAAAGTGCGCACGCTTAAGAGCAGCAAGGCTGACAAACCGACAGTGGATTCGGCGGTTGCTGCTCTGCTGAAGCTTAAGGCCGACTACAAGACGCTAACCGGAAAGGATTGGACGCGCGATACAACCTCTGCCCCGAAGTCTGGCACCACCGGAACGGCGCCATCGTCTGAGAGCACAAAGAACGGAAAAGAAAACATGTGTCCAACGAGCGGTGCGGACGGCCAGGGGGCGCTGGTAGAGAAGATCACCAAACAGGGCGATACGGTGCGCACGCTCAAGAGCGGTGGTGCACCGAAACCCGAAGTCGACGCAGCCGTCAAGGTGCTGTTAGATCTGAAGGCGGAGTACAAGAAGCTCACCGGTACAGATTTCGTCCCGGCCGGTGGTGCCGGTGGCCGGCAGCCATCGAAACCAGCGGCAGGCGCGAAGAAGGAACCGAAAGCTAAGCAGGAACCGAAGGCTAAACAAGAACCAAAGGCTAAGCAGGAACCGAAGTCCAAGCAGGAGCAACCGGGCAAGGCGTCGGGCAAGGATGACGGTACAGGGCCCAAAAAGCAGACCCGGCTCGGGCTCGAAGCCACCAAGGAGGACAACCTCCCGGACTGGTACTCGCAGGTGATCACGAAGGGTGAGATGATCGAGTACTACGACGTGTCCGGGTGCTACATCCTGCGTCACTGGTCGTTCGCCATCTGGAAGACGATCCGCAATTGGTTCGATGCGGAGATCACACAGCTCGGCGTGAAGGAGTGCTACTTTCCGATCTTCGTGTCACGGGCCGCACTCGAGCGCGAGAAAACGCACATCGCCGACTTTGCGCCGGAAGTGGCATGGGTCACGAAGAGCGGTGATTCCGAGCTGGCCGAACCGATCGCTGTCCGGCCGACGTCCGAAACGGTCATGTATCCGGCGTACGCGAAGTGGATTCAATCCTACCGCGACCTACCGATCCGGTTGAACCAATGGAACAACGTCGTGGTGAGTATTCGATCATTTTCCGATGGTGTGTTGTGTTGGACTAAACCATTTGTTTGCTTTTCTTCTCGTTGCGTGTGCGTGTGTGTAGCGCTGGGAGTTCAAGCATCCCCAGCCGTTCCTGCGTACGCGCGAGTTCCTCTGGCAGGAGGGCCACACGGCGTTCGCGACGAAGCAGGAAGCCGACGAGGAAGTGCTGACGATACTGGACCTATACGCGAAGGTGTACACCGACCTGCTGGCCATCCCGGTGGTAAAGGGTCGCAAGACGGAGAAGGAAAAGTTTGCCGGTGGCGACTACACGACCACGGTCGAGGCGTACATCTCGGCGTCGGGTCGCGCGATCCAGGGCGCAACAAGCCACCACCTGGGACAGAACTTCTCGCGCATGTTCGACATCGTGTACGAGCACCCGGAGACGAAGGAGAAGGAGTACGTGTACCAGAACTCGTGGGGCATCACGACACGCACGATCGGCGTCATGATTATGGTGCACGCGGACAACCAGGGCCTGGTGTTGCCACCGCGTGTCGCCTGCATTCAGGTGGTGATCGTTCCGTGCGGTATCACCGCGACCACCACGGATGACGAGAGGCGTAAGCTGTACGATAGCTGTCGGCAGCTTGAGCAGGTGATCGTGAGCGCGGGCATCCGGTGTGAGGGTGATTATCGGGATAATTACTCGCCCGGCTGGAAGTACAATCACTGGGAGCTGAAGGGCGTGCCGGTGCGCATCGAGCTCGGCTTTAAGGACCTGCAAAACGATCAGTTTGTGGCCGTACGGCGTGATAACGGTGCAAAGCAGACGATCAAACGTGGCCAGGCGACGGCCGAGCTGCCGAAGCTGCTTGAAACCATCCACGCCAGCATGTACGCGAAGGCCGAGCGTGATCTGCACGATCACACCAAGGTCACCAAGCAGTGGCCCGAGTTCCTGCAGTTCCTGGAGGCGAAGAACGTCATCATGGCACCGTTCTGTGGGGAGATCAGTTGCGAGGATCGCATCAAGGCGGAGAGTGCGCGGGATGATGCCGAAGCCGAAGCTGGCGCCCCGGCCATGGGCGCTAAATCGCTCTGTATCCCGTTCGTACAACCGGCCCAGATCGATTCTGCAGTGGATAAGTGCGTCCATCCGGCTTGCGGTCGGGTGGCCAAATTCTACACCCTCTTCGGTCGAAGCTACTAAAGCGATTTCGTTCTTAAGTGAGCTCTCGGCAGCTGTACGTGGCTCAAAAAGTGTGTATGATCGTGCCGGAATCTGCCGTACACATGTCAAGCAAGCGTAAAAGCATTAAATTTAAGCTGTGTTGATCCCAGCGCAACGGCTCGCTATCGATCGCTTTCGTTTCGTTTTGCTATATGTAATTAAGTTCAATCGTTGTTCGATAAATAAACAAATGTAGCGGCCAGACAATATTTGAAGCAAGAAATGATATGTGAAGAAAATAAAACATGCTCAAACAATGCGCAAAAGTGAGTACTTGAGTCATTCAATTTACCAACACTTCCAAAAACGAGCGTTCCGCGCTTTCACGAGAAAGAAAAACAAACCGAAACGAAATGTTTTCGTTGGTACATCGCTCTCGCTCTTGCTCGCGGAGACGGCGAAGCGGCGGCTTTTGCGGCGGAAAAAACGAGATCATCCCAGCGTGTGACGTGCGAGCGAGCCAACCGTACCGACCGTGACCTAGGTCAGTGTCGCAACCTGCTATACTCATGCTCTCCTGGTACTTCGATGTTTTGGGGCGGAGCGTTTTTGAACAAAATCCGACTCGGAAATTTTCGATATCGGCGGCCGATCGGTGACTCTTCAAATTCATGCTCTCCTGGTACTTCGGTGGTTTTCGACGGTGCGATTTTTAGCGAAATCCGAAGCGGAGATTTTTTTCATTTTGGCGGCTGCCGGTCGGTATTGATTCCGCCTCTTGAAATTCATGCTCTCCTGGTACTTTGGTGGTTTTCGACGGTGCATTTTTTAGCGAAATCCGAGGCGGAGATTTTTAATTTTGGCGGCTGCCGGTCGGTATTGATTCCGCCTCTTGAAATTCATGCTCTCCTGGTACTTTGGTGGTTTTCGACGGTGCGATTTTTAGCGAAATTCGAGGTGGAAATTTTCGCGACATCCGGATTCGACATGCGCGATGGTATTAAAAATGCAGCGAAATGAGTGTTTGTGCACAAATGCATCCCCCGTTTTCGGATTAAAAATTACAAGAAATACGAGCCAGTTTAGTTGTATCGTAGAATTTATATTAGCCCCGGTTTATTACAAATATCCGCGTCGTGAATTGGACTGCTTGCTTGCTTTAGAACTAATAAATTGTAATGTTTTTTTTTATATGTATGTATCCATTTTGTTTTTGTTTGCCGCCGCCTGAATGCTGTTGCTGCTGCTGGTTGCCTTCCTGCAACTGCACCGTTCCGTCCTCATTTGTCGCCGGTTCTCTCGCTAATAGCTCGCGAAAGTTCACAGATGCGCTTTTCATAGCATAAGTTCTCAAACTCGCTCTACATATCTCATCCTTCACAATTGTTTCCTTCGTTCGAATCTCTGCCTTCTTCCTGCCTACCGCCGATTGCCGGTCCGTACCGCCCTCGGCTTCTGCCCTAACCATTCTTTATTGTTAAACTCTTGCTTCTCTGCTGCGAAGAATAAAAATATTTATATAATCCGTACATTACTACCAAACTTATCGACCGACCGTACAGTACGTTGGTGTGTCACTGCAGAGGTGTGAAACGGCGTTCGCGTTTGGCCCCGCGCGAGGCCACGCATGGAAGAGAAAAAGGATAACGGAACGGAACTAACGAGAACACGCCTGCGCCTCACTCGAACGAGCTGCATCATCATATTGTCAGTGCTTTTTGCTCGTCAAGAGAATACGTTCTTCTACGACTTCCAAATTACCGCTTACAAACAAAAAATGCTTTCCTCAATTGCCTCGCGTGCCAAAAACTGGTGACGAAGGTAATGCGCTATTTCTATTTGTTTTGCTTTGCTACGCGCCCCATATTTTTAGCCCATTCTAGCTACCCTAACTTTGATTTGCAGCGCTACACCGGAGGCACCAACGCCAGAGCATCTCGCTTCCTCGGCACCGACCTCTGTGGCATACGCAATGGTCCATTCGTCTGATTTCTATTCACTCTCTCTATCTCTCTATCTCTCTTGTCCAGGCCCTTATCGCCCGTTTACTTAAAGGAAAACTAACTTTACATCTTCATCCACACGCCCTGCAGGCGAGGGATGCACTCATTTTGTTGTTTCTTGCTGCAACTGCCCACCCCGCCTTTAAGGCGATCCTCACGGGAAGAAGGATCGCACCAAAACGTACGCGTGTGGGCGGGTTTGCTGCTTTCTATTCCTATTATTATAACTCACTGAGAAAGGCTGATAAAGAAAAGAACCGTGCGTGCGTGCGTGCATTAAAAGGATGCGAAGGGAAGGCATGTGGAGCAAGGCCGAAGCACTTGTTTTACTACAAAATAACGTAGAATCGAAATCGGAACAAGTGAACTAGAGGTTTTGTTAAAGTGTTGGGTGTGGTGTATGTGTTTTTTATGCTTGCGTTTCCATCGTGTTAAATCCCGGAAACGGTATGCTTGTGCCTTGTGTACGGTGTGTGTGTGTGTGTTTAAACGCATCGCACAGTTGCTTATGCGGGAGGGATTGGTTTTGGGTTTTAGGTTTTTTCCTCCTGCGCCCGTTTCGGTTGCAGATCCGCCACCACATCGTCGTGATGTTCGTCCATCTTTTCGTGTTGGTGATCTAGATCCTGATCGTGCTCATGCTGCTGCTGCTGCTGCTGTTCATGCGGATGCGCCTGATGGTGATGGCTATCCGTTTCCGGATGGTTATGAGGATGATGATGATGATGATGGAGCACAGGTTCGTGTTCGTGGTGTGGATCAGTGGCCATCGCGTGGACATTCTCCTCCTGGGCATCGCTGCCAGCACATGCACCTCCGTGCTGTCCGGAAACGCTGTCGGAAATGTCGTTGAAATGCTCGTCCTCCTCGTGAGGATCGGTCGCGATCGGAGTCGGTTCCATGTCGACCGCATCGTTGCCAATGGCGACAGGTGGGACGTTCGTGGACAGCGGGCGGATCGGTTCAATCTTCGCATGCTCGGTTTCCACCAGCTTTCTCAGCTCATCCTACGGCGAAAACAAAAACAAATTGTGTTGTAGCATGTGCAGCATGTACAGCGTGCTAACAGTGGCTTGGTACGGGCCAGTACTTACCCCCCAGCCAAGCTGGTCGGCCAGAAAGAGGCAACCATCGTCACAGTTGATCGTCCAGGCAACGTCTCGTCGGTTCCCGGGCAGATCGAAGCACAGCCCTTCACCAAACATCATTGCGCGCAGGAAGCCCAAGTTGCCTCCGCCGACCTTGTCTCGGTTGATCAGCAATCGCACGCAGTCATCGTTGACGTACTCGACCAGAGAGGCGAACGGTTGCACTGTCAGCGAGGTGCCCATGATGATCAGCAGGTCACACTCGGCAAAGTCCCGGTGTGGTAGCATGTGGAACCGCTCCGGCAGACCCTCGCCGAAGAACACGATGTCTGGCTTGATGACGCCACCGCACGGACATTTGGGAACTTCGTCGGCGAATATTTTTTCTGTTTAGAGAGAGCATTGAGCAAGAGAGTAATGATGTCAAGATAAATGATAATATTTTCAGTGCGGGGAAGAGATCTTTTATCCATTCCAGTGCACTCCTTGTGCATATTTGTGTGCGGTTGGTAAGTTTAAAGGGAAGAACAACATCCTTCTAGCTAATGTTTCTTTTTATCCATATTTACCCTTAACGAACTCCAAGCTGTAGGCCGTCTTGCACTGGAGACAATGGTTAGTGTAGAACGTTCCATGGGCCTCAACGATCTTCTCCTCGCTGATTCCAGCAATGCGCTCCAGTGTATCGATGTTCTGCGTGTAGTGTCGCACCAGCAGGCCCTTTTGTTCGAGCAATCGAACGAAATAATGAGACGGCGTCGGTTTGAACGTGCCCGGATATAGCTCTTTGGCCAGCGTGAAAAACGGCTTCGGGTTCTGGTACAGGTATTCGAGCTCGAAGATGGCCTGTGGGTAGGGCAGATTGTACTTCATCAGATTGTTGTACAATCCGGTGTCCGGTGAGCGGAAGTCCGGTATGCCAGCAGCTGAAATGATACAAGAGATGGCAGGTCAGTACGTCGGGCTCATACGTTCGCCTTATGGCGGTTGATGCGCGCACTCACAGGTGGATATACCAGCACCGACCATGGTGACCACTTTCTTGAAGCCACCATTTTTCCAGTGCTTCAGCACACCGTCAATGTCGACCGTTTCGAGCACACGCCGTCTTGGCGCTCCGCCCGTTCCATCTTTATCATCGAACCCGTCGGCGGAGTAGAATCCGAGCTTATCCGACAAGTACTGTCTTATTCGCTCGATCGAGATCGAGTCTGTTTGGTACGAATCGTCACCGTCGTCCTCACTGTCGTCGTAGTGATGGAAAACAGGTAACCCCGCAACCGGCGGTTCTGCCGTGCCGTTCACCATCGTTGGCGGAAGTGATGGTCCGAAGGTCACAATGGTAGGATCCGACGCAGGCTCGGTCAGCGAAACGGATGCACCTGTGATCGCGGATGCCGCGGTCGTTGCTGCTACCGCCGTCGTCGTTAATAGGGTCGCGGCTGCGTCGGGAGCCGCATTGCCGCCTGCGTCACCTCCAGCACGGTGTGGTACGGGCGCGGGGTGCGATGGGAACGGAGCCGCAGCTACTGCTGGTCGCTCCTCGGACATTCCAACTGTGCGACGGCCAGAGACGGCGAATCGGCGCACACCCTCGGATAGCGTTCGGACGACGGAATGCAGCTGCTCTATCGCGGACGCAATCGTGGGCTTTCCGGTGGCGACGGCCAAAGCTGTGGCACCTGTTTTCGCGGCCAGCTAGGCGTGCGTTTACGCTTTCCAAGATGCTGTGCAAACACTTTTTCGATTTTTTTCACCAAAAAACGACCCAAACGCAAACGTCAACCACAAGCGATATTTTCGTCTTTCTTCGTCGTTCTTTTTGCTTGACAACTGGCTCACGCACTGCCAGTGCTGCCATTCCCACAGGCGGCTAGCTAGCAGCTAGCATTCGTACGAGAATGGTACCGTGGATGACAAGACGATTACATTAAACTACTAGGACATTGAATGCACAATAGCTTTTATTTTTTCACTACTTTGAATATTTAAAAAATGATCATTATTCCTCAATGTGCTTGCATACTGGTTTAGCATCTGCTTAATTTTGGTAAATAATAACGTGTAAGCATAAGTACGCTTTGTTTACTTGTTCACAGCGTCATCTGTCGACGGTTCAGTCAAACAATCACGTATTCAGGAAGATACACGTACCGGGCATAACCTGATGTCCGTTGGCCAGTTAAATCTATTGAATCTGCTGTGTCTTAGGAAGATATACGATCCTGGCAAACTTTTCCTATTGTGGGTCATCAATGCGCCTATTGCATCAATTGATTTCGTAATGGTCACAAGGCGAATTAGTGTGAGAAGTGTCAAATAGCAATAGACATAGCAAAGAGCGCCAAAGAACTACGAACATTCGTCGAACCGCAGCAATCAAAACAGAACAACAGTAAACCACATCAATAACAAGTGCTGTGTTGCTGTGATCAAAAAATGGCTCAGATGGAGAAATCCTTACAATCCGTTTCGACCGTGGAGGATGAAGTGGGATTTGGACCGATATTGGTCGGCAGGCTTGAGGTAAGTCATCCAGTTACTTTCACGCATCCTATCACTAGCGTGATCATACATGTGAGACAGTTTTTGATGGGTTTGCTTTCGTAGGGATGCGGCGGAATCACAAGTGGCGATATCAAGAAACTTGCGGAAGCCGGACTACACACCGTGGAATCGGTTTTGTTCACACCGAAAAAGCAACTGATAGCGATCAAGGGAATATCGGAGGCGAAAGCGGACGTTATTCTGCGGGAAGCATCGAAACTGATTCCGTTGGGGTTTGTGACAGCCACCGAGATGTTCCAGAAGCGAGCGGATATCGTGCAGTTGACGACGGGCTCGAAAGAGTTAGATAAGTTGCTTGGAGGCGGCATCGAAACCGGCAGCATCACGGAGCTATTTGGCGAGTTTCGCACCGGCAAAACGCAGCTGTGCCACACATTGGCCGTAACCTGCCAGCTACCGGTCAGCCAGAATGGTGGCGAGGGCAAATGCCTGTACATTGACACAGAAGGAACGTTCCGCCCTGAACGGTTGTTGGCCACAGCCGAACGGTATAAGATGGTGGGAGCCGACGTGCTGGATAACGTGGCGTACGCACGAGCCTACAATTCCGACCACCAGCTCCAGCTGCTCGTGACGGCTTCTGCCATGATGGTGGAAACGAGATACGCGCTCATCATCGTGGACAGTGCGACCAGTCTGTACCGGACGGATTACGTTGGGCGCGGTGAGCTTGCACCCCGGCAGGCCCATTTAGGCAAGTTCATGCGTATGCTGCTGCGGCTAGCCGATGAGTTTGGGGTCGCGGTGTTGATCACGAATCAGGTTATGGCCCAGGTGGATGGCGCGGCCATGTTCAATCCGGATCCGAAGAAACCGATTGGTGGCAACGTTTTAGCGCATGCATCGACTACGCGCCTCTACCTTCGGAAGGGCCGTGGGGAAGCGAGAATCTGTAAAATCTATGACTCGCCTTGTCTACCTGAGAGTGAGGCCACATTCGCGATCCAACCGGACGGGATAGGCGATGTAAAGGAGTGAATGCTCAAGAGGAGAAGTGTGTTTTTTGCTAATCAGTTATTAAAAATAAGATTTTAAAAAAATGTATAAAGAGGCGTACTAAATCATTGAACCACTTAAAGATTCTGTGAAAGAAAGAACGTAAATGATAGGCTCAGTTTACAATACACGGGACATTTCCTGCTGTTTCTGGCCTCATACCAGGCCTACTTGGTTGTACACTTTCGAAAATGTCCTTCAATGAAATAGGAGCAGTCGGAGAGTGATAGAATATGGCCTCCGTTAGTTAAAAAAGCTACGTAAAAGGATTGTTGCTCATGTAAAATAGAACGAATAGATTATCCACCTCAATTTTAATATTGTTCAACTGGTGCACGGTTGTCATCCTATCCAGGATCAAAACGGAGAGTCCGTTTGGAAGTGGTTTTTAACTTGCTCGTCTTTATTACTAAATAGCGTTTATTGTATGGTTCCATAGAAAAAGTGTCCATTTTAGATATAGCATGTACCGATGCAAAGAAATTTAAGATTTAACACTACGACAACTACCGATATTGTATTACTGTGTATGATTCTTTTTTTTTTTAAGAAAATTTGAAACAAATATAACAAAAACCGAAAAAATTGTGACATAAAAGATAAGACACACAGCTAAGATTAACTAATAGATGTCTTTCTACCACCACGTTACGAGTATGTATACGAATATGATTTCTATAACTAGCCTGTAAAATAAGCTCTTTTGCTCATTTGTAATGCAATTTAACCGTCGTAGTTGTGCAGTGCCCGGTGTAGATAATGAAATGTGTAATAGTAATGCAATTGCACGCTACAAAAATCCGCCCTATTGAAATGCATAATACGATTTGCATAAAAAGTAATATAACACAATGGCTCTTCTGAACTTTGAATCTCTTGAACGTTATGGACACTTGAGAGACGGGGCAATGGAAGGGGGAATCACATATAAATGCATATTTCGCTGGTATTCTTCTGAACTGAACTGAACTTGTACTTGTGTTTTACTTTTCGACGTTGCATTGGTTCTCCTCTACAACCCGTTTTCTATTGATACTTCCGCCAATGGACGGTTTTTTACTATTACTACTGTACCGCCAATGCGACGTACGCCTGTAAAATCCCTGCCGGCATCTTAATGCCTCCTTAACAGCTAGAGTGTTCGATTTAATAGTTCGTATGCTCAAAAGTGCGGGTTTAGTGTGTTGTACTTTTCTGGTTTTATTCGTTTATCATATTACTGGCTAAAACATTTGAGGGATGAAAATGGGGTAAAACACGAAACGTGCATCAAACACCACCACAATCGTACAAATATGCAAAAAAAAACTATTTTCTTGGTGCAAAATACATTAAGCAACGAATGCAAACACCCTAGACAATATCATTTTCGTTCACTTGTTTTGAAACCTCTTGTATTATGGGCGGGTGGTTGTAGATTTCATCTTACTAAAGAAGCAAGAAACTCTCGAGTAACGACTGAATAGTTGAAAAAAAATTAATGCAACTAAAAAACCAGTGATTTGTGTCACGAGGTTTACAAACTAAGAAGAAAATAGAATAATTTGGGAACAGAAAATAAGAACAAAAACAGTAAAAAAAAGAAGAAAAACATCCACTTGCCTTTGGACCTGATGTAAAAGAGATGTTAAAAACAACTTAAAGTGCCTCCAACAATCAAATAAGCCCATGCTGGCGTCTGCCGTCCTCGTCGTAGGCCGAAATCGCGCGGAACGCACCGGTAGCCATGAACTGCTGCTGTTGCTGCAAACCTCCCACGTCCAGGTCACCCAACCCGTCCAGTGTCGCCAGTAGATTCGTCTCAGCCGGGTCGTCCAGCAGTCCGGTCAGCTGTGCGGTCGGTGTACAGTCGAGTGACTTCGGAATGTGGCCTCCGGTGGCACCGTGGCCGTAGTAACCCGATAAAGAAAGCTGTTTCGGGTCGAGTTGTCCTTGCTGGATGGCGCGCCAGATCTCGAGGTCGGTCGGTGTCAGCAAGCTAGGGGAGACGATCGTCGAGAACTCTGACGGATGCGTACCGATGCTGTTGGCTCCTGGCTTCTGGGAGGCTACAACCGGACAAGCACGTGTCTCGATGGTGAGCGGACGAGCGATCGTGTCGTTCAGAAGAGCTTGACCACCGATCAGTGGGTTAGCGGAGCTGAACAACACCCCAGTGTCGTCGTCGTCCGTAACTGGAATGGGATGCAATGGCAGAAAATGAGAGCCATGCTAAGGACGAACAGAGCTTCAAACTTACGACTGAATAGCATATCATCGGCGGCGTTGTTGCTGCGTTCCATGGCGTTGGCAGAACCTGTAGGTTGGTCCGGAAGCGCACCTTCGATCAGTATTTCTGGTGGCGTTAACGGAACGGTGTTCTGTAAAAAAAAAAAAAGAATCATATTAGAAACAGCTTGAGAAGCGAACGAAACACGATCAATTGCTTTCGAAGTGGTGTTTTCTTTCCTCTTCCTTGTGATGTTTGAGAAGGCGCTTCGTTGTAGGAACAATTTTCCGCACACAGCACCAGCAACGCAAGAATGTTTCGTCCGATAAGTGACCTTTTAAGCGGTAAGCCATCATACAGATGGCTTTAATGAAATAAAAAAGCTTTTTTCTAATAGCATTCAGCGGTTCGCCGGCAGTGCTAAAATTCTTCTCATGTTTGAGCATTTTGTTAGTGATTCAGTCTCTAAGTAAAATCTCTTTAAAAGAGTGAGGAGTTTAAAATGAGGTATATTTTGATAGGGAAAATTCCAAATTATTTGGATAATTTTGGACAAGGTGTTTCTATTCAATACTAATTCGTACAATTTCTAGCATGAGCTTGTTTGACAAGGAACCCTTGTTTTTCGAACATAGATTATGTAAGTTCTCATGAAAATGCTTCAAAAAAAATTCATCTTCTTGAAAAATTGTATATAGCGTTGTATATGGCGTATAGATTGTTTGTATATGGCATTCATGTGTACTAATGCTGTTAATTCTACTGAATAAACCATCGCACAAGATGTTAAACATCTTTAAACAATTTATGAAAACAAAATTGTATTTTCAAAGCATATCATTATGTTTGTGCCAGTTACCAAGTAAACAAAGGGGAGAATAAAAACAGCTTTACAGTTTAAATGCTGACGCAATGTTTCAAGCCCCGCGCCATAGGCATTTATTTTTTTTTATATATTCCGTAGGACGGCATAGCAGTACGGTCCACTCATAATGAGCCGTCAATGAATAATTTCTAAGGGCATTTCTTCCCTTTGCCTTTCCATTTTTACCTTATACCAGGCATACTCGGTTATAGCCACTGAATGACAACCAAATATATTATCGATGGATCATCGAAATCATGCCGTTCGAACGAAAGCAAACGGCACATCTTTCTTGAAGCTTGCTTAAATTAAAAGTCATCTGCACGCACAGCTACGTACAGCAAAAAACGTACGAAAAAAAATTAAACGAACGGCGATGGAAACGTGAAAAAAAATAGAAAAAAAAATCACTGATTCCATACCAGCAACTGTGCACGTGGGCAAAGTTCAACACCCTTTCGAGCCGTGACTGTTACCGTTGCCGAGACACCCGCCACTTACATAACCCGTACTTCGGTCATTCGAAAGAACAAAAAAGAAAAGCAAAAACCCCACCAGACGCACTGGAAAAGAACAAACAGGCGGTGGGAGTATCAATCCCGGGAAAGAAGCACCGTGAAATGCTGCTTTTCCAACGACCTGCACACCACGGTGAAGATGTGTGCGTTCATAATCCGCTTAAACGCGTGGCATGGTGCTTCGGAAATTGTGTCCTTTTCCCGCAATGACGTCATCGACCCATCGCACCACGTGGACGTCGCGTTTGAAGGGAAATGCAACGCGTATCGATCGCAAACCGACGCGAAAAATATCGGCCGCAAGTCGAGTTATGATACGGATGCGGGGCAGTCCATTACGACAAGATGGATGAAATACTATCGAGCCCAAATGATGGATCGAAGGAGCCACCGTTTGTGGGCCACCGGAAGGAAGCGACGGCTTTGCGTGACGTCTGGATGACACATGACCTACATTTTGCGTGTGCCTTTGGACAACGTGCATGAGAAAACGCGTGTTGCGTGGATTAAGACGCAACCAGGCGCCTCCACTGCCTACTGCGATTAATGCGATACGCTTAACGGACGAATGCTGGCGATTGGAGGGATGGTGCTGCCGGCGGAAATCAAGTCACTAAGACGCTGTTAAAGGAAATGTAAATTTATTTAAACTGACAACATCACTAAAGGAAGGGAAAAGAAAACACCATTTGGACAGCAATTGATCATTTTTCTCTGGTTCGTTTATTTTGCGGGTTTATTTTTTTTTGCATGCACCAACAGAGGTTGATACCCCTATCTTCGTCCCTTTCGCATCTCCTAACATATATCCCCAACTCCCAAGTTCGATACGATTCCTCTTCTAATCTGGCTTGTTGCGGACGCTTCCTACATCCAACCTCCTTTCTTTGTCTATCTCTGTCTCTTTCTCTCTTGCTGTCTGTCTTTCTCCATCTAGTGTGTCCTAGCCGATTTTTATTTTTATTTGTTTGCACAAACTGCTAACGAGATAGTTCGATTGAGTAGCGTAAGTGGATTTTATGTATGCTTCAAAATAGCGGTAGATTAATTCGTACACGATTCTACAATTTTACCCCCACCCAAACGGTCAGTTCCGTGTCGGGAGGGTTGGAGACGACTGGTGCTGGTGGTGTATTTTATGTTTTATCTCATCTTGTTTCGTTTGCTCAATTCACTCTTTACTTGCTTCGTCGTGTGAATTGCTGTTGGTTTAGTTATGCTTTTTTTTTTGCGTTCCAGTTTTTTTCTTTTTGCTCACTTCTTGTTGGCGATTATCGTTTGCTTCATCCGAGTGGGTTGGTTCTTAAAAGTTAGATCGTTTATTGCGCGGTTATTACTATTTTTGTTCTTCCTTCGTAAGACGGTTCACTTACGTCTACCATTGCCATGTTTTGTTGTTGTTGTTGTTGTTTGTTGTTCCGTTTTTTTTTCTTCGGGTCGGTAAAATATTCACCAAATATGTGCTCAACGTTACAGCTTACAGATCTAGTTATATGATTATTCTTACACAAGTCTTTTGGGAGTAATTTTCGCGGACGCCCATCACCGGACGCATCGTTCGAATAGCCACCGCCACCGTTGGCTTTTCTCGGGTGGTAAGCCATCCAATGCACGCGCCTCACTCAGTCCCCGATGATGTGTGTGAGTGTGTGTGTGTATATGATTCATTAATTTTTTATACTTTAATTTTTCTGGTAATTTTAATTGCCAATCTCGTGCTACGGCTTGCTTTAAGGTTATTATGTTGATGGTGACACATTTAAGATAGCGAGTTCTTATTTTCTTCGTTCCTGCAGCCGGCTACCTCGCGACGCCGTTCATGCAGGTCAACAAATCCTTGCTGCCATGAATGTTGCATTGATTTTTCGTTTGTATGTTATAGCTTAGCTATCGCGAAGAGGAAAAAAACGACTATCAACTATGTATGCTATTCCTTTAAACGGTAGATTTTGTATAGCTTGTGTAACGCGCTTCTGCTGCTCACATTTAAAACTAGATCCAGTTCCATTAAAAGACGTACGAAAATGTAAACAAGCGCGAGCTGCTCTTCCCTGTCTGCCTCTCGGTGAAAGAACCTTCGGTCGCGGATCACGGGGGGCATTTTGGTTGGAGGGGAGAGGGAAAAACAAAACAGCGGCAAAACCTAACCAGGGACGGAACCAGCTTGATCTGTGCCTCGACCAACAGGGGGCCATCAATTCCAATCTTCGAGCGCGAGCCATTCTACAGTCCCTCCAGTTGGCCTTTCTCGTTGGACCGCATTCAGTTCGATTTCGCTTTTTTTTTGTCGGTGGTTCTACTTCATTGCATCGCTGCTCGTTTGAGCGATTTGTTTGATTTTTTCCAGCTCGCACTCTAACAGAACGCGAGAGGAAATTGAATCGTGTGATTGAGTCAGAGGATAATTTTTCGCATTTTTTTTTATGGCTATGGATGCGTTCGCCTCGAAAGCTGATCAAAACGATCCGAATCCGGCGCTGCCAAATATGGCCAACATAATTATTGTTTGATTCTCTCTTGCTCTCTCTCTCTCTCTCTCTCTCTCTCTCTCTGTTCCCCTTCCCTTCCTTCCTCGTGCCTTGCCGAGCTCGCTCACTAACTAATACCATTGCTTTGCCACGGTTCCGGCTCTCCCGGTGTTTCGACACCGGGACAAAATTCCAGCCTGCAGCAATGCTTGCACCTTTACGTATATAATCAAATATACAACAGTAAAACAACCACCCGCGATCAATACCGTTCGCGCTTAAATTTGCCTTGGCTTGTCTAATCAGTTCTTTTGCTTAATTTCTGTGATGCAGTCCCGTCGGTTACATCTGTATTTTATTAACGTTTTCCATTTAAATTTCGTTTGTATCCAGTTCTTTTCGAGTAAAATCCGTCCGGGTGTACGGTAACGTACAACCCGACCACAGTCGGGCCGATTTGTGCTTGGTTGTAAAGAGGTTCGGGGTGCGGAATCGACAGTGAAGGATTCCGCTGGATTCGGATTGTGCTTAAACAGGATGATAGTTATGATAATTGTAACACCCTCATCAGCTAAAAACCCTCTCCAGTCATCCAGTGGTCGCGAGCTTTACCAAAACGACAATAAATATCTCTCTCTCCCTGCATTAACAACATACTGAACGAATTGAGCTATGTCTTGTACCGAAATGGAGGTATTTAAATAATTCATGCTTACGGAATAAGAACGATTTGTACTGAGGATTGAAGGATTCACCCGGAGCCGTGAGAATCGGGGAGTTTCGTGGGACTTGAAAACATTCGCTGGCACGAAGCAAAAAGATAATGAACCGAATGTCATTGGCTTTTTTTGGGTTGGAATTGCTTCTTCCGCGGAAGTCGCAGCGCCATAATTTGACTAGCGTGTTCGTATGCACGATGGTGTTGATTAATCTATACATGTATATGTTTGATTCCTTTTGCCCTCCTCGATGTGTGATCCTTCCCTGGTGTTACGCTAAATTCTCCGTCTTCGATCTGATCCGGCATAAACAACATGTAAAACAACAATACCAGCAATTGGTGTGCCTCCTTCTCTCTGTATATATATATATAGATATATGTATATATGTTTATGTATATATCAGTGTTCGTTCCATAAGCCATGTTTAGTATTTGCCACGATTCCATTAACAAGTAGATTCCTCTTTTGTTTCTTTGCCAACATTACAACTATTCCAACAAACAACACCAACAACCTTGCGTGAATCCTTAACTCGTCCACCATCTTGCGCTTGTCTTGCTCCTAACGCTAATTTTTCGATCCTCACATTCCTTGCGTTTTTTTTCGCACACCTCCTGGCTGGTTTCGTGGAGTGGAGGGCCGCGGAAGTGTGACTAGGTGTGAACATAAAACTTATCCAAAATATCAGTCCAATTGTGTATGTGTGTGTGTGTCTGTGTGTGCACGCTTTGGGCCTAAAAATATGACTGGACACATCCGCTCACTGGCTTCCGGGCCGTGGCGTCGCGTATGTACACTAATTGCGGTAATTTTGAACGAATTTTGAACTCTTACATTGCGCCGCATGTTTGCGTGAGGTTCATGCTTCAAGGCTCTGTCTTGTAGTACTGTGATTTTTGTCCTTTTCGATATTCACCTCTACGCTAGATGCGCTACACAGCGATACGCGCTAATGGTATGGAAATGCGTACCGTTATATCCATAAAAGTCGTTACATTAATTCACTGATATTGACGATGTGTAATAATAATGTTACTGTTACTTTTCCCTCTATCTCTCTATGGCTCTACGACTACACTAGCATCGATTTAAGTGTACTTTTGCGTTAGCATTCGTCTTCATGCCAAACGCAACATGAATACAGCTGTGAAGCTAACTGTGAGTCTAAACTGTATGCTAACGACGAGGATCATCTCATTTACATCCAGCTGATTGTGGACACTAAAAGACGAAACAGAAAACAAGCTCAATGTAAAGTAGCAGTGCGGTTGCACCTCGTGTAAGGTTGATTCCATCGCATTACACATGGCGGGCGGGTATTTGGCGGGCAGCCAATACACTCGATTTAGTTTTTTTTATTGTTTCGGAGAGGCCGGTTTCGATCAGTACGCGTATTTACTTTATAATATATATATCCCCATTTTCTCTGCTCGACAGTCAACTAGCGCGACCAGAAGACCAGGGGTTCATTGGGTTGTGTAACAACTAGTAGTAAGTTTTGATTTCGTTCGATTATATTGTATGGTTCCATCTAGAGTATCGTAAGACGAGTTTTTTTGTTTGTTTCGTAATTAACTTTAAAGCTTATTGTAACGTTTGTTTTGTGACTTATTGCCGGAATTATGCTTGATATTTCGGTGTCTCAGCGTGACGCTTAGCCTCACTTTTCATACACTGTCCGTGTACAGCGCGTTCATCCGACACTCCGCTGCCGGTGGCCAGTTGAATGTGTTTCATTGTGATTGAAACAAAGCAAAATGAATGAAGCATAGCAGGCGAATCGGCGGGCCTGAATTGAATGTTGCCATTCTACTCCCAACGGTCCGGGGCGTTTTCGCGGGGAAACTCACTCACAAACGACGCCATTTCGTACGCGAGTAACGAGTTTTGTTGGCACGGTTCGCAAATTTAGCGACGCAGTTTAGCGACCATACGGAACACGTCAAGTGGTATGCATCGGGCCGCACGAAGAGCTGCACTGCAAAACAACGCCAAAGGTCGCAGGCGAGCTGCATCACCTCGCTACGGTACCGTGTTCTCGGTGTGGAGGGAGAAACGCTCGAAGAACGTTTCGCTAATTATATAACACTGGGAAGAAGTGTACGTTCTGGCGCTATTTATAGCGGTACCCCGCTCAGGTTCAACCGCTGCCATTCACATGCTGCCAGTAGCTGCATGGCTGCATTCGAATGGCTTACGGCATCCGATCGGCAGTAGACACACCCCTCTTTGACGGAGAAAGAAAAGATGAAAAATGGCCCCGTAATATGTAATGAAATATCACCACACTACGGTTCCATTGGGCGTCAACGTGTGCTATATGGTTAGCTATTATCTCTCTGGCTTGTTTTTGTCCATTTATCTTGAGGTATCTACAAACAGCATCGTTAGGTTCGATAATGGCATTGGAATATGCGCTGTAGTTTTCCGATACTATCAGCATTAATCAAGCGCGTGTGAAACACAGCTTTATTCATTGCAAACTGATCGTACGCGGATTCCAAATGTACAGCTGATGCCAGAAAACCACGTGCAATGTTGTTCTCGGAATTATTTTTGAATGCTAATGTATCCATTGTGTTGTCACCGATGCACGCGATCAACACTTGACGAAGACAAACGATCAAATGGCAGGTGGTTTAGGGCTTCAAGTGCACAATGGAGGCTCCTGGTATTTGTTGCCGGTTGGTGGAGGCGCCTGGTAGAATGTACCCGGAAGGGGGAAGCTAAATTCGTTTGGCTAGCGTTCATAAAAACCTTTCGACTTCAACTGGCCACCGCAATTTTCTGCTAAATACACATTCCGCTTTCCAACCCGGTCGCGATCACTATTATATGCTCCAATGCGGTTATCTATGCCACGGTTCGTTACCTGGTAGACTACTCTTCCGTTGTACGATTTCGATTACGATTTGTATGACTTGGTTTGTTTGATGCATCAGAGGTATATCAGTTTGATCCTTACATTTGTCTCGTTTCTGCGTGTTGTATTCGTTTATAATTTTTTTGTTTTTGTTTCAAAGAGGTAATATGTTTCACACATTATTGATAATATATATATATAAATATGTATATTTATATTGTTTCAATAGTGTATATGCTGCTCTATTGTTCTATGTGAATGATTACTTGCTCGCCACTCATCGCCGCAGTCTGAATCGGCGGTAATTTTTATTTATTTTTTGGTTTTTATACAAAGATATTCTTACATACATTTAGTACTTTAATGCGCAGAGTAACGAGGAGTTGTTACTTATGAACTTTTATCCTGTTTTAAATATTTATACTTGCTCTATGACTATTGTGTTATACCTCTGCGAGCAGTCTTGCTCGTATTTCGCTCCTTCCATTCCCGATTTCAGTAAATAGCCCGCAAACTTCCCATGTATGATAATTGATTTGACAAGTAAACCGAGCAGCGGCTAGAGTCTTTATGCCAAATGTTTCCTTACTGCTCCGATTGGTCGGAGCGGTCAGCGATCTAGAACGACGCGAGAACTGGACTTGGATGTCTACATAACGTTTACGACTTACGATTTTAAATTCAAAAGAGACCTAACACTACTAACCAATGCAGACGGCGTAGTTAAAGAGCTTGTTGAGTAGGAAAACTCGATCGAATAAATCGTAGTGGTGGTAAGGAAATGATCGAAACAAGAGATACATATTTTTACGTACTGTATCTTGCTTTAAAGTTAGCTATAAAAGCATGTTTTTTCTCTCTTTTTTTTACTAATGGGACTCCGATAGAGAAGTTACTCCAAATATAGATTTATTTTGCAAGAATATAATGGCTTGAATCCTCTGGTGTCTTGCAAAGGTAGAAGAAAATTCTTTTTGTCACTTACATTAACTGTATTGTATATGCATACCATAAAAAACCACATTCGAATTAAAGCTTCCACCATTTTCTTTTGTACAACAAACGAAGCAAAACCGCGAGCGAAACGATTTTTGAATCTTTATTCTGCTTTCGCTCTTGCCATTGTTTTGTATTTTCTCTCTCTCTCTCTCTCTCTCTCATTCTTTTGTAATGTTTTTTGTACCTTCGGAGCTCACGAATAATTGTAACAAACGACTGAAATTTCCCTCCCCCATCTCGAACCTCGCTCACACGTGCACAGGAGTTCCTGTCCACGGGTGGAGAGTACGAGCTAGGCGAGAGTTTTTTTCCATTCCAATCTCACTGGGAGAATTGGAAGTCGTGCGTAACTTTTGTTCATTTATTTACGTTAAGCAAGAAATAATAAGTTACTTTGACAAATCATTCTTTCGCTCTTTTTCCTTCGCCACCTGCTTACTGGGCGCGTGTGAAGGAGGATTGTTTGTCCGATACCATCACAAACACTAACGCTAACGCAATCGAACCAACTATCACGAAAGCCATAACATAAACGAACTAGCAATGTAAGGAACTAAGAATTAAGCAAGCTCTATGAACAACGAAACGATGTTGTGAATGAACATAAACAGAATAACGGTACAAAAGTAAAACAGATGTTTATTTAACAATCAACAAAACAAACAAAAAAAAACTAGGCGATTTTCTTTTCAAAGTCATTAGTCTCAGGACTGAATAGACAAAAGACAACCAAAGGGAGCAAACATTCGTTCACGAACTAAGGAAGAAACATGAAAACATATGCTTAAACACCCGAAACATGCGAACGATACATCGCACAGGCAAAATCCTGTCGAGGATCTAAACAGCTGCGGGGGTCCCATTGGCAATGGCACCCACGCACTGAGCTGTACTACGGTATGTTGCATTTCAATTTTTCTCCATCATGGTTTTTATTTCTTTGAATGTATCCCTTTGTCCTCTTCCACGAGAGGAACCATTTCCACGACAGAACCATTTTTGTCTCACATCCTGTCACCAGTTGTTCGCCTTGCTCTGCCGCTAGTCTCTGTTTCTTTACCATTAAACTATAAATTATATCAACTATCACAGTAATTGGGTTTCCACTTCGCTACTCCGCACGCATCGCCCTGTGTCTACGTTCATTTTTTTACCATTTTCCGATTTTCCCTCCACGACCTAGCTTGCGCCTATTCTGCGACCTCGTGCGCTAGTTGCGTTGGGTTGATTTGAGCGAAGGACCTTACATCAAAGCGCACCGTTTCGCGGCATCGTTTCCGAAGGTTTCCTCATCAAATCATCCCAACGAGCAACGGCCCTTTACTATGCTTTAGCCGCCTTGCTGGGGCGGGGAAAGCAACTGTAGCCGGCACTTACATCGCAACCACTGACGAGCAGGTTCATCAGCACCGAGTTGCCGGACTGCTCCTGTAGCAGCTCGCCGTTGCCGCCTGTCTGACCGTTGGGCCAGCGGCCACTGCCGGTGGCGTCTTGCGCTGACCGGCTTTTCGACTTGAGCTTCTGCGGTATCGGCGACGGTGCCATTAGCTGTTGTAACAGCTGTGGAGCCGACGATGGGGACGTCGAGGCGGAAGCCCCACTCGACGCTCTGAGGCGCTTGCAAGTGTTTCCGGATCCGGTTTCGGTGGAGGATTCGCTGCCACCGTTTAGGGTGCGCTTATTGTTGCCATTTATGCCACCGGCGACGGTTGGTTTTTTCCCAGCCGTCGTCACGAAGGACGCAATAATGTTCGTTTGCGATGCGCTCGCTAGTGGCATGTTTGTCTTGCCATTGTTGCTCACTGTTGCTCCGTTCAGCTGCAGTAGGTCGTCGAATTTCCAAGTGTCACCTAAAATGGAATGTGAGCAAATTTAATTAAAGGGTACTGATGTATATAAAACTGCATTGCGTTCTCATGTTCGTTCGTTTCGGGGCGGCTTCGCAAGGGCACTAATATTCTGTACTGTTGCATTAAGTGGAAGTTCCATGCAATAAGTATTAATTTACAATCCATGGTTGATATAACCACTGAAAAATCATACACGAAAATGCGTGTTATTCTTTCAGGCCCAGGTCTTTATATAACGTTGAAATATGTCTTTAAAAAAGAAACAAAAAAACGTTTGAAAACATAAAAAAGGCTAGCACGAGCATGTGTCGCTTAACGCGGCAGGCCATAAATTACAATCTCATCCACAACTGCAACGGTCCGGTGGCGTTGCGTGCTGACGGCGTGAAAAAATTGCATTCGCGGGGGCATCCCTTTAAAAATACCGGTGTTGATGAACTTTTTATCGCCAGCCCCAATTTGCTCACTTTCACCGTGCGCTCCACGAGCGAACCGACCGGCCAGAAAGAAGGCGGGCTAGCTGGCGGTGCCATGGGAATCCAATCAGCTTTCCCCGTCGCAAAACCCGACCGTTGCGAACGGAATATCGTTGAAATTCCCCACCGGCAGAGCAAAAAGGAGCAAAACCAAAACAGAACAACAAAAAACAAAGAAAACAAAGACACCCTGCAGCATTCTTGCCCGAGCGATCGATTTCCTCGAGCGGCAGCAGGAGCCTAAGTAAACCTGTCGCCCCATTCGCTAAGGCTTATCTCTCCATTCGGCCGCGGTTCTGCACTTGTCGCCGACTCTGCGCTGGCGACGGAAGCGGGGTGAGCATTATGGCGATATAAAAAGAATTTCACGTTTATTTTCGTGCTGCTTCGGGGCGGCTTTGATGCCGGGTCCGCCTCCCTCGGGAGCGATCCACCCCGGCGCCTGCGTCTCTGAGCCATGCAAAAACCCCAACTGTCACGGTATCACGCGCTATACACCCGCTTTTGTCTTGCCATACACCGGTGCTTTCACTTTCATTCTCAAGCGGCCTCTTCAGGAGGGTTTCCCTTCTCAGGTCTGAACGGGGTAGAACGGTGGTCCCTGCGAAGGAAAGCGAACAGGACCGGTACGTTGCAACTCGTGCATTTGGGAAATATCGTGGAAAACTCAGCGAGATGAGATGCATGCTTTGCTCCGGCGGCACTCATCGGCGCCCACCGTAGTCCGTATGGAAGACTACCGTACCGGAGACACCGGAGACTCAAGCGTGACAGGTTCGAAAGGATACGCTGATACAGGTCTTACGTAACACGAACCCAGGTGAGGTGATGATGACAAACTACGTTTGAAAGACAACGAGCTACAGACACAGAAATAGGAAGCTTTCCGAGCATGGTACGTCGCTAAATTTCGTAAACCAGCGGCGGGTAAGTTCGTCTGATCCCTTCCTATTTCGATACGCGGTGGACCGATAGCAGCCGTCCCACTCGCACCCTCGTAGTCTATCAAGCGTGTGGGAGTTTTTAAAAATACCTTCCTCCCCACGCGCCCAAAAGCGAAACTCGTGGCGACGTGCCGGGAAGATGGAAATTAAATCGAAGAACACAAACCTCAGCAACAAAATACAGCCCTCACACCCACACACACACACACACCTCTCATCGCTTGGTGGATAGGCGGGAGCCAAAAGGGGATCGGGGGGAAAGAAACTCGAGAGTTGAGGAACTACCGGAAAATCCCCCGGCCGTGCATCACGGAGTGTTCGCGCTCTAGGCAATATGTGGGTGTTTTTTGCTGGTCGCATGCATGCAAGAGGATGTCTCGTCTAACGTTACTGTCGGATGATACGATCCCCCCCTATCCTGTACCCCGGTACCGGTTCGCGCCCTCGCAAAGTGCTCCATCATTATTTGGGCACTATTTTTAGCGTCCCACGTACATTTGGCGACCGCTCGCGTATCGCGGTGGCGTAGTAAAAGCGATTGGGTTCATCATCATCGCATTATCGGATGGATTGAGATGTGCGGTGATGGTGGGAAGGGTTTAAACCAAGCCAGAAGAACCATTTGGTGGTCGGTGAGTGGCGTAGCCCGGGCCAGCTACTGTGGTTTGAACGCGCAGAAAAGCTTATAAACGTATGTGGAGATCGGTTGGGGTACCGAGAGCTATACGAATGCCTCACATATGATTCTGAGATAAATTCGACAAATTCGATTCGCGTCCCATTAATGAAGGCATATTAAATTTCCTCATTGTGTCACTCTCTGAAGCAAAACCGCGAAGCTTCCGGTGTCACCGAACCTACCGATCGAAGCGCACAATTGGAAACCTGATTCGGTGATTCCCAACTAATGCGAGCTTCCAATCGAACTAACAACGCTTTCCGCTCACAATGAAAAGGTGCCCCCATTTAGCGCGGCTGACATGAATCGCTGCGTTGTCTACTAATTAGCATCGAGCTGGTGCCTGTTCCCGAACATTCACGTTGACGCATGGTACCGAGCCTGCGTCGAAATGCAGCCTGTGCATGTTAATTGATCGCGACAGCAACTGCACGTTTCGGACAATCGTGCGGAACCGCAGTGGCTCGGAACTCAGTTTGCTAGCTGTTTCGAAACCATTTCAAGCTACATCTACGCAGGGCCAAAGCGTCAACTTCCTGTGTTTTAGGCACACCTGCTAAAAGACGAAGCTGAACGCGCACAGTACAGAATATTTCGCGCCTTTCACGACGACCATTTCGCCAACATTACCATCCGTTCTTTGCTTGCTTGCGTTCTCGGACGGACGCAACTTACATAGCTTCGGGTTTGTCGGCAGCACAACCATGGAGTGTTGGAGAAGGTTTGCTTCCGAAAGCTTGATGCGCTTGATGCTCGGTCCCATCTCCTGCTGTTGCGCACCGTTTTGCTGCAGCTGCTGATGCGAGTGGTGTTGCTGGTTGCTGTGGCGTTGCTGCTGTTGATGGTCAGCACTCACCGAGGCGTTTGTGTGCGCTATCAGAACCGTGTTGCCGTGCTGTTGCGACAGGTTGGACGTTTCCGGCTGTATGCTGATGACGTTTCCACCGCACAAAAGCGCCGCCAGGCTCGAGTCGATGGACGGTGGGGTTGTGGTGGTCAGCGTTGATTTACTGTCATTATTGCCATTGTTCGCAGCAGGTTGCTCGATGCTGCCGGAAGCGGTTCCACTCGCCACGTCAATGATGAGCCCGTGCTCTTTGCCGACCTGCAGTGACCGTTGTACGGTGGTCGTGGGCTGATCGACCAGTGCTCCACTGCCGGAACCGGTGGGCGTGGGCGATGTACCGAGCGCGGGAAATTCGTCCTTAATGTAGAACTTGCCCGTGAGCCCGAACGCGCTAATGGACGTGCCGGGTGCGTTGCCCTCGATGGTGGCTGCCGGAACACCCCACAGCAGGTCGTCTGAGGTGAGCAGCGGCAGATCGTCCACTTCGCTCATCGAGATGTACGGGGCGCGCATTGACAGATCGAGCTCGTCCATGTTAAGGTTCATAAATGCAAGTTCGTCTTCCGGCAGCGATCCGTTCGGGCTGCACAACGACGGCAGGCTGCTGCTTTCAGGACTCTGTGTTGGGGAGGCAGGAGGAGAAAGCAAAACGAAACAGAAATTGAGTTAGAGATTGCAGATTTGCCCACACGCCGTTCGACGGAAATGGGACGCCGGCGTCTATCCCCAGGCGCGTTCCTCTAGCGGGTCGAAGATGAGAAATCAAAAAATCGTAATCCAAAGGGCGAAAAAAACGCGCACGGTTTGCAAACGAACGATTTGTTTGCAACGAAGCGTCTTCCACCGGTTTGTGTACACCAGGATAAGGAAGAAAGTGGCCAAACCCACACAGAGAAGCGAGATGTAGCGAGAACACTGGGGAAAAACTGTGGGAAAATAAAAGTCATAGCCGAAGCCCCTCACGTGCCATTTGTGCTTTCATTTTCGTCAACCTTGATGGTGGCAGTTTGTTCTGTTCGCGTGCCGGGAAGATGGTGCGCCCTCAAAAGCACAACCCAAACGACCCACCCTCCCAAAAAAGAAAGAAAAGAAAGAAATCCCATCCGCCCTACTCTCACGTGTCCGATGTGTGCTGAATTTTAACGATATGGCAGCCAACTTTCACTCTCATCCCGTGCGCGAGTCGAGAAAATCGAGTAACCCTTTTTTTAAGAGGATTTCGGCACTCGTAACCTAACTTCTCGAATGGTAGTCGTCTTCGGTGCGGTTTCTTGGGGGAAGGACTCGGTTTTGGGTTTTCATATTATTTTTTCTTCTTCCTGTCCCATTGCGACCCTTCAGCGTGTGTGTGTGTGTGTCTCCTCTCGGCTCATTTGGTGCTGAATTTCTACGAACCGAGGACAGTAGCTAAGCTCCCCATGGCAACATCTCGAGAGGTGGAGCACCAGAACATGGTCCTGGCATGGCCAAAATGGCAGGGTTCCACGGGTGCGAACAAGCGAACAAGAATCTGACAAATTGCAAATATTCGTCACGTGCGCTTTCAGCAGCGCCAGGTGCCGCAATTCCCCCATGGGAAGGTTAAGCTCCCCGAGGGTATTCGGCGCCGCATAACGTTCACCGATAACATCACCACCCATCGAGCGGTGTAGGTGGAGGACTGCTTCGCGACATTCACAGGTAATTCCGAAGGGATGATGAAGGTTTCGGCCGTGGTGCGCGACAAGTCGCATTGGAAGCCACACGTGAGGCAGGTAACTAGAATCGATTTCTTTTTTCGGGTATGCAACGTTCCTTTTTGCACGGACCGAAGGCTATTAGCAATTTAAATATGTCGGGACAGTGAAATTGAGAGATAGTATCGAATTTTGATGCGGTACAAAAAAAGCTTTCCAATGATTGATAAGTCCTCAGGCTGTCGGGATAGTGTTGAACCTTTGGCAACAGGCTGTCCTACAAAAAGGTCTTGCAAACTCATGTGATTTTCATCATTTTGCTTATATAGTGGGGTTCGTTTGCCACCAACATTAGATAGCACCGTTGCCCTGTCGGAGTTGTGCGAGAGGCGCAGCAAATTACTTCGACGAACTATTGTTTCGCCTCCCCAGCACTATGGCACCATTTCACAGCTCTGTGATAAATGGATGTCATGTTTCATCCCACTCGGTGGGAGCGCTGATAAAAGCAATTAGATACATAAGTTCCGCTCGTGCCAATTTGCCACACGTGACACACTACCGGTAAGGGTCGTCCACTTCACAAAGGTAAAACGAAGAAAAGAATATCTACGAAACGTTCCAGGGGGCCGTCACTCGAACCACTAGGCCGCACAACAGATCGGAGAACTAAACGTGGAACAATACAACAAAAAAAAAACACTACCACAAAAACAAAGTAAAACAAATACGGCGGCCGAAACAAACCCGGCAGCGCTAATTATTTCTCGTCCTCGAAGCATGCAGTCCACGTGCAAACGTCGGGTACGGCCGCGAGATATATTAATTATATCTAATTGTCCGAAGCACTACGCCTCCGGAACCGGACGAATCGAGTGGTTTTTACCACGATCTAGAACGGTCCAATAACGAAGTGGGTTCTTTTTTTTGCGCACGAGATGTCAATGCGGGTACATTGGACAAACAAAAACGGGGAGAACGTAATTGTATCGCCGTTTGCTGTTAGCTAATGCCAGTTCGTGTGGAAGGATACAAAGGGATTGGGATCCCGGGGAGCCTTCGGGTGTCTCCGGAGGACCTCAGGCTTTTGTCAAGCAAAGGTAAAATTAAGCGACAGTAGGTTAAGGCAATCAAGCCTTGTTCTCAGCGGCCATTGGCGGTAATGGAGCGCTAAACGTACAACATTGACTAAACTGCGTCCTACTCCTGATGGTACGGATCACGTTTAAGCTGTATTTAGTAGCATATCCTCGAGGCTCGCCCTCTCGTGCGTTGACAACTTTCAGCAAGCGTAGGATAGTCCAACATTTAGGAAGTCCATAAACCAAGTGTCCCAAACTCACCAGCGCCTTAATCGTGTGCCCTTTTTCCCTCCAATTGAACAGTGAGCGGCAGATATCGCAGGCGATATCGTAGACGCGCACTCCGCACACACTATCTGCCCTATGCTTCACGTATAATTACATCTAGCCGCTCGTGGGACGTGAGCGGCTCGCTAAATCACCTACAATTGAGCCTAAAATAATCGTACCATGGGCCGAACCCCAGGAACCCGCACCAAATAACGCCTGATAACGCAGGCATCACCATTGGAACGCGTGCGCTTGCGGGCTTCACCGGTTTGCTGGAGAAACTGCAGCCCATCCTGATAAGCTCGGGTCTTGCGGCCGCTATCGTACAGTGACCACACATCGCACCCGACACCCGGCACTGGTCTTGACAATGAAATGCAATCAGCTGTCGCTAATCGAATTTTGATACGCATACAATTAGTTAGCAACACGCTCGTGCCAGAAGTGCGCCGAAATAGAACGTATTACTCTGGCCGAGATGTCAGCTCGGATGGGCTCGGGAAAACCTCTGCGCGCGTAATGGATGCATTCGAGGACGTGTTCATGTCATAATTACCCCATAATTGCCCCCGATGGAACCAGGTCCACCGCGCGGATCGGAAGTTTCCGCGCTAATCGATCATCTCGGCATCGGAACGCTACTAAACGCCAAAGCCAACCGCCTGCTGGCTGGGATGGAAATAAACAAAACCGTCCGAAGATAAGCTAATTGACATCGTGTGAGTGGGTAAGGGCCTTATCGCGAATTGCACAGGGCACCCTTGCCCAAGGTGTGCCGCGGACGTATGCGTGCCTACCGGTCAAGTGTATGTGTACTGGTCGTCCTCCGTAGGTTTCCGTCCCCGTCAGTAGGTGACCGGGGCGTTTCGCGATAGCGATAGCGGAAATGGGAAGCCATCGTACGAGCTCTGGAACGGACCTACACGACACGCTATGGCCACGCCGTGTGGTGTGATCATCCATGCTAGAGCCAATGCGCGCCGGTCTGCCTCTTGGCTTTAGTGTCGCGAACCTCAGAATCTGAGCCAGAAGGGAAAAGGCTAGATTACGATGGTCTCCCGGGTCTCTCCGGGGCCACCGTTGATTAGACGCACGCCCTATCGACATCGGATCCGATGTCAGCGGATACCATCGGACCACGGGGAAAGTCGCAAGTAATGGGATTTAGGACGTTCCCCCCAAACCTCGTTCTGACCGAAAGACCTACCTTCGATATGCCGGGCGACAGTAAATGCGGCGAGGGGCTAACTTCGTTCGCTTCGTCCCGGTAATTGATGAACGGGTCGTTGCTGGAGGCGTTGTGCTGGTTGCCGCTGGTGCCGATGGTTGCCTGCTGCTGGTCCCCATTCGAGACCGTGCTGGAGGCGGACGAACCGAGGCCGGATGTGCCCGATGGCGAGTTCGGGTTCGAGGACACGTGTGACCGGCTCGGGGACGATGGTACGGGCGATGAGGAGACGGATATGGATGCCCGCGAGGCCGAGGATGCGCCCGGACTGGACGCGTGGCTGTGCTGGTGGGTTTGGGAGCCAATCGACACGCTGGCCAGGGACGGTGTTCCATCGGAACTGCCGGAAACGGTGCATGCGAGCGCGGCAGAGACCACCGACGCGGCGGATAGGCTGCCGGAAATGGCGTCGGTGCCGGACACCGGTATACAGACCGTGCCGGATTGGACCGTTATCGGGGACGCGTCGAGGCGCGTGTCCTGCGAGTCGAGCGAACAGAGCTCGTCCTGGAGCAGCGTGTAGCTGTCCGGTATGATGAAGTCCTCGAACATCTCATTGAAGAAGGTGCCGGATTCTTCCAACGGAATGCATGCGTCACCCGCGGTCGGGGCCAGATGCGTTAAATCATCCGGTTCATCTTTAAGCACTGGGGAAGAGAGAGAGAGAGCGAAACGGGAATTCGGTTAAGAGTGTTCTGGCATTATTTTTTTTTTCGTGATCGTGATGGCCTGCACGGCCGAAAATGGAGCGGTCGTTTACCAGCGCGAATTGATTGGCAAATGCGTGATGCGAGGAAGAAGCGAACCAGGGAAGAAGGATAACAAAATGGTGCGAATTAATTTTAGTTGGGAGAAACATTTCATTCGATCTAGACCAATTCTGCTGCCTTTACCGACCGATCGTTGGATGTTTACCGAAATTGAATCTATTTGTTCATGAGGCATTTTATGGAAGTTTCTACAGAAAGTTCTATCAGAAATTATCATTAAAACAAGAAATGTTTTAGTTTTTAGAAGCCGTAAAGAAGGCTTACTTATTAAAAACACTGAACCATTTCTGCACCGCCTCTGGTGAGACTGTCTTCTGCTCATGATTGTACACCGTTTAATAGTGACTGTAAATAATATTTAACAACGCAAACGCCACTGTGCCTTGCACGATATTTACTCTGCCCTGTGGTGAAAAATTCAAGTGCCTCTTTAGAGCCGGCGCGTGGAAGATGGGCCCGTTATGGCTTCACCAGTCGGTGCTTCCACGGGGTTGTTGGCATTATGCGCGGAACGGAAGTTGTTATGACCGATTTGCATTACAAAGAGCACTAAACCTGCCACAGCCTCCTGGTGTTCCGGGTCGAGAAGCACACCCGCAGGAGGCTGGACAAACATCGCATCCCAAGTGCGTTCTTGCCCGGGGATGAGCAAGCTTTCCGTGGAAATCACACGTTTGCCGTTGTGTTTTTTTTTTCCTCCAGTAAGCCAAATAAGGTTACTCAAAGGACGCAGTTGTGCAATGAACTGACGTAGCTACGGAAATAGCACATTAGGTCCTTGTTTTCTAGTTTAATTTTTCATTCGTGACAAAAAAAAGTAGACAAAGTGGCAGGCAGCCGAAGATGCGGTCGAAAAATACCCTCCTACAAGTCCACTAAAAGCCAAGCACACGTAGTTGGCAGAGTTCAAATCGTAGAAACAGGTTACGCCGAGATTGATTACTCGTGCTGTGCTGAGCCTCCAACGAAAACACGGGCACAAACCACAAGCGGAGCGATTTAATTTGATCCTGTGCCCGGTCAGGACGCTTCCGCCGGCACGAAACGTCACGAAATCCTGTGCGTGATCGTTACCACCAGCCCAGCAGGGTGTGGGTGTGATCGTTCGAGATAACATCCATAACGGCACGTAAAACGGCTCAAGAAAAGCCAACCGAAGACGATGAAAAACGTGCGCCCCGGCAAACGGCGCACGTACCACCGTGGGAGGGCTCTTCAGCCGTGCACGCACGTAACAGCGCACCGGCAGGACACCGGGTTGGGTTGTGAATAAAAATGAAGCCTTCAAGAATGGCTTCCGCCCTACCGACAGGGACAAGCAATTTCAGGGCGATGGTTCGTGTTGGACGCACTTCTGCACCGGCGGGAGGGAAGTGAGTTTTGATTTGAATATTCAAATTACATGATTATTTCGGTGTTTAAGGGTGTCCTAGGCGAGAGGCCGGCACCCACGACGGGCCGAGGTGCAGAAGGTTGCTGTTCTTAGCGCGACCGTACCAACTCACTCCAGAGTTCGCCTCCGTCAATCCTCCGGCAGCGACCGAACCGTAACGGAGGCGTTAGTGTACCATAAATGAATATATATATACGTGCGTGTGTGCCCCGGGGGGGGGGGGGGTTGATTGGCAAGCCTAACGAAGTGGCCAAATCGCTGGCAAACTCCTGACGGATGGGGCTACCGTGTAGCAAACAGCGCTCGACAAAGGGCGTGAGAATCGGGCAGCAGAAGGCAAACACGACGCAAATCGGATTGGTTATGTCACAACATAAGCGCCCCGTGTTGTTGTGGTTGTTGCTATTTCACCAACCCACCCCCGGTAGGATGAATTGGGGGCGGTCGGTCGGTTGGGTCGGGCCACTGATGAAATTTGTCACAATTCGAACCCTCAGCGGAACCTCTAGCGGTTCATCGTCGCATTCCTGAACGCTACATTGGAGCGGGGATATTTTTGGAGGGGTTTCTTTTTTCACGCGTACGGTTGGTGGGAATTCACCGATCAGACACACATATAGTCAGAAGTGTGCAAAAAAACACCTCAGAGACACGTTCATCCTACGGTTCGAGACCGAGCGGTCGTGTGGTAAGATCGTCGCGCAAACACATGCTGCTGGGATGCTCTCAAGCGCAGCTTAAAAGCTCAATCTCTCAGGACGCAAGCGATACGGGCGAAAACCAAAGGAGGGAAAATCTCAATCGACAAAGAAGAAGAAGAAGAAGCAAAAAGAGAGAAGAAAAATCGCATCGGTAAGGTGGCAAATTGCGATGGGAAAAGCGTGTAATGGAGGAAGGTATAAAAAATAATGGCGTGATATGAAAATGAGGGGTACGTACGGAAAATAAAACCAAGATACCGCGTACCAGAATTTTCCAACACCGAGCGGTCCGTGAAAGGTCCGTTTCGGTACTCGATGGCGCTAGATCGGATCGTTCTCGTGTGCGCACCAAAGCCCCGACGGGAACGAACCAGACGAAGTGGTCCTGATATTGAATCTGAAACACGCGCCGTAAATCGTTGCAGGGCGGAGTGTTTATGTGGGACTACGCTTTCGGTCTTGGGATGAGGTGTTTTGCTCTGTCCTCTCGCATATTTTTCCCACGTCGTGGGCGGCTTTTCCGGCCGAAGGGATCGAGCCGACAGTGAAATATTTATTTGCCCTTTTTTTGGCGGAGAGCACATGAAGCTATGCCGCTCTCGTACGGGCCACCACCCGTGGACATCTTCCTTGTGGCGAGATCGTACGGAGGATACGGTCGGAATGCTTCAAACCCGGCAGTTGGGAAAGCGAAAAAAATAAGTTGCCCCAACCATCGTGGTTCATTTTCATGTAAATGTAAACGACAAATAAATTCTAAATTTGGCCCTAGCGGTATCCTGCGACACATCCTCCTTCCGTTAATTTTCAAACAAGCGCACCGTGGTGTGGTTGGCGGTGGTGGAAAAACTCCGCAAAATAAAAAGGAAGCACAGTCTACTGATCTACGGGTTTTTTAAGGGCCCTTCAGCGGCAAACTGCGGTAAGATGAACGACGTACGAGCGCCGTGCAGCAAAAAATAAAGCACAAAATCCACCATATCCCTCCACTTAGGGGTTCATTCATTAGTCATTCTTTAACTTTGCTTCTCCCTTTCACCAGGAACGGTGGGTGGGTTTGGTTCGAACTTTAATCCAACTACTTTCAACCCTTGCTGCGGCTCACCCGTGACCCCGTCTGCGCTACGAGCAACGGAATGGATCCACGGGACGACAAATTCATCAGTGAAAAATTCTCGAGGTGCCACTGGGGTGCCACCGTTAGGCATTCATCTTGACGACACTGTCTGGCCCGTCGTCTCTTTGTCCTAATGATGCGCCATATTATGGCCAGTGGGGCCGGGGTGTGATTGCCGGAGGAAGTGGATAAGGGTCTTAGGCATCCTCAATAACCGGGCCAAATATTCACTCGAGCACGATAAGCTAGAAAAATGAGATGAAGTATTAAGATCACTCGATAGCAAGGCGCAAAATGTGTGACTAAAAGTAGAAAGGACCAAGGAGAAAGACTGAAGTGCCAGAAAGCGTCAAAGCAAGCTTCTTTTTTTACAACAAACTGGGCTTATAGCGACTTCTTTGTGAGCCTCCGAAAGGGTTGAATACTGCGTAGAGTTGGTCGGTGATGCGTTCGTCAAAAGTAATGACCAGTGGATTACAGAGATTAGAAGACCCTGGCACTTCACTGGAAAAAAAGGTGAAGTGAAGTCTAATGAGAAGAGGGACACAGCCCAATAGAGAAATTACACTTGCTGTAGTTGTTTCGTCAAAATACTACAGCATAAAAGCAGAACAGCGTCCAAAAGGAATTGAGATCACCGAAAAGGACGACTCCAGTTTACTGACGAAAATAAGGATGTTCAATTTGATATTGGTATGTTCAACAGCTTGAATAGGCTTAAGGAATTCGACAGAAAATTAACACCATTGTTCAAATCGCATTGTATTTTCTTGAGCTACATCACTGAGTTAGTGAAAATAAAAGCCAAAAAAAAACATCACATCGTGCTCATCGTGGGCCGTTTTATAGGCTTTCTGTCATCGGCTGGCTCCAAAGTGTGTCTGATACGTCAGTAACGCTCCCATTTCACACTCCTCGATAGCCGAAAAGGAAACTGGATCGCGTATATTGTTTCCCGGCGTTCCCGTTCAGCGAGCACTTACACAAAACCGTCCCAACCGGGAGGGATACGCCAGGGGGCCGCAATCTAGGTCAGTGGTGGAGTGTTACACTGTACTATAAGGCGGCCAAAGATTTGTGGAACTGGGTGTGCGCACACCAGCACCATGGACGAGCCAATGCTATCCTTTTCGTTCGCACACAACCCGCCACGGTCACGTGGCTAGCAGTTGGAAAGTTGTATCTGCAGACTCGGAATGGCAGCGAGAGTCAACACACAGATGGCAAGCGAACGGACGGACAAGTTGCACACACAGCTACACCCGCGAGCTAGCCAAGAGTCACCACCAAACGATGGAGAAGGAGCCAAGCACAGCAAACAGCGTCCCATTCACATTTTCCAGGCGTCCGGGAGCGAATCGTTATGCTTTCATCACGTGATACCGAGCTTTTCCGAGCTATTGTACCACGGTAGCGCCATTTGGATCGAGCCGCCCGTGGCGTCTTCGCAAAGAAAGGCGATAAGATGGGCCTGGTTAGTAGAAGCAGTGGCGGCTTCTTCGGGGCAGGACCCGTCCGAGCCAGCCATCATCGTTTTAGCTCATTAAATAGAAACAGGAGCGCCCTTCTCCGGGGAGCCATAACTCCAGAAGTGTGGTCGCCCTGTAATATATGGACAGGGTACTCGGGCCGGACATAACGCCTAGTGGGCAGAAACCGAAGAACCGAAGGAAGCTCAACGAAGACGGAAAGCTAACGTACGAAAGCGAAAAGCCATGGGGAACTAAGGACACACACCTAGGGGGAAGAAATCCTTTTCACGAACCACTTTACCCTAGTGGGACGGGACGGCGAATGTTGCCTGACGGTTCCGAGGAAAGAGCAGATGAAGATGTAGCGATCTGAAAAGTGGAAACGATTCGTGAAGATATCTGAAGAAATCGCAGATGCGCATTTTCCGCCCTGGTCCCTGGTGAAGACAGCGGGATGGAAACTGAGACCGGGAATTTGGGACATACCGGAAGGAGCCTTCGAAGTGGGCCGTGAGTGGGAAAATCAATTCGCGCTGGAAAAACGATCCTCCACCAAGAAAAGGGGTCATACTTACTGGTCAGTCCAGGCTCTTCATCGGAGAACATCAAGAATCCTTTATTCATATCTTCCGTCCGTGGGGCGAAGATTTTCTCGGTGGCGTGCTGGGGTTTATTTCCCGCGCCACTGCCTCCACCGTTGATGGCGCCGTTGCACCCGGCCACACTAGCACCACCGCTTGCCGGAGGAAGCGTTACGAATAGCTTCGCTGTAACGGATTGAAGCGCGGCGGATGCCAATGGTTGCTGTGGCTGAGGAACGCCACAAACCCGGGCGTTGTTGGGGGTGCGTGGTTTTTCCGAGCCCAAGTTGCCACCACCCGTCGGTAGGCTGTTGAAGATCGATGCCGTAACTGACACCGGACGACAGCCAGACGCAGAGAATGCTGTCTTCGGTGTTGCACTTATGTTGCCGTTTGGCTCTCGCAGAACACCCTTGAGTTGCTTCTCTGCTGCAGACGTATCGTTCTTCGCGCACAACAACACTTTACCACCACTGACAGCGACTGGGAGCGGCTCGTAGCGCTGCGTTTGTTCGGCACTGTCGCTGAAGCGAACTTCCGCTGGGATCGGTACTGTTTCTGGTGTTAGCACTTCCTGCACACGAGCGCAGGCGATGGCCGGCAGTGAAGGTGCTGTTACTGCTGGGCACTGCTGCTCGACTGATTGCTGGTCACCACCGTCACACACGACACTATCACCGTTTTCGGTACCACACTGTTCAGGCTCTTCTGACAACAGCTGCTGGCGTGCTTCCAGTTGTGCACACGACAAAATGTCATCTTTGTTCTCCACACCACTGTGAATTGACAGTTTGTTGACGACATCATAAATCAACCGTTCGCCAGCCCGGGCGATGGAATTTCCATCGTTCGAGCGGCGTGCGCCGGTTTGGTTCCCGTTTTCCCGTTTTGGCTTTTTTCCATTTTCTGTCGCACAAACAAAAAGGCATATGGCGGCCTTCGTGCTGAATGGCTCGCGAGTGGAAACATTCTAAATCTTATATTCACGATTGGTAGCGGCACAGAGGTACTCGAAGAAACTCTAATGAAATTAATCAGACTGGCATGTATAGACGCAAAGGGGCAAATTAACAACGAACGTGGTTCGGGACAGCAAGCTGTTTGCAAACTTCCCATCAGCTGTGCTGCGGCTGGTCAGCCGGACCGGCGTGTGTGCGTGTAATGGGACGGATATAGACCGGTCGAAGCATCTAGACGATGGCAATTGCCCCACAGAGGAAAAGTTTAGCAAAAATGCAAAAGCAAAAAAAAAATTGAAAACGCCACACCACAAAACGACATCACATGGTTCCAAAGGCAATCGTCGACAATGCCGAGCGCACCCGAGCGGCCATTGGCACCGGGTGTCCTTCACCGTGAATACTTTCACATACGCGACGACCCAGGGCGGTCGGGGTGTGGATGAGAATGCAAAAATTTTGAAAACATCAAAATAGCAGAGCAAAACCGAACACAGTGGCGAAGAAACGCCACGCACGCTCCAACACCGTGTGCCGAGATTTTCGATGGCGCCCAAGATCGTGGGAAAGGCGATCGGAGGCGGAACAATCCTCGCCGATGAGGAGCAGAAAATTGATCTTTCTACGGCGGCTTACGGGAAAGCAACAGGCAAACAAATTCGCCCGCCATCGATTCGGCATGGGTCAGTGGGTTTCTGGGGGAGTCCTGTTGGCTGGGTTGGCGTACGTGTTTCGATTTTTTGTTGTGCTATTTTCCCTCTGCGATCGCATTTACGACGGTTTACGTACGATCGTAGGTGATCTCGAGATCGCTGAAACCTTTTGCAGCGCTGGGGCGTTGTAATTTATGCGAAGAACGCATATAAGGGAAGAAAAATAAAATTAAATGAATATTTCACCATCTTCTATTCGTGTTAACGACATTTTGATGGTAAAATAAAAACAAACCACAGCAGGGAGATGTTGTTGAATGCTAGCTTAAGAGATAACATATTTACAAAAAATATTTTTCCCCAATTCTGGGGACGTTTACGACCGACGAGCCTTTCCCATTTAATTGCACAGACTGATGGTCCACCCTTTCAACATGCTACGTAAATGCAAACGTAATTGCAACCCCCTCAGGAATCGTTTTAAAGCAAAATTATGATTTCAACTTTCGTCATGTAGAGAATTTGTTTATTTGGTTTCCTTTTTAAAAGGATTTTCTTTTCGATTTGTTGATTGGTACACTTTGGTTGGTTCCAGGATCGTTAAACTAGTTTTTAGTTGCTTATTTCACACATGCATTTCCTTCCTGTGATCTTTACTCTCTCGCTCTCTTCCTCTCTATACATATTTCTCTATTTTTCTCTTTCACACTAATGCTATTTTTAAAAAGGGTCGTGCGTGTGTTTTTCGTGCACGAATTCTGCTTCATTTGCTTACATTTGACTGGTCTCAGCGCAGAACCAGTGACCAAACTATCCGTTACACAGTTTTCGAGGATTTTTTATGTCCGCACGGTGCCACTTGATGGTAATGGCAAACTAATTTGACCATAACCGGACGACAAAGACCAGTTTACCCAGATTTCAGTTTGGAAAAAAAAACACAAAAATAAATTTCAGCTACAGCGTTGGCCGTCCAGCCTTTCGAGTGCGGATGAGTGTGCGTCTTAACTTTGTTTTTGCCAACGCCGGATGATTATCGATAATTTAGAGGTCATAAGTCTCCGGAATATGCTTTGCAACCGGCAAGTCATGGAGCTGAAGATTTTGTGATAAAGAAGTGTCTGCAATCTGCTTTGAGGTTCGAAAAATCAAAATAGCTGTGTCAGTGCAGTTTGTGAGTGTTTTAGATTACGGAACATAATAGCATATTTTCTGGTCGCTGCTGAACACTACCCGTGCCAAGAGCTGCCCAGAAGGAAGTGCTGATAACCGATAATCTAAAGGGTACCATTTATTTATAAAATCAATGTTCAGGCACTATTTACAAAAGCGTCCGCCGTATGCAGGCATACGTCACGACTGACGTTATTCGCGAAGACAGCCTGTAGCACTAAGCACGCAAAAAATCGTGCGAGAACGATGCGAGGCAGAAAACTAATTTGTAGCTTCTCCCTGAAAAAGACGGAACTCGAATTGGATGCACATGTGGCCTTGGGTGTCTTTATTTCTGCTACCGCGTGCTGTTGACCACCCGCTGCCAAAGTTCGGTGTAGTAATGCAGCCAATGAATCGAACAGTGAGACATTGGCGTCATTGGCACCATTATTTAGCTAGCGTTTTTTTTATTTTGGTTCATGGATGCAGAACGATCTTGCGTGTTAAAACGAGCACCCTTTTGCCGTTGCAGGTGCATAGCCAATGCAGTTCAATGCCGCACAACGGTCCGACGGGCGATTTCGTCCTGCGCTTATGCACGCGAGTGCACATTGGTCAGTGGCAGTTTCTTTCTTCGCTGCAACCAATCGACAGTCACACGGAGAATGGGTATTGCGAGTGATTTAGATACGTGTTTTCTTCTTCTAATTTTAAAACCTAACGCTAAACTGCATACAGCCAAAACGCCCACGTCACTTTGACGAACATATATCAGTGTGTACGTCGGGCTAGGGACAGATGTAAACATGATTATATCACTCACCATAAAGGTTTCCCATTTCCCTATTGCTATTGCTACAAATTGATTCTAGATTTCGATCGGTGAGAACATAGTCCTTTGAAAATGCTATTATTACTTTTTAAAAAATGTTTTCATAAACGAGAACACAGAAAGAATCGACTCTCCGTTCTAATAATTAATCATTCCCCATAGCTCAGTAGTTGTGGTATCGCAACTAAACAACAACAACATGAAAAACAAAACAAAACCACCGGTTTCAGTACCGCGCACGTGCGTCGTGTGTAGAGAAGTGCAGCCGCATGGAATCACATCTCGGTGCCGTTGCAATTACGGCGCAAACAGATCTTCGCTCACCTTCGTCGAACGTCTTGAACCGTGCTTCCGAACGAGCGAATGACGCGCTGACACGCTGGACGCGCCCACGACTGTCGATGGCACTGGGGGGCATCAAGTTTAGGGCCACTTTGCCCTGAGCTCCTGCGCGTGCTTTTGCCCCATGCGCCGGAGTTGATTGCGTAAAACCGAACGTAGGCGCAGCGTCGAGGAGGGCAGACGTGCGGCAAACGGGGAGAGCAATCGTTAGAATAAATAGACGCTCTGTTTGCGCGATCATTCTTCTTAGCGTGAATTCGCGCGTCCCATGTTTGTGCAAGCGATGGAGAAGAAGTGGCATGATCATATGGGCGATAAACAAAAAAATCACTCACGAACATACATACACACATACACATCGCCGTCACTAAGCGGCGGGGCCTGGGCTTGGGAGGGAAAGCGGAAAAACGCAGGCTTGTATCGTTGAAGAGATACGGCCATCGCACAGGCCTCGAAAGATAGTAAAACGACAGTGTCACTGTGTACGTGAGACTGAAGTGGAAATTGCACTCGCAACAAAAAAAGGGACAAAAAATAAACTGCAACGATACGAGCGTGGTTGTCTTATCATAAAAAAGGGGGCAGGGGTTTTCATCGGCAAATCTAGTAGGCAGAATATAACCATTTCATCGATAGAGCGCAGATAATAAACCTTTGCTACGCGTGCGTTCGGCTTTGTATGTGCAATAGGTGGTGATTTATAGGAACAAAATTGAAGCATTACAAATCCAAACAATCATACATATAAGTTGCTAAGTATGTGGTGTGTTGATGGGATCGTTGTCTCCCTTATGCGTATCACTTTCTCGGGTTTTCAGTGGCCTACAGTGGGGCTATCGCGGCGGACCCCAACGTTCGACGATTGAAGTGAATTAACAATCATAAGCATCGTCCACAGGACCAACCGGCGTTGCCACAAATGCCAACCGAATCAACGCTTTTGGGGCCGTGTCCGTAGTCTCTCTCTCTCGAGAGTCCACGGGTAAGAGGGAACGGTGAGGACCAACCCGCAAACCATGAAACCCACAGAGTGATGAACCGATGGGGTCATATCACCAAACTACGGTCCCGTGAGGAGGCAGCTGCCGGCGGCACAACGAAGGGTCAGTCAAGTTATCATCGTTGGATCGTTCTTTTTTTTTCCACGTCCACAACCTACTCATCGGACGCCCGGCAACATTGATTCTGCTCAATTGCCTTTCCTCGCTCACGCAGGGGTCCATATACCATCCACACAGCCTCGAGATTTTGTGTAGGTTTGCTGGCGGCAGAACCCACTGGCGGACACGTAGCATACGGGAGGACAATGCGGGCCCGGAGAGCTGAAATTGTAGCCCGAGGGAGACCTGCCGGCAGAAACAATTGATATACGTACAGTGCCGAGAGCGAGGCAATTTATTGGGAACAAGTAAATAAGAAACACATTAGGTGATCTTCATGAGCCCCGAGCGCGTAGCAGATATTCTTATGTCCCCATCTCGAGCAGCAGAATTTTGCACACTGAAAGTTTTTCGTCTCTCAACGACGCAAAAGAACAATGCAACCAAGTTATGGAAAAAAAAAATTATTAAGCTTACACTACTCGAGGTCCATCAATCACGGCAAAAGTTCGGTCGCACACTTTTCTGCGCCCAGCGTTGGTTGATGAGCGCAAATTTTAAACGTTTGTCGAAACAAAACGAACACTTTCCAAACAATATTCCGTCATTCGCTTAACCACCCTTTTCCTCCATTGGCAACGCCGGACGGGGTTGGGTTTTCTGATTTATGGAAAACCATAACAGCACCCGTGACAGTTGTTGGCACGTGGCTGACGAGAATTTAAAGAGTTTCGTTGCCAGAATCGCACATCTGCAGATGACGGGCCGCGGCAATATCACAGCCAAGCTTGTGCTCGGGCCGGGGCTGTGTGCTTCCTCAACGAGAGGTAATGAACGTCAGAATGGTTCCAGCAAATACCCATCAAACGAGGCTCGCGAGGCAGTAGCGTAGAGCACTGTGCGCCTCTTCTTGATTAAGTCAAGCGATAAACTTAATCTGTACGGCAGTAAATTTCCTTACGGCCGATTGGGGTGCTGTGCGTTGATTAAATGGACACGCTACCGCACATGGAGGAAAGCGCCGAGCGACGACGCCGTTTTCAATGCCAGTGAAAGGAGAACTATTTTCTTCCGAAACTTATTAAGCCCGAAGCAACACACCGGTATGAGAATCGTCCAGAGCTAGTATGAAGCAATCCAACGATAGCTCGTCGCTTGGCTTGGCATCGCTTTGGCCACGTACCATCTGGCAGTTCATCTCTAGAACATGGAAACACTGACACACGCGATACACGTTTGAAAGGCCAAATTAACAAACTACCCGAGCACGATGCAATTCACAATGATTGAATTAAAATCACGTTACGGCACAAAAGTTATCGGCGTCGCGTGAGGGCTCTCGCGTGCGATGCGCGGTCTGTACCTTCGGGCACAACTGGAAATTGTACGCTGGCTTTTTCCGGCCGTTGGTTTATATTTTTAGAAACTAGAACCATCGGTGTCATTCGTCGGCAGCCGTTAATCAACCCAAGCTGAAACGTCCCGCAGCAAACGGAAGCGAAAGGGCTAAGGGAAATCCACCATAACAACAACAACAACAAAAAACACGACCTCCAAATAGAGAAGTAAACCCCATTAAAAGAAACCACGACTGCTAACGAAGCGGGGTAAAAAAATGCGCACTAGAGCTGTTTTTGGAAGCTGCAGCATGCATCGCGATGCATCGTTTATGCCAAAAATAAGCATCTACTTCATGATTAACCGTGTGCGAAGGCCGGTAAGTAGAGTATATATATTGGAGAGAAAAAAACACCTTCTTCCAAAATGGACGCACAACAGCGACGATAATTAGAGGGCTTGCTCTTTGCGGGCAACTTGAGACAGTCCCGTGGTCTGTCGCTCTACGAGGTGAACGCACAATTGAGTGCTATTACATTGATCAAATCCGGCAATGATTCGATGGTGGTTGCTTGATTGGTTTGAAGGAATCTGGTTCTGTTCGCGTTGTGGCTGCGTCGCAAAAAAAAAACAGCACCGTACAAACATGGGACGTAACGTGGGGTGGCCAACCGTTCGGAATCGTCGTTTTTTGTGCACGTTGTCTATTTTCGGTGTTGCACGCCATGATGCACACTGCATACAGCAGCTTCGATGGCAAAGTGCAGCAGCAACCATCATGTGATGGTGGTAGAATGTATGTATGGGTTGGTTGGTTGGTTTTTCAAGCCCACTATTTAGCTACCTTCTATTGACTTGTCTCTAAATGGCCGTATGAAGGCGAGGGACCTTCACATCGCTTCCAACAAGAATTTATGGGGTCACAACGAGAGCAGTTGGAAGATTACATAAACATTTCCGGGCACTCTATTCACTTTTCTCGCAAAATGCAGCTCGAAATTGAGTGCCTTCGTTTTGGGAAATACATGTACGCGATCACGATCTACGGTGATCGATGTTTAAAATATTTTTGTGTACTATCTTATGTAAACACACTAGCCCACTACTGAAGGTAGAAAGTGTTATTGTGCTTTACATATTGATTTTGTTTATTCACACTGCCCAGAGCATCAATCAACTATCGTTTATCGATTATCACTTCCAATTTTATTATCACCTATTTCGCACCTTCTAAAAATGAGTTACTTCCATTTGCTGTCGCATTTTTTTTGCATCTCAACACTTTGCGAGCAACAAAATGCGCAAATACATAATGTTGTGATAGCGTTTGCTATTTGCCATCAAATTGATTGTTCACACATTTTGTTCCCCCCTTGGACAAAGGGCTGCATCGATCAACTTTTGCAAGCAATTCGAATTCAAGTGCACAATCACACCACAAACTCAACAGCCATCTCCGAGCGAAAAAAAAACCAGCTTGGATCCTGAAGTGTGACACCACAAAGGAATTGCAGCACCCAGCGAGTACGGTGCCCTAGCTCGCTTGCATAAGCACCCGGTCGCCCGGTGGAAAGTTTTCCGAGCCGTTTGTTCTTGGGGTTTTTCTTCTTCCACTTCCATTACATAACCGCTCGAACGCGCGCGCGAGGCTAGTGCCGTAAAAGATTAATTAATGTGCAGTGCACGTCTGTGATTCGAATAAACGCAGTTTCTGCTGGATTTCTCGGGCGCGGATTTCTCGTCCACGGCGTAATTGATTGGCGAATCTGCCAGCGTGTACACAAATCGTAGCATAGTTTTTCGATTCTGTTTTAAGCATTTTTGCATGTTTTTTCCCATGCTTAGACGAAAAAAAAAACAAAGTTTTGCACTACTTGTGTGTATGTGCATGGATAGGAATTGCATACACACCGAGGCATATGCAACAATGCAAGGCTCTAGTATGGTGAAGGTTGGCACGCAATGTCACCAAAATTTGTGGCCTGCAAAAGGTGCTCGTGCTTGAACTCGATGGTTAAAAATTTTTCCTACATTCGCGGTCAGTTCGTTTTTATCACAACAAGAACGTAGAGTTGTAACGCACAAAAATAATCGAACATTTGCACCGATATCATTACGCGAGTGCAATCATATGCACTCTCTAGGGCGATTGTTTCGGTGCGCGAAAAAGAAAACCACGTACCACCGTCCACTCACGCACCACCAAAAGCCCGGTACCGGTTCGGTTCGCCAAAAGTGCCATCACTTTGTTCGATCACTGACGGATGCCGACTTAAGCTGCGACAATGATGAAACGCACCATTCGCGAGAGCCCCAGCCAGTCATCGGGCACGTTGCACAGTTTTGCATCGCTCGAACGAAACCACCGCGGGAACGGAAGAGCCAACCGAAAGGCAAACAGACCGTTAATGAAGATAATGATGGGAGCGGCCACTCGCGGTGTCCCAGAGCCCTAGCCACGGCCAAAATTGGGGAGGAGAAAATGGAGCCAAAAGCGAGAGAAACGAGCAATAGGGGCCAGGTTTACGGGACCCGAATTTCACATGCGAATTGAGACGAATGTGTATTGGCAAAGCGACATAATCACCCAAAAACGCACCAGCATAACGCGAACGAAAATAACAAGAACTGTGATTCAACACGACGACGACGGATGGAACGGGCGTTCCGCAGCCATCGTCGCACTTCTGCTGGCGGTTGCGATGCTTTTGCTTCGATCGTTCGCAGCGGCGGTACCGACGATCGACAATTCCGCGACTCGCGACTATGCTGTTCGAAACTATTCGCGAAAACACGCACGCATCAACGGATATGCAGCACACACAAAAAAAAATGGCAGCAACGGAACGAACTAGGCTAGGGAAGGTTTCCGCGAGAAGAGGCGCGAGATGAGAGTGCACCCGCGGCGAATGAAGGTCTGCAGATTCGACGGGAAAACGTGCGTACGGTTCTCGAAGGACGGCGGAAAAGGGATGAACCACACGCGCCCGCACACTCACACACACACACGTACACCAACGCGCGGTGGGTTATGCACGTACGCACGCACGCACGGACGTAAAATCGAACGAAGGAACTCCGGTGGCCGGAAGAAAACGGATAGAACGGGAGCCCCAACTTGCTCTGGCTACGGCGCGGTTTTGAATGACGACGCGAACCAGCACGGAGCGAACCGAACCCCGCTGAGTTTCGCTCGGATGGGGCCCGTCAGCATCTCACACAACGACGGCTATGTTGTAGCGGTTGGGGCCGTCCCGTGTCGCACGACGACGACGACGACGATGACGGGTGGCTGCGAGCACCGATCGGTGCACGCACACAGCCCAGCCAGACCGATTACATTTCGTCGCGTGTTCACGCTCGCCGCCGGATGGGTGGAGCGCGTGTGGTATCGCGGCCCCATTAGCCGGGACCCACCATACCGGCCAACCGACCCACCGACCCACCGATCTGGACACCCGCACCGTGATGCGTGCAATCGTAAATGTTTGTAGCACCGGCTGGCGAAGCGGAGCATTGCGCCTGCTCGAAACCATCCGGTTGGTCGCGCGACATCCGAAGTAGACCCCCAAAGCTACCACCTCCTGCGGGACACCCAACGCCTCGCCTGGGTGGCGTGGTTTATTGATGTCCTCCCGTCTAGGACCCGTCTGCTTGTGTGTTTTGGAATCTCCCCACACCCACAACCAAAACCCGATTCTCGAGTTGCGCTCGATGGCGTCATCGACTCGGCCAGTGTTGCGTACCGAACGGTGGTTGTGTCGTCATCATTTCTCCTCGCACGCCACCGATGGCGAATGGTGGAGCAAACACCAACAATCCCTTCCATTGCGTCATCATTACTTCGGCAGGATTGCTGTCAGTTGCCTCGAATCGAAATGTTTTCATTTTTGACGTGCTGTCTTAATTTTTCCGAGATGGTAGGAAAATTTGTTGACAAAAAAACAGCAACAAAAAAACAAAAACAATAATGAGCTGCGAATGGAAAGCTAGCACATAAAAGCAAACAGTTGTTTATTATGCAAAACACGCAAAGATTACCACCTTTATCTGATAAATTAATTGCAAGTACACTTCCTCGCAGTGCCATGCCGGTTTTCTCTTTCCCTCGCCATGTTGTTACAGATTGCTCTCCGACGCACTGCTTCCACACAGAAATGCCGGGTTTCCCTTTTATTTCTCGTTCTTTTCATACGTTTTACTCTTTTCCACCGAGCGCAAAGAAGGGATAGAGAGCTTACCTCTGCTGCTAGATAGTCTGCAGCTTTTGGGACCGTGGGAAATTTCCGCTAGCTCCAGAGCTCTCGCTGAGAAATCGCCACCACCGTTTCTCCTAAATGGGAACATTTTCCGAGAAAGGATCGTAGCTAGTTGGACTATGTTTGGGGGAAAATTGTTACTTTCAATCATATTGCGATGCTCATCTATGCTTCACTCTGCTTTCATAGCTAGCCGAGAGCCATACAGCCATGAGAATACGATCACAAATAAGAAGAGTTTCCGCGACACACCAAGAATTGATGCCAGGACCTGGTTTCACTTTTACACTACCAGCGCTCTGAGAGAAAATTGGAAATCTTTACGGAGCACGATTGGGAAATGTTTACATAAAAAAAGTTTCGATCTCCTTGAGGCTCCACATATTCACTCTCACTTTGGATCGTGTCGTGACGCTGGAAACGCTAGAAAAGTGTTGGTGTAGACGAGAAAGACAGGGATTGCTTCCAGCAACCCTTGGGACCTCTGGAAAACACCCTGTTCGGGATTGCCTTGCTCACATTCTTGGTTGCGCTCGGATTGGCGAGCTGCCAGAGCTTGAACGTGAGCGAGCGTGAGATGGTCCTAGCTGAATCCTTTGTGTGATTGCATCACGTGATCAGCTTGCACTTTTTTGACATCAGATTTCTCTCCGAGCAGTTTGCGATAAAAGGAATATTTATTGATTGCATGTGAGAGGAGGAAAAGGGGATAAGCTGGAACTAGGGCAACTATTGCAATGATTTAATAGAACAACCGAAATGTGATGCAATGATTATGATAGATTTTTTTCTCTTTTGGTGACAAATGATGTTTTAATATTTCCGAATGAATCATGAACATATCAGAATACATGTTAGTTGCTTATTGTGGTAACAAAAATTTCTATACAGATCGTTTTTGGCATGTTTCACAGACACAGAAGCTAAAAGTATGGTATTCTTAAAAAATTGCTCAGCATTACCCGAGGGATAGATTCATTCAGACCTTAAAATTTTGCTACGTCAGCGAGAAACAGCGGCGTTAAATTTCATCAGCCTGTCAAACTGTCATCGTTCGATTCACAACGAATGCAACAAAAAGCACCAGAGATCTACCACTGGTGCTTTCTTTGGGGTACAAAACACCCAACAACACCCAGTTCAGTCTCGGGTTTTCGAATCTTTTGAACGGCGAAATCGTTAAAGCATGATTCGCGATGTCTATACATCGTTGAACCAAACCTTCAAGCCAGACGGTGATTAATGCTCAGATAAAACCATGGTGAATGTGTGTTGTAGACAACTCGTTCGAATAACAGCATGTGTAAGTGATGAAAAATGATGAAATAATGCTGCAAAACGGCCTGTTCCGCACGGAAAGCCTCTCGTATTTCACAATGCTGACGCAAAGGGCGATTGGAATCGTACATAGCTATTAAGGGATGATGTTAGATTCCAAGTTACCTAGAAAGATCTCACAGATTGGCATTGAATATCGCTGCAACAGATGACCAAAAGTCGTTGTCAAAAAACATCGAACCAGACTGTTATGTTTTGTTTTCTTACTCTTAAGTGCCAAATGCGAAAGTGTTTGTAATGGCCGTGGTTTTGCACACCGGTTGCGTTGGCTGAAAAGGCGCACCGACATACGTGACGTCTCGCATGAAAGCACGAAAATTGAGATTGATGACTGGACCAATGTTTGCCCCACTCGCCAAAAGGTTTCTGCGAAGTATCTATTGCAGGTCCAAATACAGAACTGACCAATGGGTGTGACAGCGTTTTGGTTCGATAGGTAAATGTTGTTAAACGACTAAATAACTGGCGCGTGATAAATTTAGTCCAGCAACATGAAACCGCCTTACATGCCAACGTTTATTTGGTTTTGGGTTTAGTAAATGCCCTTGGTTTATTTTCCACGAAAAAGAACACCTGTATCTGTGCATAAAATCCAACACATTATTGGTATGAAAGTCACGAAATTTGTTCAAATGGAGATTTAGAATTTTGAGTGATATCAACATGATCAATGCGATATTCATCGGTTGAAGTGAAATTCGATTCATGTCAACTTACACTGGTGTGCTAGAAGCGATCGATATCTGATATGTTGTTCTTTGTCATATCATAAATTTTGTCGGATACTCAAAGCAATGTGAGTAGGAAAAACCAAGCCATCAGATCATATCATATTTTATACCCATACTTTTGGTATGTAAATATAATTTTCACATAAACACTTGTGACACTCACAACATAAGATTGATTTTTATTGGTATATCCTTTCAGTTGCTGGAAGAAGAAGCCATAGGGTGCTGCTTTCTGAAGCAATTCCATAACAATTCAGCCTTTATTAATGCAATGCCTTCATAAATTTTACCAAGCAAAACCTACTTTTATTCACACGCCCGAAGGCGTATTACATAATGCCTATGTTAAATTGCTAACATAATGACATCGATACCTTACGCATAAATGTGATGCACGTTCGGTAGCCGTGGCAGAGGAAAACCCGAAAAACGAAACAAATTTTGGGCTGGAAACAGAAAAGCCATTCAAAATGGAATTTAGGTGAGACAAAATAAAGTGCAAATGCGAGACACGGTATGATGGCGTGCCGAGAAGCAAATAAAAACAAGAGTCCGATCTAACGAAGGGAATTGTAGCCTTTTGCTATCGCCGGTGTAGGGAGACAAGAATCCAGCAAGCTGTGGAATGGGAAATCAATTCTATGACCACCACAAATTTTTCTTCCTCCCTGCATCCGGCGATGAAATACGCAAATGATATTAAGGAATTCTCTTCTGCCATTTTTTGTTTCTTCAAAGGACAAAAAATTAGAAATCTCAATAGCAAAGTAAACACGACAAAGTGTTTTGTATAAAATACAATAACTACGATGTAACATTAACGCATTGTCGTTATTTTTTATTCCACTCGAGGGACCTCACGAGACGATGGGAATGTAGTAATGAGGGTAGATCGTGAGGCGGAGCCCGACCAGCACGATTCGGTGCGTTTTGTTGTTGTGGCACTAGCTTCACTTCCTTTTCCATCCCATTGCCATTCATTGCTAACGAAGGTCTAATACGTTTCGTCCTACTGCGGCACTAATGGTTGGTGTATGTTTTTTGCTTTATGGAAGCGAGAAAGCCTTTCTCGCCGTCGTCTGATTGCGATCGCGGGAGTATGAGAAGCAGGATGCCTATTTTTCCTTCGTGGTAGAAATATGCGCTTCGTATTTCTTACGATACACGGGAATAAAAAGGGGCATAACCGAAGGCGTCCAGAATGGTCACATTATCATAAATCGCATGAAGGAAACGTGGAAGCCAATTGTCGTAAAATACCACAAAATAATCAATTATGGTATTTGGGTAAAAATGCTTTTCGCCACCAGACAAGGAATCAGAATGTTAGATTATTTCATCATATAATGTGTTTTATTAGAAAGCAATTACATTCTTGTTTTACAGCTTCGACAAGTTAGATTGAATACTCTGGGCCGTGCAAGACGATTTGTGTGTGTTCCGTCAAATGTACCTAATAACTTCGCCATAATGAAAATCATTATAATAATTCAGTTTGCTCAGCTGTGCACTTGCTCATAAGCTTAACCAATAAACAGATAAAAAAAATACGGCGCAAAGTTTCTCCAGCACATTTGCCATCGAGCGTCGATCGTACGATTGGAAACTACCACCGTTTCGTGAGACCCCAAAAACCGGTTGTCCAAAAAGCGAAATCAACGTCGAACATGAGAGAATGCGGCATCAGTTGAATAACAGCGAAATGTAACTCCAAAGGAGAAAGAGATAATCGAATAAAAACGAAACGGTATATGAAGAAGAACTGCCCCTTCGACTAGTTTTTCGTCATCCAGCAAAGCTCAAGTACAGGTGCCGTGTGTGTTCAAACTTTATTCTCCACCGTTGGCGCCTTCATCGTTATATTCGCCAATCACGGTGATGTTTGAAGATGACGAAAAATAGTGACATAATACGCGAATCCACGTACCAGTCCACCCAAAATCGACAACCCTTTCAGTGCGCCAACAGACAGAATGGTAACACCAGTGACAAGACAAACTACGCTCTTACCCAGCAATGGTAAATTCGAAAGTCCCAGCCACAACGAAACCCACCGCCATAGCCGAACGACGACAAGGTTCAATAAGAAAAAAAATATTGATCTCATTTAAAATCATCCAGCCATTCGTACCGAACGGCGTTTGTTAGAAATATACGGCTCAGGTAGAGTAAATGGCGATACGTGACTCGTATGGACTGAACAGCTCGTTCGTGGTTGATGAGTTCACTCACAGATGTCGCAGTCACTGGTAGATTCCGCAGGAGGTCACGCGCTCGCCGTCCTACATCTTGACCTATACCAAACGATATTCTATTCTGCGTGCTCACCTCAGAAACTGCGACAAGATCTCCATCACGTGCAAGTGCGGCTCAGGGTTGGGCAAGCGAAAGGAACCACTGTGGCAGCCGGTTATGAGCACCGCTGGTATGAGAGAGTTTGATGAGGGAACGTGTGAAACTGCTGCGATTTTAACAACTGCTTCCAGCAAACGGGTGTCGACTTTGGCGTCCCAAACCGGGCGATGGAAGGCGAGTTATTTCCCGCAGGTGTGCCACAAGTCGTTACTGCAGCACAATGGCTTAACGAAACGGCGGTGAACGGGTGCTGCCATTGGTAGCATAGCGTCCTTGCTGGCGCCTGGCAGGGTGGTGGTTCCAATATTTGATTGATGCCACGCTCAGCCACGAACAAAAGTTCGGCACTGGATGTATCGTTCGAGTAAGTTTTCCCACAACCAACCGTCAGTCGATGTGTCGAAGGCTCCTGCAAACACGGTTGCCGAAACTATCTTCAGAGCTCGGTTTATCCTTACAGTGGAGTTAGCTTGTTCCTATCCTCGCTATCGACAACCGATAATGATGATGAAGGCTGCCACCCCGATGAGCTCTCGTCATGCCATGTAATAACTTAAAACGCTTCTGTGTTCCTGTGCTCGGAAGCACCATTTTGTTTTTCCCTCTCGTCGGTTTAATCAACCGTTTCCCTAAGAAATGCAGTCGGGAAAGTTTAACTCCCTCTGGCAGCTGTCGAGAAGGTGAAGCACGCTGCTCGAATGCTGCTTTAGCCATCACGATCGATTGGTCCACCCGTTTACGTCAACGAGGCCGGATCTTCGTTGGAAAACCGATGTGTCAGATGGTTTGCGGTCGAGCAGGCGGTGTTGCCGCAAAACTCGATGATTCCTTGCGGTTTCGACTTGTTGTTTTTGATTAGTGGCTTTCGATGGTATGGAACCTTTAGCTTGCTTACTTTAGCCATAAAAGCTTGATTTTTCCTGCCCTGACCTACGATTCGACTCGGGTCGGTAAAATATAGCAGATCACGCCACCCTGCATGGCTGATAGTCCCACACGGGTGGAAAAACTAATTTGCTAAAATATTATTTATGAAAGCACAACGGGTGGAAAGGGTTAATATAAATAAAACCCATTAATTAGATTGCCATTAGTGGGGATTTATCAGACCGTGCGCAGCGGACGCCGTTGTATGTCGGGTTCGCTTCTAACCTCAAACGCCAAGGAGTTAGCAGCCATAAGGGAAGCAGCAATCCCTAAAGGAAAGAGGATATCAAAGGCATTCATGCATTCGGTTACCGAGGGATAACTCTCGATGGGAAGCGTCCACCGGGGAATGAAGGATGTTGACGCGGGACGGAAGGTAAGTGTGAATCGTGCAAGATGCAGGATTTGATATCGAAATGGGCACGCTTCGGTAGAGGGTTTAGTGTGAGGATCTGCTTTTATTTGGGATCTTTAGTGGAATTAATCGGTAGATTGAGCGGCACAGAGCAGCACCATGGCCATCAAAACTTGACTCACGAGTCTGAACACTCGACCGGATCCTTTACTGGATCTTTTTTTCTACATTTCAATCTCAGAAAGCTTTCCGGTAGATTTCAATTATACGAATAAATAATTCATCTTTACCACCGACTCATACGAACTAAGGCGAGATAAAAGCGTTGCAAGCGTCTGCGGTAAGTCAATATTTTCAAGCTAATTGCAAGAAATGTGAATGCCCTATACGTAGTAATAAACAATTTACAATCTTGATGCATCGCAAGAGGTATGATAAAAACATGTGTTGTATTATTTTAGATAAAAATTGAATTAATTATTAATCTTTGACCGTTTTAGAATCTGAGCTTTAATCAGATATGTACATCTTTGTCTATTATTTTGTAATTTTCAGATCCTTAATAGCAATCATGAGTGCTGTTACAAAACATTTGTACGACACGGTACAAAGTAAGTCGCTGACAAGATGATTTCAAATCCTGTCTACCAAGTCGTTCATGATGTCTAATTATTTTTAACTAGCGAAATATCTGTGTAGTGCCCTTAATGAATTCAGTAAAGGAAGAGGCGGTAATTATTCTACCGTTTGAAATTAATTAGCTAATTAATAAAACTACTTAACCTCAACACCTGGTCGTGTCGTTCGAACCACTTGGAAGGACACGAACTCTCTACCTAAATTAAACAGGATTATGAGAAGGAACGGATCCATTTTAGAAGATATACTGGTGTAGGGCAAGAATTATCGGAGTTAGATTTGCAATAAGCGATATATTATTATCATTGATATAAAAACTAAGAATACATAACAATAAAAAAAATCCCTAGGACATCATTTCTTGCTTTTTATCCGTAAAATAACGGATTCAAAAGAATGAGCAATTTACGGTTGATTCTGTTTAATTTCATTCCACAACAAAGAATTGCATGATTACGGAGGTTCCATCCAGCATGCAAGGGATGTGACATAAAGAGATTTTATTTTCCCTTTTCACTTTCTAACCCTTTACCAGCGGTAGTTTAGTTGCTGGCCAGATGGTGGCAGATAATTACCGCAAGATGAAAGCACACCGCATTGAATAAAACATGTTATTTTAAGAACAAGCATGAAACCACGAACAAATAAATTTTTCCATTTTCCAGTGGCCATTATCGAGAGAGAATGAATCCCGCGGGGGCTTGGGCATCCCGAAAAAGCGCATTAGCACGAAAAAGTGCGAGCTATCCCAAGGCAATGCAAGCAACTAACCAATTTAAAATCAATCTCAATGCTAATCAAGAGCTTCATCAACGCTCGCGGTCTCCGAAACCACATGCCGTCCATCGCCCTGCCGGTAGAGGTTGGGAACCACCCAGTTTACCGAATTCTTTGTACTTCTGCTGACGAAAATGCAATACAATGACGGCATAAAAAGCACTAAACCGTCCCGTACGCTTCAATCGTTCTAGTTTCTGATCAGCCGAACCCTCCCTGCCGGCTGGAACCATAATAACATTTACATTTATTAACGTCAGCATAATGTTGTTCGAAAACACGCTATCTGATTTCAGTTTTCAACCATCGGTAAAGAAACAAAAAAAATTAAATGCACCTAAACGCAAGTATACAGTAGGGACGCTTGCAAACCAGAACGCAGAACGCCTCGAGTGGTAGCATGATTTTGATCGAAGCGCAAGATTTTATTATTCAATTGAATCGAACGAGTTTGGCTTGTTATCCTTGACGGATGGGTTTACGAACGGTACGTCCCATTCCTCCCATGCAAACAACCCTGCAGGCGTTGGTGAAAAGTATAACAAAACAACAGTCCAGTGCAATGGCTTCGCAGGCAGCATGGAAGCATTCACTCGAAAAACTCGTTGCAACTCGGTTTGAACCATCGAGAAATACGAGAAGAAGAGACAGAAAATACCCACGTTGGCTGGTATGCCCTCCGGCGGCAGAACATTTATGCAACGAAAAAAAGGATGTGCAACATCCGTTACCATACCGATGCATCCTGTACAGGTTTAGAACGAGTTGGGTAATTGAACTACATCGCCAAATCTTCGCCATCCGCTGTCACAAAGGTGACACAAAGGAATTATCCCTCGTTCATCCGAACCAAGGGGAGTGTTATTGTTTTTCGTAGCGTATTATTTTTGTATTGTTTATCCTTTCGACCGGTGCTTCCCGCAGTGCTGCTGTCGTTTGTAGGGTTAGAAGAATGATAATACGGACGATGATATCGTTCATTTTGTGTTGGCATTCTACTACACAAGCAGCTCTCTCTTCGCTATGAAACGCCACGGGATATTTTGTCGACAGGAAACAGAACTTGCACTCAGATGATGGTTGAGTATTGTTGAAAGCTTTTCTTTTTGTCTCTGTCATATATCAACCTAAACGAGGGTCCATGTTGAACGATTTAGATGTACTATGGATTATTAGCTGCAGGACGATCTGGACGTGATTAGATGAATGATACAAGAGCACTGAGCTGTCTTGATGCAACCTAAGGCACTTGTACACAGTATACAAAACTATGAATGTATTGTTGATGCTTTGATAATTTATTTAAACGTAGCGAATACGATAACCTATCATCAAGCATAATTATCACAAATAATCAAGCTAAAATTGCAACTGCTTCACATCTTAACGATGGACGTTAAATTATACACCTTTCTATCTATGAATTGAATCAGCTCTACATCTACTAAAAAAGAAGCGTCGGTTACCAATAGATCAGACACCGAAAACCTTCAATGAAGGTCATTCAAGGATTCGAAAATGCACACGAAGGTCATTAGCGAAGGCTACTTTGTGTCGAACGAGTTCCTTTGAAGGCCGTGTCTACTCCCAGATAGCTGATTTTATGTCCCTGCTGACTTTCCTGTCAACTTGCTTGAATGATGGTTTTGTGACAACTTGCAAGCTACATCGCCTCTCCCAAAAGGCACGTGAATGATGCTATCGCAAGAGGGTGAAATTTAGTGACTAAAGCTTTGACAAGTCATGATAATCCTGACTAGCGATGAAGCTTTCTCTGCACTGCAATGCAGCTTTACTTCGAACCACTGGAAAGGGAAGAGGACGTGTTCTCGCCTGTTGCAAATGTAACGGGTACAACATTTGATGCAACCGATACTGCAGGCCAATAGCATCCCCGGTCGTTTTATGCTGCATTTGCTGGAAAGGTGACCTTGCCGTCACCTTGCTACCCAACGATATTAACTATGCACAAAGATATCCATCCCCGGTAGTGGGTTGTAGGTTCTGCGCACAAGGATACATGGGTCAGTACATACAGTCGAGCCAAGATGGATTCGATGGTACGGATTGTGGCCAACACGGGTACCATTTGAACATGAAAATGAGCATATTCACTTGTCACCTCGAAAAAAGTACCAACCTAATATTCGAGTACTCAACTTGTGCAGCGTAGCAACATATAATTGAAATCTACAATTCATAAGGTTCAATTAGCCTCAGTGGCCGGTGGAAAGACGTGTATATTCGTTCGAAGCGCTTTTAGTCGTTACACATTTTACACCGTCATGAAATGGTGGGTTCGTTTTTTCCAGCGATAAGCAAATGGATTTCTATTGCAAGTCATATGCTTCCGTCGGAAGTTATACGCCAAAATTTACTTGACAGTGTTACATATTTGAAGGAATTCACAGTTACACTGTTAAGAGAAAAGTGGAAAAATATTGCCCTGATAGTATGAAAATGTGCATAAAAGTTTAATCTCAGGCGCATAATTCTGAACGATTTTATCAAAACTAAATAATAATACTAAACAACAATACAACCATATACAATTTTAAAAATCAGAAATTCAATATGAGCACTCTCGTTTCCCCAAACAAAAACAGCTTTGTTGTAAGAGACCTACCACGATCTCGCATCTCCCGAGTTATCAAGCCTGCAATACAAAGTTACAGACCGTGCACGATGAAAGCGACATCTGACACTCGCACTGAAAAATGATCTCTTCACTCGATCGCGATCTTTTAATCAGCATTGAGGAAAAAGTACTGGAAGAGGTTATATCTACGCACCAATCGACGCAGACCCAACCCGGCGTAGATTGTGTGGTATCACTTTCGCCGCAAGGTCTGATTGCTATTGTGGCTATTATACGCAATGAAAAAGGCAACATGCCGTCGCCAGACACCTTTGTAAAAAACCATCAAGCAAAGAGTGACCGTTTTGACTGAAGTCACCCTATATGGTTTGGATTTCGGCATTTGCTGTTATAGGTCTAAACAAAATTGATATTAAAGTACGAAAAAAGCCAATATTATTATATATTATCTTAGCGTCTTGTTCAAAAAGCCAATAAAATATATTATCTTGTTCATAGCGTTGATAACCGTGGATGGCAGATTAGGAGGAATTAGTGTCAACTAAGGTTACATTTTAATGTTGTTAAAAATTATTATACACTCAGTAAAATGACGTATTTTCCAAATATAAATGCAATAAGTTTTTATGGATGAAATATTTTCGAATATTCCAATAAATATTGATCCAAAATCGGCCCTAGACATCATTCATATTACATCTCTATTGGGAGTGATGCGAAACGTGCAGTTAGACACATAGCGAGTCATAGGAAAAGTCGAAAGAAAAAAGGAACAATGTGTTCATACACCTTTGTGTACGACTAAACACGCGGCCGGCACGGACGTGCACGTTAGCGTTACGTAACGAGTAATAGTACATTTGAACAGCAGAAGCAAAAGAAAACGTTCCCATTCACCGTGCTCGTGAGTTTCGCGGCCTCCCTCAGTGGGGGTTCTCACACACCGTTGCGTTCTGTTCTTAACGCTGCAACTCTACTCGCGCGATGTCGTCCTTCACTTCCGCCCGTCATTTGCTCCACCAGCCTAGCCAACACCATGTCAAACTCTTCCCGGTCCGCCACCATCCAGTATGCACCGGTCACGAGGTGGAGGATTTCTTTTTGCATTCCTCCCCATCCAAGCGAAGTCACGTGTTGCACTTGCAGTCGGTGCATAACACACGCATACAGCTCAACGATCGCCGCAATCAACGAAACACGTAGGCACAACGTTCCGGATCGCAAACTATCTGACCGGACTGGGGGGGTGCATGGGCTTGCATCTGAAACCGCCTCGGTGCATGCACCACTACGCAGCCACACAAGCAAAAGCCGGTGGCAATTGCACCACCACGACCGTCTGAGGTACGATTCGTTACATCGAAGCGAACACGAGGCACCGAAGTTGTCCAGAATCACTGATGACTTTTGTTTGTGCGTTTGTGTTAGCGGATAAAAATTTCATTTTTTGAACACATCACAATGAAACGTAATAGCATAAATGTGCCTTCATAGATTATTTCTGTCACTAAAACTATGCACACACGCCGGCGTATGTGCACGTCAGAAGTTGATTCTTCCAAAAGCATGATGAAGTTGTTAAGAGTAGCGAAGAAGATGTGTTGTACCGGTATGACGATATTTCGAGCCGATGGAGAAACTTCCAAAACTTGTTTTTCACGTTTCGTTTTTTTACTGTTTTTCGTTTATCTCCGTGCTTCATTCGTTTTGTCAAGCTCGTCTTGAGACCGTGAATAGCTGTTGGTAACTTGTTCTCGATTAACGTCAAAAATATACATTGTAAGTATCGCAATCTGGAGAAATTGCTAACATTTTCACGTCAAAATTGTTAGCTGATTTATTGGAAATATTCGATTCAATGAAGCGCAAAAATTTTTTTTTAGTACCAGATTTGAGTTGCTAAAAGTAATTCGATTGTACACAAAGAACGATCCGTAATACTTTGGTATTAGAATCCTATCCATAGCTTCAAATTATGATGGAGGCATAAGTTTTCTCTCACTCCATTTGTTACTAATTCAATTTGAAGACACTATCTTTAGTACTAACTCTTATCAATCAAGCCGTTGCGATATTAATCCGGTAGAGCACGAGTGGTAGAGCCATCAGTTGTCATGAGTTCAATGTGAGTAATCGATAACAATGAAAGCTATTTCGAGGTACATCAGCGTAGCGTACGCTACGAAATATCGAAGATGAATAAGTCCTGAAGTCTTGTCTTTTAGGTAGGTAGAAATCTATTAATTTATGTAACATGCTGCTTCTGATTGACATATACCTTAGGCCAGGTGTGTGCAAGGAAATCATGCAGCTAAATAAAGCACATATCGCGAGAAGAAGTTGTTACCGGTTGATTTCAACCGAAACAAGAAAATCAAAACACATAGTATACAATTAGCATTAGTTAAAGCTAAGAATTGTCTGCTTCACGTATAGGGTTTTTCGATCAGGAATACAATCATTTCACTATAAAATATTACGTTCTAGATCATCAACACATCCCATCCAAGTTGCTTGAAAAGTTTGCTGGTATAATTCGTAGAAAAGCTTGATGCTGCTCAATAAAATCATCGATCCCATCTTCTTCGGTAGAGACACAAGCTTTGCACAAGCGATTGCGGTTGTACAAAGGTGCTGCCTGTGATTGTGTCGTTGCCGTATAGTCTCAGGAACTCGTTTGTTAATATTCTATAAAATTGATGGGCACGATTTCTCATCGTTAGCTATTTTCACCCACCAAAACAGGCGACAAATCATGCACCGCAACCAGGCGACGGTGGCGGCTCTGGCTCATAAATGGGGAAAATCTTCGATCTCAAAAACATCCCCTTTTAGAAACAGCTATGAAACGCGCATCGCCAAGCCGACATTCGTTTCCGGTGCGAATAAGAAGAATTTTCGAGAACCAATTGCACCCCGTTCCAAAAGGAAGGCGCCAGAAAAACAAGACGATAAAATTGCACGAAGAGTGGCCGTATTTTGTATTTCAAGGAAAGCAGAAAGAACGCTTTCAAACCACCATGGCACAGAAGGCTCGCACGAAAAAACGGAAGATATGTTAGAGCTTTTACTAAGCCACGTTTATAGCGTCTCTTTCGTGGGTGCGTGAAGCTATATTTTAGCCTCGTTTACACTTCATACCGTTGCTTTGAGGCGAAAGTTACAAATTAATGGCATCTGAATTTGGTTATGAGCCCCATTTACGCCACTTTGAATACCGTCTCCGGCATGGCTCAAAACTAAGAACGGACAGTTGCCAGCACTTCAATTCATTTTATGATATACTTTATGTATATATTAATTTTATAGATTATTGATATTCGTTGCACAAAATTTACATTACGTAGCTAAAAGCTAAAAACCAACAAAATGTGAATGGTAGTTATGCAAACTCAGAAATAAAATCAAAAGCAATTGAAAAGATAAGTAAACACACTAATCTGTGAAGCTCCATTGATTCTTTTGTATTACAATCGGATTAAGAACGTTAAATATCCGTGATAATCGGAATCACAATTGATAACATAATTAGGATACAAAACCAATACCATAAACAGCACGTCAGTGAACGTGAAAGGTCTGTTTATACAGTGGAACGAGGAGGTCGAGCAGGAGAGAGCACAAGCCGAATGAAACACGAATGATAAGATGAGCCTCTGTCAGGGAAGTCATTTCTATCGGTGCGCCTCGTGCCAATCCAACCTTGTCGACCAGTTCGTAGTGAAGCGAAGTGGATTAGTTAGCTAAACGTAAACATTATCATCCCATGACGGATGTTGATAGAGGCCCATTATCACCATCGGGGGAAGTGAAACAAATAAACAAAACAACAACGAAAAAGTAGTAAAAAAAGCAGATGCTGGTACGAGCGAAACTATTTTCTACCATGCCACCAGCCGTAGGCATCGGTTTTTCATCTGTTCTAGCTGTTAATACACATGCTAATCGATGGCAAAGAAGAGATGATAGAGGTTTTTTTTTCTTTTTGAGAATTTATTCTGTAGAAGTTACTGGATATGATACGTTTTTATGTAATTTAAAACACATTTATAACCAAACGCTGTTATCTGTATATGGTTTCAAAAACCAATATCTGTTTTTGTTAGTCATTGTGGCCTGAAATCGTAAGGGTGTTTATGTATAATTTATTCGAGAGGTTAACACTAACAGATTAACAGGTTAAGAAGTCAAACATAATCCATGACGCTATTTGATTAGCTTTACACATATGGTATGTGTTTGTAAAATTGAGTAGAGCAAGTGATAAAGCATGTTTGGAAGAACTAAGAACTCGGTTTTGTGTTGAAACTTTCAATTGTAAAAAAAAATACTTCCAGCAAACCATGCAAAACTGTGAATCTTATTACTTACAACAGCAGATTTGTAAGAAAACATTTCAAATGAAAAAAAAACGAAAATAGTTTTAGACTGATAGCGAAAAGATGTCAGATAATAGGATGTTCAACGTGCCTGGTTTCATGCTATCTTTTACCCATTGAAGTTGAGTTGGTGAGCATACTAAATCTCAATTGAATAATCGGAAAGCTCTAAGTTATCTCCCTAAAATTTAATGAAACCGAACCTGAGATGCTGCGTAAATTTCAGCTGGGTTTACGATTCTGATTGCTATCATAAACCATTTCAAAATACACCCCCACGATAAATTAGAATTACATTATTCCACGACTTTTAGCTCGTAAGACGTGTACACCGCCCGCTAAGTAGATACAAAGCGATTCAAGCACTCAAGAATATGTAATGGTTTTGGTATAGGATGAGATCCATGAAAACATAACTCAGTAGTAACAATCATCTGAAACTACCGATGCATATCTTCTAGGTTATCGAGCGTTAGCGTTCCCCTTGCGCTTGTGTTAGGCCGGAATCGTGAAATACCCTTTTTGGAAAATAACATTTATGCTTTTTTGATAAAGATCACTTGTTACTAGCTGGCATCTGAAAACACGGTACACCCCTGCCTGCCTTCTCTCGCCAGATTCCGTATTCATCGCCATCACAGGTATATTCAAGCAAAACATACACAGCGGAAACCCAAACGTTTCGGTACACACCCGAGCGTCATGTGCCGTTATTCATGCACAACGGCATCTAATCGTCGCAGATCTTCGTCCTTTTCGGAGCGTTGGCTATCAAGCGAGCGACACGGAAACACCCGGGAAAGATAACGTTCGTCTTTATATCATTTGTCGGTTTTATATGCGTGTAAGGTCGTCTAAGAGTTCGATGTTGCGAATTCATAACGCGCTTGGTACGTTCGTTAACATCTTTATAGCGCCAAAACGGACGGACAAGACGACAATCAATTTCTGGAAAAGAAAAGATTCGCTTAGTGTCCGGGTACTTAAGGATAACATGTGAACCAGCGAGTCGTTTCTTCTGACAGAGAAAATAGCAGCTGTAGTTCACGTTCCTCACATTTTGGATCTCTACACAGTTCTGTGATGGAAAACCGAATTATTTATGGTTGCTGGCACATTTCATTTATTAGTTGCATAATCAGGAACAAATGCTGAAAACCAGCAGGATGTTTCGTAAATCTGAATCCGAATCGATTGAAGAATTATTTTTAACGATCTTTTGTTCATAGGCCCTGTAAATCTTCCTAAGAAAGAAATTAAACATGGCAAAGCGAAAAAAGGAGCAGACTCTATTGGAGCAAAACTTTGAACAAAATCTATTACATCCATTTTAAGTTTCGTTGGACATAGCACACAAAAACCTGTAAGCTTCCAACTCTGAGTTAGACCAATTTAATCAGTTTTTTTATCATAGATTCAATGCGTACGAAAACTTTGTCATTGATTTTTCTTGGCATTTACTTCTAGAATGAAAGCGAAAAGAAACTTATAGAAGAAAACAAATCAAATCATACAGCGATAAACCACTCTTTCTCTGCCGATACACTGTCACTTTTTTTGGATCTGGTGGAATGGGCGGAGGTGAATTCAATTGTATCAAATTGAAATGGATATCTGATTGGGGCAGATGAAAATGGAAAAACTGACAAACGCATACTCGTTTTTTACATGGTTCCGCATCATATACGATATGTTGCAGGACAAACATAACAAAGTGCAAAGTGACTACTATTGTGCAAAGAAAAAACTATCGAACAATCCAGCGTTATGTCGAACAACAATGAACAATAAAAAAGTAAAGTATACATTCACACCGAGGAAACGAAAATCTAAAATTATTATAAAGTATATATACAATATGTATGATCAAAATATCAAAAGTAAACGTTACTGTATGTAAAAATAAAGGAACTTTGTATATTGAGACAACAGTTTTATAAATACAAAAACCAAAAATTATAGCTATACAAAGGATGAAATATTTTTGTTAGAAGTAAATAAAATATTTCGAAAAAATAAAAAGCATGGAAATCATGTAAGAGCCGTGAACGAGATGAGACTCCTGATAATTGACAGCTGTCATAGAAGACACCTTGACGATATCTGTGGAAGTGCGTAGTCACGAAAAGAATATAGCTCCATTCCTGTTAGTAAAGCGAAGTGTCCATCAATATGACAGATCAATTTTAATGATACGATATTTATTTGATTTGCATTTTTGTACATTTTACGTAAGTTTTATGATGCTATGCATTTTAGTTTATTAAGTAAGGATATTTTATACACATTTATTTATACTAGATATCAAATATTACAAATTTGATTTATAACAAACTAATCATCAAAGAACCCATTCTGAAAAATAGAATTGAAGACAATACGGTTGAAAATAATATTGTAATTTTGATAAAACTCATATATAAACAGGAAGTATCATAAGCATTCTGTTACAAATACAGAAATCCTTGTCCTTCCATATTGATATGTTTTATCTATGCGTGATGAAGATACAAAAACTTTGCTAACTCATAGATAATTGAAATAATTTTTTCTATCAAATCTGCTCTACGCGTTTCAGTACCATCCAGAGCGCGTACACTCGATTACACGGTAATCATTTAACCAAGCATTCATAATCGATTATAAGCATTCACGCGTGTCGCGTTCTTCTAGAGATTAAGGTTAAGAATTCGGCTATCGATTTACGAAGTACATAAGGTGTGCGTGATAGTGCTCGATGACAAAAGCAAAAAATTGTATATCGGATGGTACTGGCAACGAATAAGACGATAAAACACCAATTTGTCGGTTTCTCTTACAACAAATCGCTCTGGGATACATATCTTACAGAAAATAAAAGCACGCCATAGGAGTTTGAATTGATATCACTTTCTATCAACCCAGTCACGTGTTAACAAGCGCCCAGAATGGAATTCCTACTTTAATACGAGCCCCATTTGCGCGATTAAGAAAAAACACATTCCGAAAGATGTACGATGGAGCGGAACATTTTCCGCATAACTTATTACTGTGGCTTCTCTTTGCTATTATTCCATACCTTACGAACTGCTGATTCGTCTCAATGATCTTCCTCGTTTTTTGACTATTGACGGGTGTTGGGAAAAGCTTGGCAAATCTACGCTCCGTCAAATTCAAACTTACAATAGCATAGAAGGGACCGTCGTAAGATTCTGAGAAGAAGCATTTCGAAGGCATCGTTGGGATACGTTATATTTAAGTGTGTTTTTTCATTTGCAAAAAAATGCAATGAAATTATACGTGACATAACTTAAAGCATATTAACATTCTAACAAATTTCGAGCCTATGGATTGGATTGGTGAATTTTATAGATCTTTGTACAAAAATAGAACCACATGAAAAGATAAAGAAATACATATGAAAAATTTTAGTTCTTCTTTTGAACGTTATTTTCACCAAATTTCTGTTCTGTATTTCATTCTGTACACAGCTGCCATGATTGCAATGTGACAAAAATGAAAAAGAAAATGGGCACACGGAATGGGATGAAAATAAATTCCCACTCGTTTACTTTCACTTTTACGCTCTGTTCGCGTGGTGGCATCGAAGGATATCATCTGAAGCATCGTTCCCATCTTCAATGGGACACATACCGGGATAGCTGGAATACAAAGTGGACTTGCGGTTCGGTGCAGGTAGATAGCTTTTATTGTATTTATTTGGCTTTCATTTTTCCTCAGCATCGATCGAAAGGTAGCTGGCTTCAAGCTACCATGCGCACGACATGAAATGTCGCTCCCTTTTCTGAATCGCACATCTTTTTCTCACCAGGTGAAGGAAAACGACAAAGAAATTTGAATCGTTCAGGTGCGATGTTTTGCTATTACAAGCTTATCACAGAGAAAAAAGCTGATATACTGACCTTCGATGCAAATATTGCTAACAAATAAATGAAACAAGTAATCGTTCGGAAGTAAAATAAATTACATCCCAATACCGATACTTTGGTCGCACAGTTTTATCTTACCCCTGCGCATGAGAACGTGTTTGCGTTTCAGAATAACCTAAAATATTTTGTTTAATATTCAAAATCACATCTCACCTTCATCGTATCTCAAACATCCGTATCTACGAGAAGTCATATCAGTAAGAACGTAGGGATTTCAATTCACACCCCACTACATTTATCAATTTGACAGCTGCCTGTTTCCGAGAAATGTCAGACAAACAACACATAGCCAAACACACGCATCGATGGAATTGCGAATCAAAAAGGATGTTTCATTCCTATGGCACTCGATCAAAGTGATTCTTTCAATCTTGAAAGACACACATTTTTGCCAAATATAAATGCGTGAAAATTTAAGAAAATGAAAAATGAAACCAAATTGTTTTCGACAATCTATCTTTAGCAAGTTTTCATTACATGTATGTACCTGAAACTTTTTTTAGTCATATTGAGCTAAGTATTCACATTTCCCAAAGACATATAAAACGCTACAAAATTAAGATTTAAACTGAGAAAGAATTTTCATTACTGGCAACCTCAATTCATTTGCACATTTTACACCTATGTTGATTACATACTAAATTAGTGCTCATGCTAAATATACTCAACATATAAAGGATATATTTCACGCAAATTACATTTCTATCCTATCGCTAGAATTAATTGCACAGTAACGGTATACGCCCAAAATCAACTGATAAACAATCGACATTTCCATTCAGGCGCCCCAATAATATCGGACTAATCATCGCTCCAAGGGATTGTGATCCTTTCTGCCAATATCTCGAACTTCAACAGATCAACGAACGAATCCATGGATTTGCGCTACCAATAGCGCACGTGGGCGGTCTCCACGTCCGAAACAACAAACAGAAAGCCAACAATCAGGTGAACTAATCTGGCTCCAACTTAATGTGAGTTTAATTTCGCTTCTACCATAACATTCACCGGCTAAACTAGCATTAGTAACACAGCATGGCGTCCTTCCTGGTGGACAGAGAAGCCTTCAGGTAGACTTTGGAAAAAAAAAAGTTCAGAGAGGGCGTTTGGTGGTAAATACAAGTCACCTCATCATCACCAACAAAGAGCCTTTGTGTTGCAGCTTGTCTGACATAGAGCGAAAAGAAGTAGGATTTTTCATGACGCCGAGGATTTTGTGGGTCCGGAAGTAAAGCGAGTGTCTGCGAGAAGCCTGCCCGATGCCTTCTTTGTGCACTCAAACTCACCCACACCTACCCACATACGCATACACACTCGTGCAAAGGGTCACCAATTATGTAGGTTTCATTGTTTGGGTTCAAACCCAACCTAATCGATAGTGTCTGGCTTTGGTCGGGTGTGTTTTCGGGCCGGGGATTTTACGCACAAATAAACGCCACCTTAACGTCCACCGGCTGAGCGGCGTTAGAACGATGCAGACAAACGCATACCATTCCTATTTCTTCCGCCACCCGGGTGGTATTTTGGCAAAGCAAAGACCCTTGTTCGTCGCTACACCAGGGAGAGCCTCCAGACTCGTTCACATAATTAGATTTGTGGACGAGTTACCCTACCAAACAGAACCACAATCGTACACGGAGATATTTGACTATTATTGAGGAAACAACAAAAAAGAAAACAGAAGATTGTTAGCTGGTAAAATCTCATCAAGATAAAACTTTCGCAACTTCAATATACGTGGCGCGCTCGTGCGAGCTCCATAGGCACGAAGCCAAGCAATAATATTGTTATCCGAAGCTATCTTCATGGCAGACCGAACCGGGAGCGAACAGTCCAGTCTGAAAGAAGGCGACCATATCCACAATCCAAAAGTCCGCGACGGCAAAGTTTGCCACACGTAGCGCAAAATTCCAACCACACAGAGAGGGACCACTTGCCCGAAAATGTTGCAAATAAACCAGGAACACATTTTTTTGACAACGTTTTCGACGTGGCTGCAAATGCGGGTGATGGTACGAATGTGACGACCGCCTTTCTTTCTGATCGATTGCTACACGCAGCTATATAAATAAGAGTAATTTGAAAAGCAGCCTGCAACACCAGACCCTGCTTTCGCGGATCCGGTACGCGATAAATTATGATTATCCCAGCAGAAAACTTTGCACAGTTATTGCACGCAGCAGTTTCTAACAGTTTTCTCGACATCTAACAGGCTTCCCGACATGGGCAGCGGTACGGACGAAACCGTGAAGTTGGGGTTCGGAAATTGTGCCATTTTATGATCGGCTCGGACGTCGAAAAAATCAGGCACCAAGCTATGTGTGGCATTTTTTTTGTCTCAAGCTTCCTCGGTATTCAATAATCGTAGCTTTTGCTTCTGCTGTGGACAAACTGCTGTGACAAAGAAAGAAAAAAAAACTCAAAATGTCTAGCTTGTTTGTGGATATACAGTGATCAACGTAGCCATGCCCTTGTTGGCGGGAACTAACTTTCAATTGTTGAGAGCACACCACTTGGACTACGCCATTCTTCTAGAAAATCCCGAAACAATCTTTCTAAGCGACACAATTGTCACACTCCAGAAGGCTGGTCTCAACGGACGTAAATAAAAAAAGCTTAAGCACCACTTAGAAGTTGAAGGAAGTGAGCTAAAAAGCTGCTTTGAATTCTTTTTTCTTTCTTCTCTTCTTTTTCACATCGCACGACGTTCTTCCAAGATACGTCTGTGTACATAAAGCCTCAACTGGCGCATTACGAATCCTGCCAACATCCGCTGCTGGAAATTTCTTTGTCTCTAAACAACCCGTTAGAATGCTTCCTTTTGTATGTAAGCATGTATGGGTAGAAAATCGCTCCCTCTCTTTTTCGGCTCTTTCCCTAATACTCAGTTTTCTCGAAGACCAAAGACAACTTTGGAAATAACAACGGAAGAACAACCGCGAGGGCGATCGGAAGTAGACGAATGCGTCACTGTGGTAGTGTGCCACTGTGTTTTTGAACTTGCTAACACTCTCCTGGTACATAGCTTTACAATTTCTCTCAGTCATTCTCGATCCACAATGAAACGGAAAGTTTTATCATACTCCCGTTGTGTACGCGCTCGGTTCAGCCGCCAGAGCGAGTGTGCATTTTTTCGACTAGAAGCCCGGAAGGGCCTTTCGTTCCTTTTGGATATAACATTCGATCCGAACGAAGTGGGCTCGTCTGAGCTGGTATTGGTGAGCTGTTCGCGATGAACGCAAGTTGCCTTGGAATCGTAGTTCAAGGTCTCCACAAGGCCGCATGCTCAGACATTTTGCGTGTGTAGACATTTGATTTGAGTATCTTGCTTTTACAAGTGTGCGCTGTCTTTGTTTTTATTTCGACTCCAATCAGGTAACGTAACGGTGGCCAAAAGCGTCTAACAGAAGAAACGAGGTATGGAAAAATGGATGTAAGGTACTTTATGTTTGCCAGCATTCACTTCTGGTTTGTTATTATATTTCTCAATTTATGATGAAGCAACATTAGGCACCGCAATTTCATTTTTTTGCCTTTCGGTCGTATATTATATACACATAATTTGGTTAGAATAATATAAATGGCTCTTTGCTAAGCATTGTTTGAGAAAATTAAAACAAAAATTATGCAGTTCACCAGCCAAAACAGGGTTGTGTTATTCATAGTTGTAACCATTATTTTCTTCAAATAAAAACAAACAAAGCTAATTTTAATTGACTAGCACATAGTCAATGAAACTAGCCATCAAAACATAAAATAAATCATTCTTGATTGATACCTTTCGGTGATGGAGACGCCTGGTGGGGCTTAAACAACAATGATACGCAGCAGCGGAGATATTGTTCGTAATTGGAAATTTAATTAAAGCCACTTAGAGCTTTTCCATCAAGGTTTCGTTTGAACATAACGTCACTAATTCCACCACACAAAAGTCAGTGTAAATAAGCACTTGAAGAACGAGCTTCCGACATAACCTCTCCAAATACCATCAAGAAAGGCACAAAAAAAGCAAATGAAAAAATATCTCGCTTCAGGCTTGTTATCTTGCTCTGCCAACAAAAACTGTGTCAAAACTTGAACCTTGCACTACTCAAAAATATCAGTCGCCTATGAATAATGTCCAATTAAAAGTTTAATTTTGTATATAAATGGGGCTTTGAAAAATGTATCCCTGTGTCGGTTGTACCGAGAGGAGATACAGGATATTGGCAATTTTAACAAGTTTTCCGATACCGTTAAGACTGACACAATCGAAAATCTCTTCTTAACTTGCTTATCCTTACTGACCACGTCATTTACCACAATTTTGAACCAATTTTACCACTGCATATTACGATAAACAGGTAGTATTGAGAAATATAGCGACATTTCTTCACACCTATCTCACCTTGAGTAAACCATTGCTAACGCCTTCTATCATTAAATTCATTATTGACCTTTATTGGCAGTTTTACCCAAGAGTAAAACTTTTGTAATTAATTTATGTTTGTTATCCACTTGTACCGAAAAAAGCGAGTAAAAACTCCTCCGAATCACGAAATTTGTTCAGGAAGTATTAAAATCAAAACAGGCAGGCTTCAAACAGCCTGTCCCAAGAATAGACGCTAATTGGCGCAACATTAAAGAAAGTGGAAAACTGTGTTATGGGCGAAAATGCATTACCTTTTCTAACTTTTGATTTAAAGGTCTGAACAAACATCAAAAATATTCAAACATGTATCGTCTGAATCGTAGTCCTTTCTATAAAACACCATTTAATAATTATTTAAGGTAATAATAAAATACAAGTATAATACTCTGTCATGATACGTTCTCAGATGCACAAAACTTAAAATTATATAATATTTACGTTTATAAGTTTTGCTTCGTATACCTTACAAGCATTTAAATACATTCAATTAAGTAAACAAAAAACGAAGTTTCTAAAAATATTAGCAACGATCGTTTTAGGTTTCATTATTTTCTACGAAGAAAACTAACACGTTTTTATAGAACACGCTTTTATCTAGTATCAATTAAAAGTATCCAAGGTAATGATAACGTAATAAGTACCTTTCCTTAACATGCTTTCTGTCCCATCATGCCATCAGCAAGAATCATCTCATATCGTTTCTCTGCTTCACATCTTTCAGGCATAATTAATATACGATAATGAGCGTGCTGTGTTGGTGAGATTGGCAAAGCTTGCGAAAGAATGTTTGCAATTAAGACTACATGTTATTACCCAGACGCAGGACAACAGGAAAGTTAAAACCAATAATGCCACGCTAGAGAACACCGCGAAAGTACCACGAGCTGTTCCCTAGTATTAGGACAATTTTTGAATTTTTGTTCAAATGAACATTCCGACAGCTGCGTCATAACTTGTAATTTTTGGTTGCTAAAACAATGCTCAAGTATTTACCCGAAATTGTTTCACAGCAAAACTATTTGTTCTATAATATATAGCTATATAAGTGAAATTAATCATTCGTTTACGTCACCCTGTGTGGGAAAAATAATGATCCTGTTTTTAGGGGTGTATGGGACTTTTTAGATCAAAAGATACACGGGAACAGTTCGTATTTGTCTAAGAGGTACGAAAGTCATTTCAGTATGAAAGATAAACTGAAGCAAAACATTCACAAATGGTTCGTTATGTAACACACCGTCGCTAACCATTAACGCCATTCGATCGAGCTGGCAAAAGAGTTCGAACTTTCTGGAAAACTAAAGAATCGATCGCTCGTAGTGTACGCACCACAGGTCGAAGAATTTGATATAAATTTGTAAACTAGAATTAATAGTTTGATTACAAGTGCAGCTTAAGAATGCTTAAATTTCAACATATTCAGCAACAATTGTTCACTGCACTTCAAACAACAACAAAAAACGAGAACAGCGATGTAATATTTGGTCTCCTATAGCACATCTGCCGACAAAAGACGACTACCGAAACTGCACGTCTCGGGCAGCAGTAACACTCAGATCCTGAGGCCATCTAAAAGAAAAAAAACCTTCACTTTGCTCTCCTCCGTTTCACACTTCGAACCACCTACTCATTTCCTTTTTCGAAGGGAAAATTCTTACATACAATTTTCACAGCCGAAGGCTAACTTCTGGGTGCGACGACAAGAAGGAATGCACCAGGAGAGTGAAATATCCACGCCGTTAGCTTCACCAGACTGCTGCACCACCATATCCTACACCTCTGCTGAGCCCGTCATGTCGCCGTCCGGGCTCCATTTGTTCGTTAAGGCTTGTGTTTATTTTGCTTCGCCGGATTTGAGCATAATATCCCGCAGCACACCAATCCGAGCTAACACTGGGACTATATCACAACAAATGCTCCGCCACACGCATGTGTTGGTATGGTAGATTCCTGCACTACTACAAAGACCATGGAACAGAAATCAGCTGAGTGGTAATCAATAATTTACGGCCTCTATCGCCGTTGCTTCACCCCGTTTTTGACAAGAGATTTAGCTATAGAAAAATTTACACGAAAGACCATGCGTCTCCATCACATGAATAACACATTTATTATTATACATTGTGCTAGTCATACAACACCAAAAGTCACAAACACGATTTGAAATCAATGTAAATACTGTTTGAAATACAATTCGTATTCCACCCGGTGCAAGATTGCCAGGTGCCAAGATTGCTAACTCTTATGCAGCTGTACTTCTTGTGCCAGATGTACAAACACCACCATCTAATAATGAAAGTTTTCCCAACGTCTCTACACAAGGAAACCTAACATACACAGTTAAATAGCTTCCGACGACGTATTGGCGCGTGCGTCAGTTTTTACTTTCATTTGGGATGGTTGTTTTCGCTTTTAAACAGCCTTGTGGCCGTATTCCGTCAACAGCACACAGTTGCTGGGGCTTTCTTAGTATTTGTGCAATGCCTAACTTTCGCTTTTTTCTGTTTCCATAGGTCATAGTCGAAACCAAGAGTGAAAAGGAAATAAGTGAAAGCTTTTCGAAAATTTGCACACATACGAACACTCAGCTGGGCTTTGTCAACTGTGTATATATGTGAGAGAATTCACACAGGGGAAAACAAAGTGCAACTGAAACTGGAGAATTAAGGGTTTTGCCATACACTAAACTATAATTAGCAATGTGGTGCTTGCGAGGCAGATGGGTTAAATTTATACAGGATTTCTTAAGCCTTGTCTTGAACCAACACACAAAAAACATCGCGAGCACGTTTTTTCAACAACAAACAGATTGGAAAAGATAGAACATCATGAACACTACCAGCAGCACTTCTTCATTCCAGTTTTCATCGAAAGTAAATATATATTTTCTGCTGTTCTATTATATTACCCACGTTAGGCATGTATATAAGTTTTGTCTTAACAAAAAAATGGAATACCGAACATTTTATGCTTTTTGTTTTATCTGAACTTTTTTATTACATTGCTACAGATTTTGAAGCACTTTGACATGAAGCTCGCCGCTTCTATTTGGTTTAAAGCAGCCGGATTGAAGCTGCAATAATTTTATCATAGCTATCAGCGGTCGCGGACTTGTGTGGCTATTTGTGCCTTTATCGGTGTCGTTGTCACGGTCAGACACCAAAAGAATTGGTACCCTAATCTGATTCTTTTATTGAAGCAATAAACTCTGTGGAATGAAAAGCTGCGTTTTGTGTGCTCCTGTATCGCTTAGTTAAGTAACGATTTTTCGGATTTTACCCTCGCACAGAAGCTTACTGGCACCCTTGACGTACCTCTATCGTCATAATAACATTCAACTTGGATCTTTACAGCGATAAGAAATAAAGCCTGATTTCCGGTTTCGGTAGAATTTCCGGGCATGATCCGGACAGTTTCGTGCACGTTTTATTCTAGAATGGTTTTATTCTACAAACAGGACATCAAGTGAAGTAAGAAACCAGGGTAGCATAAGGAAACGAACGCAAGGGACTAATGTGATTAAAGATCGACAATTTAACGTAGGTGATGAAAACAATCCCTTTTCCTTTTCGAACGCATTGCGCGTTTGAATAAAAAAAATAATTGAAGCGTTTGTTTATTTTCATTTCCATCGTCCAACACCATCTGGGAACGATAGAGAATGAACACCAGCATAGTTGTCCCTCCGCTTTGTCCCTGCTTCTATATTCTACTTCCATGCCTGCTTCGTTCGTAACTCGTAATATTTAGGCCTTAACCTTACGAAACAACTCCCGAAAGGCTAAAAGGAGGAGCCAACGTCACAGGAGGAGTGGTACACAAATTAGAAATTCTTGCTCAATTTTGTGGCTAAATAATGAGTTTGTTCCGGCAAGTCAAGAAAAACGGAAATCGTGAGCCCGAACTACGAACGACCGATAAACCCAGGGAAGCCAGGGTCGCTCCCTTTTATATAAATAGCGGAAGGATTCGAGGTTGCCTTTCAACAATGCATTTCTTGATTAAAAGGAGAATAAAAATGTGATCCTATTCTACAGACTGTGGGATAAAATATTCTAGCAAAGGATCGGCTTCTTAGGATATGTAAGACCCCATTTAAGCGCTACTATTCCATTGCGTGCGAGAAACTAATTTTTGTACCCAATTTATGAGACGGGATGACAAATGTACGGTAAAGAATTACGTGTTGAAAAGTTGTTTCAGAAATTATTGTAACACATTTTAACTTGTAATTAGGTGTAATAAATACGAAAGATAGATATAATAGCTAAAAATTCAAATAAAAAAATGACTATATGCGAACCGATCCTATATTTTGAGGCGCAATTTTAAACTACCCAAAAAAATGTGCAGTTAAAATTTACGCAATCAAATCAGTAAGCCACAATTCAGTTCAATATTACATACGCATATATAATCATGTAGAGTAAATACAAACAGCGAACTGCGATCATGAGTTTAATTCACAGCTTTATAGTGTATCACATATAGTTGTTGTGAGATACACTAATATCCTAACGTAGAAAACCACAACTTTCAGTATAATTCAGTATAAACTGCTGATGTAAAAGAATTTCGTCAAAAATCGCAAATAATTTATATTTGCTTGAGACTTCATGTGAAAAAATCAATGAATACGAGCCCATCTGTTTCAGTTGACCAGGGTACAGCCCATCTGGAAATTTCGTACGTTATGCCATTTACCGTCGCTACAAATATACCAGGAACTCCCATCTGGATGGAAACATGCTTAGCAAATTGTGTCTTGTGCCTATGTGACCAACTATGTAAGTTTATTAAGTACTCTGACTGCTAGAGCTTTCAACTAAAACTGTGCTTTACAGCGAACAGCAAATGGAGTTGTTGCATGAAGTTTTTAAAAAGCTTTACGAAAAGCAACAGCAGAACTTCCAGTTTTTACGCTTATAGAAAGGTAGCAAAAATAAAATAAAAACTTAAAATGTTATGAGTACATTTATGTTGTTACTTCGAATACCATGAAGATCCTGTGTTCATGTTTCGTAGAAAGAAATCAACTGTAGAAAACCAGTAAGAAGACGTTGATGCCAACACAATTCCAACACTTTAGAGGTATAACAGCAACCGCCACGAGCCACATCCGTATTCCCACCAAAATTACAAACCCTCGAAATGGAGCATCCGGAAAGCGAAAGTTTCCCCGGCACACACTCACATATCCGAGTTCCGCCAGCGCCTCTGGAAGGTTAGTTCTTATCCGTACTGCAGCTGTTGTAAAAGTTATGTTAATTTGATTTGTAATTTGCCGCCATTCAGCGTTCCTACCGTCCGCGCCCCAGCTTCAATTCTGACAACTCCTAGTGTTATCACCATACCTGAGGGTGTGTCGAGGGTCGGTTTTCATTTTGAAAAGCTTCGAAACTAGAGAATGATAATGGTGGCCGACGAGGTATGGAAGAATCGCAAGAATGTACACGACCGGTGGGCCTGACTAGAAAATGGCAACGAAATTGGATAAGAAAGTGAAAGCGACAAGCTTTACGACGATTCGCCATTCGCTTTTATCCGCTTAAGAGTCAGCGCGCTGGCATTTATTACTATGTTCTCATTCATGGCCCAACGCAACGAAAGCAGCTTTTTTCTACGTCAATTTTCTAACGACAGGAAAATCACAGAAAAAATTTAAATTCGATAGGGGGAACAGTAATGTTCTAGACCGACAGAAATTGGAAATTTTATTCCTATTATTCTTCGGGGAAATGTAAAATCTTTGAACAAAAAAAAAATAAATCCTTCTGACACCCTTCCACAGAACAAAATAAAAAAAGGAAACATTCCAAAACACTTTATTTGTGAGATAATGATAACCTGAACGAAAATGGCTGATCATAATTTGTAATCAATACTCAACAACAATATTGTACTTCTCCTAGTATTGAAATACAGTTGATAGAATATTTGTTCATTTTTGTAGAAAAATTATTGATTGATTGAAATAAAATTAAAATTTGGTAATTCTTTATTTCTGTTCTGCTCCGACTTCAAAATTACAATGCTATATGTTTAGCTTTTTCAGATTAATAAAAATCGATTTAAAAATTAAACAAACAAACCTTTCAGCCATATGCTACAGTATTTAGCATAAATATCAGTGTTGATCCGAGTTTACTGATTACTTGTGCACAGCTTTCACCTATTTTACGACCCCTATACGAAACGAATCTCTAAGGCAATCCATGTAGAGCAATATGCAAAAAAAATATCCGGGATGGAAAGGAAATTGAGCTTCGGATCGAAGCGATTACGTAATTCTTCACTCTCGCAGTGCGACCGCCAGGATGCTTGTGTCCCCTGGATCGGCCACCAAATTTAATTAAGCCATGGCAGTTCTGATCTCGGACCATGCTTTTTCTAGCATTTAATCACTTTGGCCTTTGGAACGAGCCTTCGTTCCAAGAAAAAATCCTAAATTAGAAGCTTCGTTTAACGTAAAAGCAAGAAGTAAGGTGACACAGCCCTCCGTGATTGCGAAATCTATTGCTTTTTAAGCAATTTCAGTAGGATGTCAATAAAAAAGCTGATAGGCAGTTACAGTCGAAATAATATTAATTAGTAAAATAGAGCTCTGCGTCATCGAATCACACTTTTCACGCATGAAATAAAAACCCGAATGACCAACTTGACCTCTGAAGTCCCACTAACTAACAAAAAAAGCTTATCCACTTCGATTCAGAAGATTAGCAGTTTTTAATCGAGTATAAATGATAAAGGGTTAATATAAATGATAATATAAATGATTGTTTGTTTTAACTTATTTTTGTAATATTTATATTTCAATAAATTTCTGCAAATAGTATCGAACGACGAATGAAATTTTGAATTTAAAACGTTTAGTTTTAGCCGGGTTGGATAGAACAAACATTTCTAAAGAAGTTTCTAATAGCATTCTAAAAAATAAATAAATATCTGAAGTCATAAACAAAAATTTTCGGCTCAAACAAAGAGTTGAATCGTTTTCCTAAAGTTTTGCTTCGGAAGCTATATCTGGTTGGCGTATATTATTAAATACACGCAGAGGCTTTGTAAAAGAAGATTTCTACAGGGACAAATAGCTTCATACCGATCAATCTGTAAAGAAAATCGTTTCCAAAACGATAATGAATAAATAACGAGAATGAAATAAAAACATTATTTCTGATTTTTTAGCAAAACTCTTATGCTAAAAGTTCCGTTATGTTGAGACATTTTTGAAACTCAATGAACTTTGACCAAATCGACTAAAGAAAAACGATCATGGTAAAGCATATAATGTAAAAGTAAAGGCATTCAAGAAATACGATTCACTGACAACCTAACTTAGGATTTTCGAAGCTGTTCCGACTTCTTCTCTGCTGGTTTATCTTTCAACACAGCAAGGAGATTCCGGTTTCCTTTTTATGCTTAGCCGTATTTAGGTTAGAGGAGGGAAAGTAGACTAGTCTAATCCGCAGTATCCTACAGTGCTCAATCCGTCCTTGTGAAGCAAGGCCTTCTTTCCTTGTCCCAGCAGTTAATTTGATACGGGTGAATTGCGTCAAATGCCGTACCACGGTTAAACCTGCAACAGGATATTGTCAGATGAAACGCTTCGTGGAAGGGTGCTTTTTCCATCGCCAAAACGAACATTGAGAACATTTTATCAGTGGTATAAATTTTGGGCTCTTCACTTTAAAAAATGCTGAGCGAAAGAAATATTCACATAATATCCATTGTGAAGACCACCGAATCAGATAATATTTTTAGCTATTTGGATTATATGTATTGCTGGATAAAATTACAAAGTTCAAAATTAATATGATGGTGGGCAGGGTCAAAATAAAAATAACACGCTGCGATTAATAATATAATTTATTCAGAAATAATTAAAAAAAAACGAACATGTTAGTAGTTAATGTAATTGTTGAATGATTTGAATGATTTTTTATGAGCTGAAAGGCATTTCCTCCCAACAGCCGCAGATAGCCTTATCCCGGGCTGACTCGGTTAGAGGTCAGTAGTTAAATAAAAACCTATAATCGGTTGAAATATGATGCTTAGTTCTCACGTTGCTTTAATCCAGTTCGTAATACAATTCAAAATCTCTCAACAAATGACGTAAAAGTGATGTTTGTGTAAAGCAACACATAAACAATTCTACTACCATCAAATTCGTGATAGTGTGAATCGAGTAGTTTAATCACAGAAGCAATCTATTCAAAACAATATTGATAATGCCGGATCGGAATCAGCCATTAAAAATTTATTATGAAAGATGCGGCTGATACATTACTTTCTAAAAATAAACATTTCAAACAAACAATAAGATTAACCAAATGTTCAAAACGGTTTATGGGAAAATTAAAAAATTAAAAAGTATCTATCTTAAGAATTCTCCATTATTTTAAATTATACACACAAACACTTAATGTTTAAATGCTCTATTATAAAATCCTTGGAAATTCAATTCACTCGTCAGTCTCGCTTATTCTTCTTGCTTTCACATCTGGATCGCTTGGTTGATTGCGGTAAGTAATTTTATAGACTATAATTGAGAATGGGTCAGGTTCAAGTGGTACAGCTGGTGTTGATTAAATTTTTGGATTCTTCTCTCGTCCACTGTAAGAATGCAAGTTTAAAATCTGCAAAACAATATTACCACTGACCCGTTGGAATTGCTTCATATGCACTTTTATTTTCCAACAAAACACATTTTTCAACATAAAAAATCCACATATCCAGATCAAGGCAACATCATTCAAAGAACTTAATGGGAAGAACTACACGCAAGACTGAAATAATAAGACACTCGCTTTTGATCACCTCAACACGCACAGTTGCGTGTTAGGTGCCGGACTTGTGGAGTCAATTGTTTACAACAGGAGCACCCATTATTTATTGACGATAATATCGAACTTCAGCGACCTACCGACGGCAGACGAATTGACAATTATTTTCTTCATCACAATCGAAAGGGGACGTCTTGACCTTTTCCCCTGCCGTGTGCCAGCACTATACATCCGATAGCTAATAGTCAACAAGAATGGTGCTGGCCAAATAGAGCATGTGAGCTTAATTGTTTCCTAGTAGCAATGTACAATGGCGTTATAACGAAATATAGAAAAAAGGAATAGAGAGGGAGAGAATTGGAAAGCTAAACAGTAATAGTTACACACATATATATACTAAATTAGGGGAATCGAAAATGAAATAGAAAATGTTAAACCCAAAGAAAATGTGTGTGTGTGTGAGAGAGAGAGAGAGAGAGAGAGAGAGAGAAAGAGAGAAGAAAGTAACACCAAAAACGATTCATTACAGGGTGGACTTTTCTTAATTACAGGGCATGGAAATAAAACAGATCGCTGCTGTGAACCCTTTCGACATTATTTGCATACCAGCTCGAGTTAAACTACAGCGCGTGGCGTTTTAGCCTGCTATTTATCCAACACCCACGGCATCATGCCATTACTAGATACCAGAATGCTGATGAACATAGCTAGTTAACTGGTATAATTTGAATTCTGTAGCACAAGGCATTATAAGTATTTTACACTCAATTGTTTCTGTTATATCGCTTCCATAATAACCTTCTAACATTACCAGTTTTTATGATTTTTATAAGCTATATAAGACAATTTGGGGTTTGTTTAAGCGGAAAACTGTATAATTAGTTGCAGTAAATATTCCGAGCACGAATCCTTTGCAAAACAGGTACCATATTCTTAAATAAATGATCACCAGGCTACCAAGTTTCCATCAGGATGCTTTGGATCAGGATGCGCATGAAATCAACATTGTCAAACAAAGAAAAAGCATGACATTGTTGAATTCGTTTCGTGTTTTGATTGTCACTATTAGATTTTTTGCCAAAAAATTGAGCATGTTTCTGACAGTTTTGTCATTTTTTGCGCGTTCGTAATATTCTATCACATTTTGATTTGGTAACTTGCTTAGGCCGGCAAGCAGCTTTGCCCAGTGCCCACTTCCGGATTTATTTCCGGCCATCTGTTCGAGACATGAGTGACACAGGGATCGAAGCTTCGTTATATTAAAAGAAGCTGTCCTCACTCTAACGGGTAACTGAACGTGTTTGACATACGAAGTATAGATATGGCCCTTTTTTGTTTTTCTATCTTAGGGATCCATACGATATTATGAGCATTCGATAGACACGTTTTTCGTGAGATTCTATGCAGAGATACCATTACACTTGATGGGAAGCCACAGTAAACGAGCAATTTGTAGCATTCATTATCCTGTTCAAAGTAAGCGAAAAAAGATAGAGCCGATATCAAATCTCCGTCGGCATGAATATGGTAAAATGATGAAAATGAATCGTTAATGATAGAAAGATATTTCTACACATTATTAGATATCCATTATAACAGATATCTTATGACGCAAGAATCGCAATATCTAAGTCGGTTTCAATACAACAATCATTTTGGCATTTTCTTTATAAAAAAAAATTGGAAGATGATGTTTAGTGAAATTGATAAATCGATGTATTTAAAAAATATAAAATAATAAGATCGAAACACGTGAGTAGTAATTAATTTATATAAAATATAGAGCGAATATTTCAATAACATATGCAAAGAAAATACACTTAAGAAACAGCTAAACAATTTTTATTGAAAAATAAATAGCATAGTTACTTCATCTTTCATACACATTTTTTTCAACTCGGCATGGGAGCGAAAACGCTTGAAAATATTAATGAAGTATAAAAATAGCATACGCAACATGTGATAGTACTGCTCTCACCATTCTCGATCGAGAAGCTAATAGACATCATTCTCAAAGCGGCGCCTTTTTGTATCGCCTGTCAACAAAAACAAAAGACACTATCATCGTCGTTTGGCGTAGATAGAAACAAACAAAACACGTAACCATCTTAGCCGCTCCATACCACGCATTTTCCCAAACGTCTATCGCCCAACAAGATTACCACACGCGCGCACAAATACACTCATTTAAGAGGCCTGATTTGTTTTTACTACATTGCACCCTCCCATGCCGCAAATAGTCAAAACCAACGCAATCCGGTTCTCGCACAACACATGGTCCTTTTACACGTGATTACGGGGCCTGCGAGAAGTTGACCGGTGGCAGAGATTGCCACAGTGTCGCCCCGTTCATGAACGTAGCCTTTGTCTTTTGTTTCATAATATGAGAACGCTCTAAATATATCACTATACACATCGAGCGATCAGGCGATCGCTAATATGGAAGAAGAAGAAAAGAAAAGAAGATTACCGTGTTAAAGAAGCGTTGGACCGTACAATATAACAGCAGTTGTTAACGCACGGTTCAGCTGAATCATAAATTATTTTAACATTCTCGACAACTCTGGATGTAACACATTTCACATGGACTATTAAAATATACCTTTATATTATTGGTCATGTGATCTTTAGGTACTTACGAGAATCAATAAAAAAGATAACTTCTATGCACATGCTTCTTCTATGATCTATCAAGATGAGTTTTACCACTACTAGTTTACGAGAAATACGGAGCTACCGTATCGTTTTGGATCCTCTTTCGCTAAAATCGAATCATTGAAAGTATTATTAGGTGATAGTTATAGTCAGAAGAGAGTATTGAAATGGAAGAAGAGAGTATTGGAATACGTTGAATGAAAGTTCTGATTCACTTGCGTCAATTGGTTGTAATAGTGTCTCACGAGAGTGTATGCCCTACCGTATGGAGTTGTTCTAACAGAGTGAGGGATGTTTGCCTAAAAGTCCTCGAGTGAGAGAAAACCATAGGCCAAGAACAAATAAAAAAAATCATCAGCGATTAGTGCCGATTGAATGGTTAGATTAAAACACATAACGAGTCACTTTAACGTACCCACAGATGCTACGGACAAGACGGAGCACAAAATGAAAACAAAAGAAAACCCTTTTAAGATTTTGGTACAGAAATAGAAACTTGATCAACTTTTTGCGAAGTGCGTCGAAAATGTGAATGATATGGGAGAAATGTATCAAACACACTTCGTACTGCCAATAAACGAATACGTCCCGGCGTGACAAATAAATAACACAACCTCTCCGCGCTCATGTTCACGAACGCAAGGCGATGTTACTTTGGTGTTTCACCGTTGACAAATCGGCGTCATCCTAGAGAAAGAATTCGAGTTCTCGTGATTCTGCAACGATCGACCCGGTATTTCCTAACACTTTTTGAATTTTGTCTGTGGTCGTGCATCAGATGATGGTTACGAGTTGTTTTCTATCTAATGATTCATATATTTGGTTCTATTTTTGCTGGTATTATTTCTTCTTTGTTTTCTATATCTTTGAAGGTACCTTACTTACAGTTTAGAAAAAAGAAACATAATAACGTGAAGTTTCTCAAGAAAAAAAATTACGGAAGTTACACTGTTTGTTATACAAACACTAGCAAAGACTCTCGACCTCCTTATCGAGCTACACATGGTGTTGATAAGCAGGCGCCATGAAGAAACGTGATCTTTCTATGCCGTGGCATCGTCTTCTAATCGATGGCACCTAACAGAGGCAAGTTCAATCAGCGGATTTGTAATAGTGATTGTCACAATCAAACGTAGATTGTGGTAACTTCAAGTGTGTTCTCAAAGGTTAATCAATCACTATTTATTTTTCGTTCCAAGGAGCACTTTTCCAACGATTGCTTCGAGATGATTGTTATGCCTATCTTCTCGAGCTTCGCCTTGATTGGAATCCTTGCCGTACGTTATACTACAGCTTATTGTATGAAAACAGGAACTAAACTTCGTAGAAAAAACAGCATATAATAAACACCTCCATGAAAACATTGATTCAGAGCAAATAATGAGTTTCATTATTTCATAGCCCCCCGTTGCTCATTAAAATAGTAATATAAATGAATAAATGAAACTTTGTTTCAAATAAGATTTAGTACGGTCCAAAAAGCTTAAAATTAGTCATTTGACGAAGTGCTGAAAAATTATACAATTTTAAGCCAAATTCTTACTATAACCCCATTCATCATAAAAAATGTTGACATTTCTTTAGGAAACAAACAAAATCATGTATCATGTATCTTTGTCTCTCAGCACAAACACACAAGCCATCGTCCGGTTTGACATATTATAATAAACGATACTCTGCCAGCAAAGTTAAACTGAAACATACTGAAGATGCTACTCATCCCTCATAACGTCAATGTGTTTAAAGTCAAGGCAAAAACACACCGATTCACCCACGAAAATAAAAAGAAACAGTATTTTAAATTCTCTTTTTCTCACCGTTTGCCATCATGCACAGTAATACCATGAAAAAAATTTCAGAACAGAAGTCAATAAGAAACAGTTTGGATCTTTTCTGAGCCGTACCTTCGTGAATATAGGATGATGAGCACTTTTTTGAATTTCCACGACAGAGAATAATTTATAACGGCAACTGCATCGAAAACGTACTGTGACCGTGATCGAGACGTAGGTATCCATCGCGTCAAGCACTAAAAAAACAACAGGCATGCATCTCAGCACGTGCTCACGCTCACAAACAATGAGCACACACGTCGCGCATGGCGAAACACAAATCGGACTCAATCAAGACATAATTTACGACAGTTTAATTACCACCAGAAGAATGTTGTTGCTTACAGCTAAAAAATAAGGAAAACAGCAACCTCTTCTAGTGGCATTCGCACCAGATGGTTGTATAATCAAATATAAAGTGGCTTGTACCTACCTTGACGTAAGCTGAAAATAAATGGTTAATAACTTATAATAGCTTGTGACGCTTATGAGTGCCCCAACGATGTATAATATACGTGATGTATCATCGATGCTTACAAATGCCCCCACACATGCAGGGTTTGTAAATAGAGTAAAGTAAGGAAATATTAAATCCTTTTTTACATTCGAACAGTAGGTCAAAGACCACATTGTCAAGACATAAGCTATAGTTGTCGATGCAACAGGACGAGATAACAAATTTCGCAAGACAAACGACGCATTAAAAAGGATCTATTTTGGATAGGTGTACGGGGACTGATAAATCACCAGCTAAACCACCTTTTTCCTTTTTGTGCGAAAAGGACAAAATATCAGAGTGATAGCGATGGTTGAGATTTGCAGTAAATATAAACAGTCCAACACAAGGCGAACCGGCCATCTGCAGTGTGGCGGTGTTCTGGTGGTTGAACTACTAAGCTTAGATGCTGGACTTAGCAGCTAGTCACTGCTGCTGATAAGAAAGTAACGAGTTGATCATGCTCCAGGAGCGACAGAAACCGCATGAAGCGCTGCAAAACGGAAGCGAATACAGTGGAACCTGCGCTGCCTGCAGGACATGGGTCAGATTCAACAAACAAAGAGCTATTTACGAAAGCACGTCATCTTTGTTCGGTCTCGGTTCGAACCATTCGAGCATGTTCCGGCCGAGATGCTAGCAGGACCTGTTGTGCGAGCCAAACGTTCGAGCACAATGTGCACCTTTTGACACCGTAGTGCGTCCGCGATCTCTCCATTTCGTGTCAGTTTTTGGTAAGATAAAAATGGGTACACACACAAACACTTCCAATGCTGCCAGATCTCGCACAAAGGCACATGCCAACCATCGGACGACGTACTGGCGGAAATTATGCTCGCTTGGTGTTGGCTGTGATTCTTTGTCTCCGACACGGATTCCCTCCAAATCCTCACCGAACGAAATCGTCCGATGAAATTGAAACCCCGATGGTGGTGCCAAATGCCGAGTTGCTTTTGCTTTTGGGAGCAAATGTAGATAGCGAAAATGAACGAAAAGAAGCTGATAAACACCTCCAGCAACGCATGGACAATGCGGCGGGAGTTGTGTATCTGAAGGAGAACCAGCCATGGAAGGTGGGCTGCAACTGCAACACTCATTGCATTTTTCCCTGACATGGCATAGCAAATGCCTGGCTTACCGATGATTGTCGGTGAATGCACAAACATAATTGAAATTTAGTTCGTTCGCCTATGGCACAGGCCAATGTAGTTTGAAAGGACTTTTGAGAGCAGAAGCAAAATATATTGCATTGTGGGGGATTATGTGACAATAGGGATTTATTCATCACACTGCACAAGAACGGCATTATTGCAATACGTCAATGATTTCGTATGTTACTGTTTATAGTCCTTGTAATAAAATATATAACCCAGGTTCTGTTTTGGTTGTCGAAGCACTCTTAGTATAAATGAAGCTACATAATAACAAAAAAAATTTGAAATATTGACAGAGTTGACAGCTAAATTAAAAACCATACTAGGTCTTTTGGTTATCTGTTTGTCATAAATGTATGTCTTGAAAGTCCTTATTTATTAAATATATGTTGATACAAATTTGAAATGCATTAAAAGTTCATATTCAAATAATGCTCAATTTGTTTATATATTAAACAAATAAAAAATAATAAAAAAATCCCATCACATAGCATAATATGATGGCAAGCGTGTGAATATATAATGGTTCCTTTATGTTTTATATTATCCATCGATGCAGTTGCCATAAAAAATAATACTATTTATGAATTCTCCTACCTTAGAACGTAGTTAACGCATACGACGCTATGTGGTTTTTGTTTATCGTAGACGACAGTAGCTTGCGTGACGACCCATGCATATCCACCTGTTTTAGCCAGAAAACGGTAACGGGATGTTTCACTCTGTCCCTTGCTGATTACTGTAAAAAGATAGCAGAAATTTTAATATAAATGAATGGTTCTATGTCTTATTTATTTAAGAAAAAAATGTATCGCAAATGTATTGTAACAACGTAAATAAGCTGCAAAACGATATCAACATGTTGCAGATAGTGTAAAATTGTATGTTTCTCTTTTTCAATTGTATTTGTGTAAGTTATAAACGTACTATACGTAAATTTATTATTGAACTTTAACCCCGCAATTTACGACCTTTAACATGAAACCTGCAAGAGTAAACAGCCAGATACGTTAAAACATGAAATATTTGTGTATCTGACCAATCAATGTTCAACCCAATCGAACGCAAAAGCCAATGCAATGCAATTACAAGCACGATTGCTTCTGCGAAGCATGATCTAATCGTACTTCAAACTCAAAAGATCCGTTAAGACAATAGCCTCTGGGTGCTAAATGAATTGATGAAAACTTTTCATCCGTGTGCTTCAAAGAGAATCCCTAAAAAAGGCGGAAAAATCGAAAATTTTCTCATTTCCAAAATTACACATCCCAAGTGCGCCGACACTATCGGTTCCGAAAGAAACAGTAGGAGCCGCATGAGAATCAAAGAAAAACTTTTCCATTTAGTTAATTTGCCACTGCTTTCCGTTGTTAACTGCATGTTTGTTTCCGTTGGCAAGTGCTGTGAAGCGTTTCCACCGGGTTTATGCTTGGGATTAGAACCATCCGGAATGCAGCACAAAATGTCCGTTCCGTTGTTTTCTCGTACAGCCACAAGGGGGTTGAAGTTGGAGAGAGTTTTTAATTTGACGCTCGGGGCGAGATGAAGTGAAATTTCAGATCGAAACTCTTTGTGTGGTTACTGTTCGCGAAAGAAATGGAGATGTAATTAACACAGAACCCGTAAAATGAAGAGAAAAAAACCCACATCAAATCCAAAACATGCTCAAGCAATGAAATGAAATAAAACATGGCAGCCTTTTACTCAACCGACTTCGTGATTCAGTTGTTTCAACTCATCATTTACGTCCTAATTAAAAATTGCAGTTATATGTTATATTTATTTATAAAATATACTTATTCGATTCAATAAATAATAAGATATTCAGTAGAATAAAAAAATAATTTAATTTAACAATAAAAATAATCGTAGAATTCAAAATAAAGTTTAGAAATCAAAATATGCATGACGATTGAAAAATTTGTGCATAAATAAAAAAAAACCAAAACACGTATTATATGAATAAGACCCAAACATTTCTTTTGTAAATTTTTATGAAAACAAAATTTTGTGATTAAAAAAAGATCAAACATTAACCATTTCATCTGCAATGCAATTGCCGATCAGCTACGCTCAAGGACAAAAGGGTGTTTTTGTACGATCGAAATACCAACATTCAACCAAAAAAAGCTAATGGATATCAAACGAGTAATTTCCCGAATCGATTGAGCTTTTAAGAGCATCTAATAAATTCCCATCTTCACGAAGCGAGTTAGGGAAACGGGTGGAGCACGGTCATTGTGTAAGAGCATAATAAAATAAAATTGACCCTGAGAAGAGCTCTGGGACAGGTAAGGGCGAAGCGAACATTTTCTTACCTCGTCGGATCGTATAAACACAACAAACGGGATATTATTACGCCGCAAGCAGCCAGCGAGCCCGACATAACAGGACATTTACCTATAGCACAACAATACTGCACCGGTTACGACTGCTGAGCGATGCACACACAATCACAGGGGCCAGGCTCATGTACAACAAAGTACAATTTACACTGGGGCGTGTGCGCTGAGTGAAGCAATAATGGCTAACATTAATTGTGAATTTTATCGTGGCTCTATAAAAATCGATGCACAATCGTAAGGTAGTACGCTTTATGTATTAGTGTTTAGTGTTTCATTTAAGTAGTCAGGTACTGGGCGTCTCCATCAAAAGCTTTTTCACTTTCGAGCGGCAATTTACTGAACAGGCATTCGGTCCTGCGCAAGCCAAAAGAATTGTGGAACGGTTCAGATGCACTTATACTTTTCAAACAGGTTGATTTGTCCATTGTTATTGTTTTAATAAGAAACTTTGTTTTGGTAAATACATATGCAATATTTTGAAGCCGAAAGTAATGCTAGGTATTTATACAAGTTTTATTTGGATTATACGCTACGCCAAGCATCAGAACAAGAACCTAAACGGCCCCAAAAATAAACAACATAAATTCGAGCCAATCCCTTACCCTACAAATAAGCTTATTAAGTCCATGCAAGATTTATTAGGGGTTGAGCATAATTGAATTTTCAAATACCATCCCCGATACCAGTTACAGTCTTGCATTCTTAATGCACCACGGATGAAGCTCCCGATGCTCTTTTTCTGTTCCGTTCTAGTCCGCTTGCACTAGGAGCAGCTATGGTGCGGAGTATAACAACAATGGACACCGGTATCACAACAGCATTAAGAGTAATCGTACGACACACCAACACTGGCACAAAACTTCTTCCCTGCCACCGCGCGATTATTTTCTGGGTTTGGTTTGTTTGCATTCGCAAATATTTCGGTCCCACCGCAGCATAAAGAATACGCCATCAACCATCTCCCGTGAACTGAGCCGGCTGGGAGTGAGTGAATTGCCAGCTGCCGCACGCCTTGGGAAGGGACTACAAACAAATTTGGCCAGTGCGATCGGCGACACAGCGCAAAGCGCATTATAATCATGTAAACATTGTTTCGCTTCTTCTGTCCCCGAAAGATGCCACCGGTCGCCGACTTGCTGCACTTCCTTCGCTCGTCTTTATTACGTTTTCCCACAGCCATCTCGAGCTAGCGGCGGGGCGAAGGACGGACCCATCATGGAGGATTTATGGAATGCCGTAAATTGTGAAGATTACTTTTTATGGCATCGGGAGACAAACGAAACTATACATTCCATCCATGACCTGTCCTAGCACGGGGCTCCCGATAAAACGCTTTTCTTCTTTGTGCGCTCGAAGCGAATGATTATACACTTGCACAATGGCAGTGGAAAACTCTATGGGCGTTTCGTGTTTTCCATCATCCATTTCGGGACACATGGTACAAATTCCTTACGAACCGCTGGCACCATGGCGAATGAAAAGAGCAGCCTCCTGGGAGATCTCTGCCAGGCGCGATAGTCTAACACAAAGTTCGTCCTGACCAATTGCCAAATTTCGCAGTATTAGTATCGCGAACTGCACTCGAGAGGACAAAAAACCACGCCGCAAGTCACCAGCAGCGCTGCGTTCGGGAGCAGTAAACCTTTCACTCCGATAAGTTTTAAAGTTTGGCGAAAAGTTTAAACCATACACGCCCAGCCAAGTACTCCAATGCCCGTTTCATTTCCATCTATTTTTCTGCACACAATGTAGCTAGCGCTTTTTAGTCCCAGTCCTACCACGATGAGGCAATTTGTTTCCGACCAGTGATCATAATTTCCCTCGGGAATGTTAGAGTTGGCGGTTTTGGAAGGATTTTTATGGTCAACTTAAACCCAAATGAAAACAAAACCGAAGCTACGAGAGGTTCATTTGCGGCTGTGTATTTACATTGCACGTAAATGCATTTGATCGTTTTTTTGTTTTCAATTTCACATGGCGATGCATATTTAACGTAAAAAGTATTTCTTCACTGAGCAATCACATATTTGTAACTGAAAGTAACAATATTGTTAGTTTAGTTATATTCGATCTTAATCATTATTCAATGTATTTTCATGAACACAATAACCATTAATTTCTCATTATACAAGCACAAGTATGCTGCGAGTAAAAACAATCAACCGCATAATTTATCATGCACTAAAATTGATCCCACCATCAACCTTTGGACGACAGCTGCACTTGAACCCTTAATCCGTCGCTAATGATGCACTTGATTGTACTTTTGCGATAATATGCTCAGAAGCGCATTCATTCATCACATTCCGTCGTTCGGAACCGCTTATGCTAGTGACGTACTCAAACCACAAAATCCAGCTTCATCGCCTTAAATCCACGGAAAAGCTTCCTTTCTAAGCAAGCAATAAAGCATGCTTCAAAAGTAGCAACATGATTGAAGTGTTTGTTGCCGTAATCTACCACAAACCCGAGCCAAAGCTCCCATTGGTGTAATTTGTTAAAGTACGCATAGCATGAAAGGAAGAACCGCATCTCTCCCGAACCATCCTCGTGTTTCATGGAAGTCTGTCAGTGGATAACCTGAGACTGCGGTGCAAAAATAATTCTCTAACCAATAATCATAATCGTCGTATTGAGGTGAAGCAATCTTTCACCAGGGGAATAACCGTCCTTTCCTATACGCGACAGGCGGACAAAGTAGGTACAATAAGGGGGAATGATATTCTTCAGTTCACGCGAACCTCCATAAACTGCATACGATCCAGTAAACTCATCTAACCACACGAACGAAACCACTGACCCCCGCTGCAGCATAGGACAACATTTTCCACGCCCAACATCCTCAACGACGGCCGCACATATGCGAAGCATCGAAAATTCAATTAAATTTATGAGACGATGATAAATTATTTCGCTTCACCGAACGATTCATCAGCCCGTGCGCTTACTGCTATCACTGGCGCTGCTTCTGTTGATGCAGTAACTAAAATCCAACTACGGCTGCCAGCCCTGCTACAGACTGGAGGTAAAATGATCACGCTCGGCACAGGCCACATCAGCATGCCCGGCACAGATGAAAGCTAAAAAGCTAGCTCCGTACGAGAAAGCTCCTCCCATTTTCCCCCGAAAAGTGGCAACATTCAGAGACAAAGACAAAACCCGTACCCCGGACACAAGCGGAAAACGTGAAGGACCCCCGTGTGCATACATCAAACTGATGAAAAGCAACCAGGATGTTGCACTGCCACCAACACGCTCACGGGGAGACGGGTGTGTGGGTGGGTGAGGGTGGGATGCATTCGTAATAAATGCTCCGTGATTAAAATAATAAAATATTGAAACATGAGCTCCCCCGCCTAAGGCACCCAGTGGGTTCAAGGGGGGGGGGGAGGGTTTTGGGTCGAAACCCGCCTCTGTTTTTGCTTCGTGTGTAAGTAAATTATCATTATCAATTTATTTATCCGTCCCTACCTTGAACCGTACCTTCTTCCACGCTGCACTCTTATCGTGAGCAAAAGTCGTAACTTTTACATCGTTCGTTTTTCCGCTTCCGCTGCTGGAGCTTTTTGCTGCCATCTCACTCACTCCCACCCAAAACCGTATCAGCAAGCCAGTACCAGTACCGTTTGAATTCACCAAGGACATGGTTTGTTTCAAAGCGAGCCATATTATGCTAAGCAGCCCCGAAATGCATCTTTCGGATCCAGTCAAGCGAACCCAACAGAAAAAAACAGGTACACATCCCCTGTATGTTGATGTAATAACGTTAAAAACATAAAAGCCGAACGCCACCAGCTCACGATTTCTCTCCGCCACTGCGATACGCTCGCGGGATTTGACGAGCCGGATGGCGAACGAAGGACGTTAAATTTTAACTCAAATCTTGACACCGAGTCAGCGTCGAAGGGATAAAGAAAACCGCATACCTAGCGTGTACCTGGCAACATAAACTCCCCCCGTTCTGGGCGCACGGGTGCAGGTGCAGGGGAGTTATCTTTTCTCTCTGTTATTTTCTCGGTGCAATGAATTTGTTACTGTCGGTGCAGCTGTTGATATTTCGGTGGATTTCGTTCCCGCATTTGGCGCTTTTCGCTTTCCCCGGGTACCACCTCCATTTTTGCGATATTTTCGGTAAAGATAGTCACAAAGTCTTCGCGCCGTTATTCTACTTCGCCATCGACCGCAACGACAGCGCTACCAAGCAGGCACCCAGCCCGAAAAGTTAGCTTTCCACGCGAACGATTTCCCGCGAAACAAGTTGAGTGAAAATTTTTAAACTCTCCCGGGGAGTTGGCTTCTCCGGTTTTAATGGAAGGGTGCACAGGGCCACAGAATGGAAGCTCCCGAGTTGATTAACTCAAATGTCATACACGGCGCTGTGGCTCGGAGCGGTGGACGTGCAGAGATAGAATTTTTTACGACGCCCGGCGAACGCTGTTGCATCGGTGCCTCCTTTTGCGTTCGCTTGGCATCCGTTTCCGTTTCATTCACTTAATCCCGAAGAAATTAAATGTTCACTTGACGGTCGGTTGGCTGCTTGGGGTGCATTTATGATTGCATTCTTTACGACCGCAAGCGCCACGAGGAGTGCTGGTTGGAAATGTCACACCGCACACAGAAAATGTAACACCGTCTCGAGTTCTCCTTTTTGGCGTAGTCGCCCGTCTTCTAACCGGGCGCAAAATATTCTAAAATCCGTCCATTTGCTAGAACAAAGAATAGGACATTCACCACACTAAATCTGAAGAGAGTATTGCCGTGCCTTTGCAAACAATAAAATTCCCTCCCCAAGGTTACTCAGGGAAATGGTGATTTTTACGAGTTTCAAAACGTTACCGATGCAAATGATTGCAATCGCATAAAGCACTTCGGTTGACGATTGGCATCACATAAATTTTCCGGTTAGCGAAAATGAACAAACGAATAGTAAAAATGATAAAGAACTGGACATTTAAGCAACTCAAAATGAAGTCAATCCGAGGAAAATGTCCACTCCATGCCAAATAAATGGAATCGAACAAGGAATAAATAAATTGTCGTACTTGACCGTCCGTTAAAATTGATGATTTAAATTCAAAATCATTATAAAGTTACTCAACTATAGAAAAGTGTATCCATTTTTGATCGTGCTCTTCGATTCACTGATGCACTCAGTTGCAACCCCCTCAAGGCACGACAATAAAATCATGCGGTCAACGGACGCATAAAAGAGGCACCGGGGGGAGCGCTTTCAATAAAACACATAAATATTACAATCTACAATCAGGGAACGTTCGCCGCACTCCGTAACCATTTCCTGTCGTCACTGGCCCACCGCATATTATATGATCCATGGCGAAATGAATAACAAAGAAAAAGATAGATGGAACGCTCGCGGAGGACATCATGCGGGAAAGCGGCGGTATAAGAAGGGAAACGATAAAAAAAAACGTCACAAATAAATGTGATTAAATTTTTATCGTCTTTTCGGGCGGAAAATCATGCAAACTGCATAAAGAAGCAGCAGCGTCAGCGCACTCACTGTTACTACCTTTATTGCCGATGGGTCGTGTCTTGCATGGTCTCTGTCCCAGCGAAAAGTGCGGGAGAAACGCAAGCTGCAAAGGATGCAGTTTGTGTTCGTCTCCTTATCACGTTCGGGAAGCATTCGACTGCCACCGACCACCGCCAACACCTGGCGCAAGATATACTCAATTTGTTACGTTTCTTTTTCTCATATTTTGAAAGACCAAAAAGCGTGCCCGGCAGCCACGCTTTCTTTCATTTCCATGCCGCTTCATGGTGTTGCTGCTGCAGCGTTGGCGTTGGCCGGAGGAGGCAAGCGCGTCAGCCACTTGTTCTCACTTGGTTGATGTAATTTTGCCATAATTCAATATTATCGCTAAATTATATTAGCCTCGTTTGGTGACGCTCGCTTGCTTTTCTCGGGATGGCGAGCCACTCCCTGGAGGCAACGGTGTGGACAAAACCGTCGTGGACGAGTAGCTGGATTATCTGGTGGTGCATGGAAAATCTTTATCCCATTCCGTAGTTTATTCGTTTGAAAAATTAGTTCCTTGCGCCACAAGTGGGCGTAACCCGGGGGGGAAAACGAGGAAGGTGTCAAGGAGCAGCTAAGTGCCAATCCAGGATTAGCCTGGATGTTTAGCACAGCTCCATATCCGCTCATTCTCTCTTCTTTCTCCATTAAGCATTAACGATTAGTTACCACGGAGCTGCTCCCTGTCCGGAGTTGCAGTCATTTTTCACTTTCCCGTTACTTCGACAGGCACCGTCGAGGAAACCAGATTGCGAAAAGAAAAACGCGTGCCAGGGACGACTGATGCCGACGATGAAGAAAAATTTGACAATACAAATGAAGATGAATTGTGCCCCGCTAATCGAAGCTGCACTCCCCTGAGCCGTTTGTCCATCCGTCGGTGCAAAAAGCCGTCCCTACAAGATGTGATAAGTTATCCTGGCGGTACTGCGAGTCAAGGTAATGGTCGGAACGCGTCAAATGAGCCTGCAATTTCGGGGTCAGCACGTTCCATCGTTCACGTTGATAAAGCAATCGCGCCCCCAGTATCGTTCCGATTTGCAATAACGAACCGTGTCAGCTAGAGAGCATCGAATTATGCCATTAAAAGATGCATGAAGAACGGCTGCCGTCAACTTGCAGATCTCGGCCAGTCAGAGGAGCTCTGCGGGCCACCAGCAGCTGTCCAACTTCTGACTGCACGGGAATTGATTGGATTGAGGTAATTGACGGAAGAAAGATGAAGCAGCTGCCACGGGGATGCTATTCGAGTCGATGGTTAATAGAATTTCCAATAAACGCGTTAGGTTAGCTTTACTTTCGCTTGCCCACCAGCGGGATCGAGCTGTCCCTCGTGACAGGGAAATGATGAAGATTTCTCGATTCGATTTTGTCTTATGCGCGTCTAAGTGTTCACATTCTGATATGATGCCAGGGGAGTATTCGCACGATATGTCAATAATATTCACGCTGTCTGCTATCGCCCTCTGGCAGGAACAATATCATAAAATGTGAGTATCATCCTGTGCGAGGTGTTGCATCTCAAAACTGAAGCTGCACCTGATTGAGAACGTGTTCGACAAACGGGCACGATTTGACAGCGACGATCCTTGATTCTTATTACCGATGTGGCATGTCCTTCTCGTTATGTTCGAGTTCAAACGGCTCAAACATTCAACCCATAATGATTTTTGGTTACCAAAAGTCGAAGCCCTTCGGATGAGCTCTTCAAGGCAACGGTAATCGCATCAGCATCTTCCCACCCGTTGCTGTTAGTTCATCCACCGTGGGTCGTGCCGCAACGGCTGTTATAAATGCATACACGCCGTGGAACTCCAACAAGGCAGTTACAGTTCAGCAAAGAGTCTCACCACGCAAGTCGAGCAGAGTAGCAACGTATTCAAAAGGGAGGCACTTTCGCACACAAGCATTTGAACTTCGTTTATGACGGCCAATTTAGCTGCCGTTTCGTGCCAGTTCGTTTAGCCGCCGTTTCATCTTAAGCAGTCCAAAAAAAACGAAAAACAAACCTAACAACTAAAACCTCCACATTATTCGCAAGAAACGAAAGACCGTCCTCGAGGTGAATGGGTGCACTTCTTTCGTTGCATTTCACAAACTTCCAGGAATGCACTCGAACCGATGCAACGGAAAAGGCAACTTCCATCGAGGACCCGATTGCCATTGGAAGCGAAAAACACGTTCGGGTATCTTTTTCGGGTTGAAGTTGCAGCGAAGAAAGAAAATAAAAAAAACTGTTCGATAGAACGGCACCAACCAGCACGACCGCGAGTAATGGACCGAATCGTGAAGCTTCATTGAAGTAAATTAACATTTCGATTCAATTGATTTAATTTCGCTCTCAACACGAACGAACAGGGTTCGCTGAAGTTTTTTTACTTCGTTTAGCAGCATTCTGTTTTTTTATTTATGGGTACACACAAACTTTCCTATACTTTTGATAAAACCCTCTCGTTGAGAACCATAAACAAATTAATGTTTATGCTCACACACCACAACTGCACCAAAGACGTTATATAATCAAGTACTTTTATGATGCAAGGTTTCCGTTTGATATCTACGAACAACCAGATGTTATACGGATGATGCAACATAAATTGAAGAACTATATTTATCTCACACTTAAAAAGAACATTTTATACTGTACGATAGCCTACATGTATATGATGCAACCTTGGAAGACAGTTTAATGGATCTCAACCATGAGATGAATGATGGCTGATGGTATTTACATTTTACGATAATTTAAAACATTTTAACGAATGGTGATAAACCGATTAATTGAAAGACAAACTAAATGCAACCGATCATATGCCTGATACAATTTGTTATTCATGTCAATTTTTCAATTATACTTTTCAACACCTACTAAAATAATGCGCAGTTTGGTTACTAACAAATTTTCGTAGTAATAAAATTTTCGTAAAATAAGATATAATAAATATAAACCAAAGTTATCATACTTCTGTTCATTTGATATCAGTGCTCTTATCTTTGCTCTCCAACTACTTGCATCACCTTACGAAGCCATCTAACTATACAAGCAAAAACAAATCACGCCTGTATATACAGATGATTTAAATAATATAGCCAGTCGAAAGCCAAGGTCACTCACCAATCTAAAGCTTTCTACTGAAACGCATTTTGTCATCACGTGCTGACTTCAACCTGCCGCAAGACATAGAAATAAAAAACGCCAACAAGAAAAAGAAAGATTCCCATGCCGCGTCAGGGGCTCTCCGTTACTCACGATCTCGTTCTCTCTTTCTCTTGCTGAAAGGCAAACTCATAGTTAGAAATTTCAAGTTTTTTTTCTAATTCATTTAACTTTGAACGTCCTGCATTCACGAATCTAGATGCTCCGTTGAGGCAGATGTTCGAAAAATTACCCCATCACCGATACTCGCTCAGACAATCCAGCCCGCAACCATAGCGCTGGTTCAGAAAAACCGCATTGAGGTAGTCCTCTCAGCTGCCACTGTTAACGAAGGCCAGCGTGTAACCCGGGCAAAGGGACACTGGAAGGACAACAGTGCAGGGAGACGGTGCTGGGTCGATTGCTTTATAAACAAACGATTTACCACGACCAAGCCACCTAAACGAAATGCAGAGAATGATATTTTTTGGGTCGACCTAAACGCGCCAAAATAAGCATAGGGACAATGCGATGCTAAATGAAACGATGACACAGGACGTGTCAAGGACGACCACTTCCATTCTTTAAACCTATGGAGAGTTTCTAGTAAAATTTGATAGTTTTCGCCTTGACTAGCGGTGCCCAATATGCACAGAAATCTGTTTGAAGGGTGAATTTTCCACCACAGAAAAGGACACCCACACAACTATCTCACAGTTGAAGTCGATGTTTTTCGCAGGTGACTGCCACGATTATTATAGTGCATAGTTCATGGCGCAGCATGCGCCAAAGTGAAAATATATATGAAAAAGAGATTTTCTTCAAAGAGAAGCGAGACCGGGGATGTACACAATATTCATAAGCAAAACAGAAGCTATACTAATGCTTATATCTATGGTAAAAAATTTAAGGATAATACAAATAATAATGACTGAAGTATAAAACAAGAAACTAAAGATACATCAAATCATAAATATAATGTTAAATAGTTCACATTATAGTTATTAACTATTTGTTTCCCGAGTTGCACATTATTTAGGTTTGTTGAATTTTTTATAACGGAAAAAGGTTCCTTATGTCTAGACTCCTAAATAAATATTCTGAGGGGTTTCCATCATCCTTGCTCTGCAAAGATTTCTGCCAACGACAGCGATAACATTGTACTAGCAGTCATACAAATCAACCACAACTCTGTTTAATATACTGAGCGAGTGCTACAATAGCTACCCTTCACAAACCCACCATTTCCTTCAATAAAAAGAAAATTGAACGCACTCAAAGCATAGATCCACCCTCTGCCCGGTGACGCAACAATCTAGCTAAACTAACAGACGGTAAAGCATTGGTACATGGAAAGGTGAAGCAAAAAGAGAATGAGCACATTTCCATGCAATGCATCAGAATCCATTCCCGCTTTTTCGGTACGAACGAGTGGAGGAGTCAATGAACAACCAAACTACCCTGCTGTTGTGAACTGGCATCAAAAAGCGGGTGAAAAATAAAATTGGAACAAAAAAAGCACATTGAAGGCAAAAGCAGCAGGAAAAAAAAACATATTACGAAATGTAAACAAATAAAGCGTCCGAAAACCTCAAACCTCCGAAAGGCATACTCATGCTTGCTGCACGCTCTACAGATGGAAAGCCAAGATATGCGATGGCGCTGTTTGACACGAACCGCTAAGTAAACCGAAACTTTGAGCTGCACTAGCCGGTAGAAAAACTAAAAATGCACACGTAAATAGAAGCACAATCCGTTCGAAAAATGTGCCCTCGGCATTCCTAGGAGCAACGTCTGGTAGCTACAGCAAAAAACATCGCTTTTTCGCCCTTGAGGACGCCAGGAACACATCTCGTGTTCCTTCGAGGGCGTGTTCTGCTTCATCGGTGCATTACCACACGGGAATCGATGTTCCCTGACACGAAAGGGCCACGTCCATTTTATCACGAATTGTTGATATTTTGAAATGAGGAGGAAGCGAAGAGTTTTCTTTTCCTCTTCTACGTGGCCTTCGATCATGAACAGATGATTACATTTTACGAAACGAAGCTGTTAGTCGATGATACAGAGTAACGAAATAACATGTATTTGCCATGCATCCTGTGCCGTTGTACTATCGACATCAAGCGACCGAACAAATAAAGAAAATGTACACGTTTCACAAGCGTCGCGTGGTGAGTTTGCTTAGATACTTATGATTGTGGTTTTTGTTAAACAAAATTTTACGCAAATATTTGGATCTCATGGAGGAGTTTTTTTTGAAGCCACAAATAAAAATGTGGTGAATATCGAATGTGTATGAACTTCAAAAACCGCTCCTGCTTAATAGTATATACATACTGCAAATTTATGCAAACGTGCTGAGCTTTTTTGCATTCATCATCCAAGCAATATTTTTTCGTTTGATATCATGAATCCATGCTTATGGAATACAATTTATGAGCTCATGAAATCAACAGTACTTTAGCCAATCACTCACAACAAAGAGTTTTGATCAAGTATTTTTAGAGTTCTATCGATAAAACTGTGTTTTTTTTTGTCAACTTTTAACTTGCATCAGCATAACATAAAACCATCGCCAAATGGTTTTACCATAAGGTAAACCATCTCATCCGCAGCACGTCGCCATGGGGTCAACATAAAAGTGTCAAAGAATTGGTTTATTTTATGTCTACTACCACTGGCACCTCCAAAAGCTGCTGGACCAATGCATACAACTTTCTCGGCGAAAAGCTCCCATCCAGCCAGATGGACGGTATCTTTTCGGACGAAAACACACCAAAATGGCGCTTCAGGCATCCATGAGCCACTTCGGCCATGATGAATAATTCTGCTACTACAGGGAATTCCTTCAAACTCGAACTACTGACCTTCACAAAACGTATCCCCTTCATCAAACCTAACGCTATGGCAGTGAAAAGTAGTATAAAGATGAATAAAATGTCCATAAAAAGCAGAATCAGCTGACATAACAGCGCTGCTGAATGAAACACGTTAAGAAATGAAAGAACAAAACATATTCCAAACATACAAGCATCTTCATACAGCATCGTCAAGTAAAACGATCGAACTCATTATTTTAGCATGCAACTTCTAAATTCGCAAATCTCACAAAAAGGTTTCATGCAAAATATGTTGTACACTAGAATTGACCATTCAATCAAGTGCGAAGAGGTTACTGACCGACACATCCCAGCATGCTCGGCTAGTTCGCGCTCGCAAGTCACGCGATTTAGCTCATTGGGCGAGTTACGGACAAACTCGGTACTCAACCCGTCTCAATATGCCTCCATATATCGAGTTAAGTTCGTTTCTGCAGCACAGGGCCTATGCTGAACGTGAAGTGGAGCTGCATATTGCGCGTAAATGCATCAACGTTTTTCTGCTCCGACCAAAAGCCACTTGAGAGTGCGTGCTAATGTGCCACCCGCTGGCAGCGTTCGTTTACGGACGCAAAAGCACGTTACGTTTTTATGACTTTCAACTACGCCAGAATGGGGACAATCGTGACGAGCTGAGTTAACATTAAACTCGTTATTGTTATTATCACTATCAAGTGCGATAAATTAAAAAAGCACACCGATAATGAAATAATGTACAGTAAAGGAATGAGTGTCATAACTAATAAGAGGCTAGTTATCATTTTTTCTTTGAACTAGTTGAAAACCAACTGTTTTCCCAAACTAGTTGAAAAACAACTGGTTTGGGATTGCCTTTCAGGTGAAGATAAAAAACCAAAACTAAATTCTTACAAAAAAAATACATTTATAATACAATACGAGCCTATTGATATTTTGATTTATCTGCAAATGATTCCGAAGCTTTCATGTGTTACTTTATATTTGAAGATATTTCAAGCAATTACTGACGATATTTGCTTCTCCAATTGAACATCTCTACCTTTCGCATTCGGGCTTACTGCCGCCATACAAAAAAAAAGGGTTGCAAATAAAACAAAATCTACAACCTTTTTGCCAATGAATCGGAAACATTCGAAAGAAAGGACGATGGATCCCGTTTTGGATCGAAAAGGTAACCTGGAAAGGTACCGCAGTAAAAGATCGAGAAAAAAAATCTTCAAATAAAGATCTTTCGCAAACGTCATCAAGTGTTCAAATTGGGTGGAAAATCACGTTTGATATTCCATTTGATCGTTACTGCATTATAGACCTCACACAAGACGCGAACGAATTTTTCCTATGATAATGACAAACGATCCGATACTAACGGTTACCTTTTTCCACCGATTCGGTTTACGTTTTTACGACGACGGTTTAAATAGGTTTATTTCGAGTTCAATGGCCGCGTCAATCTAAAGCAATCGTTTGTATCCTGAACAAAAAACATCCTTTAAAAACCACAACCAGCCAAGGTGGCCACAAGAAACATCGTTGAAACGAGATAAGCTATGTGCTGCTTGTTCGTTCGTTGACATATTTTTGGACAAGCAAAACGACATCTACAAAAAAGAAAAACTTCACCTACGAATAAAACCACCAACGCTCATGTTCGATTGCCGACCATGGGGCCACACATTTGGCGAAGAAATTATCATTATTTCGCGAAAACTCACTGGTGGTTCGTCTGCAGGCCAGGAAACTGCAGCTGTAGTCATGTTTTTCATCAACGAATATCCGGCCGTCCAATGAGCACCGGGGCGATGGGGACAATATTGTTTTCTGCATCGCGAACTGCAACACTCGCACTTTTCGAGTCATGCTATTTGGCGCAGTGGGTGTTTGTTTTGCACCATATTGTGCACATTTTATGTTGATCTCGCATTCGAATGGACAGAAACGGTTGCACCTATTTTCGGATCGCCTTTTTTATGCTTTTTAACCATTTCTTTGGTCAGAATTAAGAATTGTTTTGAAAAGTCGTTTCTGGTCGCCACCAAGAATATCAAAGCCTGCCATATTTGATATTTATTTGCATGCACCATTTTCAAATGGCATGATAAAATAGGTTGACAGAAATGTCTGTACGGTTTTGTAAGTTTAAGTGGGAAAACAAGAACAGTAAACATATTAGCAAGAGAAATCTTTTTCTGATGTTCTTGCAACTAAAACACAACAAGGAAAATAAATTTGCCATCCAATTGTTTTATCCTTATAAGCCAATGCATTACAATATGGTCTCGTTAAACATATCCTTAACATAAAAAAACTAGATCTTAACTGGATTGTGAAACAACAAAAGGATAAATTTAGCATTTAATTTAATTTTATCCGATATTAAAAAGGACAAGTGCTAGACAGCGTGGATTAATTTATCACGGACCGATCACGGCCAGGCGGGTCAATTATCATACTCGATGGTCGAAAATAGAACAATCTCCTCCCTCTGAGCCCCCACGCAAAATTAATCCAGCTCAAGAGCCAGCCACTGAGATAACGTACGACACGAACATACAAAAAAGCAATCATTTGGCAGCGGAATTTACGATACGTAACCGGCCGCGCAGAGATTTGCTCCATTTATCCTCTGGCTTTTCGCCTTTTGCACTCGGTTGTGCGTGTATCGCCCGAGGTGCACCTCTAGCGGCTGGGGTGAATTGACACCATTTACTCTGCCCCCCGACAACGCTCGTCGTGTGCACCCGAGAACTGATGCACGTGATGCACTTGTCCCCGTCGAGCGAATTTAATCGACTTCTCCCTTCATTCGAATGGTGTAGCCCACGAATCATGGTACCACGGTACGCACCGCGAGCATGAATGGAACGAATCGCGCGGCACGCAGAGCGCAACGCAAATGGGCACTCGAGATTTTTATCTCAAATTGTTTATTGAAAACAACAGCCAACAACCCCACCCGGTTGGCTCTTGCATCCATGCGGGGCGCAAGCAAAAGATATGGGCCCGGCTCCATAACCAGGGCCCTGCCGAGCGCGATCCCAATCACAATGTGTCTGGGCAACCCGAAACGACCCACCGCACGAGTCGTTGCAATCGAAACGGCGTGCTTTCCCGTCCAGAAAACCAGTTATCCCTGCTGTTATGGCAGTGCAGAGGTCCCTGCAGCCGGAGAGACTGCGTAAACGCGCCACTGCTAACGCACATAAACGAGAGCGCGAGTGATCGAAATGTCTTGTGTGCGATTGAATTTCGAGGCTGGGTGCATGGAGGTGGTGATGGAATATAAAAAAAAACAGACACACACACACCCACCGAGCACAAGAAACACACGCGCACGCACATCGAGCGAAGGTAAATTAATTCATTCCGCGCGATGATTTATGGCCGATAATGTTGTGGAGTGCGGCATCACTCTAGACCGCCCGCACTAGGCAACCCCAACGCGCTGTTCTGATAAATTTACTATAATCAAACCGTTGCGAACCGGACGAGACCGCCGGAGACCCCGGGGGGTCGCGCAAGGATAGCCCCGGTGACCCAGTTCCCGGCCGTACAAAAGGCGCACTGGAAGCACACGCCGTTCGGAAAAATATGTTTTCTGTTCGGGTAGCGTTTTTAATTTGTAAATCAGAGTAAATGGTGAATAAATTAAGCTAACTCGCCACCGGGCCAGTGCGGTCGCGATGACAATTTAGCCGTTCCGCAGCTCAACCAACGCAGGTTACAACAAGTTGGCAGCGTGACGCGTCCCCACCGGTGAAGCGGAGGCATGGAGCTGCTAGACAGCAGAGGCGAGTAATTAAAACAAGCTCGTCAGAAATGATCCGTCTCCGGAGCGATGTTGTCTGTCGCGGTTCGACGACGGGCAGGCCGAGAGGTTAGCTGCGCTTAACTGAGGTTAAGCGAATGCACCCATTATGCGCACCATTTGCAAATGCAACCCATTCCGTGCGTGTCGCTTGTGCGTACCTGCGTATCAGCTTCGGGCGCGCGTTGGAGCGTGGTTGCGTTCACATTGCAATTTCTCACGAGCTGCATGGCCGTAAAATTGGTAACGCAACACCGACACCGTCCTTAGCCATTATTATACCCGCGATCGATCAGATTGATCGGATCGGATCGACGGAACTTATGGGTACCCGCCTGGAGTCGAGAGCCACTCAAACGAGCCACGCCGCCATGCACCGGCATGCAGGGCGTTAATGGATCATACGCACGAGATAGAGCGGTTAATCTGATTTTCGTTCGGTATGTTTAATAAATTTAGACAACAACATCGATTACGATTATGGACCGCCGGCCACCGGATCTCTCCTAGCCTACGCCACTGGGCACCGGAGGCGCACCAAGTTCGGTTTGACATTATTCTCATGCCACAACGCGCGTAATAGCGACGCATTTTTAATTTTAAAACACAAAAATTACCCACCCAACTGACCCTCGGGTGGTAGGAGTGGTGTGAATGGAGGAGAACGAGAGAATGACCAAAGCGGACACTCATTAATTAAACGTTGTTTAGTCTGCAATTACGTGATACCGAAACGAGACCCAGTTGACGTGTAGTTTACGGTTGCAACAAAGCCACCGGTGCACATCGTACCTAGCAACGATAGAACATGATTCCATGGTAGAAAGAACACTGAGATTCTCTCGGCATGAATTGCATGTTGGGAGTAAAATCATAGTTGCTGGAACGTGATTTTTTCGGAAAAGAAAACAAACTTGAATGTATTGCATATCGTAAAATCGAAGGGTTGTTTTAGTTACCAATCCCAGTGTAAAATTTTGATTGCTTAGGATCGATAATCAACGTTTTTTGTACACGTTCCTTCATGATTTTCCCAACAGGTGTGCCCAGGTGGAACTATTTTTTAGTAAAAATAACAATCCTACTCCATTCTCTCGCTTGGGCCGTTACAATAGCTGCAGACATTTGGCCGAACAATTTGTGTATGCTTCCCGCATCAAAGACTGCACCGAATGGTCATCGGAAAATTCGGAACCAGAATCAACCACCCTAGGTACCGAACTCACTTTCTGCTTAAGAGCACGTGTGTTAAAAACGAAAGCAAAAAATGCACAAAAACACATAAAACATAAACCCCGTTCGCTCTCTTGTCGTTCTGGTTACGAAAAGCGGACCAAGGATGAAATTCTGAAAATGCCACCTGGTAGCTATCACCAGGTACTAAAACAGGGACCATGTGTATACCTGCATCCCCGCCTGATGTCACCGCGGTTTAACCTTCGGCACGTGCACTCGTCACGACGCTTTTTGAGATGGCGTTGGGGGATCCCTGTCGGTTTGCTGTTAGCGCCAATCACCCTTCTTGTGAGTATGATGGAATGAATGTGAGGTAATACGTCGCCTGCGGTATGAAATGGTTCACCTGTGCCTGTTTGCAGCTGTGCCACGAATACCACCAGCACGACACGATCACAAATCGATCGATAACAGCTAGGTGGTGATTTTAAGGAATGATGGTTGCGGCTAACCGACTTCGCTGAGAGCACTGCGACATTTCGCATCTGTCACGACAGCGCACACACCTTCGTGGTCTAAGCTAGCCTTGTACCTGGCCCTGCGGCGGTTCAATCGACTTCAAAATGCGTCTAAATCCGAGCACAGCCCTCCGGGCGGCAATTCTTCTTACGTGAGTAATTTGGCCTACGAAACTAGGTTACACATTCCACCGCCATACGGCGAAGGGAAATGAACGAAATCATTGATGAAAAAAAAACATATCTGCGTTAAACCCTTGGCTATTGCACCGCATACCATGCAGCCGTATTCACCATAAGGCAGTATCCACGCTCGATTATCGACTACAACGGGGCGTCAAAAAACGTGGGTGCGTGCATGCTGTCAATATTAGAAAGTGATTTTTTTGAAATTGAACATTTGCCACGTGTGAAAGGCCACCCGAAAGGCAGTAAAAACAATCCGCTAATGCATCGCATGCTGACGGTCGGTTTTTCTAGAGTGCTGAGCCAACGCTCTTCTTAGAAAAATATACACAAACGAGCGAGAGCGGGTTGAAAGTAATTTATCTAAAAATCAAATGTCAATGCATTTAACGCAGCGGAACAGACGTAGGGTTTACAGGGATGTTTTTTCCCAAAATAGAAGTACAACCAAAACAAGACCTAAATAAAAAAAAACTGATATGATAGCATATATGATAGCATATATGAAGTATTGCTAGACTACTGTGTTTTGTTACTATGACTGTTATAGCTAGTATTTAATAAAACCGTTATTAATATGTTGATAATAGATAATTTAAGTAGAAATGTTCTTTTTCGCTATGGCACAGTTAAAATTTACAGACACTTCGCACTCGCTAACACTGGTAACTTTATCATGCGAAAACTCATTGCTTCGCTTCACTCTAGGAAGAAAATAAAATGTAATAGAAAAATCGTTAGGACAGGTACATGAACATAAAAGATTCATCTCAAACAAATACGTGCGTGAAATTTAATGGTTCGCAAATTACCGGGGGTGAATGTGTTCAGTCTTTCCACACCCATTATATGGAAACGCGATTCACGCAGCATACAAAATTTTATGTACCAATCTCTTTGCCCATGCCCAAATTTTAGGCAAAGCAGTCAAGTAAAAATCCTACTCCTACGCGTTGCCACGGGCTGTATATGTAGTATCGCACCACGGCCAAGTTCATGTGGCCCCTTTTTACGAACTGAATTAATTTCATAAAATTACATGTGATTTACGGTAGCAAATTACGAAGAAGTTTTAATTTGCTTACTCCATCTCTTGTACATCTTTTGGAAGAGGTTTTAACAATGTTTAAGGTTTGCGCTACTCAACAAGCTCACAAAATCGTCGATTTGTTTTACATTGCGCTCGATCAGAAAGCTTCACAATATCAGAACGTTTCCCAAAATGAAACGGGACTGCGAAATTGCGAAGTCGGCTGCATAACGAGAAAATTATACACCCGGAAACGGCGGAAATGTAGCAAGTAACGAAATTATAATGTTTCGCCATTGCTAGCTGCTAGCAGAGGACTGCGAGCACATTGTTTAGAGCGTAGGGATAATAAGCATTACCTAGCGCGACGAATTCGAATTTGCTGGATTCCCTGATTGTGCTAGGAGAAAGATGAGGGCTTTTTGTATCAGCGTTACAGTAAACAAGACAGTCTGACAGTAATGAACCACATTCTTGCAAATAAAGAAAAACGTTTCAGTTACACCAGCTGCTCTATTAGCCATTATTTGTTTGTGCTGCTGTCGCTCCTCGCGGTGTGTAATAATGATTCACTGCGTTTTTTTCTTTTTGTCTTGCACATCTACTTTGCTTTTTATCTTTCTTTTCTGTTTCGTTTTCCCTTTTATCCTGAGTTGATGTTGCGAGGGAAAACTCCACCAAAGCTGCAACATTATTAGAGCCGGTTATCAAAGAAAAAATGTGCTTACCAGGAGCTGTGCCTGGTACTAAAAAGTTGACTGGCAGTATTTAAATTTTACGAGCTGCTTCCGATTTCTATCGAGCCGTGGCTTCGTTAATAACCCACGAAATCTATTAAGTCATTATGGTCGTTTGTGGTACCAGGCGCATATAACGAAGAATACTTCATGCTCAACGCGGGATGCCACGTTTCCTGAAGGGCCGACGTGCATTTCAGGGTTTTCTTACTAACACATCGTTGTTGCGAACTATAGGAAAGCACAATCTTTAAAAGGATATACCAAAAATCATAGGAAAACGAGTGAAAAAGACATAACTGTTCATGCCATCACACCGATTCCATAGTATTCTCTCTTCAACCTCAAGACGTCAAAAGTATCCAGTAAAAGAATGTCACGGAACGTTGATTACTTCCAGCCGTCAAAAACGGCCAACACGCAACAATTACTCCCAGCTTTAGTATTCAATTACAATTTGCTCTAGTTTTTAGTCTAGAACGCAAATTTTCCACGCTTCGCTCCTGCCACCGCTCTAAACGGAAATGGCATAATTACGAAAATTGACTACTTCGCTGCCTCATTTGGCACCATAATGGGTCAACTTTGTGGTCAACCGTGACACCGAAGATCGGATATTCTTGTTGTTTCAGAAAACCTAATTTAGTAGTATTTTTTCAGAAAACAATGTTAGGAAAATATTCAGGCACCAAGATCAGGACCACCTTGTGAGATAGCTGATCCATTTTCAAAATTAAAGAATTGCAATTGTGATAAAAACACAATCCTTGTATGATTATAAATTTTGTGTTAAAAATAGAAACAAATTAAAAAAAACATTGAAACAAAAAATTATACGATGAACAATTACCGCAAAAAATTATTAACGTATCAATTTCAAAAGTTGAACAATTATTATTTCACAACTTCAAGTATATGAAATTCAATGCAATAAACAAATCAAAGTTTAACTGACCGTGCTTAAATGTTGCCATCAAATGCTCTGCATCACTTCCATGGTGACAATCGTACAAAGATTTGCCAAGTAAATCGGCAGGCTCGTAGCCCAGAAGCGATAGTAACCTATTCGAAAAAGTTTTGAAAGAAAACATTTTACAATATAAATGCTATTTTATATACGAAAAAACACTTACATATCGTCGACGTAGCTGAATTTCATGCTCAACGTGTGCTGAGTGAGAAAAGTGCTCGATCCCAGAGGAACCTCGATGTTGGCCGGATGCGGAAGAGGACGAGCGATGGACACCAACTGGCGCTGACCTTCCTTATCTTTACAAGCGATATGACCCGTTATGTGCAGCACCTTGTACGATGCGCTTTTAATATTGACACTGCGACCGCGGCTTGTCAGAGTGCACTTGAGCCGCAAGAAGAAATCCCGATTCTCCATCGGCTGACAGTCACTATTGGCGACACCATTTTGCAACTCCGACGGTGAATGACGGCGTCCGTTTAGCGCTTCTCGCAACTCATCATGATCGCACTGATGGCTGTAGTCCCAGATCGGTTGACCCATAATATCGATCTAGATGCATCGAAGAATATCAATTAAGAATTTTGAACACACATGTAGTTGATTTTAACATGAGTTAGCTCAAAGGTAGGACTCTTTACCTGTGAAATGCCAAGATACTCGCTAACATTTTCGGAAATGTACGTTATGTCGCCATCGGCCGAGAGAACCATCAAAAATCCATCCAATGCCTGCAATACGACTGTCTCTGGTTCTAGGCCGAGTGATTTCAGGCTCAGCTTTGTTTCGTCAAAATTAAACTCATCCATAGATTCAGTGGAAGCGTCGTTATCCTCCTTAATTTCGATTTTCTTCGTTATTTCAGATATCTCGGGAACTGCAATGCAAAGTCAAGACACAAACCAATATATACCGCCGTTTACGAATAGCGCCATCTAGCGTTGACTAATGAGAAGCTTCTAACGATAGGAATTACACCATCGTGTGCTTTTGGTTTCAAAACAAAATTACACCAACGTAGTGGTTTGTTTCAATAGAATTTGCTAGTGCATCATAGTAATTCAAGTAAAACAAAAAAATATGCGCCAAATACTTACATAGATCCAACATATTACGCGCCTTGAGAAATGCAATCGACAAACGCATTACGGAGGCTTTGTCCAAGTGCTCCACTTCTTCAGGGCGCATCGGCAACAAACTGGCCAGATCCTGGAAGATCTCCGTCTCTCGAGAACGCCGACAACGAGCTGCATCACGCGATTTCTCCTTGCGTTTTTCATTGTTCCTAAAAATAAAAAACAAGCATACAGATATTAAAAATACATACTGCAATAATTTTTCAATAGCATAATCAAATGTATTGATACTTTTCAAAATTTACGCAAATAGCATTTCAAATGTTTCTCACGCACGCGTACGTTATCAAAATGTGCCTATCAATCATCCTTAAGCCTCAAATAAATACCGATTAAAATGACATCAATCTGTCACGGGAATGTCGCAGATATTTCCATCTCCTAATACTTTGACGTTATGATGAATTTATGAATACTGCAACCCACTTCGATATAGTTAAGCCAGGTTGACAATTATCAACAATCATCTCTGATATGTCTAAGAAAAACGAACCAATTTTATTGCTTTATCTTTACGATGATGCACAGTATCGTATAGCTTCATGAAAAAGACTCAATCTGCGATAATCCTAATCGCATAGCCCAGTAATGACTATGAGGTGGACTACTATGGCGGCATATTCATATCACCGGTATATATCACCGATTAATTGGGCAACACCGATCATCATTCAGCTATTGATAATTGATACCACCTTCCAATAGACGTGATGGTACCATGCACCGAACGAATCACGTTCTCTTATCACACAGTGAGGCTTCATGGCTTTTGCTAGAGATTGAGCAGGAGATTGAAACATTGCACAGGTTCGGACTGGAAACAATAAAGGTTAATAAACTCGATTGATTTATCTTAATCGCAAAAAAACGAAAACGGAAGGTTGAAAAGGAAAAAAATATTAATCAGAGTCGTTGTTGAACAAGCAACATATAAGTTTAGCAATATCAAAACTGTTTAAAATGATATACAAAAAACTGACATTTTTTATTCATGAAATAGACAAACCAAACAAACCTAACGCGAAGAGTAATCAATAAAGTGCTTCATTGTTCACACTTTGCTTCCATACATTCCTACCAACATTTGTCAAATATTTTAGGTGTTAACCGGCTATCATCAGACACGGCTAATAGCACGTAGAGATTAGCCCAAATCGCAGAGATACTGTTTATTGGGGATGAGGATGAAGAGTGTCAATCGTCTATCGTAAATACATAAAAATCAAACATTTATTAGCAGCGGAGGTGGAACGATAGCAAGACTTCTTGTGATAGGTGAAGGGAGCTCACTGTGTAAGTATATACACAAGTGCTTATATACTTCGACTCGTATTGGTCCCTTACTAATTTCAAAGAAACAAAGAATAATGCACGTCATCAACCCATAAGCCTATCTGTGATGGATACAGATGCATCTAAGAGATTCCCCACAATTGCGCTTATTCAACCAGTTGGTTCATGTGTCAATGCTGTAAACCATTTTATTAATCGAAAAATTCCACAGCAACAGCACGTAACGTAGAATAACCTGAATAATTCGTTCCAATGGGACGATGATTTGGTATAAAATGAAATGAAGTGGAAAATCAATCTATTTTTTTTTACAACATTGCAAAGTTTGATAATATTTTTAGTGATGCAGAATATATACACTTGTTGCCCAGCTCGAGGGTTAAGAAAGAGGTCCAAAATAACGCTACCTTAAGCCAGTTTTCGATTTCAGGAGCTGGATGGTGTTCGCTAATGAATCTCTGGTGCTACGAATGCAAGGTAAAAGCGAAGCGTCGCGATGTAGTAAGCTATTTTTGTCTAGAAGTATTTTAGAAATACTTTATGACAAAAATGTGTCCGGCTCGTAGTGAAAGTTGCGACGAAAAAGAACGTGACTAAAAATCATCACCCATGGGGTAATTTGTCGTAGTCGGCATGTGACTGTAGGATGGCATGTCGATATTTGGCATCCTCGGTTCAAAAACATTTACGATCACAATATCAACATTCCCATGCTATATTTGTTATGCTCTGTACCCTAAAGAAACGTACAAGAACCTCAGCAGTAGTCACAAATTTTAATTTGCTAAGGCTGGATCATCATTTTGACCACTTTGATTTGAAGTGAAACATTAACTTAAATCTCTGAATATTTTTTTTTCATTTTGAATGCCAATTGGAATCCAAGTTTTACAAACATCTAAAATTGAATGAAGTTAAGAACTCTTCAATCGACGGAAAAGACGACGGATTTAGACTGGTTGCAAATGACACGCAACCCAGTATAGAGCAATGGTAATTCTAATGAAGCAAATGCAAACAATCCAAAGAAGAGATAGTGACATTATTTTACGCGATGTGCCTGGCAAGAGCAATGCGCACGTTGAACGGATGTCGGGAAATGGAAAACAACTCCAACTGTCTCGCTGTACCCATAAACAGATGCAACAGAAGATGATGAGTAATTCTCCGTCTGCTCGTCGCAATACGCAATGGACACAGCTATACTGCTGTTCACCTTCTCATATGCCATAACGCTCACGTATTTCAGCCATCTATAATGATCTATAATTTTCTAACCGAATGGCATTTCTTTGAGCAGTGCGTTTGGTTTATGTAGAATATTTACTAAAAACATTTCTCAAATAATGTACCATTTCTGTCGAATATCGTTGTACTAATCCTATTCAATCGTAAAATATCAAGATCATGTGTCACAATTATATTTCACTTAGCAACAAATTAGTTAAGGGCAGTGGAAAACCAATCCAACAATTCTTAGCAAGAGACTTCAACAAACGAGTAACCCAACGTTGGCAAGTACCTTGTCAACCTTGATAAGTGACGAACAAAAACAATCGACGCGTAAAAGAATCGCTTATGTACCATCCAGCCAGCCAATGAGAGGCTTTCTGAGCCCAGATTGGCAAAACCATCCAAATGGTTATCGCAAAATGCCAGCAAAAGCCGAATGGTTTTAACTTCGTGCTGCCCCACACGAATGCAGTCTCACAGTGATTATTACCACAGGCGATTTATCTGATGACATTATCGGGATAATCCACCGACGCAACTTTATGATTGGTTGTCGCGGACATCAAACTCTTTGGACTTTTCGATCTAGCTAGAGCTACTTACATAAAATCCTCCATGTCGACCATGTTCACATACGGACACGGTTCCTGCCCATAGTAGCCGTAACAGTAGGCATAGTTCCACGGCGGCGGTCCCTGGCAGGGTGCGTAGTTTGCGGCTACGTACGGTTGCTCGAGAAACGATGCCGCACCCGAGCCAGACACCACGTTCTGCGGCACGAATTCTGGCGATTTACCCAAGTTAGTGCCATTAGCGGTCTGCTGGTTGGGGGTAGGCGGTGGCGCCGCACAGAAGGGCTGCTGATAAGCACCTCCGGCCAGATGGGGATTGTTGGGAGCTGTCTGGGGTTGCTGATGGTGGTGGTACTGGTAGTCGTTGTTGCTACCCATTCCCATTGCCATTCCCGCTACCATTGGCGGATGGTTATATAACGCACCATGCGTAGGTTGGTGTTGCTGATGCGGCATCAGCCCTCGGTGAGCATATTCATAGGGCGGTTGTTGACCTCCCATACCTCCTACAACTCCAGGATCATGTCCAGCTACACCAGAATAGCCGGGTGCAGCACCGTACGTTTGTTGCGATTTTTTCATACTATCCATGGATCCTGGTGCACCATAGAATGACACATTTTCTCCTTCCGAATACCCACTGCCACCACCGTCGTACACTACACCTGCCAATCCACCAGCACCGTCATTTGGGTACCACTCAGACTGCATCATGCGTACTGACAAAGTCTTCTAAGAAATTCACTATCTACTTCACCCACTACCATTCGAACTGCAATGTAGATTTTGCCCACTCCAACACTGAAGTAACCAATGTTCGCCGATGTAAAATAAGTCACAAACACCCGAACAATTGAAATTTCACAAGATTTAAATCCACCTTCTCCAGAAGGGGCAACTCTTCAAAAGCCAATGTTACAAACTGGAAGCCTGCAAAACCAACCACACTCGACCGAAGGCACCGAACTCCTGGGGTTGTCTAATCGTAATCCAATTGCCAATACTACTAATTTATAATGTTACATTATCTGTTTTCGACGGTATTCCGATAAAAAAGCAGTCAACGATTGTGAACCTCAGGGCGCGTTCGGGCTTCTCGTTATCGAAACGGCGACCCGTGAGATTCCGCGTTCGGTCGCCGCAACCGCCAGGCAAAACCGCCTTGGGTTATCCGGTTGGCCACTACCATTAGCTCCACCTAAAGCATTACTCTCCACAAACGGTCACGCATAAGAACAGCCACTTCGGTCGCTGCCGAGCAAAATGTGGGTTGGTTGCGAAAATACCATGTGCCATGTCCGATAACATCGCACGCGGAAAGGTGACAAAAGAAATCAACAACGGATTGGCTTTCGGAGGGCGATTAAATATTTGGGTAAACCAAAGGCAACTGCTTGCCCTCTGACGGGAACCTGAGCAACTACGTCGACACGACAGCCACTACTGAAGAAGTACTGTCTATGGATGGTTTACGACGTGCGAGACATCGTCCTGTTGATTTAACTGATAAGGACGTGTGTGGTAAAGATAAATGATTAAATCGTTTAATTATAATATAACAAGGGTATAACTATGTCTAGTGTTGCACATGGTGTGAAGTAAAATCAAGTAACGTTCATTAGTTATAAGAATCGGTTTTAAAATATCGTTTGAAATAACATAATTTTTAATGTTTTATTTTTTAAAAAATCAGCTACACTTTTTGAAAGCATTTATAGATATGTATTCCTGAACAGAATATCTCATATCTGAATATTTTGTTTGTCAAAAAAATAATTAAGTTTTGAAAAAATAATTCAAAAAAACAACGAGAGTAAAACGAGAAAGATATCATGCATAAATAAAATATACAATATGTCGTGTACAAAGGCCACCAATTAGAATAGTCTGAATAGTATTATGTACGTACTATTCGAGATTTACATAAAAAAATTCCATTGTTGTCGAAACAAATGGCATCTACGAAGGAGTTATCAATATTTGCCCGCCTGTCGGCACAATTGTATTGGTTCCATTACCTTCCATTCTCAGTCGTGCGAGTAGTAATTGACTCAATTAAAATTAATAACATACGGTACCCGTTCTGATTTCCACAAACACAACAAACAGTGCCAACCGGACGCATCTTGGCACCATTGGAGCCGCACACAGGGCAACCATTTTATCTGCTCGCGTCAAGCGACGAACATAAACTTGTTCACGCTGGTCGTTGCCAAAACTACAACCCAGGGCTGGCATGCATAGTGTGATGCTGTAGGCCACGGAGTGACGTAAAATTTAGACAGAAGCGCTTCCTTTGCGCGGTTCGCATAATGCATGAGAGGTAGAGATGTGCATGTGTAAAATGGAGCAAGCAAATCAATTCAAACAGCTACCGTATCGAAGGTCAGTGAAGCCAAATGGACCAATCTGTCCTTGTGCCGACTTCTTTCCCATTCCCGCCGAATGGACTTTGCTCTGTCGCTCGTTTGCACCATTTGTTAACCAAAACAAGCCAGGAAAAACACTACATAAATAGATACTACATGAGAATAAAAAAATCTCAGCACCAGTCATTAAACGTAAGTCTCAAAACGACACAACAACGAAAGACAGATGCCAAGTCCTACTCATAGGATGTTGGATTTTCCCTGGACACATTACGTTGCATCGTTGAGAAGTTTACGTGCATTGTATGATGGATTCGTACCGCAAATTCAAAGTACAGAATTGAATGAAGCCATCAATGTGATTGGTTTGGAAAGACTATTATACTCAAATTTACTCACAGCACGTACCGAGTTACGAACTCTGCATTATTGATAAATGTAAAACGTTAGTGGGGAGCTATTGGACATAAAGTATCCGGTAACGAGTAATGTGTGGTATTATATTCTTCAGTGTAATTTTTTTTATTTCAACGTCCGAAAATATGCAGTTTTGAAATCCTTAATTTCCCATATATTTCATGGCAGTGTGTTCCAAACTCATTATTCATTGCAACACTTGTTTTCATTCAAAAATGATTCGGGGTCATCGTGTACCCTGCATCCAGAAAATTTCAGTCAAAGCTTATCGCTTGCCTCACAACAACCGCGAAGCATCTCAGGCAGCAACAACAAGCTGCTTAATCACTAGCAACGGTTGAGGAAATAAAGAAGAACATAATAACCAACCGAGAAAGCCAAATTTTCGAATTCTTGTTCCAAAAACCTTCGCAGATTTGGTATAAGCCGGTAGAAAAGAAATTGCAATACGAAAACCAGATTTAACAGGGATAAATCATGCAGCTTCTGTTGCTGCGGTACGGGCGGAATACGATTATCATATGTCATACGAAACAAAAATGTATATATATATATATATATATATATATATATATATATATATATATATATATATATATATATATATATACATATATATATATATATATATATATATATATATAATGTCTCCAAAACTTTTCTCTATCTTTTTATAAGCTCCATTTGAATATAATGTTTGAAAAATGTTAATATTTCATTCAAAAACTAAATCTAAATAATTTTGATTCGAAAATGTGTTGCATACTAATTAAACGTGCGCTTCGAAACCCGAGGAGTACAAAGGAAAAGGCATCCACTAATGTGTTCCTGCGGGTAAGGTAGAAGGCGAAGTTATGGAATGCCCCCGGCTAATCACACTGGTTCAACAGGTTCAACAACTTCGAAAAGTCGTTTCTCGGTCGCTGTCAGGTGGCTCGTGCGCACCAGCACTGTTTCTTTCAACTACACAAATGACAAAATTTCGGAGGCAGATACATATAGCAATCTACCCGGTAGGCAGAACATTTAAACCTTCAATAGAAACGAATTCAACCAAAGATATACACGCAAATAGAGGTGTTACAAAACGGTCTTTGGTTCGCAGCTCGGGCCGTTAGCTAGACGATCTACGTATAGCCGTGACGACATGCTATGAGATGAGAAAGATGAAAAGGACACGACTGCGCACGCACCAACGGAGGAGGCGTCCGTGACGTCACGAATGTTATCAAAAGAGTACGTCAAAACAAACAAACCGTATCGTCACAGTTCGCATGGCTACCGACAATCCTTAAGGCTTGAAAAACTGGGCCAATCTGACACGCAATCCCCGGGAGGCGAGATTGTAGGTAAGCCAAACTCATTTCTCTGACGGACCATTTTGTGCACATTATCAAAGCAAAGTCTGCTAGTACTATTTTCTAATTAAAAATTCTACTATTTACAAAAAATCCTTTTCTTCTATTTCTATTGAATATTTCAGACATATCATGTGCTAATTTAACAATACAACTATATGGGATAACTTTTTATTCCATCGATATGACAACTTAACTATCAAATAATAATTTGAACAAGTGCAACAATTTAGTATTCTATTGAACTGAATCTAGCACACGTGCATACGTGTAATAGTTTGTATACATTACGACAATCTCATCGTCGTACCATGATGCACCACACTCAACACATTTCCGACTATTGTGTCTGAAATAATCAGGGCAAGCAATTAAGTTTTCTTTATTCATTTCCATACCGGAGAGACATCCGGCACAAGCCTTTCCCTACATTTACGGATCGGGTTCTATCTGATATGTAGTAATTATCACTAAGCATCGATTAGCTCCTTTTTTTTGCGCGCCATTTTTCTCTTTTAGCTGCAATGAATACGCAAAGCGCTAAGTTCGCCGACTGGTTATAATATTGTAAATTCAGATCGATTAGAATATTCATTGATTGTATCTCCAGATAAGTCCAGTGAAGAGCTCAAATTGGGGAATAGAGGGACAGCTCAAAGAGTCAAATGGGGGAATAGAATTCTTGAATAAATAGGTTGTAGTTATTAAAAAGGGTTTTGCTCTGAAACTGCTTTGAAGTGGAAGTTTTATGTATTGCCTCATAAAGCTTATAAGGCCACGTTTGACGTTGAAATTTAAAAATGTGCTGCCGAGTTTGGTCAACGATATTTTGTGAATCGTTCACACTTTCGGCTATCATCTTCTAAAATAAGGTAATGCTATGTAATATGCAATATGAAGAGATGTAAATCTTCCCTTATCAATTCATTGGCTAGTTTATGATCTGATACAAAATTTTCTCTTACCTTCGCTTCTCTTTGACGGGCTTTACTGCTTTGCCCGTTCCGGTCGGCGCCAAAGCCTTCGTCGTTGTCTTCGTCATCTCGGACGATTGCTCAGACGAAACGTTATCCTTTTTGGGACCAATTCTCTTCTCTGGCCGCGGTCGCCAATGAACAGGGAAATTACAGACACAATTGTTATTCACTAATGTTTTCCAATTTTGCTAATTGAGACTATCACGCACTTGTTACACTCTCTCTGACGCACACCCACGCACACGCATGGGTAAACATTCGATCGGTTCCCAAAACTGATACACGCACTTTCTGTTATGTTATTAAGCTTTGTTGTCCCTTAAGGGCTCTTGAATGTAATATATGTTGTGCTGCTTTCTCTTTCTTTGCTGTGTGTGGTACACAAACACGCTCGCACTGGTTCACACTCGCTCGTGTCACGATGACCCACGCTTCTTATTACGAAATCACGCACTTTTCCTTGCTGGCGCCACGCATCGTCAAAACACCAAAATAAACACAACACTAACGCACACGCACGCACGCACGCACGAGAGTCACACACACGAAATTCACGAAAAAACACTTCGCAACTCCTCACAACAATCTGTCTGGGGTTTCGTTCGTTTTTCCCTCTTCAGAAACTTAACTCACGTCACACTGATACGCGGTTCAATCAGCTGTCTTTCGTTCGACAACCACAAATCCTTAATGAATCGTTGGTACCCGTTACTAACAATGCTATCGTGAATTGAAAACTAAACGTTCCACTTGCATCGACTTGCTTTGGACGGGTATGCAGCAACAACATCGATCGTTGGAAGATGCTACCAATTGTGACCACGGGTGAGATGGGGTGCGTAATTGCAGTGATAGCTTCTTGCATATGCACTTTGCCTCCGCACTCACCTCACTAGCGCAATAGTTGACGGTGGTTGGTAAATCCGGGATCAATCAATTACCGATATTACTCCCGTAGTTACTTTGCCGTTTTTAGTGCTATTGTCTACACCTAACACATGCCTCGTCAGAAGGTTACGGTTGTTACTGAAGAACATCCAGCAGTGGGCCTTGAATATCTTGGCCTACTAGCATGAAATCAAACGCACTGAAAAGCACGCGCTCTTTGCGTTTTGCTGCACTATTTGTCACCACACTACACCGTGAGCTCGACATGCATTCGATAACGCACCTATAACCTGATATTTTTTATGATTACGAACAAAAACATTGGAACTTTTTCGGAAAACAATTTTCGTCCGCGCACTTCCAAAACACTTTTTATCAGATGCTGAAATAGACTCAGTTGCTGTCAAACGAGCATTGGTTTAAGCCATTAGGTTCGTAACTGTAGTTGAAATCGAGTCTTGCTGAAATTGAGGTGATTTGATTCTGGTTTTGTTACATCGTGCTTGTGATTTCTACATTTTAGAATTTTTAGAGCTCTTTTGCTTACTTAACAATAGCGCTTGTCGTTTATCTTTTCGGATGAATTTCATAATTTGGGTTTCTATGATAACGGTATGTTACATAAATAATAAACGCAAACAATTCAATTCTATTTTTTGGAACTATAAGCTACATTATCTTTTACTATTAACTTTGTCTCTGTTGTATTTCAAATATATATTTGTATTCTAATTGGCTTTTGTGGTTACTGTTTTTGTTTCGCTCTCAACTTTGACCGGTGGTTCGTCAATATCGTTATTCTCTTCTCCGTTATCAGCAATCATGCTTGCTACTCCTGCGTTCTCCTCATCATCTTCCTCATTAAGGTTTTGTTTGTAAACTCCGGGATAATTTCTCATACATTCGTTCATAGTACTGAATGCTTCGTAGCAATCGGATCCTTTCGGTTGGGCTTGGCTGGAAGTATTTCAAAATATGTAAGGTACAGTTTCGTGAGCAACCAATCGGTTTGTGCTTAAATACCTATAATGAAAACAGGAAAATGCCTCTCGAAACTCATTCCCGCACGGACCGATGGCCATTCCACCCAGGCAAGGACAGTTCCAGTTAATATCCCCGTTTTCAAGTATCAGCCCCGGACGGGGTTCCGATTCTGGTAGCTGCACGGTACTGGAAATCGCATGATCTTCTTTTGTAGCGAAAATCACCTTATCCTTTCCGTAGCTTTTGCACAGCGACATGATTTACGCAATACTTGCAGCTTCAAATTGCAAATGTGTTTCTACTAATGTTAACAAAAAAGGAGAAGCTTTTTTCACCAAAAAATTACAGGGAACACCTTGAAACTCTCCAATAAACGTGATAGCAGCACGTAGTTTTACGTAAAAATCCTTAGGAACTCGTAGAATTAAGCGTTGTCTCTTCTGATCGAATTTCAACACGTCTACTTCCGTTTGACCTCCAATTTCTCCAAATATGGTTGTGAGAGATTTTTCTATGCAGCCCTTCACGTAAATTGCTGATAGTTGATTTGGCTTCTCGGCAAGCTTGCTGAAATAATGCCATATTTTTATTATTATGTAAAGCATAACTCTATCTAACGCAAGCTTTGCTTACATTTCAATATCCAAATATATATATTCACTCATAATATAACTTCTGCTGCAAAGATAGCATTTGCACGACCTCGTGTGTATTACGTCGTGAACTTTAGTTCAGTCGACAATTAAATCCTAAAAATCGTTAAAAAAAATATCTGGGATCAATATGTGATAAATTTTTATAATTTATTTTAGTAAAAGAAACGAGATTATCAATAAAAAATGTATATCCTATTGTTGGTATAAACAACAGCTGAAGCGAAAAAACGGACGTCACATCAATAAAGTAAAAAAAAACCATCTAAAGCATATTAATTAGAAATTAATGTAACTCCAGAATTTATTCTTAATTTGAAACTTAAGCAACACGTGGTAAGTGTTGGCAAGTTCGTGGGCCTGACAACAACGCCTATTCCACTTAGCAGATTTTTACATATCCAATTTCATAACATTATCTAACCAGAATCAATCGATTCTCGATTAAAAAACAATTGATGAATAATATATTAACGAATAACTAAAAATAACATTGATTTTTTTAAGCGTCCAAAATCAATAGTGTAATAATGTATCATTTTCATCAAAACTTCTAATATTTCATCATTTTTTTTTTGCTTGCTTGCATATAGTGCAAACAAAAATCAAACATCTCCTGGTCCAAAATAGCTATCATCCATAACTGAAATTACAAAAACTGAAGTGCTAAGAAAGCTGTTTCAACCAACTAGCAGTGTAGGTAACACATTTTGTTGCAATAAGGGAGATCAAATATACTATTGATAGTAAGAAATATTAGATATTAGCTTCTTGGCCATAAAACAAAACAGAGGTGCATAACACTACTACTTCGCATCAACAAAAGAGCGAAGATTAATCATATTATTCAAAAGCCCATATTTTAGTCAAGCTGTTCTTAAATTAAGAAAATAATGATTAAAATACTATTATTTTACCACTTTTACAGAAACTGCACGATAGTTTACCGCAAATGCGATCTTTTGTACACACACGTTTTTAATATAACAATCGCCGGATTGGAAATGTCAAACGAAAAATGTCAATTGACTTGGTCCTCATCGCTGTCAAAACTACTAACGATAAATTTAAATTGTAATACATATATTTATATATTATTAGATAAAAGATGCACAAAATGTTTCAATTGAAATACGATGCACTAATTTTAATGTATATAATTGTTCTCTTCGAATGCATTTTGAGTTAAATAAGCTCTGGAAAAATGATTATTTTTCAATTTATTCGTTCCTTTATTTTATAATTAGGAACTTAGGCAGACTCTGATGAGTAATGGATATCTTACATTCTTCATTTAACTTGTTATTTCTGAGAAGTAATATATCATTATTAAATCATTTTACATGATATTATTGTTCAGCTATTGTCCACTAGGTGGTGCTAGAATGACTATATTGTTAGGCATGCATACCAGCGACTCTGCTGACATTCACTTGAACTTCTGAGCCACGCCTTCTTAGCTTATTTACTATAAAACACCCCTTATGTTTACTCACAAACATCCCTTATTTTACGATGGTAAAAATACCATAATCAATAACTTTAACAATTAGCAGAAATTTCTAATACGCCATGGTATGCTACACTGTCATGAATAATTAAAAATGATGCTTGAATTTTGATGTATCGATATTTTCAGCATTGTTTAGCAAACATTCTTTTCGTCTTCTTTTCTCTCTCAAATATAATTACTTTTTATTTAATATTGATGTCCTAAAATATAGAAAAAAACATAAACAAAAACATTGTAAAGAAAACACGTCAAACTACAACATATCAAAATCTAAATTTGGTTTTCAAAGGCGTCTTCATATATATCACATATCATTGACATTCCTTCGACAACAAACAAATTCGTTTTCAAACCATATTATATATAATAGTATCAAGAACTTCTCTTTATTAAAAAGGCATGTAGAATGAACTACGCCAACGGTTTTGTTGTCAACATAGCCTTAGGAGTGCGCATGATCTCTAGCAATGTTTTTGCGACTTGGAAAAAAATGAAAGAACGTAAAATACATCCCGAAGGTTATCATCGAAACCCCAACGCCATTACGACCAATTCCCTTTCCATCGCCTGCCATGTTACAACATAGCCTGTCCCCTTTCGGAAAGAGCAGAATGGTGTATCATTATCGAGAGAACAAGGGTCGAAATTCTATTACAGACTGGTGTACAAAAAAGGGCCGTATCCTCGGGCGTCATGTCCAACTGACACTGGTGTTACATATTGTTCTTCACCCCATGTTCGGAAAAGCGCGGTAACGGTGCGGGCACATCGAGCAAGTCAAGGGGATTATTAATATTCATACATTTCATCCCATTGAGGATCCGATTGAATACGGCAAAATGTGATACGCATCGTTAGCACACACATTCAACGATACGCGTTGCCATGGCGATGGATGCCATGTATACCTCAGCACTACTGGCAGCTCAGCAGGCCGCTCTGCGCCCATTATGGGTGGGAGCGTTCGTTTCCGTTTTGATAAATTGTAACGCGATAACGCGGAGCCCGAGGGCGCACAGGGGTAGCATGTGCCACAAGCACGGCTTCCCGCTGCTAGGACTCCATTTTGTGACAAATGCCCCGACGCCTTTTGTCTCCGGAATTCGGTAATTTTAACGAATGTTACGCAAGTCCTAGGTTCAACTTACGCATCCTTTCATTACATACGTTCGTCCTGTCTGACAACAGGCATTTTTTATAATAATGCTGCTAATTGCTAGAAGCCAAAAGTGTCGAGAGTTCCAAAAGTGTCAGCAGTAAGAACTGTTGGCTTTTCACTCAACCAGTAGAAATTTTTGTTAATAAGCTTAGCGAGTAATTTAATGTCGTTATGCTGTAGTATTCGGTGATTTGGGAACATATAATCATAATACTTAACGGTATGATTGGTGGAATTGCAGCAAAATATAACATTTCACTATTCTGGATGGCAGGGTTAAAGCAATTTATTTTTATACATCGATTTTTATGAATAATTATACCTAGAATTACGATTTTAATTGTACATATGTCTATCCCGATGATATCTTTTGGCTTGAAATTAAAAAAACATTCATGTTATGTATACTGTGCATAATTTATACAGAAAAATTTAATGCAGTAAATTTTATTATGAATCAGTTTTGCACTAAAAAGAAAAGTAAAGCGTAATGAAGTAACTTATATCTATTAAATGATTAAATAAGGTGGTATAATATGAGGTGGCTGATGTAGTATCTAACAAATTGATCAGATAGTAGTCAATGCTCAGGAAAATAATCAATAAATCGTTTCAGATTCAACCTCAAGATCTATTTGCTCTGCATCAGTTATCTTTTGTTCTGAACACGATACATTTTTTTCTCGACGATAATTTGTGCCGGATTTTGGATATACTTTTCGTTTCTTTTATATGCTTCAAACAACACATCAAAATAAGTTGGGCGCCAGATACCCATCATCCTCATCATCGTTCGAAACGATCATCGTCCATTGAGCGATCCAACGGAGTGGGCCTTATGTAGTCTCGTTATCTTCGTTCTTGAGTTCATTAGTTTTCTTCCACCGTACAATTTCGGCATCAACAACTCGGGTAACCTGGCCGCAAAGTGGCTGGAATGGAATTATTTCAAGCTAAAAATGACACTACCATTTTTCCCAAGTCACAGTTCGATTGTGCGAGAAATAGATAAACGTTTTCCCAGACGAACGATTTCCATGGCCCGGCAGCCGGTCCGAACAATTGCTCTGTGTCGTGTCGGTGGGAGAGAACAAAAAGTAAATAACAAATCAATTACGAGCACGTTGGTACGTACGGAATCACCGGTTCAATTAACTGTTCCATGCCAAATCGCACCCGGCCACGGAACATGTGCTCGCAAGGATGGTCAATCGTCGAACAGGGAACCCCTCAAAAAACCACACACCTGGGACGGCCCGTGGCCAAACGGCCGTGGCAGCGAAAGAAAGGCCACGAAAAAAAGCAACAAGAAACTAAACGACGATCCCAAGCGGACGAGGTTTTGCTGCTCCCTAATTGCTGACCAGCTCTAAACGGTGCTTTACCCAAACATGGCATTGATTTTAGGCAATTTTAACCGAGCCAAGAGCTTTTTCCCTCCAGGCGCACGATTTTCCGTAGCTCCCTTCTCGATGGGCCAAGCTGCCCGGTCACTTAACAAGAAAACATAAAATACATCTTCTCCATTACGCGATTCGCCGGCCGGTCGATCGGAAGGATGTGGAGTGAACTTGGAAGGTAGCACTTGCATGACTCGGCAGCTTTTTCCAACCGCCTGCAGGGTGATCTCGATCGCACGGCCACCAGGACCATGACGCCGTGGAACCCGAGTCCCGAGCGTCGGAGCAGTTTCGATGGAATTTCAAAAAAAAAATCACAAAACAAAAAACGCAACTCCAAATAGCTGAAAACAAAACCAAGCAAAAGCATACAAACACAAATAAAAAGCATAAGAGACACGCGCTTTATTCCGGGGGTGGCCCGATGTCTGCCATAAGGGTGCGATCTTGTACTGTGCCTCTCGTTTCGCTTTCCATCCTTATGGTGCTCACGCACCGTGTTTATGTTTTTGTTTGTTACGCTTTGTTTTAGTCTCCTCTCCTGCCTGCTGGCCTCGATTAACGGGTTTCGTATGATTCGCTGTTTGGCTTAATTGTAAAATTACCGGGGCCCATCTTCGACGAGGGCCACGGTGCCTGGAATGAATGGATAATTTGGACGAATTACCAAATGGCCGGGTACGCGGTTGGCGTCTTCGGTGGGCAGCCTGATTCGGTTGGTTTAATGTGCCCAGCTGGGTGACGCTCAGTTCGGTTGCAACTTGGACCAGGCTTCCACGGAACGAGAGCAAAGGATGGATAGAAACCGAAACCGGCGAAGTGCTTGGCTTAGGCGTAACGCTTTTAGCCAGCACAAGTAGCTGCTATTAAAAGCGTGAGGAAAACAAACAGTGAAACAAACACGCTCGCATCGCACGCTAGTTTATGTGTCATTTCATTTCAACCATTTCCAACCAAACCAAGATATTTCCTTCGTCACGATTAAGGGATGCGCAACAAAAGCGTGCCACCCTAACAAAGGCCTCTCCGCACAGCGCCGAGTCCGTTCGATGCATTCAAATGCTCAAATTGAATGTTTTGACAGACAGAGTCGTCCGTTTCTTTTTCTGACGAATTAAAATCCCCTCCCACCCTAACACCCCGACGGGAGGGGGGGGGGGGGGGGTGGCCGCTTTTGACGTCCGCTGGCAGTCAGCTAAATTACATCTCACGAAACATTTTCATCACCATCGGTCCCTCCTCCTTGCGCCCGTGAACCCGTTCCACCCACGGGATGGAACATCACAACAGAAACCAACAACCGGTTCCAGCGTTGACGAGCGGGAGATTAATGTAGCAACCGAGCACACGGGGACAGCTCTCGGTGGCGTGGGCAAACGTTGCACATACGGAAAAAAGCACGAGCCACTTAACACGAGTGAGCTGGAAGCTCTTTGTCCCCGGACGGGACCTACCACGGTACGATCCTGCGGAGGACCTCCGTGTCCCGCGGAAACTCCGGATGCTTCGGAAGGCGCAGCGCTTGTTTAAAGTGTTTAATTCCACGAGCACGTCAACAGACGACGGACATGACGCAGCACCATTCTCGGGGCTGGGCGCGAACAATGGCGACTGGGTTGACTCCGCGAAAGGTGCTGACCAATGCTGTCGAGCGATGCGATAGTAATGATAGAAACGGAAGGCTCCGCCTGGGCAGCCCAATTTCCGTGCAGTTAATAGTGCAACGTTAACAAGGAACAGAGCAGACAAAAAAACAGGATCTTTCTCAACGGTAACGAAACGAAAGGGCGCCCTCTAGCGGTGAGCTTAACTAAACAGGAAGGAAACGCAAAAGTATGTCATGAAACAGAGCTCGCCTCCCTCGTTGAGAAGGTGTGAGCATGCAGTGAAAAATGAAATCGAAAGTCAACCATCGGAGAGCCGCAGATATAATCGCATTTTCATGCCGTTTAAATGGCGGAACGACGGAACAACGACGGAATTATGACAGCTTGCTTGCGAGGTCCCTGCTTTCGATGACAGCAGCCGTTTGAAGGACACTATTGAACAATGCACGATCAACCACGCGGAAGCATTCTTAGCAGGCTGCACAAAGCCACAAAGTCCAAGCGCATGACGCCCATTTTGCGCGATCAGTAGTGAACTAACTAATTACGGTTCGTGCGTATCGATACGCGTCTATCTGCCCTTTCGGCCCGATCGCTTATCGTCGGTCGGTGGTAGCTTGCCGTATGCAAATAGATCCTGTCGATGCGATTGACGCCCTTACGGCTTTACCCTGCGCGAGCAAATCTCGCGCACGAAGCGAAGGTGGCTTAAGGTGGCCTCGCAGGCACGAAAGGAAAATAGCTGGCGTGGCAGCAGCGAATTTATGCACCGTCATTGTTGTTAACGAGGTCAATTATAGTTGATAATAAATTGGTTCTTCGTGCGAAACAGAAAATTATACGTTTGCACATTTGCAGCCACCATAGTCGTCGGTCATCGTGGAGAAGGAAAAGCCAGACGCAAGGCGGAGGACTCGTAATTGGTGAACGAAATGATGGTTCACCGGCGTGGAGAAATGGAAAAATTGCTCTCCGAAAGCGGAATGCTTTGGTTCTCGACGTATTTGAATTCGACTCACGTTGGCACGCCGGTTCCGTTCCGGCTGCCGTTTTGTCCGGTCCCAAAGCAGAAGGCTTTCGCTCACACTTTCACAGCCCACGAGCCCACAAACTGACCGCACACAGACCTGCGACGGTTGGTGCTGACGGCGCTAAAACATTGCGCCAACAGAACGCAGTGTTGCTTGGCCGTTTGACAGTTGGCGCGTCCCGCTTGGGGGCCTTCCGATTCCGCTTCGGTTCCGGTTTCGGTGCCATCCGGTGCCAGCGGCAATTGCCCGAGCTGGACAGTGTCAAAAATTACACCCAAGTACCCGCCAATCATCGGGCCGGTCAAGCTCGTCGGCTAAATTGACCGTTTGATATGAATACGGGCTTATTAGGACCGGAGGTAGGTGTGATCAACTGGTCGGCACCGCGGTGGTTTCTATTCCGGGGCGCTTGAATACGCCCGGTGCGGTTAGAGAGCAACGCTAAATGATCGGAAAAGCGGTACAGTGGTGTCTTGGGTTGGTTATGCAATTGGTTTAGAAATTAGGTACAATAGATAAGCTATTCATTACGCATAATATGCCAAAATAAACGCCGTTCAAGCGCTGTGAATTTTTGCTAATTTAACCTGGTGAACAATCTCATAAATGACAAATTGAATAGACATTCGTACTATGTTTTCTAATGCAAATATACAAAATTATTCAAATTAAAATAGCAATCAACCTAATTGTTTATCTCTGAAAACTAATTAACATTTTAAACTGTTAAATTTATTGAAATAAATTCACCAAGTACCCTAGTTTACAACTAAGATATAAAATATATTTCATTAGTTTCACAAAATGTTCAAAGTGTGACGTTGTTTTACATTTTTTAAATTGAAAATTTAAACGAATCAAGAACTGTAGTAAATAATAAGTATATACCCGAATGTTCAGGAAAATACAAATAATGTTTCCGTCTTCAAACACAATGAATGCTACGGCGCTATATGTACAAGCTCCCGCTTTCGACGGGACAACAAAAATGGGTGTAATAGAGTGGAATGAATTTTCCATTAACCATTTCCCGTACCGTGCAGCGTGACACGAGCGCTATCACTCGGAGGTGCGAGCTGCGTTGACAATTAAAGTGCCACTGGGTAATGAATCCCCGGCAGCCAACCAGCGGGCGATCAGTTTGGCGCATTGACGTTCGCAGAAGTGGTACTTCAGGCTTCGAGCTCTCCCCACTGAAAACCAGTATCATGCCATGTCAGGCTGCCGGTGGAATGGCGGATAATGGGCTCGAAGTTGTGCGGGGTTTGGCCATCGGCGAGAACCAGCATCCGTTGCTGTTGATGGAGCGCTTTGCAGAGAATGGAATTGCACTTCAATGGACTTTTCGGGAATGGAAAAATTGTACGATTTTTAGCGTAGTCCTGTTTATGTTACGCTGATAAAATGTGAGTACATCCTTGTAAAATATGCTAAGCAAATTAAAACCGATGGTAGAAAATTATAAAACGATACGATTTTTGAATAACAAAATATGATTTTTCAAACATTCATAATACAAGCACACCGTTCAGTCCGGCGTTCGTTTATTACGAACAATATCATCGTTGACTTGCTGAAATGAGCTGAAAAATCAACGCCACGGGTGGCGCCACATTTTTGCACGAGACGAACACTTCAACAAACATCGAACCAGGCGAACTGCCTGTTCAGATCCTTGTAACATGAATATTCCGCACCAGGCGCCCGCGTTTACGCTTTTGCTGTTGACTTCGATTTTTTCGCCTGCCGTGCGTCACTGCATCTGCTTGCGTGTTGCATCATCATGGCCTGCTTCGGTTCAGCATGGCTACCAAATACATGGGGTGCGCATTTACCGCGAAGGGGATGAATAAAAATGGCGTCTCCATGGAAGAGGCAACGCGCGTTTCTGCGCCCCGTAAACTCGCAAACATTTTGCGTCTTTCACGCTCGGATTTCAAATGTACGCGACACAACGAAACACAGAGCTGCGATGTGCTGTTCTGAAGCGAGGGGCTCGTTTTCAGCTGAAATGTAACAAACAATATCGAAAAAAGGGAGTGTTACTTTACCGTATCCTTGGTTTGGGTTCTTTTCACACTGGGGTGTCCTTTCTAATCACGCCCGGAGTATTCAATCGAAGAGAACAGTATTTTTTCTAGCTTGAGAAGCATGGTATCAGCTACATAAGAACACCGATATGCCGTTAGTGTAGACGCGTGAAGACAGAAAATAGTGTCGGATTTCTCGTGTTGGATTTTATAGAACGTCCTTGCTAATTTACTTAATTCTCGCGTACCTGGCTCTCATAACTGACTTTTTTAAAGAACCACTTTCAGTTGGTTGTTGGAGCTTAAGATTTTTAAAGTAGTTTATTCAATTGGTTGTCGATTAATATAGTTTTATTCAACAAATCTTTCTAAATCATCTCACTTTTTGATCATATAATCAATTTCGTCATAAGCCTAGTGTTATAAGGATAAAGCGTAGCAGACAGAAAAATCTTGAATTCATCTCGTACCGAGGGAAAATGTTGATCAACATGGTCGAGCTGACATTGATGAAGACACAATTGAAAGCAGATGCAGATAGAAAATGTGTTTTTAATCTAGAGATTCCTTTCATAGAGATAGGAAGATCTCTATTGTCGGCAAAAGTAGCGACCGGGGGCAAACATTAATACCATTCCCGATCACATCGTTCCCGGGCCGCTGGAACCATTTTGTCCCCCGAAGAAGAGTGGGCTGCAAAACGCGTGCTTGGTGAATGGGAATGGTCTTTTATCCTTTGCCAAGCGCGTTTTATTTCTCAGAAATATTCGCTTCCTTCGTGAGGGTGCTGTATTTTAAATGAACTTTGCTTTATGTACGTTGGTTTCTTTCTTCAGCGATGGCTTTTGTGTGAGGTGGCTTTCTCATGGATTCGTGCTTATTTTTACCCAATATTTCGTTTCGTTTCCGTAGGCTCAGCTATTGATGATTTCTTTTGGAGAAGTGATATCAGTTATTTATATTTTTCAGAAACGTATCGTTAAATAATACCGTTAATAGCAACATGCTTTCCATATTATACACCAAACATAATTTTGCAATAACTTGAATATCTTTTACTCAACAATTTATTGTTGTCTTCTCTCGGTGTTATGTTGGTCTTCAAAATATTTCTCATATATTTAGCGACAAACCAACCGAATTCAATCCACCAAAACCAAAATCCAAATCTACCATTAACGAATATATAAAAATATGTAATATTACACTGCTCGTTCTCATAATGGAGGACGTGTCAAATCGTCACAGGGCACAATTTCCCTTGAGCGTCAAACGTGCGTTTCCATAGCAAGGAAGCACCGCGCCCAGATCCCAGCCTACTTCAAGCAAAAATCGATCGCCCGAGGACGTGCGCAGGGCCGGCATGCTCACGGTAAATATATATTTTATTCAACGCACGCAGCACTTCACACCACTCGAGGCACCACGATACACGATATTGACCCTCGAGCACATCGGCTCTCGTCGGTGTCGCATTCATACCGTGCCATCTCTTCAGACGATGGCTCTGAAGGGGCTCCCGACCAGGGCTTCCGGGAACCGGGTACCGTTCCGTCCGACCCTGGAGCCGTGATCCTTGATGGAACGGTCCGAGGACAAAGCCATACTCCATGGTACGACGAGAGCCAACCACCATGTGCCCACTGGGGGCCACTTTGCGAGCCTATCGGAGCCCTCGCTCGGTGGTTAGGATCGCATGGAGCTCCGGCGAGAAAACGAGGACGATGGCGAGATGTGACCGGCCGGAGCATTATCTCCGGCTGTGTATCTCTTTCCGAGGAGAAGCCCTTACGATCCGACGCCTGCCCAGCGGATGCTTTCATGTCACGAACACGCTTCTGGAGAGCGTGCGGAACGAGATACTTTTGACGCAGAATACTAATGAAGGATGCCCGAGATGTGGCCCCTTTTCAAGATGGTTGATTGATTGATTGACGCAATATCTTCATCCGCGGGGCCCGCACGGAGACATTGTGCTGGGTTTTGAATGATGAAAATTGCTCCGATTCCGGGCTGGCGTGTAAAAGCGTGCTGTTTTGTTGTAAAGCTTCAATGTAGTTGCACGATTAAGCACTGACGATTCGCGAACGAGGTTGGCATAATTTGATTGAAAGGAAGAGATGTCAGAGGGTTTATGACAAACTGGCGAAGTTAAATAAGCAAACACATTATACGTCCATTCCATTACATTAGGTTTTAGGGGACGGTAGAGATTTATCTTGAAAAGCTCAACATAAAAAAGGATAATTCTTATACGATACAACATTTTTAGTCTATTAATTTGAGCATACAATACCATTTTTAACTTATCCTACTCGTCGCTACCGATGTTGATATGTTTTCCCGGTAAGGTTTGTTTACAGATCTCATTGAACTTTTATCATAAAAAAGCTTCAATAAATGTTCAAGCAACAATAAATCTCGTGGTCATTCTATTCTCTATCTCCTGGTGTACCAACCGGTTCTGACAAGGACAAGAAGGGAAATCTTAACTCACAATGGTGAATGTCGAGTGCGAGGATTTCAAAATACACTATCTTCCAAATTTCCATTGAGTATCCTTTGCGTTTCGTTGCGTACAACACGAGTCACGTTCTGTGGCCAAAACCTTTGCTCATTATTCAATTACGTCGCGCGGACCCATCGACATTAGCGATAATTTGAATGAAAAATAAAGCGGAAACCACCCACGGACCGGTGGACTTTCCAATTCGCTCCGCACGATCACCGCTGGATTACGGTTAATTCAATCAACGAATTACCTTCCCAGCTGGATGGCGAAAAGTGGAAAAAAGAAGAAAAAAATGAAAGAATCCCCGAACTGTTTTCTTCACTCGCACAATAAGAGTATGTAACAAGATTATCGCACGGCAAAGGCACCCTTAAAATGGATGCTTTATCTGCCCAAAAGCCTGAACCTTCGCAACCGAATTGTAAGCATTTCCGACCGACCCCGATCTCGGGGGCGGGAAAATGCATTTGTGGTCCGCTGGCACAATGAACCGGCCGTCGGTGTGCAAGGACTCTGTTTTCATCCTTAAGAGAGAGAGTGTCGATTGGCACCGTTGTGGCTGCCGTATTGTGGTTTTTTTTTGTGTGTGCTGGTTTTCATTTTTCAACCAGCGTGTCCTTATTTTTCCATCCATCGCCCGACCGCGGGTGTTGCAGAAGCTGTGCAGGATCCTTCGACAGGATTATCCCGTTAGGCGAGATTGCGGATAGGCAGTAACGTGAGGCCCGCCGTTGATATTTTGTCACCGATCGAAGGGCTGCTTTAGGATGCCTTTCCGACACGCTGACATGTTCTTTTAAGGTGCTTTCCACGACGAAAGCGAGAGGAATCCTTCCAGGGCCACTCGAAAACGATGCCGTTGACCAATTCATCCATCGATTCATAATCCATCGGGCTCAGGCTGGCGCTTCTCGGAAGAAAGCAGCCTGAAATCAATTCAATCTACCGAAACACCTCCCGGAGCAGGCATGAAGGCACTCTGACTTCATTTTGTAAATGGAAACCATTTCCGATCGACCGAAACCCGGAAGGGTGGCCCTCAGAACGGAACTGCCAGCGAGCTGATACAACCCACCGAGCGTTCGCTTCGTTCGCAACCTAATCGTAACATGGTGAGGACGAGGGCAAATATCAATGGCAGCACGGGTGGACACGCGAAGGGACTAGGGCGGCCGCTGGACCACCTACCGGCCTTCGTATTCTAACCCTGACCTCCTGCTGATGGAACCAGAATGAAGGAGGGCCCGAAATCGGGCAGGGTAAGTGTCCCCGAGGGCTAGTAGACTGATTTCGGTGTATGAATTCGGTAATTCAATTTTCGCCCGAACAAAAGCGACCCTCCGCGTGCCCGTTGCCATAGAGAGAGAGAGAGAGAGAGAGAGAGAGAGAGAGAGAGAGAGGGAAAGAGCCAGTGAGGCATGTTGCGCAGCGGCGACTTGGATAATTGACATTCGTTTTCCGGTAGCGTTTCCTATTACATAAATTTGATCCATTTTCTTTTCGGGTGTTCCGGGCCCAGATCCAGAGGATGGGCCGAGGTCTGACACCGGGGGTTTGGAAGCCGGCGAAGGGCTAGTCCCGGTGCTCGGTGGGGTGGAAATCGTTACGCAGAAACGAACCAGAGCGGGTGGGTTTCGCGTGCGTGCTCCTGTTGCAGAAACGCCATAATGTCCTGCGGGCGAGCGTGTGTGTGTGTGTGAGTGTGCATCGTTTCCACCAGCAGGGTGGCCAACGATCGCAACGCGGGAGTGGGAATCGTTATGGTTTAGATAACGAAATTATCCTTCGCAATCGCTCGGGCGCACGTTTTGTGCTCGATCAACGCCCCGGAACGGGAGATTCCCTGTGGGACGATTTGCGTGAGGTCCTTGTTTTTTTTTCGTTACTTTTTCCGAGCATTATGGATTCCCTGGGCGGGAGGATGGGCTTGTCAAATTTCTGATGCGATTCGGCGTTTTCTTTTTCAACACCCCATTTGCGACACTCCTACGCACTTTTCCGGGCTAGGAAAAGGTGGAAAGTGTCAGAGGGACGCTAGCGAACCGGGCCGGGAAACGGAACCACTCGTCGATTGCTATCTCGACCTGCTGCTGACTTCCGCAATCGCTTATGGCTTGCTTTGAATTTGTGCACGTTACACATCCGCTTCATATTCGTTTAATTTAGTCGGTAGGAAAAGACTCGAAACGGAATTTTTATTCACCATCGGTTGAAACGATAGCAGAGTCATAAAACACACCAGCTATCGTGAGTCGATGCCGATGCTTCAGAATCCATGACAGCAAAAAGCATTAACATGTGTTTAAGGGTAGTCGATTGTGTAGCTCACAAGTGTCGGTAAAACTTTCACTAATAATTAACATCTATTTCAGGTGGTAAACTCATTTTTCTTGCATTTTGCAAGATCTTTCTTGTCATTTTTTATGGCTCAACGAATATTATATTTCAAATTTTTAAAGAAGATCTTTGAATGATTTGCGTAGAAAATCAGAATATTAAGAAAATCAGGACAGCAACTATAATCGAATCTTCCAAAGGGCTGTTATCCTTCAAGAAACATAATGAATAAAATCAATATCATTAATTCATCACCCGTTAAACAAATCAAGCACATTAATGTTGATTGACATTATGGAGGCATTCATTGCGCATTCGCAAATAGTCTACCTTTCACGAGTAAAGCATCAGAAATAGTGAAACCAAAACCATAACATTCGTTGACACCGTAACGACGTAGTTCCGACGGATGTAACCAACGAGCCATCCATACCGTCCCTAGGAACGGCTTTCCTTGATATTGCTCGTTGACTCCCAACACGGCAAAGGTACTAGCCTTTTTAATTTGGCTAGCTTGCGAGCCCTGAAGGGCTCTCGTACTCGTACTTGCACACCGTACGCCTGAAGGACCTGCAGTAGGGCCCTCGAACATGTCTGTCACACTGACGAGTGGATTTGCGGCGGGAAAGAAAACGCCGGCACAGGAAAAGAAAACAGTTGCACACGAATTGGCGGTTCCACTTCGGAACGATACGGATGCTCAACTGCTACCGGTCCGACGGGCTGCGACTCTTGACGGAGAGTTAAGGTTTTCTTTACTTTTCTTGTCGCTGGGAGTCAAAATGACTATACGTATGCTTATGCAATGAAAATTTGCTACTTTAAGAACACGTTATTTGATATTTTAAAAGCTCTTTTATATATTCATCTGTGTTGTATATCTCATGGAGCGTGAATCTAGCCTGCATGAAACATTTCTCCATAAAAAAGGCAAATAATTTGGCACGTAAATGATATTGCGATGCTTTGTTTTACATTGTGCTTAAATTGAGAATCTCACAAGGATGCTTCAGGCGTACCTCATGCAGAAATTGCGATCAAATTGGTTCTAGTCAGCCTTTCAACTTTGGCTTAATTTAACTAATAATTTCTTAGCACCTCGTGCCACCGAAAGGACACCCGCCATGGTTGACTAAGAAAGCGATAATTAGAGCCAACGATTGCAACGATGAAGTGCCATCGTTGGTTCGTCCGCAGCGGTGCGGCCATGCGCCTGAAGCTGCAGCATGAGTGACACTAAATCAATCATTTTTAATTGTCATCAAGACACTCGCTGAGATGCTCTTCATCTCGGTTTTCTCCGTCGCTAACGAACCGTTAATTTGCGCGAGAAACCTTGAGAAACGAGTGCCTCTTTTTGGACGCCCGTCTTGTCGTATGAAAACGAGCATGATGCATGATGTGCCTGGTAAAATGTGCTCGAAAAAATTAAGTTTTTGGGTTATGACAATGACAAGAAACTATTGTGCTGATAAATTTGATTGAGAATCTTCATCTATTAAATCATTATCAACACTTCATATCTTCGTTTTTCTATAATCAAACATTAAAACTAAATTTGGGAATTGACATTATTTTAAAAAGCTGTAATAATCATTACTGCATCAGTGGAAACTATTTATAAATAATCAATATAATGTTTGCTGTATCTAGCATTTCAGTCATGGAAAAAATATGCAATACTCTGTTTTATGACACCACTGCGTTGTCATTCATCATACTAATATTACGACGGATAACTTTCATAATCGTCGCGGAGAAATAAAAGTGACAAAGTGGAGTGAGTCTTGCGTTGTGGATAAAAACGACGGCCATTACAGTCAGACATATTGGCTTCGTAGTCACGCCCAGCGCCCTTATTTACTTCAACGTGGCCCTCTTTTGTTCGAAACTCTCTCTCCTCTCGCAGCATACTGATCGCAGCATAAATACTGATGAGCGAGAGAGGCTCTAAGTTCATTTGTGCTATTTCACTCTCTCCACACAGCGCTATGTTTGGCCACCTGGTGGATACGAGCGTAAACTTATGCTTTGCTGGGTGAACCTATAGGTGGCGCTTGAGATTATGCTGCAAATGAACTCAAACGAACATAAATGAATTATGAAACATAGTTCATAACTGTGAAAGGTACATCAATAAAGAAAAGCGAACGCACATCATGTGTTCAGGCAGGAAAAACCATGAGGACAGTGCTTGCAGTTCAGTTTAGTATTTACAATAAACTATCGAATACGATCGAGAATCCTCAACTATCGTATTAGCTTACCACAACATAATGATATCGCAAATGTCAACCAACATATAACTGCCGGAGCTGGCCAAAACACACTATTTGGAATTATAAGTTTAATTGGAAAAGTGGAAATGTATAGATCTCCCTTGGTCCTTTGATACCGTGCCCTTTTTCTTTGATGTAATAGATTCTACATTGTACATTGTAAAGTAACATATTATTTCATCAATATAGTATCATCTTTGCACTTATGATAGTATGTCTTCGAAAGCAATAATAGATCTACTTATAAAATTGTGCCTTGGATGATTCATTTCTACAATGATAACTAGTTTTCCGTAGTGAGTACAAATTCTTTCCATATAGAATTTAAAATGCATATTGTATTTAAAATGCAAGTGCATTAATTGCATCCGAATATACGTTCTATGCTTACCTTTGTGAGATAAGTTATCAAAAAAAAAACTCAAAGAGTATCAACATACTAATTTATTCTTAATACTAGTGACTTATTTTTTGTCCCATTTACATTTCTGAGCTCTAGTTTCATATCGTCTAACGTGATGAGCGTCTGAAAGCTGATTAACTTAAAAAACATATGAGGCGCACATTGTTGTTGAGGAAGATTTTCATTCATGGGAATTGCAGCATTAACTATTTACTCGCTTGTGAACTATCGCTACGCAATTCAGCTCGTATCAAACAACAACGGACAAAAGATGACTTCCTCTAATTAGCGAGCATAATTGTGTTTTGCTTCCGAGTTTCGAAAATTTCCAAAAACCTGCGTTGCTTTGTAGGTAAACACCTCAATGGGGCATGTAAAAACATCCCTTATTTGTTGCGCAGGGGGGCTCACACGTGTAGCAAACAAAATGCGCCCAGTCATATGATTGACGTGTGTATAAAACATGATCATTAGGTAACGAAAACATCACCTGCGAGAAATGTACCAAAAGTGTAAATGTTCCAAAAGTACCGATGCAGGTGCCATTAGAAGCAACATTCCACCACAACCTCGTGCCGTTTGCCCTTGTTTTTTGTAGCGTTTCTTTTTTTGTCTCCTTTTTCGAACAGAAGTAGACCGCAACACGATCACACCCACGATTGAAGCACCCTGAGTAAGAGAAATTGCATTCCGACTGGTGCATGATTCGTCACGTCAGCTCCTGAGACGAAAGGCGCAGCTAATCGGTGAGGATTTTTTGTTGTTATTGTTTCGTACTCTCCCAAACCCGGAAACGGAATCGCTCCACGTACCACGCCACGTCTAATTTAATTGTCTGAATCGTAGCATGAACCGAGGGTTGGAAACAGCCAAGCAAAGCTGCAGCAACGAGAAACGGTGGATTCACACGTGGGCTCGAAGCGACGAATCATAACGCCTGGGACGCTCTAAATGTTGGTGCAAAAGTGGCGACATAAAGGGAACGACTCCAAAACACCGTGAAGCTATTAATAAAAGCGCAATGCCACGGCGGCACCCGTGCTCATCGTCCCCGCGGAAGCAGGTTGCATGATAGTTTTATTTTTTTCTATTTTTTTTCGTATTTTTGCTCTTGCCTTCCACCCCACGAAAATGAAGATCCCGAGCGCCAGCCGTCCGTTTGACAAATAACGATAAATATTTTCGCTTCCATTCATTCTCCCAGCTGACGACCGCCCATTAATCATTTCTCCACCGCTACGAGGGTCCTTTTTCCGGCGCCACCCTCTCACAGCGCCACTTCCCGACGATCCCGCGAGTGGCCACTGCGGCTTTTCAATGAATCGTTTTGTTTTTCTTTTTATGTTGTTCCTGAGGCTCGATCCACTGCCACCCTGGCGAGCCTTAATCCGTCCGCACAACGAGCTCGATTGAGACAAAAGCACCATATTGGCGCACAAATGGCATAATAAAACATAAACCGGTGGCTGGAAAGGACCGTGGATTCGGGGTTCGCGGGTTTGAGGAGAATCCTGGAAGCAATGCCCGATGCCACCGGTGATGTATTAATAAATGTAATGCTCCATCTCGCGCTCGGTGAGTAACTTTAAAATAATAAACCCCACAACAGCCGCGAGCCATACACCCGGGCAAGCGGCGCTTTCGTTAATTACGCTTACGTTTTTGGATTCGTTTCCACACCGGACATCTTCATCGCGAATCCTTCCGGGCGTCCTTTAGCGTGCACGCCAGACTCGGCCCCGTACAGATGCAGATGTCAAGCCGGGAGCCGGTGAGCGATTCCCGCAACTACTGGGGTGGGGATGAAAGCGAACACCATAGGGCGATTTCGATTCGAGAGAGCCTTCCCTCTCAGCCTTTTGGAGCCCTACAACCTAATGCATAACGTATGATGATTATTTGACCCCGGTGGCCGCCGGTAATTAGTTTTTGCCCCATGTCCCCACAGTTTCGCACCGGTGGAGGCGCGCGCGCGCGTCCGCTCAAATGGACCGATTGTTTCGATGGTGAAGTTTTTGCCGCCTTTAAAGTTCGCCGCCACATCGCACCGAAGCGCGGTCAGTTTCAGGTCTGGGGGTCCCAAACCAAGCTCGCCAAGCTTTTGTTTCTTGTTTTTTTTTTCGTTGAAGCCGAAGGGCACTCGAAGGATCCTGCCGCGCCACGAAAGGGCGGCAACTTCGGAAGGTTAATTTGACAGAATGATAAACGGATATTGATGGCGATCATTAGGATGACGTATGGAATCGGTTACCGGTGGTGTTATGAGCGGCGTTTTGTGAGGGTCTCGTCGTTTTATATTTTGTGTGTGTGTGTGTGTGTTCCGTGGGCGGATTTTGTGCACGGGGAGCTTTCTTTTGCCGACACCAGGCGCGAGGTTAAAGGGTCGATTATTGGAATCGTTCGTTCGGTTAGCTGAACGGTGTAGAGACAATGAAGGGAGAAAATCGCTTCTGCCGAATGCTCGCGTAGTAACCTTTAGAAAATAAATCACTCCACTCTTTGGTTGTAATGCCGGTTACCGAATCTTCTGACAGATCGATGCTATCGAGGATCATCCTAATAATATCAATTTATCATTAAAAAAAACCCTATCTCCTTTCGCTACAATAAATACAATGAACGCATATTATATGATCGTAAGAGTATTTACAAAAACATAAACACAGATCATCCTTGATCGTTCTAAACAAAACACCACTGCGCCTGCAAACTCTGCGTGTGTTTGGTTTTCCCAGTTTCGCATTGTGCAGTCTCGGATTCATCGCATATTGTCCCTGCTGGCCACAAGCAGGATACGATCAACCGATCGAGCCACACCACCTTGGGTGAGTGTGCGAATGATTAAGCCATCCACGTCACGTCAACGCTCAGCCATCCACAAACACACCGGAGAGATGTCCTTTATGCCCATTGATGCGTGCAGCTATTAGTCGGATAATGGACCGATCCCGGCAGTTTGTCTGCACATTTGTCGCACTCGGTGTTTGTTTGCAGTACTGCCGTTTAGAGAGACACAGAGAGAGCGAGAAGCTGTTGAGCTATCAACGGTTCGGTGACGTCCAGAGGCAATCCTATAACGCAGACACCGAGAGGGGTTTTTTTGTTCTCGAATGGTTTGACGGACATTTTACCAGATTTCAAAACATCTCGATAAACTGACGGATCGCCATCCAGCGGCCAGCGGCAGGGCGAAGGAGAGAACAGCACCAACATAACAAAAACCCTTCGGGATATTTTACTGCTTAAGAGATAATCCGGATCAAAGTAGCACCTTTGCTTTGTCATATATGTTTTTAATAGAGTGATTTCTGTGGCTTAGAGCTCGGGGTCGATCCGGGGCATCCCCGGGAGGGTAGATTTTCCAAAGGCCTAACTCAGCCTGGCCTTGCTGGCCCTGAAACGCATTTGCCAACGTCCGGTATGTGCACGCGGTAATGGATACAGAACGCGTCCAGCTTCCTCTTTCCAGGGCTACTTCCCTCCACGCCCGGTTCGCTTTTGCTGCACGGGTAATATTTTCCATTTTATCCGCTCGACCGTCTTATGGTAATGAAGCCAGGGGGTTGCTTTTTTTCGCTTCTTCCTCGCGATGCAGGGAAGTTTTGGGTCGGTCGAGCGATTGTTTTGGTTTCGTCTTAACGCGTTAACACGCTTTCGGGCTCATCGGTCGTGGAACGGGACGGGAACCGAGGATCGGATCGGTCGCTGCGCTTCCGAGATTATCTGTCAATCGTTTCCGGTCCAAATAACCTGGTGACATGGCTAGACGAGAACCGCGGGCCAGCACGGCCTTTTGGGGGCATCGTTTTACACAATTATTACCATCCGCAGCTTTTTTTTCTTTCGCTCTCTTTCGGGCTCTGGAATGTTCTTGTTGAATTTCAGGCTTGTGGTTTATGTTAAGCCATCACGATATCGGGGAAAATGTTTTACTCTGTTAACCAGCCGACGAAACACGATATTCGATATCACATTTTGTTTCTTTGTTGGTACTATTCGATCACAACCATTCCTTTTCTTGGTTCTCCACCACAACAGCTAACACAATCCTGCGGCGTGATCGAGCAGCGCAACATTTCGAATTACACGAGCGTGATTAAAATACCGTTCCCCGCAAACACCATTCGCTCGAGTCTGGCTCGTATCCCTTGGACGGGATCGTAAAAAATGCCATCCACCAAAACGGCTCCCTCATAAAGGGGGCAACAAATTCCCATCCCCGAGGGCCACCATCCCACAGGATCAGCCCCATTGGCCGGTGCAGGCGATGACGAGAAGCCCGATTTTGAGTACACATTCACCGGTTGACGGTCGCCTTTAAACGGTCACTAAATGTGCGCTCGCAAAAATGAATGCAACATGATGAAAAGCTCGCTACTAAAACAATGCGCGGTTGGGAATGGCCTGTGCAAAACGCAAAAAAAAATCAGCAACGACGAAAAAAGGGGAAGAAAAAAAAACACCGGCAGCCACAAAAGTATTATGTTCGGGAATAACTTCTCGTTTTACGGCGGGCGTATAATTTACGGCACTTTTATAGCCCTTATTAACACCCATCTCGCGTTTCGAACCGGCGCGATTGCGGCTCGAAACACCACGGCAAAGCGATACTACCGGTTGGGCCTCTACGCTGTTGCAGTTGCAAGATAATTAAAGGCCACAACCACCCCGTACACAAAGTAGGCGTGCAGAGTCGGCGACCATATTTCGTCCGCACGTCGGGTGAAATCGCGCGGCAAGATGCTACAGCAAACGCCACCGAACACCATAAGCAAATCGATAACATCCTGCGCATCGGGTGCTGGGCGCATTTCGAGAGGGAACCTTTTCCAACCTTTTTGCAAGACAAAAGCGGCCTCAAATCGGTCCAGCGAGTGCGCGGTGTCGTTAATCATTTCGAACGGTGCCAAAGATCGACCGCTGGACCGGTGGTATGGATATCACAAACCTAGATCCTTTGCGTGTGCCTCCAGCTACATCAAATCCAGTGTATGGTTGCGATCGTGAAGGAACTGAAACACCGATTTCGTATGGAACAGATGGAGCAAACAGTTTCAAAAAAAATAAGGAGCGCCATTCCAACATGTGCGATTGGGAAAAAAACCTGCCCTCAAGGGTGCGATGCAGTTTGCGATCGGTGGCGATCGGTGGCGTGATTATGATGTTACCCCAAAACATGTGCCACCATCGGCGCCGTCTTGTGCCAGGCTCCAGACGGGGCGCATAAATCCGCTCGGCAGGCAATTCCGTGAATAAACACCCGAAAAGGACATGGCTTGGTTTGGCCTCTGGGAATCGGATGCCCAAGTATCGATTGCCACCACGGACGGCTTTTGTGGACGAGACTCACGGCAGCGGGATTTGTTTGAAACATTTTCAACTCGATCGTTACAAAACAACAAGGTGTGGTATTTCACGGCATTTTTCGGCTAATAAGCGGGTAACAGTCCCGTGAGCGAACCTTTCGCGGCCTCTTTCGTGCGTCAACCCGGCAAACGCGAAATCATTTGTTTCGATAATTAATGGTGGAATATCTCAATTAACCCACTCGGTGCTGGTGCGCCCTTCGAGAGATGGGTTACGAGATTAACCATGCCGGTGGGCAGCCGCACGGCTTCTCTCCTCACTGCTGGGAGATGCGTAATTGGTGGGTTCGGACGGCAATGAGCCAGGAATTTTCCGAAAAAAACGACCGTAATGATGCAAAATTCAATTTATCAAACGATTGCGATCCTCACCATATGCGGAATACGCGCGATGAATTGTTTCGCGCTTTATCGCGAGCATTTGCCGGTGCGTAGATTGTTGCTCCGAATGAAAAAAAAACATGCACGTTTGAGTGTGTAAATTAATGTGAAACAGTGGCGGGTATAATTATTCCAATGGCATGGTTGGTAACAGCCGGAAAAGGGAGGCGTTATGATCGCAATATTTATCATCCACTTATGCTCGCGTTTGCCCTGATTTTGCCCAATCTAATTTGTGTCTTAATATTGTATCATTAATAATGTTGGTTTATTTCTAGCGCTCCTGCCATCTGTTTCTGGCTTGTTGGAGTATTTTGTGGACTATTGAAACAACGCAAAAACGAAAACTATAAAAAAGTTCATGTTTCAAATCAGTAATTATGATTGAAACTATCTTTTTGAACCGAATCAAGCTAATAAAAAACCTTATAATTTTCCACATTCTTTCAAGTGTGTCCTTAAAGCCAGTTTCCCTCTCTATGCTACGATTTGTTGCCTCGTAAAATACGTTTCAATTTAATGGTATTAAACGAAAGTCATTACCCATACAGCATCTTCAAGGGGGCTAATAAAAACTTAAATTGCTTCACACATAAATAATACATCGCAGTGGCTCTCTCAACGCTCTCTCAAGCAGCGAACGTGCGAGGATATGCCCACGGAAGTGTCCAGGAGACGATAATGACGATCATTCGCGAACAGCGAACAGACGACAGGCAGCAGAGAAGAGAAGGAAAAAAAACAATAAAGCAAACTATAGGGCAAGTAAAACAAAACACACCACAAAAACATATCGCATAACACAATGGAGCGGAAATTAATAAGGGTTAATAAAGTCCTGTTGATTACGCATCAAGCACGGTGAGTTTCGCTTTGTTTTTACGATTGTGCTCGCTTTGTGCGCTCCTGTCGCGCATTGCCAAACATATCCGGATTCTCGGGGGGGCCAACGCCAGCGCGAATCCTTTCGAGTCCTTTTTTTTCCCTCCCCCACTGCCTCCCCGTTGTGCCTTTCCATAGCTCGCGATTGTCCTTGCGATTGGGGTATTGTATTTTAGCCTCGTTCAAATTGAAATGACACTTGAGCGCACTTGAACGGTGCCTAATTCATTTACGTATGCCAACCATAAATGAGCTAATGTGGTTTTGTGTGCAGTGTTTTTTTTTCTGTGCATTTTCTCTATTGCTATTTTATTGCTTCTTCTGTTTTGCTTGTTTTGCGCCCCGCTGGAGAGCTTTGGCTTTGTTGAGTAGGGGTTTGCCTGGTTCGTCCTTTCAAAAACTGCCATCAGAGACCCGCGGCGACATGTGGAGTGGATCGGATCGCTTCCCGGGAAAAACGAAGCGCACAATGGAAATGGTGCTCATCTTTCGTGTTAACAACAGAACAAATTATTTATCGACACGTGGCTCACGTTGATGAATAAGCTGAGTTTGTTGTCAACTATCGATCGACCGTTCAATTGCCCTTAAGTACAAACACTGCCCGCAGATAAAACGCGAATCGTAAAATCCCCCCAAAATTCCCCCGGTTATCTGTGACATTCAAATTTACTTCTAATAATTATGCCTCTTCTGTCGCGCGACCTCGGAATTCCTCCCCATGGCCCTTATCCGGTGCCCCCTTTCAGGACCAATTACTTCAGCGGGCATTGTTTTCGCCTTCAAGTGTGCCGAGAATTAGAGGCTCCGGGCTGTGCAGGCCCGGCCCAATCGAGAGTGATATTGCGCAAGACAAAGGATGGTGTAAATGCTGCGCGAACACAAAAACAGAGCCCTTTTTTTCTCTCCTTTCGTGCTTCACTTCTCCACACGTTCCCCACTTCGAAGGACCTCGAAAGGGGAGGTATTTTTCGGGCACTTCCTCGACGGATCCGGAAGGTGACCAACGGTGAAGATGATGATCGGTGCTGATGATGGGGTAGCATAAGCGAAACGATCACAGCTTCCATGTCACTGCGGAGATGTCAGCAATGTGGCGCTGGTGATGGTGGCAGCGTTTTGTTGCGTGTGTTTTTTTTTCATCGACCAAATTTTCAACCCCCATTGAAGCGGCGTGCCGCCAGCTCACAAGCCACTTCCATCAGGTCCGGCGGAAACAGCTAAGCTTTTATTTGTTTTTTTTTTTTGGTCTGTGTTCTCTCTCTCTCTGTCGGTTTTTACAATCACCAGCATTGCGCGTTCGCGCTAAGGCTGCGTGTTTACGGCGTGGGTATTATTTTCCCATTAGGCAAATTTATCGCTCGACGATCTGCGTGCCTTCCCGCCCGGAATTCGCAGTTCCGGAATGCCACAAACCGCATGCGCACTGCACCCGAGAGAGGGAGGGAAGGATGAATGAAATTTAAGCCGTCCAGCCAGCCTACGGGGGTTGATATTTGATCTGCTCTTTTTAAGCGCTTGGGAGCGTTTTTTTTGCGCGTGTGTGTGTGTGTATGTGTAGCTTTCCCTTCGTTGATCGCACAGCTTCACCGGGCATTGGTTTTAATGAATTAATTTGACTGAACAAAGGATTTGTTAATTCTTCTCAATTAGAAGTGACTGGCATCCGTTTCCTCGGGGAGGGGTTCGGTTCTTGCACCAGTTGGAACTGTATGTGGTTCCCAACTTCGGCCGGTTGCATGTGTCTCCTGGGAAGAGCGTGCGTTTTGCTTGCTGGGAGCTCGCTTTGGACGTATGTTGCGTTAATTTGTTGTTATTGCTCGTGCCAGACGTTGCCTCGCCATGTTCTAGAGCGGCCCACATCGTTGGAGCTTAATTTACAACTTTTATCTCATTACGAAACGTAACCTAATACGAAAGGCGAACATGGCTAAGCCTATCAAGTGAGCGGATTAGGTGGGAAATGTGAAATATTAGTGTTTATTTGCCACTGTCTGGGCTTCGTTAATTTTCCGAAGACGTCCAGTCAGGCCGTTCAGCATTGGAATGAACAATTGGTATTCACATGAAGTAAATCTAGAGAGCAGAATGGGTTGGCTTCGGAACGTTCCATGCAGGTTTCAACAGACGTATCTTTCAAAACATTATCATTTTCGATAGTTATTAGCTATAGCTTGAGTTTTCTACCAGGATTTATGATCGAATAATTCATTACGCCTCAGTGGATGATCCTTGTCGTTCTAAAGTCTAATATCTAACGGTTTATAAGGTTTTTTACAGCTCGCTACCTATGAGCATCTTGATTTTATGAGACGAACACATCACGAAAATTGATTCCGTTATCGGAACGAATAGAGAACATTACTATTTCCGATCAATATTGTATTCGAGGCATTTGAACATGTTACTGCCGAGTGTTTTGTGCCAAATATTTCGCTTCCCCCCAGCATAGAGCGATCGCCTCATATCAAACAAACAAGAAACCATTCCTTCAAATTTGGTTTTGCTCCTTCGATCGATAAATTCCACCCCGAACCGAATCGAACCTCTCGATCGTGGTGCAATCAAAATGGTAGGATTGACATTTCCGACCCGTTAAAAATTAAATCGAAAACCCGGCCATCCGCCCGAGTGGCCATCCAATTATCGGAACTTCTTGACCGTCCATTTCCGCTAGGCCCATTCTCGCCAGCGACACTGAAGCACCCAAGCGCTGATGACCTATGAGTAAATCATATCGGCAGCAAAAAATCTCCTAAACGCGCTCAGCTCCACGCACACGGCGCACCTTTCCCTCAAGGATACTCCGCACGCCAGCCCACCAGAAGGGCAGATTGTTGCAATCTCTAAAGCCTATTAAGCCATTTACACAAATGCACAAACAATGCGCAAGTAATTGGGTCCGGTAATTGGCCGCGTTCACATCGGTACGAGCGAAAAATTGAATCGATCGTAAATGGAGCGTAAATCAGAAAGTATGATAATCCAAATCTCCAGACATCGATCACCGCGTCCTGGCGGGTGGAAGGGAATTACTACCGTTATCGCAATCCACTCGCAAATGGGCCTCTCCCCTTTGGGTACCATCTCACCAACCAAACGGTTCCACACGGTCCGGCACGCCCGATGGCGAGATAATCGGAATGGAAAACGAAACAAAACCCAATTGCAGAATCACAATAAAACCTCCGGGGTTCGGGTAATCGTAAGGGTTCGCCCGAGGTGAGGGTGAAGTTGAAAGGCAAACACACCAAACGACTGGATCGAGTGGATGAAAGCCCCGTTCGATCGTACGATCGCTTGCTCCGAAGTGTTCCTGTTTTCCCCGGGCAAGATGGCAGAGATCGCGAAAGAAATTGACCCGACTCCGTCGCCTTTCCCGGATCGTCGTCCCAAGCCCGCGCCGGGAAAAGGCTGGAACCTCCCCAAACGAAGGGTGGATGTGGCGGCGATGGAGCGGGGAATCAATAACGACAGCGAAAACATTCACATAAATTGCTACTGGTCCTTTTCGCCTCTCGCGAGTGCACACACGCGCGCGCAAGCAAAAGGACAGGCTGGGCCGCGTCCCGATGGGACGATTGAGAAATTAGAGTCAATTTTCTAGCGCATTTATAAATTAACATTCCATTCGGTAATACTTTCTAATAAGCACGCGAACCACCAGCAGCGAGGGTTTGTTACGATCGCGCGATCGAAATGGACTGCCTTCCCCTTAACCATAATAGATCCCATACGCTACGGCTGGCTGGTGGTTTGGATGGACGAAGCGCAAAAAAAAAAAGAAATAGAAAAATAAATAGGGACGGCCACGAGAAGAAGGACGCATAAAAACTGGGGGCCCCCTAGCCGTGGGACGCAACCGGACTGCGATGGACACAACCGAGGCAATCAACGACTCACAAACTCACAAAACATCATCGATTGCAGTAATGAGACGTTGCACGGTGAAGCCCAAACGGGATCCAAGGTTTGGCCAGCAGCGTGGTGGGGGGGGGAAGAAATTCATCGTTCGATTTAAATTCCAGTAGCTCCCAGTGGGCGATGGGGGTAGCGAGACGCGCAATACCCACGCCAACACACTCACGCCATGAACACTCACACACAAACGCACGCAGAATAAACAGAATCAGCTAAATTGAGAGCTAAATGATTTTTAACTAATAATTTGTCCGTTGTGATGTTTTGACTCTTTTCATTTTCGCTTCCCACCCTCGCGCTCTGCCCCGAGGGCTGGCTTGGAGTGGCTTTCCCTCCGAGGATCATCAACATTATCCATCGTCCCGCTTTTCTGGCATCTTCTCCGTGGCTAGCAGAGCTTCGTGAACTTTAGCAAGCTCTGGCCTGGGCTGGCGGCAAATGGACGGGTGTGTGTGTGTGTGTGTGAGTTGTTGTTTTTTTTCTCTTTTCGTTGTTGTTGCTGCTCCTTCTTCTATCCTTGTTTTCCCCACGGCCGATCGAACCAACCTCCCCCGGGCTGATCGAGGTGATCGAGCACCGTGGCTCCGAACGCATAAAATATCATAATCATCTCGCGCGATTAGGCCGAACGGTTTTGGGTGGATGGGTGGGTGAGTGGGTATTCCGTTGGTTGGTGGGGATTTTTCGTCCGCCAGATCGCGAGCAGACGAGCGTGAGCCTGCGAGGGGTTGGCTAGCAAGAAATAGTTAGTAGTGAATTATTGGCTCTCCTGTGCCGGTAATTATACCGCACAGAAATATGGAGGTCGAAACAACGTTTAGCCTCAATTGGGTCTCGTTTGGGCCGAGCTCTGTGGGGTCCTGGCGTCTAGACGTTTGCGCGAATGGGAGGGTGCCATTTTCTCGAAGGGCTTTTGGACGAGCCGAAGCTTCATGGGAGCCAAGGCGGATCACGGATCGAGCATGGTCCGAGAGACCGATCCCGGTGCAGTGATCGTGCGAAAGCTCGTTGCAAGTAGCGAGCAACTTTTTACTTTGCTTTTTTGGAGCATTTTGAGGATATTAAGATATGCTCATTCCTCCATTTTGTGCCCTAAGATCAAACAATCGAATTGAAACAGGTAGATTACATCCAAGCTTGCCAACAAATATAAAACTGATTACTAGATCGAATATGTTGTTTCCCAATTCATCAGTCTTTAAAATGGCGAAGGTAAATACAGATGATTGAGTTGAGGAATAGTCTTATTTGCTAATGTTGAAAATTTAACTTCAAATGATATCTTTAATATATTATTTCCTAAAAACAGACATGATTTCCTAAAACAGACTGTGTATCATCAAATAATCGCAAGCACAACTCATTAACGATACTAAGTGAACCTACACTACGTACAAAAATGGTCTAAACTATTCTACATCTCTCCCTGCTTAACTACTAAAACACGTTTACGGAGCAACTTTATCGCTCTACACCGGATTACAGCATTACATTCCACCCTCGTGATCTTTCCCGATGCCGGCTGATAACGCCGGATTTGTGGTTCACGGATCATTTGCGATGGTAATATATTCTGTGCGGTTTGCACTCGCCAAACATCATTATTGTAATTCTCTGCGTAAACAATTCTGCGGTCCCTTGCCGTGCCGTTTCCGGAAAAGCGTGGGCTCGAGTCGAACCCACACCATCGAACCGAGTCGCAAAGGATTGGTCGACTAATCCTTCACGCCGGTCCTTTCCCTCAGCGATACGACGTCGATCGATTCTCGCGTGTGGACATTTGAACTGCCAAGGAGCCGGAATCCTTTTGCAGAGGCTGCTTTATCGAGTTGATGTTGGAATGGGAATTATTAGTAACTGTTTCCAGACGAATATTCGCACGGTTTTTAACAGCACTACTTCCTTGAATGAATTTAAACACGCCTCGAGTTAAACTGTTTTAATCGTTATAAGAAATAAATTGATATTCCACTCACCCGGAAGCACAACAACCTGCGCCAAAATTGCGCTCCGACACTTCGCCCGATTGGGGTGGCTCAGAAAATAAACACACATTTTACATTCAAATGTATGCACCCCCGTCGAGCAGTGGAACCGGGCAGGACAACGAGGGCTCTCAAACAAACCGACCCGACCGCAGCTTAGCCAAAGAAAACGCAAATCGACCGAATCCGATCGTCAGCCGCTGATCCGGTTTAGATTCCTTCCCTGCCAAACCCAACGGCAACGGTCCCGGTGCAACAATATATTTCAATATTTCCGCGGACTCATCGGCTGTAGCATCTCCTTCCCCACCGAATGGGCTGCTTGTTTTGTTGGCGTCGAGCGGGAAAACTTCGTGTTTGACTTTACCAGCTCTCGAGCGCTCAGGCGACTCGAGCGACTGCGCCGACGAGGGCTTGATGAATATTAAACGCGAGCAAATCTTAAAATCAACAAACATATTGAAAGGCTACCCAAGTTCTGGTTGTTTTCCACGCCGTGGCAGCAGGCACCGGGTTTCGACATTCGCTAAAAACTTTTCCACTGCGCGGTGTCTGTGTGTGTAGCCGAGCAGCTGCTTCCCGGCACGGCAGAACGGCTCCTGCAATCCTTTCACTATGGGGTGGGGGTGGATGGAAGCGAGGGAAGGGGAGTGGGTGGAAGGATGGGAGCCATTTTCAGGCCCGCCTTTTGCGCCCGCCCACGGGATGTTTCCGTTTCCCAAATAAAAGAGGACGCAAATTTCGCTATGTAAATGCGACCGAATTGCGATGCGATGTGTGGTGGGGGAGGGGGGGGGGGAAACAGAAGCGAAACGACGGGGGTGGGGGGACAGGATGCAGCTTTCCCGTCCTGCCCCAAAGGATGGGTGAGAGAAACTTATCGAACGCCTTTTTTATAGTATTATTTTTATATCGACCATCAGCCAACCCGAGAGAGGGATTTAGCGCGGAACCGCGCTGGATTAAGGATAATGCACTCTGAGTGCTTTTTTTTCTCTGTATGTGTGTGTGTGTGTGCGTTTCCTGTGATCGGGCCCAGCCCCTAAGGAGCGTGGTTTTTGGGGTGGTTATTTTTAAGCGCCAGGAATTTCGAGACGCTGCCAGAATATTGTGCGGCTGATTAAGTTAGCCGGTACCGAGCAGCAGAATCTGCTCGATATCGCCGTTCGCTGGAGCTTTATCCCCTTTCGTGTGGGGAATCCGCGCAGAAGCGATATCGATTTTTGATAATAAACCGATGAATGCATATTCCGGGAAAAGCCATCGCCTACTCCGTCACTAAGCAGAGAAGAGAGAAGAAAATCAAAAGAGCCATCGTGCAGGACGTACACTCGCTCGCGTCCTTTGGGTATTTTCCCTACAATACCTTTTGTGGCGATTGCTGGAACACATTTTCGCCATCTCTCGCTCGCGCCATCCTCTGTCCGACCCCGAGCACATCTCTCGCTCCCAACGCTAGATCATTTTAATGCGCTGGAATGCTCCCTCCCAAAACATATCATAAATGAAATTATCAGGCAGGCAGCAGCTCGAAGGCAAAACAAAATAAAACAGACATTATGTTGATTGATTGATCATGTTACCGATATGCTCGGTGCCTCGGTGCCCTGTCGGATGGCCACGAATGGCGGGTGGTGGGGGGTGGGAAGGAGTGATGTTTCAATTCCCTCCACCGCGGGATGAGTTGGTCAAAATTTCACATTCGAGCGATTCCGATTCGGGCCGGATTTTCTGCTTCATCACGATGCTTGGCCAGCTTTTTTCGGAGAGAGGTCTTCGGACAAGCCCCACGCTACAACGCTCAAAAGCCCGCTCGGTTCGGGGCACAATCAATAAAACAAATCTTCCCGGCTTCCAGCCACCCTTCGCGACCTGACCCCTCTCCGAAAGGGTGGCTCCGGAAACGGACGCATGACGCCTGAAGGACGCCCGGTGATAATCTTCGCTTGGAATCGCGACCGCGATTCCGGACCCGGACTGTGTGATTGTTTCTACGTCGTCCCACCGGTGCTCGGTGCCCCCTTTTTATCGGAGCTCGTCCCTCTGTCCTGCAGGAGGCCGCGGGCTCTCCTTCCTTCGAAAAGGGGTCAACGGAAAAGGGTGCTTAGGAAATTAATTTCTTTCACCGCGCGTGGGGTTGCGCACCCCGAGAGGATGATGGATCTGAGAGCAATCGGGTGAATGCTCGAACTAACATAACCGTGGGTAAGGAGGAGAGGAAAGGGTCGTGAGGGGTGTGAAAAGAGGGTGGAAGGGTGCGCGGGTCGCGACACCTTCAGGGCAAGCCAATAGGGCCGGATGATGGCGCCATGATCGATCTCGCGTGATATCGCCCCAGCGTCGGAGCTTGCGTTCTCGCGCACACCCTTCCATTTTCGGGGGTGGTTGTGGGCGCGCCAAGCACCGTGCACCCCCCCACCACCTCTTACCACCGACAAAAAGGCACCCGGCAGCACCCATTACGCCTTCCCGACCCAGACGCACCCCCAACCGGTGGTGCAATTATTGTTTACGTTTGGTGCTTCTCCGGCCGAAATTGCCGAGTATGAATAACATATCAATTATTCCATTGAGCGAAATTATTAAACATCTATTTTGGTGGCCTCTCCGTGGATCGAGTGATGCTCGTTAGCTCCGCACGGTGGTTCTGGGCTTCAGCATTCAACCAACCGATGCTTTTGACCGATCACGATCGATCGCGACGTTCCGATGGGTCCACTTTCGAGCGATCGAAATGCATGACGCCATCGCTTTTTCGACGCCATGGTGGCGCAGTTGCTTAGGGGGGTTTTTTATTTCTCTCGATCCGTTGGTCAAACGACGAACGGGACTAGCGGGCCAACGAGTGGGATTACGAATTGTATGCGAATTTGCGCTGCAGCCATAATGAACGTGCAGATTTGTACGTGGTGTTTGGAAACAGCACAAATGGATAAAACTCATGGTGAGTATCTTGTAAAAAGCTACTTTTTTCTCTTCGGTTGGTGAAACCAATATGGGTGCTGAAGTCAAGCTCAATCGAAATTATACAGCACATTGATTCAACACGAAATATGTTGGTTCTCGCTGAAACCTCAAGCAGAAATGTATGATCACATTTATCAATATAAAAACCAAATGGCATCATTGTTTAATCTTCTTCTCATTTGTCAATATACATACCCATTTGCTGAGCTATGATTATGGCATAATTTATCGAACGCATCGTTAACCTTGTGGTTTATACAAAAAATAACCAAAAAAAACAAACTAAACCTTGGAGAGTACACGATTATCATTTGTACTTGTAACAACCATACTTCATTCTGCCATAGTCAGTTTGGAGTATATAAAAACACTATTGCACTATGCCCATTACTAGCTAAACAATCGCCCGTTAAATGTAAATCACCGCTCATAAAACGGATACGATCGTTAGTCCTATTCAATCGATGCTACCGTTTTCCTGTAATATTGAACCGTTCCAAAGCCTACTAATGCACAGCGTCCTTGCGTTTGTCAAGCCATCGGGAAAAGGGGAAAACATGTTTCACATTAATCCTTTTTTTTCGCTCGCTCTCTCTCTCTCTCTCTCTCTCTCTCTCTCACTCACTGTTCGTCTCGCTCAACTGCCGCATACTAATCGGCGTGCAGCTGAGCCAGCGTGCAAACCAACCGTGAGCTCGCTGTACATATTTATGTCCTCCGGGCCCAAAACCGCACCCCTTCGACCTCTCCACGAGCCTCGCAGGGTGCGCCAGCAATAAACAGATTTTACGGATATCTTTCGATCTAATTTAATAAACGACAACGACCGTACAGCGCCGTTGCTGAGGCCCTCTTGGTTGGGCGCAAAAACGCACCGCGAACGCGCACGTTTGGCCCTTCCGACCGGAATGCAGATGGTGCCGCAGATGGAGACGGTTGCGGTTTTGCAGGAGGGTGTCCTTTTTCCTCTCCGAACCCCACACATCACCACCTCTCGTCTCGCCGCTCGTTTCGCCCTGCCGGTTGGTGCGTTATTTATCTTTCAATCAGTGCTGCCGGTGGTTGCGTTTGCTGCGGTTCGGTCGTGGCTCTGTGCCGTAGGCTCGGATTCATCAACGCAACGGATCCTGCCCGGTCGGTCACATTGCCGCTGGCAGCACATAGAAGCCTCATTATTTACGGCCGGCTTGCCCAAAAGCCCCGGTCCGGGCGAACGGGCGCCGTGGGATTCGTTTCGTTGTGGCATTTGTCACCCGGGGATGGATTGGCTCGTATGGGGTGTGTTTTTTTTATGCTTTGCTTTCTTTTTTATCTCTCTCTCTCTCACTCTCGCACACTTTCAATCCCTCCGTTCTCACTGCTACGGCAACCTCGGCAAACGTATCGCCGACAAAATGGCCTACCGAGATGGGTTCATCTGGAACCTATGCGCTCTACCGGTGGGTTTTTGGGTACGATATCGATCAATGGCAAATTGCGACACCCAAAATGTCGCCTGCCACCGGGTGACAGCTCGCGTGACAATCCGGAACCGTTCCTCGGGACGGCAGCTGGATGAAAATTAGGCGCAGAGTGTTGGGAGGAAGATACAAAAAAAAAGGACACCGAGGAACCCCACCATTTGGGGAGCTCGTTTTGTTTGAGGTGGATTTTCGGCGTTATTTACCGGGCCCTACCTGTTAGCTGGAAAGGGACGGTTTATTTGCAGATGGACATTTGCCAAACGGATGCACTGCCTGGTGCTCTAAGCTTGTCTATTTCGGTCGGGATCTAATTTGAATAATTAACTGCTCAATGCCGGCTCACTAATGCGTTTCAATGTATCCATTTTTTGTCAGGAGAGTCGACGCCTGGTAAGTTCCTCTTCATTGTTAGATCAATACGTAAAACATAAAAAAAAACCCTGTATCAAATCTATCTCTGATTCAATTGTCTCCTTACAAGAATAGGCGCTTGTGCATAAAAATATCCATTTTGCTCGTTACAAAATCATTCCAAAGAATCAACGCACAATAATCATTGCTCTATGGGGTTCATTCAGCTACGACAGTGCCCTCTAATCCCATTTTTCCTCATATCGTATCCTAAATATGATCCTTACCAGCATTTCGCTTCAAAAGAGCTGCGGTTTGAGCGAAACCTGAGAGCTATTATAGGCGCTGTACGTGTGCCCGAGTTCACCGAGGCTATCAGTAGTTTTCGCGTGTGTGTGTGTTTTAACAATGAAAAATATCCCACATTCTTCGAGCCAGTATGCCCGACTGGATGGTGTTCCAGTCTGGGAAGGTGTCCGTGTGATTCCGAGAAAGCATTCGCACCATCCCAGGCTCTCAGGCTGCTGTGTCCTTTTCATCTGTCCCCTTGCATCTCGCTCGCGATGGGATTTGTTCTCATTTTCACACCCAGCGATGGCATCACACCCCGAAACTTCAGATCCTAAGCCGGGCTCGTTCATCCGCTGCGATCATTATCAGCCATTTTGGGAAAATATGTCCAGAATTTGACACCTTCGGTTTGGTGTGACACTGCTCGATTGGATCGCGATGGATAAAGATATTAGTTTAACATTTCCCTCTATTTATCCTTGACTCTGCCCTTCACGCTCGTTCGGGTTCCATTCATTCTTGCGCTCGCGAGCCGTTAAAGGTTCGTTTTTTTTTGGGAAATCGCAACAGGAAACACGTTGTTCGAGGGTGAAACAGCCGTAGATCACGCAGATGGCAGGCATCATTTGTGGTTGGGAAGAATCGCCTGATATATTTGTTCTTCTTTCGGTGCAATCTGTGCGGTTGCTGGTCTCGTTACGGTTTAGTTTATCCGATATCGCTCATACAATACGCCCCGTACGTTCTAAATCAGTTAACCGACTTCGAAACGGATCCGTATCGACGGTTAAACGAGGATATAAAAGAAAGTCTGTTTCAAATCCTAGAAATCTTTGTAGAGCTGCCTTCTTGTGTTTCATAATATGCCTGTTGCAAAATACTTTTTGGAGTAGAACGCTCATTGCAGATAAGGAAAAGCTCTCATGAATCAGCATAAAAGAACCAAATATTGTATTTCATTGCACACAAATATTGTCTTTCATTACAACAATAAAGAGAATTTATTACCACCAATGAATGAAAAACAATTATATACGAGTGGTTGGATTTTAAGAGAACCATTTGTTCGACAGAGTAATCCTTTTCGCTTCGCTTAAGCTACTAAGAGAAAAAGAAGCTAAATCAGCAACATTTCTCAGCCGAAAGCGATAGCTGGCTTGATCGTTCCGACAGGAAAAACTCCATCGGCATCACGGCGGATGGTAATCGTCGTGGACACGGTCTACCAAACGGAAAATGCATGACGCTTCGGAAAACGACCGAAGCTGCTGGAACGCGCGCGTGGAAAACGTTTTGTCGTCCGGAATCTGGCACAAAGCCATTTGTCATGGCGATTGTCGCGAGCGTGACTGGCCACAAAAAAGGATGAGTGAACATTTTGTTGACATTTCGTTACAGCGTTGGTGCGTGTTTTATTTTTTCCTTACCTTTGAGTCTCTCTCTCTTTCTTTCTTTTCCTTTTTGGCCTCTTTTCTCACCTTGCTGTAGTATCCCCCAACACACACCGGTAGCGATACCGATCTGAATGGCTCTCATCGTGAGGAAAAATAAAACACGAACCGAAACACAACAAGCAAAAAAAAAGGAAGGAAGGTGAAAAATCCACCCCCGATCCTCCAGCGCGTGGTGTAACGCCAGGCCCACCCAATCGTATGGGCGGATGGGCTAATTTAGATGGCTACCGGTGCGATTGCGCCCGCACCCGACACAATTTGTAATCCACGTGATGACGGGAAAATATGTCTATTTGTGGCTACCGACGCTACCCGGTCCGACACGCCACCGCGAGTTTCCACAATGGCGCGTGGGGAAAAAGCTCTCGCCCGGAAAGCGAACCGGTGCGAGTGACTGATGACGGTGGGTGGGACAGGTTTTCGGTCACGCTCCGTGACTTACACACCGGCAACAAAATGGATGTGGTGGTAGCGTTTTGGGGATGCGATTGTTTCCGAATTTCCACGCCCGCTCTGCTTACAACAATAGCTACGGCCACGGTTTGTTAAAGAGGGGGAAACTTTTTTAACCACCCCCTTACAAAGTCCCTCACATCCAGTTGGCACCCATCCCTACGCCTCTACATGCTCCCACGGTTCGCAGTAAAACAGGCTTAGAAAAGCCATTAAATTTGCTGCAATTAAGATTATACGCTCCGGGTTCGGGCATTAGATGAACGGATCTGATAGGTGGATTTCCGCTGACCGGTGTTGAGCGGATTTCAAACAATTCACCCCGAGCGGCAGTATTAGCAGAATAATGCGCATCGTGGAACACAGGGTGGTGCTGGAAAAGTTGTGTCGAAAGTTGCCTCTAGCCCGCTTTCCAGGGCGTTCTGCATGCGGGAAAATGTGCCCTGAGCTCAGTTTCAGCACCCACGACCACACAGAGCAAAGAGCGCATCATAAGAGCAGCCCCCGACTAAATATAGAGCCCTTCACACCAGCTCGCACTGATGAACGTTACGCGGAAAACTCAAGCTCAAATTTGCTTCATCCTTCGTACGTGCTTTCGCGTGTACACGTCCACGCCCGTAGCGTGGAGAAAAAAAAGAAGAAGCATAAAAGCGCCATCATGTTCGAGCCATCATACACGCACCAGCGCACCAGCCCTTGCTCATTATCTCGGTTCGTATGCACCTTCGCCAGGCGCGGCTGTTATGCCTTCGCTTTATTTACACGTTTCGCTTATGCTCGCGCCACAGTATCATGCTCACGTATCGCCACCGTTGTCGTGACCGTCGAGCACGTCGATGGCCGGCATGGCCATGGTGTGTATCCTGCTCGTCACCAAGCTCAAGCCCGTGTTCAGGTCGCCCACGAGCATCGACCGACGGCCGTTTCCCAGTGAAGGGCTGCTCCAGCCGTGCGAGCTTGAGTGGGGAAACCTACGCAATCCGAACGCTCCGTGGGTTGGCCGGTTTATTGGCCTAATCTAGCTCCGCCCAGTGCCTCGACCGTACCGAGGGTTTGCCCTATGTATCCCCCACCGAGGGTATATGGTTGACGGTACGTGTGCCTAGCTGTGTTCGAAGATTTGTGTGCACAAGCACGGTGCTCTCTTACAAACGGGTCCTGTTGGTGCTGGGGTTTTTTTCTTTGACTTCACCCATGAACTGCAGAAAGGGATGCGAGTGGAATTGTTTCAAAAACAATGCAAAGCACGATAATGAAAAGCGACATACGTTTGGCGTCATGTGTGAGTCATTAACAGCATGTCACGGATACGATGTACATGGCATGCTTTGTGTCCTTGATAGCGCTACTGTCAGTTTCTATGAACGAGTAGGGAAGAGTATCCTGGCAGCAGATTGACTGCTCGTCGAAACATATGGTGCATTTTATTGGGCATTGAAGTGCATTTCAATTAATGGAATCATGCAATCTTAAAGCACTACCAAAATGGGTCGTTAACCTTTCATAGCATCTGAAGTACTTCCCCTATTGAGCTGATGATTGTAATATCTCATCCTTTATTAGGTGCAAAATGGATGAAAAATTATGAACACTTAAATTATCATATGAATAACAGTGGAAATAAACCAAAAATGGCTGCATATGTCACTACTTTAGCACAGTAAATCCCGACGGGAACATGGAATGATTGCAATTATTTACAAACGACGAAAATGATTTAGCACGCCAAATTAATTACTTACCAACGCATTTCAACATTCAACACATGTTTAACAACAATTAAAAATGTCGGACAACATCTCAATTTAATTATTAAATTTATTTTCGTGATAATTAATATAATTTGATTGCAGCAATTTATGTACAATGGTTTGTTAGCTTGTATTCCTCTATAGTTTCTCCGTCGGCTCTGCCCTGCGGCTAGATAATAGCGTGCTATTTATTACACTCTCTCCAATAGGTATTTGTTCGCAGTTTCAGTTTGGCGATCGGTTCCAAGTTTCCACCAGCCATTGCTTTTCCTCTGTCTGCTCGCACCCACCGTCGCTGATGTGGCCCTGTTTGTGAACATGTACATTTTGGTTTCAAATTTCTACTACATTTTTCGCCATGGCAAGCGCGTACATTTGTTGCGAATTCGGCCTCCCAGATTCACTAAAATATTGCAATAATTTAGCAGTATAGCTCTTTTTTTTATTTTAAGACCTCGCAGTCACTCCACGTCTTTTGCCTCCCTTCAGATAACTTGTGCCTCTATTGTGCCTTTAACGGTGGACCAACTCGCACCGTTATATTGCCAATGTTCTGATTCCGTCCCACGACACCGCTCGAATGTCGGCTCGCTCGTTTGCACTTTTATCTATCACAATCGCTAAATGGGGGGTCGTCAGCACGACAGGATTGATGTCGATCAATCCGGTTAACAAGCGGTCAGCTAGAAGCGCGAAGGTTGTGCTTCCGATCCTGTGCTTTTACGTCTGTTCGCCCTGACGGTGAGCACTCTGCCGAACGTGTCACAGTTCGGTGTGATAAATGCACCACGATATCCCTGTCCCAATGTTCGCCCGAACAACACGCGGCTGAGCAGAAAATTCTACCACTACTATGTGCATTTTATTTGCATGAATTTTCCACCGATCGATACGCGACCGCAGGCCGACTATCCAACCACTAATGTGTGCTATAAACGATGCATCTAGCCATAGTTCTAATGATGTACTTTACAATATGTATATAGTTGTATCCGTGTCATAATGAGTCTCGTCCCTATTATGCATGCTTGCTCAATTTCCACTAGTGTCTTAATGCGCCACAACACGGCTGGCATATGCGATTCTCTTGTGTCTGTGTGTGTTTTTTGTTATTTAAATATATTACTTAATTACGTATCTTTTTGTTTTCCTGTATATACGCCCCACATCCTGGCTAACGACACAATGCTCTAACACGCTGCTTTCCGTCCCTGATGCTCCCTACACCGCGACTTTCTCTTTAAGCGTTTCCATTAAACCCGAACGTTCTACTTTAGAAAAGCGAAACAAGTGAACCTCATTAACTTAATGACTTTTGTAATTGGAAAGAGGGTTCCGCGCTGCTTGCAGCTACTAAATCGTAGCGTCCATCCCATTTCGGATAGTTATTGCTGGTTTCGGTTCCTTCCCTGCTCATTCTCGCTCGTGCGTTCCAAATTGCTGTATTAGTTCGCAGCAATAAGCTTTCTCAACCAATGAGAAAAAAAATCATCTTTTAATGCACTTACAAATAGCAATATCTCTTTCATCAAAATGGGGAATAAAACACTTTGGTTGAGATATCTTCATACACATTCCATCGATTTCCACATCAATTAAACGCGTACGCAAAGCTGCTGAACGGTTCAAGTTTTTTTTCATGCTTCCGGACATTCCTGGCTCGTAAGCAGGTAGTAAATGTTTAATCACAAATATGCATGAAGCTGACAAAAACAATTCATCAAACGTTCGCTTCCCTGCAGGCACAGCATCGAAGGTCCTTTCACCATTAAAGACGCCATGACGGGAGCGTTTCGTTAGGCGCAATGTAAGCCGTTTGCCAACGTTACACGGCAGTCAATGTTGGGGTGAAATATGTTTCCAATTCCTCAACATCCAACCGTCGGTGAACACCCCACAAACACACACTGAGTGAAGCGAAAACATGCTACCAATATCGAGCGGAATCGGAAGGCTTCCGTCGGAATGCGCTCGTGCGCATGTCCTTTCGATCGGGCGCCAGTTATATACCTTAACATTGTACATACCTTTCGCACTGGGGCTGCGAACTGGGAGTGAAAGAAAAAATAAAAAGAAATGTCCGCCAGACACACACAGACACAGCGAGGATGTATTGCAATTTCGCCCTCCAACTGGCACACGTTTCGCAGGCGCTATCGTTTGCAGGCGGGAGAAAGTTGCAACCACGTCAATCGCACCATTGCGAATGTTTCTGCAACCGGAATACCGGAGTGTTGCGTACGAATCCAAATGCAAATGAAAGAGGAACCTCCACGAACGCACGAGCAAGGACGAAACAGGGATGCGTTTCCAGCACGCTACTAATTTCCCACCAGCCGCTTCAAAGGGAGTTTTCCACTGTTGTGCCAAACGAACCAACCATCAGTTCGTCCGGTGGCTACCTGATGTCCTGATCCTTACTGCTGATCCTGCAATGTATTTCCACCTCCACAAGCACTGTAAGCGGAAGCCTCGTGGCGGTGCAATTTTTGGCCCACCGTTCGCGCTTTACCATTTTCCGGTATTTTCCCGATTTTCCACGCCCTTCGATGCTGTAAGGACCCCACACTGGACCACCATTAGCTACACCACACGGTGACAGTTCGCATCGCACCATTCATCACCGCCACCGAAACCGGTCCCGAACGGGCCGGTGGTCCTTATCACGACGCTTCCTTCGGTTTTGGGGACGGCGAGAAGGGCCGGTGGATGAGCGAGGTCGTCGTGGTGGAGGTGTTGGTGGTACCAGGGACAATCCGCACAATCCCACTAGCGTTCAACCCGTTCATCATACTGGCCGCGGTTAGGGCTGCCGCGTGGTGATGAACGTGCGTTTGATGCGCATGATGCGGCAGGTGGTGCGCGTGGTGTGGGTGATGATGCACATGCAGTGGATGGTGGGGATGATGCAGGGGTAGTGGGTGGTGTTGGGGTGGTTGGGTGGCAGCTGCTGCAGCCGCTGCAGCGGCTGCCGCGTGGTGAAGCAACTCCGCGTTCAACCGTGACGGTGAACTGACCCTTATTCTGAGCGGGGACATCGGTTGTAGGTGTGAGGGTGGGGGTGCACTACCCCCCGTCGAGGTGCCGGTGGGTGTGCCGATATTATGGTTGCTTCCAACGGAGCTGGGCGTCCCAGGACGTGGATCACTCGACGAAAGATCACCCGCATGCGAAAGGTCCTTGAGGGAACCTCCGGCAGGACCTCCGCTCAGCGTGGGTGTGGTGGGTGGACCACCGGCGGCAGGAACGTTGTTGAGGGAAGCCGAGGTTGCGCTGCTGTTGCTTCCCGGCGAATCACTCATACTGACGACGGTCGTAAGGACACCTGGGCCACCCATCGAAGCTGCGCTAACGGCGAGCGAATGGGGCAGGTGAGGCTGGGGCCGTAGCACGGTTGGGGTGAGGGGTAGATGCGTCAGACCGATCGGGGGTGAGTGGGTGTTGATGGGGGGTGAATTGTCACCCAGGCGATAAGGCATGAATCTACTGTTGAACGAACCTACACGAGATGAAGAGAGAGATAGAGAGAGAGCGAACAATTGAAAAAGCGAAGGATACGTCAGTTGCAGGACCTTCATCGATGCGACAGGACATCAGAAGTCCTGAGAGAGAGAGAGAGAGATCCTGTGGACGGTGGGACAATGTTCAACTCACCAGGTAACAGGCCACCAGTGAGATGGTCACCGAAGCGGAAGGAATGCAACGACGCGAAGCTACTCCGGAAGTCCTTCTCGCGATCACGATCATCCGTCAGCCGATCCTCGCTGGAGCCTGGCAGCGAGCTTGGGCTGTGCTGCATCGACATACTAGGAACTGGCGAGTGTGTACCGAGCGAGATGTCCGAATCGGAGTCCGTGTCGGTTGGAGACAGCGGTCCATCACCTCGTCGAGGCGTCAGAGAGGACGATCCGGAACCGGAAAGTGGTGGCTGATTGTGTCTGTAAGTGAGAGCGAACGAGAGAGAAAAAGAACACGAAACAGTAAGCTAAGTGTGAGGTACGAAAAGAGCGCAAGAGTGGCTCGAAAAATCAAAGCTCATGTCTTTTAACAATCGACCAAAAAGCTCGGGCCCGAAAAAAAAAACACAACGTTCCTTCGAGAACGCGCGCAACCCGTAATTTTACGCTTCTCCAGATCCAGTTAATCTCCCCCTTCTTGACGGCTGGCTGGCATTTAGCAGTACCCTTTTGCCCGTGGTTCTTACACCAAGCACTAACGCTTCTCCAGATGTGCGCACTGGCACTGCTGGCTAATAGCAATATCTCTAACGCCTGGTGAAAACGCCAAAGACAATAATCCTGCGCTCAGACCGGAGAGATGCGACCGAGATTACGGTGCAGGAAGCTGGCGACGACGAGTCAAGGTCTCTCGTTTAGAGTGGGTCAGCTTATTACGAGCCCCTGGGCCCCTGGCGAAGTTGCCGTGTCATAGCCTTTAATACGAGGCTCCCACTCAGTGACGCCATACTGCTGCTGCTGCTGCTCTGGTGCAGTTTGGGACGACATTAGGCGTAACACACGATGACACGGTACATCAGCCCGCGTCGGAACTCGACGATGGCGTCCTGTGTCGGGGAACGTGGACGGATTATCCTCGACGGGGTCCACCGCGACCAGGCTGCTCAGGAATGCTAATAAGCCTCCGATCACCGGAACACCGGAGGTTTTTGTGAGCATCCACCCGTTCCTGACGTTCGGATGTTGGTTCGTCAGATTTGGCCACCTTCTCTGGTCAGCCAGGATGTTTCTGGGCTTTCTGGGAGGTTAGATCTTAAACTCTCGCCACCCAAAGCTGACCGCAATCAATTAACGCACCAAAACAACGGCAAGGAACGCCGAATGTGATGCTGAATTGTGAAAGTCATCCACACATTTCCAGCAGCAGCAGCCGTACCGGGCAGAAAGGACGCAAGCGAACACGAAGGAAAGTGTCTCGACAGACATCGAGGTTTGATGCGTTCCAGCCTGAGACCGTCACCACGATCCAGAGTCGGGCCTTGGGGTGGACGGATGGATGGCGCCGGAAATGAAAATACTGTACGTCTATATTTACACACTTCGGTTTAATAGGTGTCCTTTCTGTGCTCTCGCTTCCCGGCTCCCTTGCTGACGGTCAGATCGCAGGGCAGACAGTCGTCCTGTGCGTGCTGTTTGCCAGCGACCGTGCGGTTTCGGAGGACGGCAAATGGATCCACGTCTCGAGAGGGAACGGTGCGATGGCTTACACATGGTCATCGAGCGATGGAGTGCTCCCGGATGAAGGTCCTTGAACGGATCGGCGGGGAAAAAATAGACGCAAAGACGCAAATATGCCATTGAGAGCCGTAGCTTTGTGGTTTCGGGTGTTTGGCGTCGCATTATTTGGCCAGGACGGGTTCGGGGGTAGGGGGACTTTTCTTTTTGCCCCGGGAACGGGAACCTTCGGGGAAATTCAATACAGACGAGGCGAGCATCCAACGCTAGGTGAAGTATCTGTTAGGTTCATCGGTTTGAAGCCAATCATGCCGTGGGGCAAAATTCCTTTAGATAACACGTTAATATACATGCGTCTTGGATAATACAGCAAAAGAAAAACTACCTCCCAACAAAACTGGAGAACGACTTCATTAGAAACGAACGAGCCAAACGAGGGAAAAAGCGAAAAACGGAAACAAACTGACACTGTATCAACGCCGATGTACCATTTGTTTGGCAGCTGTCAAGTTCGGTTGAAATTCCAAAATAACCCAATCCGTCACGAGACGCACCCGGCGAGACGCTGGCGCTTAATGCATTCTTCCATTTTACAATGGGAAAACAACAGAACCATTTTACGCCTCCCAACCCCAGCCCGCCTCCGAGGCACCCAATGGAGAAGCTCATCACCCTCGCGGCCCAAACACGGGGCCGAAGCAAAAACATACTTAGAAGAGGCTACACAACGGAAAAAAAACAAAGTCCTAATCCTAAGCAAACCGTTTCCACTCATACCGCCGGTCGAAGAAAACGTAAACAAACACACTTATCGTAAGGAACGGCGAGACAAAGCTACACACAACCCATGGTCGAGGACATCTTCCCCGTCTCGGTGCCATACGGAGTGATGGCGGGTTTCGATTGCCAACGAGCACACAAACACGCATCGACTCCATTGGCCTCCCGAGTTTCAAGGATTGATACGGTTCAGTCTCGGCTCGAATTACGTCCCGATCGACGCACGAAAACGTTGACTCGAAAGCGAGCTTGATCCTTCAGGGCTGTTACCCGGGCCCAGATCGGGACTGCTCGATCCCACACTTCTCAGGGCCAGTGTCATTTCATGCGGGAAATCGATAGCGATGGATGCGCCACACGAAACATTAGCATTCCGAATATGCAAAGGACAAGAGCGCGCACTCGCGAGGGCTGTCAGCTCTAATTTCCACCAAAATAAAAACCGTGCGCAGAAAGGACAAACGCCACACCAAGTGAGCCGCGATGAAGCGTCACAGATGAGCCGCCGGTAAGGACCTCGAGGACCTCGAGAACCCGGGGTGGCAATTAATTGTGGAATCAAAATAAACACCACCGGTACAAACTCAATAAAGTATGCTAATTCCCGGTGGCTCGGTTGGATGGACGCGGTTCGCTTAACTGCGGTACGACAAATTAGAACCGGTTGTATGATTGGATTTTTTGTCCACCCGAGTACGATGGGCAAATACGCTGTGGTATGGCACCCTTCGGGCCGTGTTTTTCAACCCCCAGTCAGTTGACAACTCATCACCCCTATCCTGAGGATCCTGACCACGGAAGGACACGCATCCCAGCCTGTTTAGCTTCCTGTCAGCGGCTTCCTGGCGTGGTAAACCCGGCCAGGGGGAAATAGTTTGTCTGGTTGTCTTTGGCCAACACGTGGTTTTTGGCACGTCGAACCCTTTTTTTCGCTCCTCCCCACCCTAAAGAGCCGGGGGTGCCGATATTTAATGATAATTGAATTGAGACGTTCCCGCAACCCGAACGACGCATAATCGGTCCGTGGAAATGACGCCTAGCAAAGAGAGAGAGAGAGAGAGAGAGAGAGGGTTTTTGCCCCGTTTTGAGTAAATACCGGGCAGCAGACGAGGGCCGTGTCTTCGCACAAAGCCAAACGAGTGCGCTGCAGCGCGCAGTAACGACGCATAAAATTGCAAGTGAACAACACAAACACGCAAACAAAAGGGAACATTCCCATCCTGGATGCGACAATGCGATTTCCAATGTGTTGTGTCGAGCGTCGGGTCGAGACAAAGCAAACACACACGGTACGGAAGAGCATCGTCGCGCTAAGACACGAGCACCTTGAGGTTTGGCCCCGTTGGCCAAAGATATCCGGCGACTGATACGTCACCGCATTTCAAGGCTCGTTAGTGGGCTCGTTTTCCTCGGCGGTCAGGCCGCGGTAATGGACAACGCATGTCGTAAATTATTGCCCACGGCTTTGCGGCCGCGTAAATGTGGCGCACGAGACAAAGCGCAATCTGATCATACGCTGGGACGATGACGATTGGCCGTGGGTGATATTAAAAGCTACAAATCACCCTTCCATGGGAGCAAACATGAACCACGGTTGCAGCAGAAGCAGACCGAGCTCGTGCCGATTGATTCCCGCACCGGTTGTACCGGTTATGCACACAAAAGCGCACCAACAGCCAAATATTTGCCCGCAATGCGTCCGTCGTCCTGGGCCACCTGGGTTGAGAGGTCCGCAAAATGGACGGCCCTGTGTGGCCCTTGTTTGCCCAGCGAGCACCGAAGTCGATGCGATTCGCTCGAGATTGACCGGGCGGATATTACAACGTGCTGGTTTTTCCTGGGGCTGGTCCTGAAGGGGACAAATAAGCTGGCCGATCTGAGCCACAATCATCATTACGACGTGGCATCGTGAGCGGACAAACAGCGGTGTTATTGGTTTGCCGATCCAAGCAAGGACCTCGGTGGTTCGAGTGTTCGATTGATTGCAACCCCCGAAGAAGCGCGAATAAATCAGCCGTGGGACAATAGGCCGTGTGCAATCTGGACGGACGATTAGGTTTTCGAGTGTGGCCGGTTTCTGCAGCTTTTCTTGTGCCGCTTGTCTCGTGTGTCCTTCTGAACGCACACACACATACGCGCGCGTGCGGTAAACGAGTGGGCATTGTGGCCGTGCAAACGGTTGTTTAAGGATACAACCAGGGGTTAAGGCAACAATTAGAGGGTGCAAATGGAGTGGGTGTTGCATGAGTGGCATTTGATAAATGACATACACTCAAATCATTTCAGCTGACAAGCAAAAACATGGATTGGGAAACAAATTTACAATGCATCTTTGGGTATAGTAAAACCAATTTTAGTCACCCTCGCTTTATTGCACCAACAATGCATCAGATCCTTGAAGAAGTTTCCCGACATGTTCACCTGCAGCAGTTAGGGCAAATATTCCAACGGTGCTCCACGTGTTTTATACAGGAACTTATTCTCTTTTCCCCTATTGGATCATTTCTTTCCACCGAATTTCCCGAATTGCCATCCAAACCAGCCACCGTCCATTTGCCGTCCAGACTCCCACCAACCGGTGCCCTTCATTATCAAACCAAAAAGGGCCTTCAATCACATGACGCAAGCGGTCAGATATCATATGACAAAACGTACCACACGCCAGAATGCCGGTCACCGAACCCGACGGTCATGAATCTCCGTCTCGACCGTCATTTCGCACGTAATAAAGTTAAGCAAATCCGCCCTTCGGGTCGTCCCTTCCCAGCCCGGTGGGAAAAAGGGTAATTGAATATCAAAAGTACAATGTGCCGGATGAAACAAAACCAAAGCAACAAAAAATCGCATCCCTGAAGCCCTTTCAGACGGCTCGTGGCTTGCTTGGATCGATCCTCGACACGGGCTCCTTCGATCGAGCCAGCACGCGCGTGCAAGATGCGCCCATGCTCGAGTGAGGCTTCTTCAGGTGTTGGGGAGTTTCATGTTGCACACATTCACATACTGACACACACATACACACGATGAATGAGAAGCCAGCTCAGCCGACGTCCAGGACGTAACGTCGTTAAGTTAAAACCGAAAATTGCAATAAAAAGTTCGCCCAACTTTAGATTGAACAATCGAGAAAAAAGGACACCCTACCGACGGATCCACGCACGCCCTTTTTACGCAAAAGCGAACCCTCCCCCATCATCATTCGTCCCGGGGGCACGTGGGCCAGATTTGATTCAATAATCATAATATTGTTGATTCTCGCTTTTTTTTTCTCTCTCTCTCTCTCTCGCCCCCTCGTTTTATAATACTCAATTTTCCTTCCACCAGTCCGCACCCGTAGCGGCCACCTGCACGCGACCCTTCGCAGATGTTAGCAGGCATCGGCCTCACCCAACCTGGGGTGAATCCGTCAACTTGAGCGTCTCTCCTGCGCCAGCACCCACCAGCTCTGTTAGCCAAATATTTGAATATATTTACAGCTAAACTTAATTTGTACAACAATAGAACCATTATTTCACGCCTCCAGCAGCAGCCAGTGGCAGGCTTTTCCGAAAGCCGATCTCGACACAAACACACACACTCGAAAACCTGCCACCAACTTGAGCACGGGAGCGCAGCGGGATCGAATCGTTAAGGCATTACCGAATAATGAATATAAATTAGCGTGAAAAATTAAAATCCCAGCTTGTTCATTTCGACGCTTAACCGTTCGCGGAAGTCATCACTTCGTCGCCCTTCAGGGAGAAGGGGGTGTCCCGGGGATGCGGGGGCGAAATGAATGCCCACCCACCCACCCCCCAGCAGCCATGCAGGCCCCTACGACCGGAAGTTTCCCTTCTCGATCCAGGATCCCGCACAGACAGCTCGCGGGTGCTTTTGTTCGCCACAACTCAACCCGTGCAGCTTCCCGTGTTGCCACGCAGAAAGTTACCGCAAAAGATGGCCTCCGGGCACTGCGGCGGATGCGGTCCGGAACGTCGCGCCAAATGGGAAAAAAGGGACTCAATTTCGTGCACCGGCACCGGAGACGAAACCTCACCGTTATCGAATTAGGGTCCCTTCGCCGAGAAACCGAGAACGCCGAGATCTAACCGTTTCACCGCATTACACAGCCATAATGCATAATGAAGTTGTTCCAAAAGGATGAGCTAGATGAGTCGCTTCTGCCCGGCAGCGGTTGCCGTGTTCCTGGTTTGCTGGTGGCACAAGCACAGCCAGCTGCTGGAAGTGATCTGGCCACGTTCGGGTCGGAACTCAAGCGTGTCAACTATTTGCAACGGTGACTTTGATAGGTCGACTAAAGAGCTGCGTTCCACGATTTGGCCGCCGGGTGAAATGTCGGCTCGTTCAGAAGGTCGAAAAGAAGTCGAAAAGGAGTCGAGTCGAGGAGTTCGAGAAGTGAGCCTGGCTCATAAAGTCTTCGGCCATTTCGTGCAACGTTTTTTCGCAACCTAACCTCAACGCAAGATGTGCGAAAAAGCTCACGCGCACACCGGCTCGAGGGATGGAAGTTGGGAGTGAAAAGAAAACAAAAAGACACAAAATCCATGGTTCCTCAGGGTCGGTTTTCATCTTTCGTTCCGCTCGCAAACCCGCGCAACCCGAAACGTCACACTAATGACTTTATTATCTTCACCGCGCGGGTTCCGACAATGGCTTCGGCAGCACAATGTATGAGCTGCCGGTTGCGGTCTCGACCCCACGGGCACCGGTCACGGTTAATTCACCCCGACGAGTATTGCTTTCTTGCCATTCCCTTGCCTTCGCCTTCGTCCCTGCGGCCCATTTGGAAGCATCCCTCACCCCACGGGTATCACTGGTACGCGACCACATCGGATCAATCATTCGCGTTCGCGCGCGGCCAGCAGTCATTAACCGGCTGAAAGGGCTGGTGATGGTGTTGCGCAGGGACCATCAGCGCAGGGTGTCCATCATTAGCCGATGGTGTTTGCTCTCCGCGGGAATATTGGAAATTGACCGGCCCTCTAGCCGGGGCCGCGGATCACTTTTCTCGCCGCTTCCCGCCAGCGGTCGGTAAAAGCAAAGAAACTCGCGACGCGAGCAAACGATCGACGATCGAGAGCCGGGTTTTGTGGCCCCGGAATTGCTGTATCGAAACGTATATAAATAATTAATTAAGTTATTGTTACACTTAATAAGATAATTAGCCACGGAGCTCGATGCGGCCGATACCTGCCGCGTGTTCGCGCTCGACGAGCCATTATCGCATTGTGTATGTGCGTGTGTGCGCGCGTGTGTGTGTGCAAGTGGTGGTGAATTAAGCTCCCCAGGTTGGGATAGGGATATGGGAACTCCCATCCCAAGAAGGGAGCTTTCTGGCCCCGATTTAGCGCTCCCCCTTTTTCCCGGCAGCAATCGAAGCCTCCCGGATCAGATCACTCTCCTAGCCGCCAAAGGGCTAGATCCGGGGTGGAATTCGGTCGGTGAGGATCGAGACGGTAGAAAAAAAAACTAAAAAAAACACACACACACACGCATAAAGGGGGGCACGCTGAAAACACGTTTCCAGCGTGCCGCGGTGCGTCTTCGTTCTTCATGAAGTTATTACCCGTCGTGTTTTAAAGAAAGAAACACACGGCGGCGGCGGCGGCGACGGCTGCTCGTCAACATTGTGGCCAAGGGCTTGGCGTTCCAGGGCCCGATCTCGAGGTATGCGCCTCGAAGCAGCCCCATTCGCACCGATGGCGGTGGAACAAACGCCGCAACTGAACGCAACAAACGCAACGCAGCGAAACACCTCACAAGCAGCTTCACACGGCGACGGCGGCGGCATGAAAAAGGGAGTGAATTTTGAAAACGATACCTCCCCGATAGCCCTTCTTCTTCTGGCCACCACAAAAACCCCCACCCGATGGGGCGCTAATGCAGGGTAATTAACCCTTCGGGGAGTCGGGCGGGCAATTGGGCGCGCGAACAAGGTGTCTCGGAAGAATTGCGGCGAAATACGATCCTCCGCGTGGGCACTGCCGGCGGGTCGATCAATCGAACTTCCCCCACCACCAGTGTTAATTGGCTTGATGGCGAGCAGGATTCGCCCGCAGAGAAAGTTCGCCCAACGGTTTTTCACATTTCCCATTCGAACTGGTGACGGGGAGCTGGTTTCATTTGAAGGATCTTCGCGCGGTTTGGTTTTAAACGGAGCGAGTGTCTTCGGTTGATGAAGATGTTTCCCGATACGGTGTGGAAAATTCAAACACACACACACACACACACACGCGCTATTTGATCGCGTGCATTTCCTCTGCACCAGGTGCACCCTCGTTCCGGGTGGTGTTGGTGGGTTTTTTTTAACGCCCTTGCCATTAGCGAACGAACAGACGGACGGATGCATTCGGTTATTATCATCGTTCGTTGCACCGGGAATGCAACCGCGGTCGATAACCGGCGTAGAACATGATGCGAAAAATTCCTAAATTCCACAGCTCGCGGTGAAGTGCAAAGAGTGCGAGCGTTTCGCGAATTTCCAGCATCGAAACTCCATGCCCTTGAAGGTAATTGTTACACCTTGCTGGGTCCTCTGATCGGACGCGTTTTAGTTTTGTACAACATGTGGCACTGTTGCTTGACTTTTGCGTCTAGAAGGAATCTAAGATGTGTCCTTTTATGGGTATGGGGTTTGAAAAACAGTGCAGCAAATGTGCAATGTCGCCAACGAGCTGCTCCGAGAGCTCAACCACGACGCAAAAACGCTCATTAGAGTTCTTGGGCGTTTTTTTTTTCATTATTTCAGTCGCTTTCCAATTCCTTCCCCAACACGTGACCTCGGCGACATATCGGCCACGAAAGGGAGTCCTAATTTACGACCGGGAAAACAACCCCATCAATCTAAACGATCGCGCTGTTGCATACGCGTGCACATTTGCGTTTCGCAAAACCGGGCGCATTATCGCGAAACTCGCCCCATAAAGCCCCGGACGGACGACGCCTGGTCGCTTTCGGGTTTCCTAAACGGGCCAAGCGAGCGCACCAACGGTCCAAGGAAAAACTAATAACTGTAACATAAAATTTTATTCATTTCGAATTCATCAACCAACCGACGCCACCGTCCGAGCACGTCCACGCACGATCCCTGAAAGGGAACTGGAACGGCAAAGTAATTAAAACGGATCGATTCAACCGTCCCGAGAAGCGGTCGCGAGAACGAACGAGTTTGGGTTTCTTCGAGGGCACTCCCTTGGTCACTGTTAAAAGAATGTGACTGGGTCGAAAGGGTGGGAAGGGCCAAAAGCTCGACTTCCATTCGGTGTGGCTTGAGACCCCTTTTTTCCGAAAATGATGCCATCAAAATGCGCAACCTGTGGCGCGCGGTGGTTATGTTTTTGCACCGGGGTTAAAATTATAAAGTGATAAAAATATTTTAAGCCTTCCTTTCGCGGGCTTTCGTGAGTGGGCTGCCGCGGAAAAGGCGAATGACAAATATTCTGCCAAGGAATGTTCTGCCGCGGCCCAAATGCGCTATGGTCAAGGTGCGCGGTGCAAGAATTTGACTGGTGCGGTTGCTGGAAAGATTATTTGTAATAATTATACCCTCCGCGAGCGGGTACCGCAAAGGCAGAAACGGGCTTTAGCGTTTTTAATGCGGCTCGGTTCTTTTTTATGCGCTACCGTTGAAGGCACATTTTACGCGCGTCCCTTCAAGGTGCACCGCGTCGAAATGACGACACAACACCGACCGAACGATAATAAAGTCATATCGAATGGGCTGCTGCTGCTGCTGCTGCTGCTGTCGGCCGCAGATTCCTTTCTTCCATCGTGGGCATCGGGTTAACGTTGACGACCCCCGTTAAGGGGTGCACCTTTAAGGGTGCATTGGTCGCGAAATCGACCGACCAGTGGCCAGCGCCAATTCAGCATTCCCGTTCGCATTGACAAACATTTCGCTACTATTTGCCCTTTTCACACTTGCGCCCTCGGATCTCGCGCGGAACCGCGGAAGAGGTATTCGAATCCGGTGCAGAAGAAAAGGGAAGCATGTTTTACAAAATAATCGGCTAGGGAGAAGTGTATCGATTTGTGAAGAATATTTCGACAATAAAGAACCGTGAGGTTCTGTTAATTGATTTCAAAACCCCATCAGTTCATGAAACAACTAATTTATCGTAGCAAAAACATTATTGAAAGATATCTTTGCACCACCAAAACGATGTAATCCACCAGCACTCGGTGCGTAATGATGGATTTAGTCAAAAAGCATCCGTTTTGCATGAATTTGTTATCGACTCCCAATAGCTTCCGGTGCCAACGCTCAAGGGCGTACAAATCAATTCACTACAATTCGCATCGAAAACGTCGAACTCTGATTGTGTTCTCTTGCGTCTCCGAGTGTCCCAAGCATCCCATAATACACCGCCACCCTAAAACAGTCCCAACGCCCTCCCACCCTCAGCTGCCGTTTCTTACAAGACTTAGAAACACTTACACAAACTGGACAATAATTGTTCCATTGTTCGTCAAACGCTTCAACAAATCAATTTCCCGGCTCTCAACCGGCGCGGGAACCGAACGGGCGCTCGACTTCACTCCCCCTTACGCAAACGCAAACAAACCCCCTCCCGGAGTGGGTGAACACCACCACCCCCGAAGGAAGGGATTTCCATTCCGGTGTATTTCGTTGTATTCAGGTTTTTTTTTCATCGTCCTTTCTCTCTCATCGTTCGCTAGGCCCATCAAACACACGTTCCCGGAAAACGCAGCCACGCGGTCCGGATCGGGTACCGAAGGAATCGGGGAAGACATTTTTATCAAATAACAAATTTCAGATTCGTGAAATTTTCCCTCTAACGAGCCTGTTCCCCCCTCGGGCCCCCTCGTTTCCCCTATTCATGTAAATTCGTTAGCCTAAAAGTCGATTTGCCATTGTGAGTACAATTTGAATAACAACATCATGGCTTCGGGCCCCGCGCACGCCGTGGTGGTGTAATCTTTGCCGTCGGATTTTCTTTCCAACGCCACCCCTACTGGGAAGCGAGCGAAAACGTTTCACAAATTCGTAGCTCACAAACTAGCTTACCGATACCGTTTGAATCGGTCCCGTCGTCGGTTGTAACGTTTGAGGTCAACGTGAGACGGTCTCCGATTTTCCACCCGGCCAGGGAAAATGCGCGTATCTTCGAGGGGGTGAATTTGCCAGTAAACTCCTGCGGCACTCACACACATACACGACGTGGCAAGGTAAAGCAACATATCGACTCTCGAGCCAGTGGTGTAGAAAATCTGAAACATAATCCATCGTAGACAAACAATTTGCCCTCGGGATCAGTGCGATCCTTGCCGTGCGCTTTCCGCTTTCCCGTCGTTGTTTAATCTCGCTCGCAGGATACGAGAGATGCATTCGGGTTTGTTTCGACTTCTTTTTTTATTCTGCCTCTCGTCGAGCCCTGAACGATTATTCGACAAAACCCCCATCCGGGGCTTCTAGTGCCGTCTTAATGCGCTATCGGCCACATGGGAGAGAGTGGCTTACACGCGTTGATCTTCTTCCAGCTCCAGCCAACTGATGCGCCCTTCATCACGCTCTCGGTGCCGGGTTTTTGGGTCAGTCCCGGGCTGGCTCGGGCTGGCTTTGGCCAAACAAAAACAACGTTAAAATGCTGCGATCACGGTCGGAGAAAAAGCCGTGAAAGATGAGGCAAATCCCATCAGGATTTGATAACATTTCTATTTTCCTTTACACCACAGGAACAGGGCAAAAGAACACTCGCTGTTGAGGGATGAGAAAAAAAAGGGAGCGCATATGTTGAAGGTATACGGTCGTCAAATAACTAGACAATGGAGCTGGGTCGTTTTCTCGTTCGCTTCATCAGCTCATGGAGCAGCGTTGTAAAGTGTATTAATATCGCTATCATTTCAACGCTAGTTTGCTACAAAATCACATGTTTATACGGTCGGGTCACAAGACTACAAATCACATTCCTGCCCTAATCCCTGTAACCCCCATGGAATGGTTCACTTCTCCAAATTACTTTTGCATGCCCTCGAGGCAGGTGCAGATTTCACGAGCATAAAACATACATCGCAGTTGGCGGGAAAGGTCAGAAAGAAGTCGCACCCCGATTACGTGTTTGTGGTTGCTTTGTTGCGGGAAAATCCCACTGACCGAGGGGCAGGGCAGAACAGCGGGCCACACGAGGGTTGAGCGAAATGGAATTTTCATTTGTGATTAATTTTGAAAACACATGAACGTTCCATTTCAAAAGCAAACACACGCTGGCTGGAGAGTCGAGCGTGTGGGTGATTATGAGTTAAGAAGAGAATACGTCGTGCTGTAAATACTGAACTATAACTGCGTTGAAAACGTTTGAATTAAACTCAATTTAACTTTACAAAGTACCTTAGTTTGTTTTAAAAAAGCAAAGAAAAACAAGTAATTTCTTTGAACAATGAGTAAGAGACGATTGATGGCTCTCAACAGCAAACGGCACCTCAGCAAACATTGAACAGCAGTAGGGAAAGCAGAAAAAAAACATCCTACCGATCCAGCTTCCGACAGGGTCCTGTGAAAGCATGCAGTTTGTCGGCATGATTAGACATATGTCAAGCCAATGGCCACTGCATTCCGACCAGCTACCAGACCGGGAGCTGGTCAGGAACAAAACGAGAGCTCCCAACACGCACTCCACCACGTTGCTATGGCATCAGAAAACATCAATCAACCGCGTTGCTTGCGGCTCGCAACAGTGGCAACATTTTAACGCCAAAAGCAAACCAAGCTGTTCGCACGATGCGTGGCTCTGCTGCAAGTCCCACTGGCCCACAGAGACAGAGCTAAAAGGAATGTGCCCGACTGGCTCAGTGACGCATCGAAGCCCTCCGAGGGCCAGCCACGAGAACGTTTATTAGTTTTTCGTCCCAGTGCCGACATCGACACGTTCCCTTGAACATTGTAATGCACGAACGCGCCTGTGACCTCGCGAGCTCTCGCGTGAGGCCGGGAAATCACGTCACGACGGGACCCACGGGATGCCCTGGAGGTCATCAATTTTGTGCACCACACCACGACAGCAAGGGTGAGGTCGCACACGCGAACACAGTAACGACCTCTAGTCCGTATCCTGTTCCGTCGCCAATATGCCGCCATCCCGGAATGTCGAGACCTGGGCCGACGTAAAGAAAGTGATTTATGCATAACCGATCGGGTAAAACATTTTATGTGATGATTTATGTGCCCGCGGCCTGCGTTTGTTGGATGCCGGTAGCACTCAAGTAGCTTGGAACACCTTCACGAAAGGCATCTCGAACAGCAGCGTGGAGCCGTTGCGAGCTCAATTTGTATCCATTTCGGGGTGCTTCCTTTTTTTTTTTGAGAAGGCTTTTCGCCGTTCAACCACAACCCCTGGTGAATCGAATACGGGCGTGAAGTCATTAAAAAGAAATTATCGCAGGATTGCGATGCAGCAGCTCAGCCTCAGGTCTCAGTAGGCTCTGGAACCCCCCGGTGGTTTGTTACATCGCCGCTAGGGATCGCACTTCCTTTCTGGGCTCGCCTTTTCGCCCATCCCCGTGCTCTATTAGAGTGACTAATAATCTCCAGCCATCCTCTCCTTCGAAGCTCATAATCTTCGAACTCTGCCACCGGAACACACCTTGGCTGTGTCGCTGACAACCGCGCTGGTTTCCATTGATCTCTCTGTCTGTTGCAGGCCCCCCGGTGCGTTTGTTTGTCGTCAGTGTCGTGTTTCTGCTCGGTCGCAGTTCCGGTTTCAAGCCAATTTGTAGCCACTTTGTTCACCTGCCGGCATCAAAGCCGAACCAGCCCGACGGGGGACATATTGTTTCTGACTCGCGCAGCCTACTTTAGCACGTCATAAACGCGCTTCTCCGTGCGTTCCGTCGGAATGTTCCGGTTTTTTCCGGGGTGAGACAGTTTTTCTTTCTCCAGCCGCCAGCTGGCACCCTGCTGGGGGTGTTCGCGCGTTGTCACCTCGGTGAGATTTCCACCACGCTTCGGTGGCCTCGTTTTTCCCAGAGCCATTTCCGGAAACCGCGCACACCTTCGGGGCGTGAGATCGCAGCGGGAAAAAAGCAAATGGCACGTCGTCAGAACGAGTCGGCGCCGGGATTGATTCTCAGCGCGATCAAAGAAAATGCACACGGCAGGCAGTGATGAAACGGAAGTGAATCGCTGCCGCCATCGCCACTGCTGCGAGTGCCACCGTACGGTTGGAAGTGACGGGTTTTTAGTTCTGGAGGCATTCCACGCGAGGAAAGTTTTGCGGTAATGAAGCTATCAGCGTGAGACTTTAGCCGAGAGTGAGTGATTCTCAGGGCGAAAACAATTAAAACCCCGCGAGCCGGTGGGATTAGTGACCTTTAGGCAATAATGAGTGAGACTGAGGTTCTGTTCGAGGCGAAATCAAACGCTCCAGTTCGCTTTTCCAGCAGCAAATAAGTCACCGATTTGTGGCGCATCAATATTTGTCAACTTCTGCTCGCGATCGATTGATGTTTTTGGGGTGCCTCATGCAGACTGGAAAAAAAGCCACCATAAAACCCACCTTACCGTGCTTTATTGACCTTTTTTGCTGGAAATTCCATTGAACTCGCACACCCAACCATTTCCCCATTTCCCTAAACCTTCTAAGCAAACCGTAACCCACCACCACGTGCGAAGTTTTCCGACGCTTCCCGTAAAAAACGGGTTGTTCCGTCTCTCGCATGCTACGACCTGGAAAAATTCCAGTTCATCAGCGTCCGCCCGGACGAACGACCAAGGGAAAAAAGGATAATGATTTAGACAAATTACGGACCGGGGGACAGTTCGGTGTTGTCCCCGGCTAGACGAGTGACGAAAAAAAGAGGGCAACACAAGATCCGGTGTCTCTCGACTATCGAATTTAAATTGTTGACATTGTAGCAATTCAAATTACATGCCTTTTGCCGGGGTGCCGCTTCCATCTCACTCACCCCGAGGGGGTTGCAATTTGCATGGCCACGAACCTCGTTCCCTTCCCAAGGGAGACACGCGGCCACACCGTGCGGAGTTTTCAATTTTCCCTAGCAGAGGTGAGATTCGGTTCCCTTTTTCCTTTGCCCGGAAAACTCCGCTCTTATCACACCCCAGCATCGTCTAATCATTGCCCTTTTGCCAACACGTTCACGCTCGTTGCGTACGCTCGCAGGAGCGATGGAAAAGTGTGACGAAAAATCCTTCAAAACCGACGGCAGGATTTACGACGACTCCCAGCCGCCGGCAAAGCAACTCAAGACACTTGAGAAGCTCTGGCATGAGTCGTGCTTCCTCGGGCCGGGTGCGGAATTGCGTTGAGTTGCCGATTTAAATGGCAACGCAAACAACACGCACCTTTTCGGGTTTTTTTTTCTTCCCCTCTTTTTTTCTCGCTCCCTTTTTCTGCCCCCTTGTTCTCAGCTCAACCAAACCCAGGGGGAAATGCGCACCACCGGAAGCACCGGGATAGCGATCCAGCAGCCGGATTAGCGATTGATTGATAAAAGTACTACGGTGTCTTGGCGTCCCGGGCGTTTGCTTGACGTGCACCGAACCTTACGAACCGAAATCTTACATGTAAGACACGTGTTGCCAGGCGGCGACGGCGGCGCCCGAACGAACCCAAATTGCCAGGTCCAATTTTCGGGCATTAAAATTGCTTCCTTTTCGGTGCGGGAAAGAATAAAGCCTTGATCCACCCACCCGAAAGGATGCTGTGGCTGTGAAACGGCGCACCAACTTTAAAAAAGGGGTAATCTGCCAGCGCCAGTTTTCCCGGCAAAATTTGCGTGTAATTCGAGCGCAATTTTGTGCCCCGAGCTCGGCTTTTTGGGGGCGCACTTGCACCAGATCCAGCAGGTCGAATGTCAATCGCCAATGACGCTACCGCTCTCGATGGGCGTCCTCGGGCGTAGGTGACTGATTAGCCGGCGTGGGCTTATTACGAGTCGCTAATGACAAGGTTGCGAACACCCGGATCATTATCGGGTGGCCTTCGGTGGGCGCAACCGATACCGTAGGGGTGTCATGCTACGCTTAATGCATTGTTCGCATTAATGTCGGTGGGGTGGGTTTTTGCATTGGAGTTTAAATCACACAAAATGCTGAGCAAAACCAACACGCAACACCTTCGAGGGCTGGGCGCACGGAATTAGCATCCCCTTTTCAAGCGAGCCCTGCGATAACACGCATTAATAAATCATCAATTTGTGCTGGCGAGCGCTCATCTGCCACCTAGCCACCGTAACCGTAACGATATTAGGCGATTATGGTGTAATATCGCCCTATCATTACCGCCATCAACGGGAACCCGAGGTTTTGGACGAGTCGACAGGCTGGCCGGCTGGTGGACGACAGCTCACGTTACGTTTCCCCCGATGGCCCGCATGCGGAAAAGCAACCCGCCGTTAGATCAAGTAACTGGCGCAAAAATCACCCAACCGATATGCCTGTGCTAGCTAAATACTCGAAACCTGATCCTGCCACCGTACCGAGGGTCTGTCCTGTTGCTGAGAGCACGCGGACCACCATCTAGCAGCGGATTTGGCCACCGAACGGCACTCCATTAAAGCCGTCATCGTTCATCGATGGGTTGAAAAGCCGTTTCGTTTAGCTTGCGGACTGGATCCGGTACGCTACCGTAACGTACCCGGCCAGGTATGTGCAGCAGCGGCAACAGCAACAGCAACAGCAGGCCCTTGTTCCAGCTGGGTCGGCTTTCGGTTCTAATGCGCCAAACGTCGCGGAGTTGATGCGCCTCGAAAAGGTTCAAATTTCAAGCCCGCAGACGCTGCGAAGACGTCACGGGCTTTTTCGGAGTGAATTTTAAAACCTCCACCGTGGGCCGCTCAAACGGGCCGCTGAATCGCACGGGCTCGTGGTGGAAGAAAATCAAGTAAAAATCCCACCAACCGGTGTGGCTTTTTGCCCTAATCTGGCGCTAATATCCCCGGAGCCATTTGGCCCCGGGGATGCGAGTTTGGGCGGCTGAAACGCAGACACGTCCTGTAGGGGTTTGAGTAACGTGGCCACCGGTTTCCCTAATGCCTCGTCGGCACTAAGTCGGTAGCCGCTGCGAGATCTTTCTTTACGATGTTTGTGTGCTGCGTTCGCGAGGGTTTTCCGGGGGATGAGAGGATTGATTTTAATTTTTAAAACAGTGTCTTAATGCGAAGATTAGTGCGCACAACCTGGCTAGCCGAAGGAAGGAGTCGTCCAGTCGAGCTAGCGTCCAGAAAACTGAAACATCCACGAGTTGGTGTGACGTTGGCTCCTTTGGCGCAGTTGGTGGTCGCTTGAAAGTCCCACCGAGAAGAATCGCGGCTTCGCGATAAGCGAATCTTGCTTTTCACACGTTTGCGGCTTAACATCAACCACAAGATTACGGATTCAACACCTTCGCGGAGGTGGTTTTATAGTTCGAGCCGGTCGGGGAATTCGAAACCGCATCAAAACCCACAGGGGCCTTGGCGCGTATCGCGAGTCGTTTGATCGGCGCTAAGCATAAGTTGACAGGAATTAAACCCAAATAGCATCCGAAAACGAGCAGAGACGAGAGACGAATGCAGTCGCGATCGATTCCCCGCAGCCGGACGAGCTTCTTCTGGGGGCGCTTCATCCGGTTGGAAAGTGAAATAAAGTTCTAGCTAATAAATCCGAAAGTTATCGAACTGGTTTGGCGTAATGGCGCGATCCAGCCCGGTATGGTGACACGTTTCATTTCAGGTTGGGCAAATGAGTTTACGTTAGAAACGTTAGAAAGGACCACACAGAGTCTCGTACAGGATTAGCGGCACAATCGGGAACTCACGACGCAAAACGACGCCCCAGTGTGACAATTACTGGCTCAACCTAAGGAACTTGAATGCCCTTTTGGGAAACCATATTCGTACCAATTAAACAAAGCAAGCCGTTTGCTCCAAAATCGTTGCTAAGGTGACGTGGTAGCGCTGTTTTAATCGTCGTAAAATCCGTCAAAAAGCTACGCTCAAACAAATGAGATTAAAAACGAGCGGTGTTGTTAAAAGGAGCGATTTCTGACACCAATTTCAGGACATTTTATAAAGTTTTTTTTGGATAATATTGATCCCCGTTGATACGTGCTGTCGTTTGAGAGTAAATTCTCGATAGTTCGTGTGCACGAATACGTGACAAACGGTGAATATATGTATCATGGGAGCTCAATCGAAATCGAACTAAATGCACAGTATGATATCAAACTGCGGAAAGTCCTTCCAAGGTTCTTTCCGATAGCTTAATTATATTGCACCACACCTGGCAGCTCAAAAGTCAGCTAACTACCCCGTAACCGTGCAATATAATTATGCTTCTTTCAAAGGACTCAGAACCAAAACTGCCTACGATTGAAGCGGATACGATGCAAGTTCAAACCAGACACCGGTAGCAATAACTAGATTCTCGTCCATTGTCCCGATCGATCGTGGAGAGCCAGATCCAGCAGCAAAAACGGCCGGATGTCACGTCCGTGATATCGGTTCCTTTTGCGGTGCCGAAAGTTAAGACCGACACCGATACCGGGGACGCAATCTGTTGGTCCCGATGGGTCCGAGTTGTTTGAAAATCACGTACCTGTGTGGAGAAAAAGAATGGCAAAAGAAAAAAGGGAAATCAGAAACAGTTCTATCGACTTTCAGCCAAGTGTTGCAACACTTCACGCCCAAGCGCAGCACGCCCAGCAGCAAAGTGAGTAAATGAAGAAAACAGCACCCTGGCACCATTTTGTGCCCGTTGACACCTGTCCTTTTGCATGCACCCGTTACTCCAACGACCATCACGCTTTCAACTCCCCAACCGCGCACACGCACACGACCGCAAGTTGGCTGGACGACGAGATAAAAGTGCATTAGCGAAACCCGGGTGTCCAAGCGCCAGCAAGCTGTTGCGCCATATTTTCCCTTTGCGAAGCGTAACCAAATGTGCCAATGCCAATGGCACGTGCAGAGTCGTGCAAACTTCACGTCGACCGAGAACCGGGGCTAGGGTCATTAAGCCTCGAGCGATGGATATCGGGAGCCTGAAATGAACACCGATGTGCACGTCGTCTCCGTGCCGGCATGGAGCACAATTAAATAAAATATGTCGCTCGGAAGGGCACTCGGCAAGGGCTTCGGCGCAAGTGGTCAAATGTAAAATTAATTATGCCAAATATCGTACAAAATGAACTCCACCGGGAACTGGCCGTAACCGCACCGAGCGCGAGCGAATATAAAGCGAGCAGCAATTTGTAACCCCCGTGGACTAACCCGCGGTGGCGCAGGCTGCTCTGGTGGTGTTGAAAAACAAACTGCCAATTCATTGCCATAAACCGCAACAAAAAAAGGCAAGGGCTTTTGAGTGATGGATCCGGCACCTGACGGCGATCAGCCTCGTGTCCCGAGGAGCGCCTAAGGAGACTAAACTCGGTCATCATCCGACATCCCCAGCACATCATCATCATCATCATCATCGCCATCGTCGTCACCATCATCACACGACGAGGGAACCCATTCAATGGCTGACTCGTAAATGATAAATCCTATAATACTGCCTTCAATTATCACATAATCATACTAATGCTGCGCTTCCTACATTTTGGAGTCGCTTCCAGCGTTGGCTTCTGCGCCATCAGAACGACCACTCAACCAGGCGCAAAACGCCTGCAGCAGGCTCGGGCAAATTGTGCTGCACTTCAACCCCCAACCGCATGGTGGCTACCCTCTGTGGCCCTTTCTGGGGGGGGTTGCCACCGTCGAGTTTGCCAGCCCTGACGCAAAGATCCGTATCCGGGACCCGGGGTCTTTGGTCCACTGAGTGCGCGTTTCGTTCTTCAATCGCCTTTTTTTCCTTTTTTGCTTGCGTTGCCCCAAAGTAGGCTCGTTTCCATCTCACTTTTTCTCGCTCTCTCTCTCTCTCTCACACACACCAGGCTCATGTAACGCGTAAAACTCACCCTGTGTATCGATCCGTACAGCCGTAAGCCTGCGGTCCGGCATTGGAGCATGATTATTCGCTTACAACGCTCTTTGTCATGTGATGCATTATCAAAATGCATTCCCATTAGCAATTAATGAATCGACGTGTCCGCAATCCGCCCCGTTCGCGAGAGTCCTGCGGTTCACCCCCACTCGCCTTTTCCGCTCGCTCAAATGTTTCACCCCGTGCCAGGGCTCGAGTGTGCCATTGTGCACCCTGTGCGCCTGCTGCAACAGGGTGAGTTGCAGCCATGGGTGAAGTTGCTGCATCATGCAATTGCACCGCCTAACGGCACCGCCAAACCGAGACGCTCGCAACTCCCGCGTCCCGGTCGTTGCAAATATTTCTTTTAGGGTGGCGAAGGGCGAAACGGGTGGGCTGGTGTAATGATCGGGCGTAGACAATGGAACGTTTCGTCACTCTCCGGTGGGAGGGAAAGGGGGGAGGGAGGCGTTGGGGTGGATCGCGTACTCGCGAGTGATTTTTCGCTTTACATGTTTTTTTTCTTCTCTCACTTATGTGTGTAATTTTGACAGCACCAACTACTTTCGTAAATCAGCGAAAGCAGCCGTCGATTGAAGCCAAAGATGACGAATTTTTCGTGTGGAAGCAAACACATTTAACGGAGTGTTGTTATCAAACATGTTTGTTATGTGTCTGAACATTTTAGACGAAATGTTACGATTATTTTAATAATTATTTTGAATTTAACCGATCTTCATTTCAAGGTTACTAGTTAAGCTCAAACAGAATTCTGCGAGGAACTGCGGTACTTTTAATCTATTTCATTTCAATTTATTAGTCAATTTGATTCACAAATGTTTTTTTAAAAAGTGTCCAACACATGCACTTCAAATCCTGCAGCACTTCAAATCCTCCATCAACAATGTTGTGGCTCTGTTACACCATTTGAGCCGACGACCTGCTTCCACGCACCAGCTAATTCTCTCCTCCCATCCCACCGTGGCCAGCGGAAAATTAGATAATCAATTTTCTTCCCTTCAACCCGCGTGGCAAACGCCCGATTGAGCGCCCAGTGATTCATGCCCGCGTCCCCGAGATCACTCCCATGACCCTTCGGCTCCATTACGAACCATCTTCACACATCTTCAACCGCTTGCCTAATCACACCGTGCCGCAAGAAAAACGAGTCACTTTAGCGAGGTGTAGAAACTAATTATTTGCAACACACCACCCGGCCAAGGGTAGCAGCCGACCTTCGGATGGAGGAGAGCAAAAAAAAACAATTAAAATAGTTCCCCATTTGCTGTTTGCCAGCCCGAGTAAGTACTTTCACGACGGTACCAAATCCAAACAGTTTAAATCAAACAAATAAAATAAATCCACTCCAAAAGGAACCCGCCGGCGACGACCGGATGGTTGGCTCGCTTTCGAGTTCCCAGCCCGCCCGCGTGTGTTGGTAGCGGCAGGATGATTAATGAAGCGATGGCGTGTCCTCGCACCTGAATCGAACGCCAACCTTGCGGTTACAACACAACTGACGGATGCCGACCTGCGCACATATCGCGTTTATCTTCGATGGCACTCGAAACGAACGAATCAAAACCCCCCACACAGAGGGCCAAAGGGAGCTAATATGTTTCGCTACCATGTGGTGGTTTTTCACGTGACCACACGACACGCCACGGCAACATTGCGAACTGCTGCTGGAGGTGCTTATTCTTGCTGTCCGCAAGATGGACACCTATCACCGTTCCATCATTTCACCCCCGAGGTGCGCCACCTTCGGGGGCCGATCTTGATTACGGTTCCTTTATTTGTTGAAACAAAAAATGCACGTGATAGCGGGGCCCGCGAGCACACCGATCTGGCCAGGGAGACAAATGGATAAATGATATCATTTATTAAAATTTCCACCACCGGTGCGGGCTTGGGAAAACCGGATGGTTGGTGCTAATGGGTGTCTGGGGAAGGCGAGAGTTGTGAAATTAATCACCAAAACCCCGCTGAACGTTTATAAATTGGACGCTATTAAATGCACAATGGGTCGATGCTTGGGGTATCATCAATTCATCAATTACAACACCTTTTTACGCAGGTAGCAGCACGTGATTCGTCGTAGTCGTTGTCGTCGTCGTAAGAAAAGCACACAAACATCCGATTTCGACATGAGCTCGAAAATCTTACGAACTCGTGTGAAATAAAGCACATTATGAGGCATAAAAGTAATGTCTGAACATGCGTTGGAAGGGGTCTTTTCTTGTTCAAACATACAATCCCTTTAACGCGCTACATCCCCACAGTTATGATTTACAAAAAAAAACGCAAAAAAGCGAGCCACTTGCGCCTCCATGGCTTCACGTAATGACACGTGATTCAATGTGGTAAATGAGACGAAAATTGAACACCACCAGCGGTCGCGCGGGTGCACCGGAACGTGGCGAATTGAGAGCATTCAGAGTGCTTCTCATCGCGAAGCATATTTATGTCGCCGATTGCTCGATCGACACGGTATGGCGCGATCACATCTGTACGGCGTGCCACGGAACCATGCGCGTAACAAACGCCGCGTAACGCAACGGACCTTTGCGCAGCTTGGGTTACACCGGCGGGCGAGATTTCGAGGACGGGATTTCTTTTCTATCTGTTGTTCTTTTCATCATCCCATCCCCACCAGCCAAAATACACGCGTTATTAACCATAAATTACCGGTGGCCGGCGGGTTGTCCGGTGTCCCGGACGAGAACGTGTCATTTATCTAAAGTATCGCGTTACCTGATTGCGGTGTAGCGCATCGTTTACGGTTCCTTGCCGGAGATAAACGATAAAAACACGATCACGGGAAAAGCCTGTTGTCAGTTGAGTTAGCGTTCGAGCCAAAAAGGGCTACTTGGGACCGAACCAGACAGATTGGTAAGTGAACGGGGTTTTTTACGTTGCTTCTTTTACCACCGTAACAGTAGCGTTTTGGAACCGTACGGATGATCGAATTATGAGCTCTTTTATCCGTACGGTAGGCAATCTGAAGCAGACCGTACCGGGACTTGCTGGTGCTCCCGTTCAACGGCGTGTTCCTGGAACTGGGGAACGATCCTAACGGTGTCCTGCAACGATTGCCATTAGGTGGGCCACGTTCGTTCGATCGCTGCACACATGTGGCCCACATGTCGTCCTTCGAACGCTCCAATCGTCTCGGACCACCTACCGCAAATGCACACGCACACGTCTTCGGCGTAAAACAATACTCCAAACAACAACAAAAAGTGACAACCAAACGTCAAGGGCGCCCCGGGTGCGCATCTGTCGATCGGCTGATACGCTGGCACCAGTAATTGCAGTCAAGAAGCAAAACCCCCGTTTCCAAGCGGTAGGTGGCCTCGATGGGCCTCAACAACAACAACAACATTACCCAAAAAAACCGGCAATAGATCAGCTGTCGCGGGTTTGCTAGCAAAGGAAAACATCGGGAGACGGAAAACCCGGCCAGCGGAAAATCTAAAACGTCATCACAGCTCTCCATCATGGCTCTTTGGCTTTTTTTTAATATTCTCCTTTGCTGTTGCCTTGCGCCTTGAAATGACGCTGACGACTTCTTCGCGCGCCCTTATCGCCCGATCGACGGAGCCCCGCGAGGGCTCGGAAAATTGTCTCGCCTAATTCAATTGTAACGAATTTGTGAGTTCATTTGTTTATTTGTTTTCGCGCTTATAATGCCCCCGACTCGAGCGAGCTCGATGAGCAAACAATGGTCGCGGGAAGACACCCCGACAGAGTGCGAAGGGCTCGCTGACAGCGGGAAACGGAAATGATGTGAACGAAAAAAAAAATGAAAACCCACCAGCCAGGAACCGGCCGGAAGGGCTTTGGAATAAAGGGAACGTACACACACACACAAAACCGATGTGGAGTGTGGAGACATTTAGCGTCCGGAAGGTTGGACGAACCGACCGAACAGTAGCCCTTCTGGTTCCTTCGAAATTGCGCCGTGTTGATGCGACTGATGCAAAGTAAACAGTTTGAGTCGTTCACACACACACAACAGAGTAAAAAAATGATCGGCAGAAAACAGTGCAATGGGAGCGCGCGTGAAAAAATACACACCCCAGCAGGAAACCGAAGGGCGAACTCAAGTACGCCAAGGAGTGCGCTAAGGAGTCGTCGAAATTGCGTTTGTGTGTGCTCAAATAAAACGCACTCATGACAACAGGCCAAGGCTCACGAACTGTAGGTTAAAGACGGCAGAAAAACCTACTTGCCTTCAATTCGATACGGTTGCGAGCAATATTCGCGATCAAAGCAATTGTAACGGCTTCAAATGTTTTCATCGCCGGCATTTTTCGAATAATTGCAACACAGTACGACAACACACACGCCTTTGTTTGTAAACGAACGAGTTTCAGCGCCGTTCAATGTGAAACCATGTAATGAAAGCAGCTCAGTAGGCTTTGGGAAAATATTTTCCCAGGCTCCTAGCGGTTGCTTGTAACAAACTTTTTGACACAGTGCTTCAATTACAACGACCGAAAAAAAAAACACGGAATGTGTATCAAACAAATCAATTGAGACCTTTACAAACAAACCGCTTATCGTAATCCTTAACTGGTGCGTTACGCGTATGAAATTGTTTCGAAAAGTCGCGTCTTTGATTCGATGAAGTACCTCTTCAGAACCTTCCCGGCATTGGGTGATGTGAGCAAAGAAAAAACTACGTCTACAAGGGATATGGAAATATTCCGAGAAAATCGTACTCATTGCACGTCTTCTCAGGCGCTTTCGAACGCTCGTGAAAAGCCTCCCTTCGACGCCCGGAATTGGCACCGGCATGCAAATGCGCCCGAAAGGGGTAGAAATTAACTTCTTGACCGTGTCCTTCGCAGCTAGCGCTCTCGAGCCTGTGCATGGTTGGGATTCCTTTGTCAACCCCTTTTTACGCGAGTTCTCCGGCTGCGAGTGTGAAATCCGCCCGACGCCTCGATCGACCTACGAACCCTTCGGGGCCCATTACAACATCCCCACGGCCGGGGACAACCCAAATGAACGCGAACCCGCGCCAGCCAGCGTCAAGTACGCTCAAATGCCGCTTGACAAATGCGGCTCGAGTGGCCCAATCAATTAGAGTTGAGTTTTCCTGCTGGAGCGGTGCAGCCGAGGAGGAAAATTTGTTTGGATGCTTTTCCATTTGCCTCTAGTGGCCATTTGGCGGTTGAATGGAGGCTTGATTTACTCTTTCTTCGTCGGCGAACTGGCGGCCTGTTGCTGGGGAACTATTCGTGGGAATATCGAAAACGTTGCTTTTCGTTGAGTGAATATTAGCGATATGATTGTGGGAATATGATTACCTGAAGGAGCATAAATACATATTGCCTTTTATGGCTTGGTTTATCGTTAAAATCAAAACATATCGCTATTGATCGCTATTTTTAATTTTCAAAATACACATTCTTCATTTCATTCATTGTTAGCACTAGACATTACTCCAGTAGGGCGAAAAACAAAAGAAATAATAAAAATATTATTGAAAAACCAATAGAACGAGCACCGTTTTCAGTACCTTCATGCGTGAGTGCTCGTGTTAGTGGATAAATAAACAATATTTGCGCTTTTTTTCGCTTCTAAATACTACACTTGACATCAATGCCCTTTTCAAACACCTTCACGGGCGTCCCGCTCCGGTCAGACTCCAGTGACCCAACCGCACGCGCCCGAATCCTGGCAAACCCAATGACCCGTTGCCCCCACACGCCACACTTCAAGACGCCTTCTCGACTCGGCAAAATATCGTCAAGTCGCTGGCCCTACGACATCTGAGCGCTCCCGGGCACTCGCCGGAACCCAAAAACCCCACTGCTACCGTCCATTTGCAGTCCATCAGCGGTGTAAAAATCTTCATTTGTCAAGATCGTAATCTACCCGTCACATTAATGTAATTATAGACACATATCCACGCGCACGCACACGCCCGCGGACGATATGGGAATGCGCTGGCCGTGGCCAGTTGACTTCGTCCCCGTGTTCCCCAACATCCGGACGTCCCCATGAAGGGGGGGGCTATTCCGCACCCAACCCAGAGACAAATTACAGTAATAAACGGGGCCACGGCAACCAGCTACGGCTTTCAACCACGACGACGACGACGACGACGACGATGCCAAACGCCTTCCGAGCTGGACCGTCTTCGCCCATCACCCCGTCACGGATCATTTCCCGGGGCTTCCATCAGTGTGGTGGGCTAAAGTGGACGCTTCGCTTTGGTGGTTTGTTTGCATCTCACAAACCCACCCCTTGCTTGGTGGGGGTTTATTTTGTTCTTGGCCAGCTCCAACACACGACACACGCAGTCGCCCCAAGACAGCGCCCATTATGGCAGCGGCCAAACTCGGCAGCAGAGTAGGGACCTTCTGGGCGTATGGAAACCGTGGAGAATCACCCTCTCGGAATCGAGGCAGCATTTTAGGAAGACCGTCAGCCGCTTTCCCCTTTTTCACCCCAACGCAGGGTTCGAGGAAAAGGCCTCCTCGTGTGGATGAATGAACCGTAGAGGGCGTCAGTGTTGTGATCGGCCCCCGGGGGAAGGCGAGAAGGGGCGGCAGAAGAAGGAAGGAGAAAGAAAGAAAGAAAAAAACGCGCACCTCATTCTATTTAATCGTTTCTTCATAATAATAAAGTTGTTTGTTAATTTCCATCCTCATAACCACATCTCGACGCGCGGCCACGGACGCGAGAAGGACAACGCGAATGGTAATCCCGGGAGGCAGGGGGAGGGGGGGGGCCAGAAGTGGAGGGTGCGAGTACCTACGGGACGGGTTCAGCCCAGGGGTTCGAGCTTTCGAAGGGCCAAAACGGCACGCCCGCGAAGCAACCAAGCGCGCCTGCATTATCATAAAGATGTATCATAAGTCAATGATTGATGAATGATTTTCTCCCATCCTTGATTGTTTCTGTTTCCATTCGTTCCTTCTTTTTTTTTCTTTAGTTTACTCTTCTCGTTCCGCGTCCAGGATGGCGCTGACCACACGGCCCACTTCAGCTGTCCGGGGTGGGTGAAAAAAGCGGGAAAACCGAAGGACATCGAGTTTGACAACGTGTTTGGGGGAGGGCGCGAGCGCGCGATCACCCCGAACCGATCGCTCAATTTGTCGAGACGTCCGATGCGGAACATGATTTGCCCTACGCGAGATTTGATTAACAAGATTTCCGTCCTGCCCCCATACCGAGCGAGCAGCGCTCCTCACAATAATCTACAGGCGCAGAAATACTCCCAAGCGGATTAGCTCGCCACGGTGTCCAACGGGCGTGTAGGCGCCAAATTTTCCAAATTCACAGCTCTCACTTGCCCCGGTAAGCTCGCGCCAATAATTGATTGGCTGTCAAAGGGTCTAGGCTTATCTAGCAGCTAGCGGGTAGGCCAGAAATTGAGATAGATCTCTATTATTCATCATCATCATCCGCCTCATCAACGGCTGGGATGACACGTTTCGGGCGGTGAAGGGAAACAAATTTGAATGCTCTTAATATGCAGAACCCTGGCAATCGGTTATCTGCTGTCGCGGACCACGGAACCTACGGGTACGTGTAGGGGCCACGAAGGACCCCGAACAGAGCCCCAAAAAGCCGTCAAGCTCGTCGGACGAAAAATCCCAAAACCCGTTCTCGGTGGACTCTCGGGGTGTGTGCTTGTGTGTTTTTCTCTTGCTTCCCGGCACATTCTGACTGTCAAAACCTCTACTCGGAAAACGGTACAGAACGGATGAAGCCATCGCACCCCTTACACTTCATTTGTGGGGGTTTTTTTTCTCTTCTGTTTTGTCTCTCCTTCAACATGCGCCCGATCCGCTGGGCCGTGGAACCGAGACGATGAAATAACGTAGACGGCAAAACTACGCACCCATCTGCAGCGATGTGTTTGTTAAGTATCGTTAATGATTTATAAATGCCTGTTGAAATTTTGACACATCCTGCCCGACCCCTGCCCGGTTTCCCTGCTATCGTCGCTGGGCCCGCGTGCTATTCACCGATGTTTGGTTAATTTGGAGATCGATACGATCTTGTCACGCGCTGCTATATCGCGGGATCGACGGTTGATATGACAGCAAAAGCCTCATCTCGTGCCCTTTTTGGCCCGTTGAGCTCCAGCGCGTTTGGTGATCCATGCGCGATCGCACGATAAAGAAACTTTGATATTCTATTTGCAACAATTTGTCGACGGCACACATGCGCGCAACAATAAAAAAAAACCAGCGGTAAGCAGCTCGCGAATCGATCATATCGCTCCGGGAGGAGTCTCTTTTTTTTGTGGCTGCTCGCGATCGAGTTCGCTCGGGGCGGATGTGGCAGCTGGTGAATTCCGTTGAGGTGTCAAAACGTCCTCCAAGCCACCGCGGAAAGCCCTTCACCGAACTTCGCTACCGGCAAATAATTGCTTCGAACGAAGGATCGAGAACGATCGAGCGCGCGTGGACATAAAAACCGCGGCACCTGCACGTGTCGAGTGAGTGGGACAAAAAGTGAGAGGGAATTTCCGGCAGGATCGAAGAACCACCAGAAGGTGCGCATGTTCGGTACGGTATCGATGGTATCGGTAAAAAAAAAACAAACAAATAAAGTTGTCTTATAAAACCATTCGAAGCTACACTACGAAGTTAAACCATACCACCGCAAAGCGTACCGAAACCATCCTGATGTCGCTTGGCAATCGTGCGACGATGGCTCGATGGTTTTCCGTGGAATTAAAACATGCACTTCACAGCCTCAAGTGATCATAATCCAACGCCATAGCCATAGGGGGGTTCGTCGCTTACCGCCCGCCAAGCTCTTGCGTTCGTTCGAAAGTCACTCTGCTCTGACTTTTGTGGTCAGAGGTTCATCGGAACGATCCCAAGTGTGGCATGGCTGACGTTACACACACACATACACATGCTCCTTTCTCCCTGCACTTCGTGATCGCGAGGACGAGGGCAAGGCATCGATCGCTAGTGCCAGTGCGAGAAGCTGCTTAGTCACCGTTTGCTGCTGGTTGCTGCTTGATGCTGCTGCTGGCGTACCTCTCGTTGGTTGTTCTGTGTGGTTTCATCCACCACTCCCGATAGGCCACCTTCGCCCAGTTGGACCAGTTGGAACCGAGGTCCCGTGGCACGATAAGCACATATTTGTATTCATTTCAACGACCATCTTTATTTGTTCTTGGTTACGCTTTCGGTCCTGCATGCTTATACTTCTATATGCTGCTGCTGCTGCTGTCGCTGCCGTTGCGCTGAAGTTGTGATTGTTATGGCAGCCAGCTTTTGTTCGCAAACCCTTCAGCCGGCCCTTCAGTGGGATGCACACGCGCGCTAGAAGCTTACCGAACCGCCGTGACAGAACCGAGCCCACAACAACAGCACGCGATTAAAATTTCACAGTGCGCGATGGGTTCGGTTTTCCGCAATCACACCACATGCGCTCGATGTGGCCTGGTTTTGTGCACTGTCATCCTATCAAACCGAAGGCGCCAGCGGCTTTGGCCCGCCGGGAACGAACTCGAAGCGGTCGAAATCGAGAATTCATCGATCCGACCGATGAATAATGACCGAACCGGTAGATTGAATCAACCGTTTTAGCCGATTTCACGCACAACGTCACGGTGCGTTTCATATCTCTCTCTCTAGCTCTCGCTCTCTATCTCTCACTCCATTCTCACCCATTGCACGCGCTAGCGAGCGTGTTTCACTCGTTTTGTTATGATAAAAATGTCAGCCAATTGATTCACCATCGATTTCTCATTAATTATGCTGCTGGGGTGATGCAGAACCGCGTGGGAAACTTTCGAACCTTTTGAGCGTAACGCAATCACGTGCTTGTCAGTTAGCGTTTGTTGCACACGCCACACGCCTTCAGCCGGATTCCGGCTGTCGGTTGTTGAATCTGAACCCTGACCGGCTGTGTTCGTGCGTTATTAACGTCATCGGGAACGTCCGTCGCGCCGCATATCACTTTACACGAGCTCGCCGTGCAGGCGGTGCAAATTATAGCTCAAACCTCAAACGGCTTGACGGGAGTTGAAAGAAGCGAAAAAAAAACATCCCCCCACTAGTACGCAATGGTATCGAGTGGCAGTCCTGGCAAAAACAACCCCCCACACACACACACACCCACAAACAACATTATTCTGAGCCTCCGAATCCTGACCCAACGGGAACAAGGGAGCTTTTCTCGGTAGCATCTGTTGATTTTGTGGGCCTTTACTGCTTGCTTTTAAGCCGGCGCCGGGCAGGTATCCATAGAAGCCCGCACTGGCAGCCAGGACCTGTCTGGTCAACTGGCCAACCCTCGGGGAGACATACCCGCGTGTGCTCCAAATACCCACCGCCCGGGACAGGTTTCGGTCAACCGCACAACCCACACGGCGTTTGTAACCGATCCTCAACCCGATCGAGCTGCCCGTCAAGCTATTTCCAGCCAATTAAGGCGACACCGCATCCACGGTAGGCTGGACGCGCGGTATGCGCAACCCCTAGGGGGGGGGGGGTGGCAGGAGCAAAACCACGGCATCCCGTCCCCCCCACGGCAAAGGGTGAGATATATGATACGCGCGAACCTTATTAGAAATCGCCCCAATCGGTGGATAAACGGCCGAGCCGACCAACACCAGAAGGCTGTTGCGGCTCTGTTGCGGCTCTGTTGCGGGTTTCCTATTTTTTTTACCCCTCCCATCGCAAAATTCGTGCCCGATCGGGACATTTGAGGGGCTGACCCTTTTTACGCTCGTTTTTCTTGTTGAGCGCAACCGGGCGATCAAACTAAATGAATATTTTCCACCCGAACGGGCAGCTGGAAAATTTACCGCACACGACCGATATTGGGTTACCGTTCTCGGTGTGGAGGAAGTTCCGAACACCGGAGCACCGGTGGCATCGGCGGTATCGATCGCTTTACCCTTGCAGAAGAAGAAAAAGGGGGGTCCAACTGAACGGCACACCAACACGGTTTTGGTCCTTTCACTTTTTCGGCCCCAAAGGGGAGTAGATTTGTGGAGTAGCTAATTTTTCGGACCCCCGGTGCACCGCAAACAAATTGTTTACGAAATGCACCCTCTGATAGAGGGAGTGTGCGAGGGAGAGAGGGAGGGGAGGGGGAGGGGGTGACAAACGCACCCTCAAACGTACCAAGGCGCGTATCGAATGGCTTCGGTTGGCCGATTGATTCCGAGAAATGTGAAGTCAGATCGGACTAATCGCTACTGACGTGATATTCTATCTCCCTTTGCGAATGGGCTCCGCTCGAGCAAATCCATCAATTTATCGTCCTGCGAGGGTACCGCGGGCTTCTGCAAAGCGAATGGCGCAACCGGTGCTGGTCTTTACTTTGTTTCGCGCCACCGACCCTCGGAAGGGTTCACCACCAAAAACGGATACCGAGCCGCTACCGAGCCGCGCAATGGTAGCCCCCGGCAGCGCTCGATGTTAGTGATCCGTTTTCCGCTGATCGGTTTTGTCGTGTTTCGGGAGGTCCGCAAAACTGATCCTTCGTCCAGCTCGATTCGACCGCGACGGAATCGGTACTGACGCTTGTCTGGGGATGGAAGCGTAGAGATGGGGATTGCATCTTCCAATTCGATGATCACTGATCGCCTTTTTAGAGGATCATATTGGGCCACCAGCCAAGCAGCAAAGGAGTTTCACGATCACTTGCACTATCCGACGTTAGGTTGCGATTCGTCGCAAAAAAAAATCAATCAATGACAAATGGACGCTGCGCAACGTCCGCTTCGAGTACGGGAGCTACAAAGTAGGCACAAATTAGGTACTCTACCCGGCACCGTAACTGATCTCGCAACTCGCGTGATTGCATGCACGAGCGTTGAAAAGTGATCGTATCAAATTAGTCATCGATAAAAGCACCTCGCGCGGGGTAAAACCTTTTAAAATGTTGCCCCGTACAGCGGGCCCAAAGGGGTTTAATTACTCCATCCGTTGGTGGTGGTGGCAGTGTACGTGCATTAACGATGCAAATCTGACCGGTGGATAATCAATCATCGTACGAGACGATCAAGCCAGCAGCTGGTGATGATGGTGGAACGTAATAGGGGTACATTCTGGACTCGTACCCGCTGATCGAGACGAGGTCTTAACGCTCGTATCACGGCTTGATCTAGTGGATTAAGTGCACAGTGCGGGGATTCAAAGAGGTGTGCTCTCTGTGGGGTGCGTAAATGCACCTTTGGAGGATTTTCGTTAAACAGATATGAGGATCTAACAATGTATAACAATACGCATGATTCATGTCTTTGACATTCATACCACAGAGAGGGTGAGTTTAAGATCTCCCTCCCGCGTGCAGCAAAAAAAAACACCCAAACTACAGCAACCTTCCAGTAGCCGGTTGAGGTTTGCGATCGTTTTTTTGTTGTGTTTCCATCTTAAGATCACGGCACCACGCTGCCATTGCTTCTGAAATCACTCATCGTCGCCGTGCTCGGCAGGCAGATAAAAGTGCCGACCCGGTGCACTTGAGATCGTGATAGACAAGCACGAAACAACGAGCTCGATGAGGCGCAACGAACGAGACGGAAAAACACAAAAACCTCCAGCTACAAACAACAACCCGAGACCCCTTGCGGCAAACTCGCACGGTGTGGTGTAAGTGTTCCAAGCCACGGATAAATATAGAAGGAACCACTCGACGCTCACGCCGACTTGACGCAGCAAGATGCCATGAACGAGCCATGACTCCCGAGCTACGAGATGGGAAGCTTTTCCGTTTCGGGCTTCAAGATGTCTGCGATTTTGCCCCCAAAGTTGCCCTCCGACAGAGTCGTGCAAAAAGATACATCGTCTGTGCGGATGAGCGGTGCGATTGCTCGATCAAAGCAGGCCAGAATTGTTTCTAGTGGCACTTCTTAGCGACGGTTGGTTGCTGGAACACACAGACTTCTTTCTGGAAGCCCTACCAAAACTCGGTAGCCGATAGCTCAGACCGATCCGCGTTATCCCACCAATTAAAGCCACATCGCACATGGACCGAAACGCAAACCAAACAATCGGCCACGCACAGATTCCTGGCCCTTTCTGGCTGACGTTAATGAGCAGCTTGCCATTGATTGCTCTATTGAGCCTGGCCATTACAGCCCGGATACAGCAGGATAGGTGCCTTGATCGTGTGGTGTTTGTTTGGCCACCACTGTCACCCGAAATCGAGCTGTCACGTGCCATGAAGCGAGACGAGAACGCGAGAGAGACCACAAAAACCGGTAATGTCTTCATCAGAAGGTGATTAGTGGAAATCGCCACCTATTGGAACGCCCCTGCCGGGAACTTGGCGAGGAAAAGCTGGAAATCTCCCGTTCCTCGGAGGTGATCTGGCTCGTTTGACTCGAATTCACACAACCTGGGGAAAAAAGGGAATTAGCACCGAAGCCGTACGGTTTGCTGGGAAAGCAACGATCAAAAATGGCCCAATGTCTCCGGGCGGCGTTCCCTTGGTGTTAATCTCTTACACGGCCTTTTGGGAAGGGACCGCAATGTGTGCTGCAGCTGTGGAAAAAGCGAAGGGATAAACGTGTTTTGCGGATTCCATTTTGAGGGAACTGCCTCACTGATGTTGACACATATTTTCGCACTTCCGGATTATCGGCAGAAAGAAGCGCACAGAATGCGACAATGTTTAAGTTTATTATTGAACTTTAAACCCCCCTTTAATATGTCTCTTTCTCCCTCGTACTAATGGGGGGGAAAAGCTCAACCAACTAAAACGCAACCAAACGCAACGTAATGGCACAAATTAAATGGCAACGTAATGGCCCAAACTCTGATGCGCTATGATATCACACTCCACCAAACCGCTTATTATAATTTTAGGCTTTGTCACCGATATGCAACCGGCGCTCACAACCATTAACCGTCCGCTTCGTGGGCCTGAAACAACGCGTCCCTAATGGCCACCCATTGCACCATAACGTCCATCTTGCGGCGACCCCTCAACCCATCTGATTACACAACAAAAAAAAAATAACGCAAGGTTTCGTCCTGCTGCACCGGTGTTGATCGCACATTACACCCATAATCAAGTGGTGTTGCCTGCGGCGAACGGCAATAATAACGCCTAATACCTGCATGGAAGCGATGGAGCAGACCATCGGCTCGCGCCTAATGGGGCTTAATGTTTGGCAAAGTTTGGCGTGTTCCTGGCCCGGATGTCCTGTGGCTTCGCATGGGGTTTCACAATGCAGTTGCGAACGGAACCGGACGACTACGTGCCCGCTGGGCAGCTAAGTGTCAGAACCATTATCATTAGCGCGAGATGTGCGAAATGCGCGCGAACCGAATTCACACTGGCAAGGGCTTTTCAAATGTGGTGCGCAAAAGGGCGCTGGAAAAGCAGAATGGTGAAAAGGAAAAATGCAGCGCAAGAATTACATTACATGCACAACACTCCTTGCGCGGTGAGTGATGTTTTGAAAACTTTCCAAACACACTTTCCACAACATCCGACGCCGGTTTGATAACTTAAAACGCAAACAAATCGCAATAAAAGGTTCTCTCCATTTCGGCTAATCCCCCGCCTGAGAGTTGCTTTTGTGAACCATTTCGCCCGTCCCAGTCCCAGATCAAACAAACTCAAACATCAAGCGACTAACGCACGTCGTTTTGCCCCATTTGACGTGGAACAAAAAACGGACGCTAATGATCGCCACTCAAAATGCGGCTTTAAAACTACATTGTGTTGTATGTGTGTGTGCGAGTGTGTGTGTTTTTTTTGTTTTACTTTCCTTCGTGCCACTACCTACAGCGTCCTACCGCAAGCTCATCAAAGCTCCAAGGTTCGTTGAACATTTTATGAGGTCCTTAGCACGTACGCAAACACCTTCCAGAATGGGGCAACAACAACAACAACATAAAAAACAAAACCTTCTCCCTCTCACAATCACTCACTCATACACCCGCATGCGTGCATGTTGCACCAGCCGGACGAATGGATGCGTTACAAATCGCTAAAGCTTCATTTGCGGCAACTAATGAAAAGGTTTCATGCCCCAGAAATATTAAAATATCAGCCCACGGGCGCGTCGTACCATCGAGAGGGACACAAAACCCAACCCCATAGTCCTTCGAACGTACAGACTTGGTGCAGACTCCCCGAACGCGATGGATGGGGGTGTCCTCATTTGTCTGCACCCTTCCAGGGTTCCCTTTGGAACTGCAGCAGCCGCACGGATGTCTAATGACTTTCGGCCGAATTTTCACGCTCGTCGCGGGCGTAAACAACCGAAAGCGCACCCAACACCGGCCGTTATGCAGTTATCGGTTCCGTTTTATGTTCTGCGGCCCCCGGCCCCAGCGGCCAGAGCGCGAGTGCAGATGAACGAGAAAAAAAAGGCTCGTAAAATAAACGCACGGTCAACGAAAGCGATGCTTCATCGTTCGCTGGTGCTGAGGAATTCCACAGCTTTCAAAGTAAGTTGTCATAAACGTTTACGGGGCGGGAAGGATCCAGCCTCGGGATGGCCAGGCATGGCTAAGGCATTAAAAAAAAAAGAAACAAATGTCCGTTTCGCGAGCCTTTTCCGCGATTTCGTTCCAGCTAACGCACCGGAACGGGCCCGGCCCCGGAGTGATGTGGAATTAATTAGCGCGCTTAATTATCGATACTGTGTTGGACAGACGCGGCCAGCACCTCGATCCCGCGTGGAGGTCTTCCATCCCGAGGACTTCCTTCACACACAGCTAGAACATCCCGCTAAACCGTGGCCACGTTCAAAGGCGCCACGGTCGTCGAAGAAACGGTCCTTTAGCACTCCACGGGATATCGAACTCCACCGGGACCGGGCACAGAAGCTGTCAACAGCAGCCCTACGAGGCGCTCCGTAGAACCTGTTCGCCAGGTTGACCAGAAAACAATGAAAAATAATTGAAAAGACACATAAAAGTTCGCCACACCGACGCTCGGCATGCATTATGCATGAGTGTTGATATTTTTGCTCCACCAAATCGGGGCGCCCAAGCGCATCCATCCACCGGTAGGACGCCAGGCTGGACGAGAATTATGATGACGACTATTATTTCATCGTTCCAGCGAAAGCGAGGGCCCGCACACGCCTGCCCATAAACCGACCGGTCAATTATGAGATGTGGAGCAATTATAGCTTTACCTCATTAGGAGTACCGGGCGCGGTATGGGACTCCGGCAATACTTGGTTGGTTGGTTGGTTTGCAGCCGCACGATCCCGGTTTGGCAGGATGTTTTGCGACACTTTCGGTAGCCGGGAATGTCTGCCAGCTCGCCAGCTTCCATATGCGTTTTATAGTACCCGGCTTCGGCTTCGGTGTGCACGCCGCAGTGTATGAATGGTATGAATGTCGCAGCATAGCTCTAGTGGACTCGATAATTAGTAGTCGTCGTCTGGTTTTTGCTCAAGGAGCAGCATAATTGTGCGTCGTAATTGGGCATGCCTTTTGCGGTGGCTCAAAGAATGCCACCCATGGCCACGGTATCGATGGCTACGTGCTGTTTTGCTGGTGCAAAGTAGGAGCTACGCTACGATCGGTGTACGGATTGCAAAATGTGGGTAATCAAATGGGTGGTTTAGTGTTACACTTTAAAGAGTGCTGTTTATTCCCTCTATGAGATAGCAAGAAACTTAATTTTGCATTAAATGCACACCGAAAGCCGTTAGGTCATTTTAGAAATCGCTTATTGCATTGAAAGCAAAGATGTTTTGACAGACAATAACGGGCGCAACTTTATTGAAATGCCACAATTATGCTCCATATCCCGTTTAGTATTATGTTTCAGTTGAAAAAGGGAATGTTTCAGTTGGTTACTGAATGTATAACCTGACACCCAAAGCAAACAAGCCACCGGGTGCCGTTTCCGTGGACGGATCGCAATTGATCGCATCATTCCCGGCCACAGTGGGGCCAGCAATCCGGCATTTTAAAACTCGCTAAATTACCAATTGAGCTCGATTAAATGCAAGATCACCGTCGACCAATGGCAGCAGATGGACGTAGTCGAAGAAGGAACAAAAAAATAAGCGTACAAACACAAAAAAACGGAGAAAACCAACCACTGCGCATCCCAATCACGCGTGCGAACGCAAGCATCGCTTCCCGGCTATGAGTTGTTGGTCGATTCAATTAACGTTGGTTGCGAACGTCATGCAGGGCAGAAGTGCACCAGTGCACGGGATGTTAGTAAACCACGTCCGTGCAAATGCGCGAGTTTCGCAATTGACATACGTGAGCTACGAACCGATTCCTTTATCGTACAGTCATGGGAGTCGTGGAGCAACGGAAAGTCACCCAATTACTCGACACAGACCTGCCTCGAGGCGAGGCATCGATGCATATTCCGGTGCATTTTCTCCGCACATATTGCGCTGATCAACGGGTTTACTGCCGTAGAATGGACATTCAATTTACCACAGCTTCGACTCCCAGGTTCACTCGACACGGTTTTTTTCTCGGTATCTCTTCACTATCCCACAGGTCGATGAGTAATGATTAAGTGACCGGAGAACCCTTACGTGCGGACCAATTCCAGTGATTATCCATCCAGATTGCACCCGGCCAGGGGTCGTGGACTTTGCCCCAAAAAAAAACTACCCAAAGCCCGAGCGAAGGATTTGTAGGACAGGAAAAATCAAAATAACAACAGCAAAACACGCATATACAGTTAATGGTCAATCTTCATAAATTTGAATACTAATAATTCCATGAGAAAATTGCCACAGGCTGAACACGCTTTAGAGTGTGTGTTCTTCTTCTTCTACTACTTTTTCGTTCAACTCCTTCTTCTTAATGGCCGGAAGGAAAGCTCGAAAGCTCGCTCCATCCCCCCATAAACGAGCGTCCCGCACGGACACGATGGCAGCGCAGATAGCTTTCCCGGGGGTTCCCCGGTAGCACTTCGGGCAGCTCGCACGGATGAGGGAAAAATCTCTTAAAACGATAGCTTGTTTAGATTATAGCATTTAATGAGTGCGGGCATTTTCAACGCAAGCGCAAACATCCACCGTCATCGTTCGGACGTCGTTATTATCGCGTCATCGCGCTTCTCACTCGCTCACCCGAAAGGGCAGTCCAGAAAGGGCGGATGGTTGATGGCGGTCCCCGAGGTCGTGTAACTTCAGCCTTCTTTTCTTTTTTTGTTATCTTAACTACTGCTCTGTGGCCTCCGCTCGAGAGGTTAACCGAGAGCTAGCTAATCCATGTGACCCGACACGGTGGCGATGCAAAATTAGCGTTCCAAAGAGCTGCCAAAGTGAGCCCACCACTAGCGAAAAAGAAAAAAAAGGGGTGTAATTTTCCCCCTGCGAAACTGCCGGCGTGATAAACATCGCAAAATGGCAAAATATAAAACAAAACAATCGAACATAAACAACGCAATCAATCCATCATCGCGCTCTCGCTGCGTGTGGCTGTGCATTGCGATGGTTGACGTGGTTTGGTTTTGTTGGCATCGAAAATTAATTCAACCGCACGATTGGCTCATCCCCAATGCTCTGGAGGGTGACTCATTCCTGTAGCTGTGGGCGCGAGAAGCGAAAAAGAAAACCCACTCGCAGACAGGCGCAATTCGGCAGGAATCCCATGCCTTTCACAGCGCGTTAACACGCGTTTACATCTTCATTTCTTTCTCGCGTGCGCTCTCTCTTTCTCTTTCGTAGGGCTTTCCTTCACTGCAACCCAAAAACGGATAGTTCTGATATCGAAGATCTCGCCCATCCCTGTGGTTCGCTTCTTCCATTTTAATCGTTCTTTTCGGCCACGATCTCCCACCGCGCCACCCGTACGCCCAAAACTCCTCGGCTCCCAGGGGATGAGTTTCAAGATTTTAGAAATCCCAAACCCCTCCGAAGTGGGCCGGAGATGGGTAAATTGCCAAACCCAACGCGAGACGAGGCACACCCCGAAAAAAAAACCTCCACCGCACGGGGCTGGCGATCTGCCAGTAATTCAGAAGCTATTTCCAATCAATTATGCTACACAAAATTGAGCTGTTGAAGAGTACAAACAAGCCAACAAAAGGTGAATTAAGCTGGGCGCGCGAGAAGCGAACCCCGTACGCCTGAACCTGGGCCTCCGTTCGAGCGATGGGTTCGAAGCCTTAAATGCCAGCTTTTGTGGCCACGGACGAGACCTCGGTGACTGTGAGTGGAACCATTCGCACGCCACCCGAGTATCGGTTCGACCATCTTTGGCCATCTCGGGAGCCATGAATGAAGCTCCCATCAATACCTATCATCCTGATAGTGGATCGAGTGGAGATGGGGGAGAAAAATGGGCATTCCGATGGGGGTAGAGATGGACTTTTCGCGCGGGACCTGCCCGAAATATTAAAACGCCCTCCGGGCATCTCGCAACCGTTGTCGTGTGCGAACTTTCACGTTCACTCTCGTCATCGAACGAGCGCCGATCAATGGCGCTCTACTAAAGCTCCAGAGGGTGTGTGCACTTTTGAAACTTCCCCATTAGCGATCCACTGATGGATCCGAAGTTTTGGCTGGCAAAATCGCTGTTACCAATAATGATAACCAAAAGTGAAAGCCACATGAAAGACGGCAATTGGGAGCGGTTTGTTAACGTCTCGGATAACGCTTTACTTGCTGTAAACAGCCATCGTAGCAGAATGCAATCACGATGGTGCAGGAATGCGTTAATCCCGACGACTCGGCCCCGGGGCACCTATTAGTGCAGGTTCGTCGCTTGTGGTTTAACCACAAATCACCATAATAATGCACAATCAAAACAACGTCACTCGGTCACAAGCAAGCCCACGTTGGACGTGGTAGTGCGTAAAATTCAAACCCCCCGGTTGCAGGTAACACAGGTAGCAATGATCTACATTTCCCCGAGACCCGACGTCCATTCACGGAAAAGCGTTTCCGTAGGCAGCAGGGATGACGATCGATCGATCGAACCCCGGTGAGCCCGGTAATGAGCCGTAAAGCTGCCCTAATAGTCACAATATTTACTGGACGAAACTAGCCCTAATCCCCGGGCTTTCCCAAAACATTCCACCCTTCGCCATTCGCCCCTTCGCGTCGTGCGGGCTGACCTGAGGATTGCGGATTTTGAGACGGTCATCGGTTCAGCTCCCGGACGTTCCCGACAGTGAGGCTTCTGAACGGTTTCCTGCCTACCTAGGCTTGCAGCAGCAGTGGTACCGACGGCGGCAGTATAATAGCCGAGATTAGCAAATGGCACAAGTCACCGGTGACCGGGAACGAGGAGGGTTGGTTTTCCGCACCCCCGAAGGGCGAGGGTGTGAATGATTTGCGGTTTTTCGGCACAGGCCGAAGCCAAAACTCCGGAGCCATGAATAAACAACACCTTTTAGCTAATGCCCGTCGCCAATGGTAACGGGGTATGGTTGCTGTGAATGCGAAATGAAACTGGGAATGCGTTGGACACTTTTATGGCATGCTATGGTTGATTCGGTGCATTAGCCGGCGGTAGAACCAAAAATGTGGATTTATTAGAATATTACTTTTGCACTGATATCTAGAATGATTAGAACAGGGCTGCAACAACGCCACATTAAACATTCGATCGAATCTTTCTTCTTTTATTTCAATTTACGAATCTCTCCAGTCCCACATATTTCCCAAACAACACGAAAATCACGCTTTCGACAATTCTAAAGCCCTAAATATCTCATTCCCGCACACCCGAGTGTTGGCGAGGAATACGAGAATTGACTAATGATTCATCAAGCTGTTAATTATGCACGATGTGATTAAAATGGGACACTTCTTTGCATTTACATTCCCTATGCCCTGCTGCGCTTTGGAAAATCACTTCGTCCACGAATAGCAACAAACGAAACAAAAAATCAGAGACGCTTTTGGTCTTACTAACTTGTTAATGAACCTTTCCGGAACGCAGCCGGGGGATGTTTGCACTACTCCACGAGTTATTTACCAAACCCCCAGCGCGGAGGAGGATGTCCAGCAACGACGAAGCCTCGGAGAGTTGATAATATATATGTTTTTTTTTGTCAACTCCTAACAAAAGTATGCCCGCTTTTGTTTAGAATGTCTGCTCATGTTCGCACGCTGTAGCTTCAGCTCCAGCTCGCATTGTGATGAACGTTATTTTATAGTTTCGGCTCATACTTGCCATGGACAAAGACGATGCAGATCATGTCCATGTCACATTACAACACCCAAACAACTAAAACATACCCCCAACCCAAGGGGGGTGGCGATGGCTTTCAGGAATGATTTCATTTCGCACACACACACACACCCCACCGGACAGCTGTGTTAAAGCAGCAATCCATTTGGCTGAAACAACATTTGCGTTATTTTATTTTTTTTCTCTATTTTATTTTCCTTCCATCCGCTAGTTCACTCCACCCAACGTTCAACTGTCACCGGGGCAGAGAGCCCGGCAAAAGTTTCACCCCGCGTGGGAATGAAAACGAAATTCAATTATACTCATTTGCACATTTTGCCGGTCCGGTTAAGACTCCCAAAACCACCCAAAACGGTCAGTGGGATATTTTTTTAGCCCATTTTTTGTGTGCCCACCGTTTGTTGGTGTGTCTGCCTCGAGAACGAGAAGCGCCTTTTTGTTTCACGTCATTTTGGAGCGATTCTCTCGAGCTGCCATCAGCGAAACCTTGCTCCGCTCGTCGGACAATAGACGGCAAATGATAATTAGGCAGTTATTTTGTGCACTATTTTATTTTTCAAGAAAAGTAAAAAAAGCCCCAAGTGCAGGGTTCGGGCGCATTTTTATGTTCGAATTGTTGGAAAGTTTTTAAATCTTCTTATAAGTTTTGTACGACAATAGGTACCGAGAAATGGCGGATTCAGAAATGAACAAACGGAGAAAGGATTTCGTTTTGCCATGCAACAACAACCAGTTCGAGTATCCCATTATTTATCGAATACCTTTAAGAAGCACAGAGACACAAATCGGGAGCTTGCCGGAACGATTCCCAAAACCTCATATATCCTGGTCCAGCAGCTAGGGAAACGTCCATCTAGCTGTCCAATTTTGCTCTTCGCAAGCATGTCCTGTTAGTCATGACCACTCGCGTCACACACGCGCAAAAAAAAATCCCACCTAGTATGTCCTGTTGCAGTGACGCTTTCGGCCAAAAGAAGTCATAAAAAAATCGACCAAAAAAAAATGAGAGGAACTGAAACCCACGACTTACCTATTTTTCGCTGCCGCCGCACGGTCCCGCTGGCGTCGGTTTTTAAACCAATTTCCCACCTGCGTCGGGGTGAGTCCGGTCGCCTGGGCCAACTCTCGCTTCTTCGTCGGGTTCGGATACGGATCCTGGAGGTACCATTCGCGCAGCAAACTGCGCGTCCGCTCCTTGAAGCAGTGCGTCTTCTGCTCACCGTCCCAGATCGTACGCGGGAGCGGAAATTTCTTCCGGACGCGATACTTATCGACGGGTCCTGGCGACGGTCACCCGGTCCGTTGGGTCGTGTGTGGACGGTTTGGTGTTTTTTTGAACACGATGGTTTTTTTTCGTTGTTGTTGTTGTTGTTGTTCCCCCAATGGCCGTATCCGGTCCGGACGGATATTGAGTCCACGAGGACCAAGGACGATGTCGCGACCGTTTGCACCGGTAGTCAAATCAAGCACGGTTCCCGGTACGCCGGTGTGGGGGTAAAATGGGTGGAGATCACCGAACCGAGAAGCAGAACGAGAAGAGAATGAACAAATTATTACTTTTTTGCACGGGCGACTCCGAAGAAGCGGTTTCGTGTGTCAAGCCGTTGGGTGGACGAACAAAAAAACATGTATAACAACCGGAAAACCTATCCGCAAGCGTCCTGGAAGCGTCCTTTCGCACTTTCGCGAACCATTCGCGACCGTTCGGAGTTTGTTCCTATTTCTTGCTCGTTGTGCCTAACGGACGATGATACTTTTCGTTCGGTGGCTATCTTTGGCGATGGGTAGAAGAAAAAAACATTGAGCTGCCGCCAGGATGCCCCTGTCAGGATGTCGAAGCAAGGAAATCAGGCAAACCAATCGTTCAACTTCATCCGGCCGACGACGGTTGCAAAGGGATGTAAAAAAAAGTACTACATCCGTTAGCGTACTTTGCGAGCGAGACGATAGAGCGTAGAGAAAGGTTTAACTTCGTCGTCGTCGAGCGCAAAAATGACTGGGCCAGGTATAATGTCATTAATTGCTTGAACTGTGATTCACTTCAAGTTTGAAAAATCGATGAGAAAAGAAATGCGAATATTCCCGGTAGCTGTTCGTAACTCAAACGATCCGTTTACTTTCCAACAGCTATTTGAAACAGTTGTATTTACACAGTTTGAAAACCTCATGCTCTATTTAAATGCGTTCATTTTGCAGACTCTTATTAGCGTGAACGTTCACTCTTGCCATTTGTAAAGCAAACGTGCTCTGTATCATCAAGGCCACGCAAATGTTATCAGGCTGCAGCATAATGCTAGCTAATGCTCACCTAACAGTGCTCATCATCACTGCAATTAAGCTACTACACCATCCTATATACCTGTCCTTTCCGTTGACCATTAATCTAATGAGTAGGGCGTGCAATTATTCCCCTGCAGATGAATGACAGGAATAAAGAGCTCCCGCTATTACCTCACAGTCTCGCAATGGTTGGTCACTTTGGTGCTTAATTTCACTTTCACGTTTCACAAACCCGACTGACAAACCAACATTCAAACCGTGGCTTATCGCTCCCACTTCCAGCAGGAATACACACAATCATGCTTACCCAGCGGTCGTCCTCGCAGCTTCTCCGCCTCGTGGTAGTGCGCCTCGAGCCACATGGCCTGCAGCTTGCCGTGGGACGTTTTCGTGAACTTGTGCCGTTCCAATATCGAGTACAGCTCACTGTGGGAAGAGAAAGGCAGAGTTCAATGAATCGAATGCTGCTAACTTTAATGCGTTTTTTTTTCAACAGTTTACACCGTGGACTCCATGACGTCCTAGCTGTATCTTTTTGTATCCTTCTTCTAAACACTCGGCTTTCGCTGGCTCGCTAAATTACGTTCGAATCCCAACACAGACACCCAAAATCGATCTCAACTCGACGCCGTACTCCCAAACAAAATTACGAAGCGTGTGTTTATAAGCAGAGATAAATTACAATTACCGCCGTCAGGGGGCGATTAGGTGCGCACGATCGTTGCGCTGCCCACATGCTTCGTGTGTATCATTTTCTTTGGCACATTGCTGTGCCGGAAAATGCTCCCGCGGAGGAGAAAAGGGGCAACCGCAATCGAACTCCCGGATCGACGGCCACCGGAAAATACCGTGCTGCAAACAATTCGCGTACGCGGGTCTGGCTTAACTGGCTAATTAAATTATTTATCCAAAATTGAGCTTCCCCACCGTGCCCGCGCGTTTGCTTAACCTTTCGCCGAGGCAAACCGTCTGGCCACACGTTTCACACCGGATCGAGCTCAGCACAGCCGTCGTTTCTGGTGCGGAAGTGATCGGTCCGGCTTCCGAAACGGCTTCCACCGTCAACTGCGGGAGATCATGCGCCGTACCTTCGTACGGGCAGGGGCAAGGAAATGGTAATCTTCCGATTTGGAGATCATTATTACAAATTTCGTTCTCCGCTGCTCGCTTCTTCCACCCGGATCGACGCCGTTCTGGCGATCTATCGATCGAAACGAAATGATTGGAGCTCGAAATTGATCGATTATCGATACATCCCCCCCCCTCATTCGGGTGAGGGCCGTTTCTGGTGTACTGCTGCACGCCAGCGTGGCTCATTTCTCTCGTAAATTATCCGCCCGCAGGCGTTGTCCACCGTGGGGTGTTTTTCTTTTCGTTTTTTTTTTGCATTCGTCTCTACCCGTGGTTGATCGATCGGAAAGGAAACCGATCGTAGGCTGGGTGATTTTCCCCAACAACAGCAACAAAAAGGCGATCTTACAGTCGGAATTTGATTTTCTTTCTAACCACCCCTATCTCGACATGGATACCACACTATCGGGTTGGCAGGATCGGTTCAACCACGGGCGCACGGGCGCAATGATTTAATTTGCTCATTTTCTGTGCCTGCAGCAGCGGTGGTGCAAAATATTTAATGCGAAATAATCGAGTGATTTTGCGCCCAATCCCCTATTATTTGCTAGCGCCAGCTTGGAGATATCCACAGCCGTAGGCAATTTGCCGTTCAATTTCACACAGGGTATATTTGTTTTTGGAGCACTAATCGCGCTGCTTTAGAAATAACGCAATTTTGCCCAAATGCAACACATTCGTTTGCTTCTTCGCGATCAACAAACGATGATCGCGTGCGTGTTTTCCCTTGGGCGATGTTCGAGATGAACCGTTTTGGGTTATCCGTTGCCCACGTGGCCACTTGCGTGTCCGCTTACGTCCGCGCGTCAGTAAATTCTCTCCGCCCACACATTGACAACCGGAACGAAAAACCTACCGAAAATGGCCAGTGTGATAGGCGACGATGGCTCGCGCCCTCAGCACGGCCTCGGAGCGATCAAGCTCCGTCACATTCGGGTGGGCCACCGGCAGGCTCCAGAGGAACCGGGCCAGCCGCTCGATGTCGCCGGATTCCTCCAGCGTTTCGCAGACGGTCGCGACCTGCGACGCGGTGAAGTTAAGCGTCGGTAAGGCAAAGAGTGGGCTCGGGGCGAGGATCGGGTGCGGTTGTACCGGTGGTGCCGGGTGCGGAGGATTGCCAGATCCTCCCGTCGGTGGCCCGACGGCCATGGATGGTTGTCTGACCACCGCCAGATTGTTGGTGTTTGGCGCAATTTTGGCGCGTTAATCCGCGGCCGCCGTGCTGTCGTTGGTCCCGATTCAGAGCACGCGTGTGTGAGAGAGAGAGATGGAGTGTCAGGCTAACGCACAGGACGACAGGCTTCCTGTAGCGATCGAACGATCGAGAACAATTTGCACCATCCACAACCGCACGCGTGTTCACGAGGTATTTGTTTTGCTTTCTTCACGTGCTTTCACTTGCAATTGCACACGCACCCTCGAAGGGGGGCACACAACACACAGGCACTGTTGTTTCTTCTGCTTCTTTTCGCTCGCCTCCCTTTATTAAACTATCGTCAATCCAACCACCCCTAGGAAGTACACGAACAATCCTACAATGGGCACAAAGCGCCCCAACCACAGCATCGCATTAGAGAACCGCACTTTTCACCTGCTAAACTCGCGGCCTCACAAAATGCACCATTCGTTTCTCTGCCCACGTCGCGACACTTCTCACGATAGCGGTTTTTTCTTTCATTGCACCCGCGCGGCGTACGCTAAGACACTTGGTTTTTCGTTTCCTTTTCCTTTTCTACGCACCACCCTCAGTCAGTTAACGACGGACCCATACCCAGGTGGTTGCACTTGTGACCCAAACGCACGGCCATCCGTCAAAGGGCAGCTCTGGGGCGCCCCAAAAACATGCCCATAAAAATCGCCGCCGGTAAACTGGCAAACTGGCAAACTCGGAACCGCAGCACGCGCTACCTATCACTATCACGTTTCGACATCGCAAACACTTCTAGACGAGCGCACACGCAACCGTTCCTGCGATTTGCGAGTTTTTCGCAAACGTTCGCAAATTTTCCACGCGCACCAAAAATACCCCCAACAAACGCGTCGAACGAACGCGATACCACACGCGCGCGCCAACGCCTGAAACCGAAGCGAAGCGAACGAACCGAGCGCACCGTGTAAACGCAACGCAATCACCGTCCGAGCAGGGAGCGAATGAGAATGAAAACTCCCAGAACGGTGCCGCGCGGTGTGAGATGAAGGTTCAGCCTCCTGGACTGGTGTTTCGGCCGCGCGAGAGAGTGTGCGTACGCGAGATGATGGGATGCTGGTTGGTTGGTGCGCTTGGATGCGCTGACGCTTGCCCACTGACAGGACAGGGTTTGTAAACACGCTCTCCGGAGCTTTTTCTTCGCTGCCGTTTCGCGTTTTGTTTTACCTCGCGCCCCTTGCCGTGCGGCTATTGTACCAGGTTGGCCCCCTCGGCTTCTAATAGGGTGTATTTATTTTGACACGCTCAATCCGTGCGCTCTCGCGTCCGTCTCGCGGGTGGGTGAGCTACCCGCCGTTGTAAAGCTACTGATATCTTATTTGATTTCCCAGAGTACATAGCGAAAACCTCCCTCTAAGTTTCGCTTGCGGTGGTGCCGGATGTTCTGTCTCTTTCACTACGGCTGCGGCTACCAAGCGAAGGGTGTGTTGAAGACGGAATGGTGAATAAACGGCAGGTAACGTGCGCCAGGAGAGCCAGCAAACGAGCAGGGCATGACGGCAGCAGCAGCAGCAGCAGCAGCAGCAGTAGCCAAATGGTGCTGCCTGTGTGCTGATTAGCCAAGAGAACACCAATCATGATCCGCCGAAAGGGGCGTTCCAAAAGGGCCGAGTGTGTGTGGTGGTACACGGCCAGTCGTGTCTATGCCACGCACACACTACGCGCTCGGTGCAGTATATAACGGTTTCGGAGGGCTGCAAGCATACGAGAGTGAGAGAGAGCGCACTCTCTCTCTCTCTCTCACTCTCTCTCTCGCTCTCTCTCTCACACGCAGGCTTTCCTTCTCTTTCGTGATCGCTTGCTTTGCTCACGTCATATTATGTGCTGATGTATCTCCCTTTCGTTCCGGCGATAGCGCTTTTCTTTCTTTTTACCCTCGTAATCGAGATGGGGTCCTTTTTTTCTGCGTGAAGCTCCTGCTTGAGGGGAGAGCTGCAGTGGAGCCCCCCTTTCAACCATCGTGCTGTTTCCCGACCACCACCACAAACGCAGTGTTGCAGAAGGGCGTTACCCGGAGAGAAACACGGGAGCTTGCCGGGATCGAAGGATCGCTTACAGCTGGGGCCCGATAGTTGGCTCGGGCGAGTTGGTCCTGCTTTCCCCCGCGTTCTCGCAGCCCCATCCTTCCCTTTTTCACTCCGCTCCAACTTGCCTGCCGTGGCACGTTTAGCACACGGTGCGGATCAATATCACCGGGACCATGCGGTGCACATTGCACGAGCGCAAAAGGACACACATCGTCCGGCGGGGATAGTGACCCGGTGAAATTAGCCAACTAGCCCGACACCGACACACATCATCAGGCCCGCTCATAAAGGGAAATCGAGCAAGCGAAGGACAATTGCGGTCGTAATTCACCTCCCAAGGAGCCGGGAAATACGATACTGGCTAAATTTGCACCCATAGCATGCATGGTCCAAGCAAAGGGAGCTTTTTGTTGTTGTCTCGAACGAGTCCTGGTTGATTTTATAACACACGTTACGTAATAACTTGCCACTTTCGTTTTGCGTACAACAAATATTACCGTTTTATTTGTTCAATACGCGAAGGACAGGTTTGTTTTTTCATTAAGGAAACATATATTTCCGATTTATCATCAATTTCTAGAAGAGTTTAAAACTATCGTACCATTTGTATAATGTTATAGTTCATTTCACCAAGAAAAATACTCCTTTAAAACCTGATCCTTCTTCAGTAACCCCGTGCCATCTGATAAGGGTATTCAAGCAGTAAACCATTTATTACGCTTTATCCTTTTGTGCAATTACATCAACATGCGCAAATTGTGATATCGTACCAAAAGGCGCCCTGCTTGCTCGAACCGCTTGCAAAACGCCACCCCGTTGGTGAACAAAAACCCTACCCCAAAGCGGAATAATCCCATTCGCCGTGGAAAAGAACAACAGTCTTGCGGCACACAATCACACAACGCCACCGGTGGAAAGTAGTTACAGTATGCGAATTACTCAATCTTTTTGCAAAGTAGCTCTATTATTTAATACCGCTGCGCAGCGTGCTACATTTCGCCCCACCCGGGAAAGCTTCCAAAAAGCAGGACCAGTGCGCAACAAAGTGTACTCTCGGGTGCGCTTTCCCACACATACCGATTCATTGTTGCTCGACCAAGTGATGGAAACTGGCAGTGCGAGGGAGACCAAGCGAGAAAGGCCGCAAAAGGACTCGTTGCGAAGCACGACGGTATTCCATTTCTCAAACAGGGCGCGCTAGCAAAGCATCAGCTTCCGCGTGTCCTGACACTAGCATCACCATCTACGCACACAAATCCACCCGATTGTTGCAGCATATACTTCGCATTAGACAGCTCCAGTGGTCGCCATCGAGGTCCTGCACCCCGAGGGTCGAACCACTACCGCCGTATCACGTTTCCAGCGAGACCAGCCAGGCGCGGCAGGATACAGCCACAAAAAAAGTAAGAAAGAAAAGAAAGAGTATCATGTTGTTAGACTCTTCAGCCAATACTTCACTCGCACTCGAGTGAATCTACGCCCTGGAGCAGGGCGACTCGCAATGTTCGGTGCTATCGGTGCTGTTTCCCGTCGCACTCGAACCCGTCGGGTGTGGTTGTTTCGCAAAAAAGCAGTAGCAAGGACGAGTAGGCGACGATGGAGTCGCCTGGCAGAGCTTTTCCTGACGCAACACCTCGCCGCCTACTGCGGGGCCATCCTGTGCGGGTATATATAACAGTAGCGTGAGAATGCGCAGGAACAAGGGATCGTAGGGAAAACGGGCCTGTGAAGGAAGCGCATAGCGGTTCTCTCGATAGCGATCCGCAATGTAGTATGTAGCATGATACTATTTTAGCATATGTACGGTTATGGCTGGTGAGAACACTGAGCGGTATGGTACGAAATTCACCGAACCAAGAACCGCTGACAAAAGTGACGGAAATGAAAATGTTTTTTGGTAGTAAATTTCCACAAAACAGACGGAACATGAGCAAAAGCTTTATGAAAGCCTTAACTTTTCACCTAAACGCGAAACTGTTGTTTAACAAATGCTGTGATAACGGAATGTGTATCACATTGTTAGTCACACTCGTCTCAAATTGAGCTCATTTGTGCTGCATCCCCAAGCTATGATACTTATTTTTCATCACACCAACATTCTTGCGCTCAATTTGACTTCGGGCTCGGGTTTGGCAGTTATATACGAATGAGTAATGCCTGTCAAACCACCATAAAAAGGGACCAAACGGGGTGAGCCCGCTGTAGCGAGTTTGTGTGGAACAGGAAGCGTTCCTTCTCGGTGCAGGTTTCCCTCGGGAAGCAGCTACGTTGGGTTGCTTTTTCACACCAGGGAAAATGGATGCTCCACCTTCGAGCGTTGCTTTTCTCTTTTTTCGCTTCCCACCTTTTCCCCTTTTCCCTTCGTCCCCATAACGAGTGGCTGTGTGTATTTTATTTCGCTTTTCCGAATGCTGCGACGTGTAAGGGTGGATGCTGACACGAACACCGCGATGCCATGAACATGCATTAGTGTTCAGGTTGCGCCACGAACGAGGCGGTGTTGCTGGGGTTGATGGTGGAGCGCAACAAAAAAACCTTCGCCGCCCACGGTTGGTATGTATTTGTACGATAAGATTCCGGTGCTTCCTGTTTTTCACTGTGCCCGCTTCCTGGCACCAGGTTACCCCGTTTTGACCGTTTTTGCACTATTTTCGTTCCACTAAATCAACAGCGCATCGCCATGAGCTACCCACTTTCCGGGCAGTTGGGTTGTGGGTCCGTTGGTGGATTGGAGGGTGACGTATCGGTCGCTCGATACGATTTATTCGAGCTCCGTTGACCATAAGCCAGGACATTATGGTCAAAACCGCAATCGAAGCAGTGATACATGGTACTGCACATTGTAATTGCACCGTTCAAATAGTATGCCAAGGGTGTCGAACATGGGAATTGCTTTGGATGGTCTTAAAGACATGCGTTTACGAGCAGCTTTTGCTTTGCAAACTTTTACAAACTATTGAAATTGATCACATAATTGTTCACCTTTGTAGATATTTTTCAATTTGTATTGTATTGTATTTGTATTGTAATTTTCTAGTATTCTGCTTCAACTGTATCTAGTTTGACAATAAATCGAACATATAAATACAAGAGAAATATAGTTTTACTCCTACATTTTAGATGGTGTAACTATATCGTCTCTCATCTCACTCCGTCAATTGTGATTTGTTCAACAAATCAAGGTATTAGAGTATACTTTTAGTATGCAGCATTTATTCAAGATGCAGCATATAAATGTAAAACTTTGATTTAAGCCAATCAGACATATTCCTTCTGTTACAATTAGTGTTTTTTCTTACAAAATTTTTAAATAATATTCATTAGCTATTATAATTCAATCTCACAAATTCATTTAGCTATTTCCTGCGACCTAACGACCAAAGTATCAACCAAAAATATCGATGGATTTTCAAGCGCTTCCACCAAACCAAACTAATTTTGTCCGTGAATGATATTGCCTCGGGATTGAGAAACATCATCTTCTCGCAGTTAAAAATGAGTAATACCCAAGCGAGACAGGGCAGAAAATTGTCATCGTTCATCCTGCGCCATTGGCAGCCGCCTAGTAGTCACCCTTTCACGGGCGCCAACTCGGGCCCATCGTCCAAACGTGCTATCGAAACGGTGCCGGGCATCCGCCAACCAATCATTCTAAAATGTGTCATAACCCTTGCAGCCTGAGTTGGGAAGATTATTTTTAACCTTTCGCTTGTAATCTCGTCACCTTTTCCTCGTCAACGGCACCGACGGACCATAGAACCGGCCGGGGGCGCAGTCTCTCACTTTTGTATCGAATTTCAAAGTGTTTTCCCTCAAGTCAAGAACCACGACAGTACGACTGCACCACGTCGTGACATCTACTCTCTCCCAGGGTGGGGCCTAAGGGACTGGGACTGACGGACGTATGGTTCCCGATTTTGCTGCGAGCAGCCAGGAAGTGGGGAAGGAAATGCACGGGGCTTCAGCTCAACGCCTCACTTGGCCCGTTCCCGGATCCTGGATGATGTCGTGGATGCCCGAGTAAATGGATAGGTCAAAAGATCTCCAGCACGACAGCGCTTAGTCAGTTATCGTAAGGGCGACTTACTGTCACGGAAACGTAGCAGCAGGATAAGAAACATCTGTACGGATTTTCTCTCCTTATACTACCGTTTCTACTATCAAAAGCCACGGGCGCGTTGTATACCTTGCAATGTAATATCTATTAACGTACAAAATTATGAAGAAAAAAGACCTTTCAAGCAATAATAACTAATCTTTCATGTAATGAATCTTAACAATTCAAGCCATTGTAAAAAGAGTCATACAAGAACTACGCCAAGTAAATGATAGCGCAAAAATCATCGAAAAATTAAACAGTAATAATACAAATCACTAGCCGCAAAAACATCCAAATTTCCTGTACAAATTGGGACTCTCTGGAAAAGGTTTCAGCAGTCTTATAAGAATTTTATTTGGTCAAAATATGCTCCCAGCTTAATCCTGTCGAAATATCCATCATTCAAAGGCCATTTTGTAAGGACATGGTGATGATGAACTCTCTGCAAAGCCATCAACTATTAGCGCTAGCTACTGGGTTGTGTAGCAATGTGAAAAAAGTCAAGATGCCTCTTTATAAGATTCGTAGCATACTGGTTTGTACTGGACTTAGGACAATGGCCTGAAATGATTTGAATCTTATATTTATGTAATAATGGCCTTTTAAAGTAATTTACCTACATCTCCTTTTAGATACGCGTTATACAAAATTTTTTAATGTAGAATACCACATTTAATTGAACGACCACGTTGCAAAACCATCTATTAGAAGCGTTAGTGGGGTCAAACAAACAGTTTTCAAGAAAAAGGTACAAATGAAGCTTCATTGGCCAATTGCAAAGGCACGGTAATTTAAATTTCACCCCGCGACTACCGGGAACTGGTAGTCGAGTTCGTTCAACAATGTTTCATCGGCTAGTTTTTCCCCGAACCACGGTTACTCAAGCGCAACAGATCCCTTCCAATTCTGGAGCACCACTTACCAACGGCATCATCATGATCATCATCACTCACCAGCATCCATGTCGCCTGTGGAAGCGAGAGAAACCGAAGCTCCGACGCTTCACGGTTCGAAGTGGGACGTTCAAAGCCCGCTTCCGACACCCGCCAGCCAATCGATTTCGCTGTAGTGGCCATCGAGCGATTCCACCGAAAAACTACTCTCCGACCTTCCAGGTCCGGCAGCGAAACCGACCCAGCGTGGCCCAGCGCTTCAGTGGCGCGGTAATTTATGTTGACGCTCGGCTCCACGCAGCAGATGTAGCGAGTGCCATAGTTAACGGGGAGCCATGGTGCAATTCACCGTAGAAAGTGCTCAAGCCACATCATCGATAAGCTCTTCCCGGGCCGACAAACGGACCCAGACCGGTGAAGAAAACTCATCTCAGAAAAGATCTAGCTGCGAGGCAAGTAGTCGGCTGCAACCCCTATCGAAGCCCACAAATAACCCATTGGTTCCACTTCAGTTTGCTACATTGTTTGGACAGTGTTACGGGCGTAATAGCGGCAAGGCAACCGGATTCGCATTCATATCTTGCACGGTGGCGGCTGAAGAGCCTGAACCGGTTCCGGAGTGGTTGCTTCAGCTGAAATAATCCTTTTTAACTACTGTTTGCATGGCCTAACAATTTACGGTTGGTACTTGCGTGGAGCGCAAAGACCTGATGAAACAAAAATTCAGCTTGAACAGTTTGAAATACGAAGCATAAACTGTTCATTTGTTGTTCTCTTAAAGAATACAGCATTTTAACACTATAAACTATTTGCAATGATGGAGCACTCATGATAATAATATGACACCAATAAAACTTGTAACGATGATAATTATATTCAAAAAATTTACCGCTTTCTTCTACACACGGTTGAGAAGGACGAAGTTCATTTTTAATATATTATATATAAAAAGAATACAGGAAAGGGGAATAGAATCATATTGAAAACGAAATTGGTACACGGTTTAATTTATTTTATCTCTTCATATACGTCTTCAATTTTTACATTCCCAATAAACGGGGTTTCATTTCATCAACGAGCCATCTCTCATATAGTAAAAATGCTAAAAGCTCCATTCACTTTAATTAAAAAGGTGGATGAAGGTAATTTCACCTTGATTATCTCATATGCTAAAAATGCTACAATTCACCTTGATTAACAAATGAGTATAAATTTTTAAGTTCCCGTATGATCGCAAATTATGTGCGATATGAGTTTTATTAGTGCATATAGAAGTTATGAGTCCATTTATTCAAGTATATTGAGAATTTTTATTGCCTAAATAACGTACAATACAATATCCGTTTCCCATTGAACATGGGGCATTTGAACAGAAGAATACCATTCACGTAAGTTTCTCGGGCGAAGAAAGTATCACCTCATCGTTGTCAGAACTGGCAGCATCATCTTCCTCTTCCAGAACGAGTGGCTCATCGCAGGACATCTTTTCGTCCGACACGACAATTGGAACCACTTCCATTGCTTCCTCTTCACATGCACTGGCTCCTGTTACTGACATTGTTGGATCTAGCTTGTTTTGCAGCTCAACTATCGAGCGCATAAGCACGGTAAAATCTTTCTTTTTCGCTTCTAGCTTCCTCTCTAAGTCAGCCTTGTTCTCTTTTAGCTGATCTAGATTTTGTTTCAATGATTCCAGCTCTTGAACGGTGTTCATGCGGTCAGGTTGTTGGTTGATGATTTTGGCTAATACGTCGTACTCCATCCGGTTCTTGCGGATCTTTTTCGCAAGAACTAAATTCTGTTTACTTTGGACGATTTGTGTCTTTGCCGTTTCGATGCCAGCCTCAATAGTGTCTGAAATAGTAGCATAGTTTTTCACCTCCTGCTGCATGACACTCGCGTAGAAATCGGACTTTTTCATGTCGAATTCACATTGAGCTAACTGTGCTAGTAATCGATCGTATATTGGTTGGCTGAAAGTACATTCATCCGATGGTGAATTTCAAATCACAAAGAATAAGAAAAATACGCCAACTACCTGTTGTCTGAAGCATCATTAGAATTACACCATTTGATGAACGTTTTCAATAAATCGTTTATGCGCCTATCATCACCGGTACCATCGCCATCGATCTGAAGCCGGCGTTTAATAACTTCTTCTGCAAAATAACAAGAAACTATGAAAACAACTATTCACTATTAGATTTCATTGCATAAATTACCATCGGACATTCTTTAGTATGTCAATATATTAAAGAAATTTTAAAAACTTTTATGTTTAACCACGCAGCTAATCGCGCTTTGTTTACTTTATAAATGCTTTAGTTTAGCGTCAATCTCCCTTCGGAAACGTATACGTAGGTAAATATCATATTTGCTGATTGCTGTGATCATTTGCTTTATATTACGAGCAACATAACATAACAGGGAGGAAAACTATTTTTTTAATGTATCCTATTTATAATACTACATAAAATTATGTTCTATTATCAAAACTCGTCCTTCGTAACTGAAAATAATCTTGGCGAGTATTTTAGCTGATCATATAAACAGATTATTCTATGTCGATTGTCAACAGTAAGGTTAATATAGCATGAAGATATCGACTGGTTTAAGTTTTAAATTACATCTGCTCATTTTTCAACTTTTTATGTCTTTTGTTATTGATCCGATAATAATATTCTCTTTCCAAAGAAAAAAAAACTTGTGTCAAATGATATTTTATTGCTTTCATATTGATATAAATAAAATATATATATCCATAATGGATCAAAATACCGGCGTTAAATTTATCGTTCAAAACTCCGATTGGACAACAGCAATGGACCAACCTGAACTATTTTCTATAAACCTTGTTGATTGGCACGGAATACTTCGCTCAACATGAGTTGTATGATTACGTTTTTGGTTAGAGGAAATTATTCGCGCTTGTTGAGTCGCAGCTACGGATCAATGTCTAAAAAAGTACGTATCGAGTGATAGTGTAACCTAGGTGATACGCGATCGGTGAATAACTTGTGCCGATAAGCGATAAATGCACGGACACGATCCTAACCTCTTTTTACCCTTTTACATTCTCCGGTTTGTACGTCACGCTCCGTTTTTGGCCTGTGCGTTTGTTCCGTTCCGCTTTCCCGTTGCTTTGGGTGCGCTTGGCCGCCTGTTGGTCATATCCGGATACACTAACGTCTTTGCTGGTGCTTCACCCGACATCTACCCGCCGTGGCGTTACCACGGACACACTCGGTCCGTATGTGCTTCAAATTGTTCGTTCGCTTTACAGCAAGGCTTGGTTTTGGGTGTATACTCGTCGGAAGGCCAAGATGACGTGAAATTTACGCCATACGCTCAGAAGTACAACGAATCAACGGCCGGAAAGTTGCTTCAGCAAATTAATATGTAAGTATCAAAGACATTTGCACAACCGAACATTAGTTTTTGTCGGCTAAAGCTTACGTTTTCATGATCTTTCACCTGAAGCACGTCTTTGTCATGTCTGTCCTTCTCTTGCTATGTTTCATTTACAATTTCCGCCTACTATATGAATTCCAAACAGTTCCAAAACATCCGTCCAACCACTTATGAAGTAGTTTCATTCCCCCAGGTATCATATATCATTACAAAACATTGGCTGGTTTCAAATCAGTTTTTCCGTTCCTATGGTTAAACGACCGTTGCCATTTACTGCACAACAATCATCCAATTCAAAAGAGAATCTCTCTTATAAGAGCCTTTTTTTAACTGGAGCTATTCTGCTAGCATAAGCTCCCAGAAGTGCCATCAATTCACAGAACAAAAGGCGACTCTCTTGATGTTCCTCTGGTTCTCCGGGGACTGGTTTACCGTATGTTCCATGGCGCAGAATTTATTGTTTAGGCTCCTTTTTTGCTGCTACAGATTGTAGTACTTTTTGCCAGACCTCTAGCGAATTGTGCGACCGATGCAACGTTTAAAAACGTAATCACATTTTGCTATCAGGCTTTGAAAGCGCACATCACTCACGGATGCTGTTGGCGCGCGATATCTAATCTCGTTTACCTCAATTGTCTGCAGATGATAAGAGCGGTTTCCAATGCGCGGTATTAAGAGCGAGCTTAAATGGAGAATTATTGTACTCTTATTACCTTACACCATGATAAGGGAACAATTTGAAGGAATGTTTTAGCAAGAAAGTATGCCCCAACTCAGTATCGTTCCAGACTGGTTACATTTTCGTTTTGGGGAAATGGCAGCGTATTCTAACTGAACGTTTTCATCACCAAAACCTCGGCGTGTTCGAGTGTAGATGACGATGGGGACAAGAGAAGAGAAACTAGAAGAACCAGATGCATCGCATATCGATCGCCAGGCGCATATGCCGGGCCGGGGTCAGACCTAAAAATAGTTTGCTTACCCCAACCAGCAAACCTGGTCGTTATTGTCACTCGTATTCCATTCCGTTTGTGTTCGTTATCATATGCACCGTCGCGACACACCAACGAAAAAAGCACATGCTTTCATGGTCCTACATAATCAGCTGGTGTTAGTAACGGGGAATAAACACGACCCTTCCATCCTTTCATGCTCAGTTGCTAATGCTGCTGGCCGGTTCATATCGATAATACCGCTTAAAAATGGTCTCTTCCTAAAGCGGCACGTTTTCTGTTTTCCTTTCCACCCTTTTGCCCGGGGGCACACTACTACTTTTTTGCTGTCCCATCCGAGTAAGTCGGATCTTCCAACACCGGTAGCCTTTTGAAAAGTCACAGTTGAAGGACAGTTCGTGACTTGCTGGAAAATTGCGAAAACCGGCAACAACAAAGTGGGGTTTCAATTTCGAAACGAGGACATTGCGCGGCTTTTTTTGTTGCTCCTATTGGATATTGTGCGATTAACGAAAGTACAAAGACTATCGTTTTCGGAAAATTTCTCTCATGGCGCCTCGAAAGCATAAATTAATTTTTGCACTTGTCTGCTCTCATTCGCGACGTGTACGATTGTGTACATTTTTAAAGAGCGCTGTACATTATAAATTACAATAAAAACCACATTTGCAGTGGAAGATCTGCATTATGGTTGCGAATCGATTATTATCTGCATGCATAAAAATGGAAATTCAATGCTGGATTATGGTCGCATGTGTATTGTTCCTTGCTGAAAGGGCTCGGGGGCTTTTGGAAGCAGTTCAAGCCATTACCTAAATCACAATAGGTGCAGCTATAGCACGGGAGCGAATAAAACCTTGAGGTCACCAACAAACAGACGAAACCACCGCTGTCGAGCATTGGGAGAAAAGGATACTGTAAATTCATTTATAATCTACTTGACCTCTTTCACACTGGATCCTTCTGGCAGAGTCGTTCCTTCGTGGTGAATGATGTGTGACTCACAACAAGGGAATCATCGAGATATTCGCTCATTTGGTAGATTGCCATTTATGTTAATTCGATTTAATTCTCAACAATATGTTTCTGGAATGTTTTTCTGATCCTTTGTTCCATATGCCAACATGTGCGATATATGTTATCGTATCAAGGCATAGCATTATCTTTCGTTCACCTTTGGATGTTGCCTCGAGTTTTTACCTTATATGATCGCAATACTATTTTAATTTTTTGATTGTATATCTCCTTCTATATGTAGTTTCTCTCATACATTTCTATGTTGGACATACAATATCAGATAATTTGTTCACATGCTTTGCTTTCATGGATTTTGTTTATTGTTGTGTTGCAGGTTTTCTTTTTCGTTATCACTATTCCTACTATTTTGTATTTTTGTATCGAACTATTAAATGAATCCTTCAAATCTTTATGTATATCAACGCAACAAGAATCCTGGATCCTGTTTTATTACAACATAACTAATTTAAAAACAAAAAATATATATGCACAATTTCAATACGCTTGCATCTAATGTAGTCGTAATTTTTTGAAAATTTAAACGTTCAAAAACATAAGTCAGCACTGTTATTACAACGGAACAAGTATTGTTAAACAAAATTTAAAACCTTTTTGACCCTTTGCAATAGTATCAAATAAAAATTGCTCCTTTGCTAAGAACCTAACAGTGGAACACTGGATGAAATGCTGCAATTGAATGCAGAATTTACGAAAAAGCGAAAATATTAACATCTTGAGCTTTGCACTGCTATATCTATTCCTTTTTATAATAGCTATCCCCCTATCTATCCTACCACAATTTTCCCTCGTGATGAACAGAATTATATTTAAAAAATAATAAAAGGAACTTAAAATATCGAAAATAATTGCGACCTTCGGATATACTTGGATATAAATCCCTAGTCACACCACCACTAGTATGACTCTGTAAATTCTTCGACGATAGGTGATATTAAGTAACAATATTTTCTGCCATCAAATTGAAATCAAAATGAATTTCGGGAAGTATGAGAATTTTTAAACGCAACTCCTTTGGGTCATTTTTGAATGTATTATTTGGCTTCGGTTCCCATAGTAACCTGATGAATTCGTACACATTAGGATCCCTCTTGGAGGTCGATTGGAACTTAATTTGTCTCTCCTTTAGTAGAATCACTCGAGATCACCCATCTCTTTTTGCCACACGTTTCCCTGATATCCTTCTCCAATATGAAACACCTTAAAACAACGGATATATGCAAGCTCAATTTTCGTATTTTCGCATTGTGTTTTCGTTTCAGATCCACTGTTATGTTCTAAGCCTCCCAAAGTACTTCAGTGCGTGAATTTAGAAACGATTGAAAAATTGTGTGAACTTATGCCTTATTTAAATTTGAAAATTACCTTTGCTTGCTCCTTAAGGGGATGATAAATTAAACTACGCCTGCGAATACCGTAGTGAATAGTGTTGAAATGAACATTCATGTCATAAACACATAAGAAAGTTTTCGTTAAAAAAAGACGAATCATGGTTTAAGTAGAGTGCTTCACCAGTTCTGGTTGGGAATTTATTTTCTCAACCCATTAATTGGATCAGTGTTTTAAATTTGTAAATTAAGCGAAATAGGATACGTATCAAAGCTTTGAATCACTCAGTTGTTGTACGAATTAGTTTTCTCTATTAATTACATCAAGAACTTTCTCATGATCTGCCGCTAGTAGTTATTGGATGAAGTGATCGCAAAGGCAGCGGTGATTAATAGTGGCCGTACCAATATCCTTGCGCCTTGCATAGTGAATAGAGTTTATTTTCTGTTTAGTGACTGAAGAGAAATGATATAAGAAGCAAGATAACCGCAACATTCCCAGGGCAAGATATCCGATGAGTGGTTGTATTCCTTGCTGGGTGGTGTAACATCAACCGCGCGCAACCGTTACCAACGATCCGACAACGATGTCCTCTGGAACGGGTGGCGGTGCGAGTAGTAGTGCCGGTGGCGGTGGCGGAGCTGGCGCCGGCAGTAGCAGCAGCGGGAGTAGTAGCAGCAAAAAACGCCTCACCACACTAAACGGCATCCCGACGAGTGTCGACGATAAGACGAACGACTTTCTCTGTCCCATCTGCTTCGACATCATCAGCGAGGCGTACATCACGCGGTGCGGCCACACGTTCTGTCACCAATGCATCGCCCGTTCGATCGACGTCGCGAAAAAGTGCCCCAAGTGCAACTATCCGCTGGCGTCCCACGAGCACATTGTGCCGAACTTTCTGCTGAACGAGCTCATCACCAAGCACCGAATGAAGAGCGGTGGTGCTGGTGGTGGCCTCCTGCATCGGCACAAGTCCCTGCCCGGTGATAACTCTCCCCAGTTGCATTCGGGTGGTGCGAGTGGTGGTGGCGATGCCGGCGGTGAAGGCGATACTTTGAAGCACTTTCTGGCGACGGAGTCGAAGAAGTTGTCCCTCTCGGACGTGAACGTGATGCTGGAGATCCTGACCCAACGCAAGACGCTGCTCGAAGCGGAATCGTGCGCTGCCCAAAACCGACTGCTGCACGAGTTTCTCAAACACCTGCTGAAGCAAAAGGAGCAACAGCAGCTGCAGATTGCGAACGAGATTTCGCTGATCCGCAGCGATCTGGTGGACGTCGAGAAGGTCCTGAAGGACGTGCAGAAAAGCTGCCCGACGGTGGCCGAGGTGGAGCAAAGCGTGCGCGACGAAAAGGATGAGAATGTGGTCGCGATCAAGCGCGAGATCATACAGATAATCGATACGATCGATAACATTGCGGTTCCATCCAACCGCTCGCTCATCGATGACACGTGTTCGAATATGACGGAATCTTACGAAGGATTCAACTTGCACGGACCACGCAGAGGGCATGCAGGAGAATCCGGCTCCGGGGGGTCGATGTCCTCCACGTCGTCATCGTTTCTGGCCCGAAAACAGCGAATGTATCAGCATTTCGATGACTTTGTCCAATGCTACTTTGCGGCACGTAGCGAAGATCTGTACTTCGCAAAGGATCGCTCATGTAGCTCCGACTCGCTGGGAGTTGGGGAGAGATCTACCTCAAGTGGTGCTAGCATTGGCACGGGAACGGCGGGAGCTGGCGGCGTCAGTCTTTCAAGCAGTAGAGCAACGGGACCAGCTCCGATGGCCACGACCTCAAATGCTTCCAGTCAGTCAACGCTTGATACCACACGATCGAGCGGGCGTTCGTCGCTTGACACATTCCGGGAGAGCCTGATCAAGTTCTCAAAGTACAGTGCATTGCGTCCGCTTGCGACGCTTAATTATTCGAACGACACCAACTATGTGTCTACGATCGTTTCAAGCATCGAGTTCGATAAGGATAGCGAATATTTCGCGATCGCGGGTGTTACGAAAAGGATCAAAATATTCGACTATTACACCGCGATCCGGGACGCGGCAGTGGACATTAACTATCCGATCAACGAGATGACTTGCAACAGCAAGATATCATGCGTCATCTGGAACAGCTACTTCAAGCAGGTGCTTGCCTCTAGCGACTACGAGGGTATTGTTACGATCTGGGACGTTCTAACGCGCACTCGGACGAAAACGTTTGAAGAGCACGACAAGCGGTGCTGGTGCGTGGATTTCAACGAAGTCGACACGCGCCTATTGGCGTCCGGTTCCGATGATGCCCGGGTGAAGCTGTGGTCACTGAACGTGGATCATTCCGTGGCCACGATCGAGGCTCGTGCAAACGTATGTTGCGTCAAATTCAACCCAAAAAGCTCCTGTCATCTGGCATTCGGGACGGCGGACCACTGCGTCAATTATTACGATCTGCGCAATCTGAAGCAACCGCTGTGCCTTTTCAAAGGACATCGGAAGGCGGTTTCGTATGTAAAGTTTCTCAATACGGAAGAAATCGTGTCGGCAAGCACGGACGGTCAGCTGAAGCTGTGGAACATTAATTCTCCGCCGTTTTGCTTGCGCTCGTTCACCGGGCACATAAACGAGAAGAACTTTGCCGGACTGGCGACCAACAGCGATTATCTCGCGTGTGGCAGCGAGGATAATTCTCTGTGCGTGTACTACAAAGGTCTTTCGAAGCAGCTGTTCAATCTTAAATTTTCGAGCTCCAACAGCGGTGCAAACGGTACAGGAAGCAGTAGCGCCAGCGGTAGTGGTGGTGGTGGTGGCGGTAGTGGCATCGGTTCCAGCAGCTCCCGGACAAGCGGTCTACTGTCGGCAGATATGGAACGCAGCAATTCCGAAGGAAACGAATTCGTGTCGGCGGTGTGCTGGCGAAAGCAAAGTAACATCATCATTGCCGGGAATAGCGAGGGTGTAATTAAGATCCTCGAAATAGTGTAGCATGTACATTAGTCCAAAGGCTGCCTCATATGTGAACACAACACCTAGACTAGATGAGGGTAGGGTTTGTTGAATCATTCATTAATGTGTTGAAGAGCTACTGATCGTTGTTTAAAATGCTAGGATAAGCTGTGGTATAGAGACGGAAAAAAGAAGATTTATATACGCTAAATCGTTTACAAACCATAATCCTTTTGAATTCACCCTTGCGACGAAAGAGCTCCATGTTCCTTTAATTTAACGTCATTGTGCACAAAAAATGAGTATGGGAAATACGGCGGGTGAGTTTAAATATGAGACGATGTTAGCTTACCTTCTGCCAGCATACTTCTCAGAACGTAGTAGTTAAAAACAAGACTAGAGAGCCTAGCAATAGGTATGCAAAGACTGTTCCCTGTAGTAATTTCAAGAACAAAGCACAAGTATGCAACCTCGGATTGAATCGTGGTACAAGCATATGAAGCCATAATTAAGCTTCGACGAATGAATAGATAGCCCTAAAATTAATATCTGTGAATTTAAACAATTAATTATCATATTTTTTTAATTATTCATAGCAACGCACAAGATCAGACCTATGGCGAAATAACATGTAATCTTACCGCAAAGGGACTCTCTAGACAAAGATCCTCTCGAGTTCAAAAAATGTCGTATAGCTTGTTTGTATAGTTTCTATAAAAACTAATAATTCTGCAATATGTTAGCAAAACAATCCCATTTTTTCTCTAATATTCGCCGAAAAAAAAAGAAATATACTAAAGACAGTTCAAGTAGCCTGCATCAGTGTGCAGTCGTTATTGGTCTTTACGATGAGGGATCTCTTTTCCATCCATCACCTACTTCTATTGCTTTTTATTTTCTTGCTAATGTTCGTTAAATGTAATAAAAATAAAAAATCGTCCAAAATGCGCGGAAGTAGAGGTGCCAATACATTCATTTTCTAGGAAGGAAAATATCGTAAAAAATAATTATTGTTGCTTGAGAGTATCATAAGAAGAGTAGCAGAGAACCCCATATTTTTATAAGAAAGTGTTAGAGAACATATTACGAATTGCATATTGGAAAGACTTACAAAGACGATCGACATATAGTGTGATCGATATAAAAGTGTGTAAGAAAACACCAGTGTATAAACACATATAGAATTGTAGCGCGATAGATGTGCTTTGAATTAGATTTTAGAGCAGCACTTTGTTACAATGTTTCGTCCACTGGAGTTAAAATCCAACTGACTATCTATTGAAGATCGTGGTTTTTTTATCGGAAGAAAAACAAACCAGAATAAACATAATCCGTTACAATCTCTTTCGTACAACATTGCATTTATGTCCAGTTGCATTGTGTCCAATTAGAAAATGTTGGGCTAATTTTGAGCTACATATTGTATTCATATATGTTAACTATTTTACTGAACAAAATTCTGCATCTATTTCATTGCTTACCTGCATCTACTCTTCATAGTTGTGGCCCGCTGAAGGCTGGACAGACGCGAATTTTTTGGGAACTTGGCAAGTATCCAGCGGTAGCCGTCACCGGGTTAGGTGATGCCTCGAAATGGGACGAACTGGACGAGATCGATGGAGCGAAAGAAAATGTTCGCATTGCGGCCGCTGCCGGTGTGCGCGCCCTGACCGCGAACAAGATCTCGGAAATAGCGGTAGAGGATATGGAGCACGCGCAGCAAGCCGCCGAGGGCGCCACGCTGGCCAACTACAAGTTTCAGGTATTCAAGAGCAAGGAAAAACAATCTGCGCTTCCCACGCTGTCCTTTGCCGATGAAGCGAGCGGAAATGCCGACTGGAATCGTGGTGTCATCATTGCCGAAGCACAAAATTGGGCCCGTGTGTATGTTGCAATTTAGATATGAGATGCCTTTGTCGGTTTTTAGCGCATTGTGATTGATAATTTAATGATTCACCCATTCGCAGATTGATGGAGACCCCTGCCAATCATATGACACCCAGCAAGTTTGCCGAGACTGTGAAGGAGCGATTAAGTGCCGCAAACGTCGAGGTGCTGGTGCACGACGAGGCGTGGGCTAAGGAGAAGAAAATGGGATCGTTCCTTTCTGTTACGAATGGTTCGGACGAGCCAGCTCGTTTCCTCGAGCTAACGTACCGCGGATCGCAGGACGAACAATGCGTAGCACTAGTGGGCAAGGGAATCACTTTCGATTCCGGTGGTATTAGCCTGAAACCGTCGGCCAACATGGACCAAATGCGTGCCGATATGGGTGGAGCAGCCAACGTTGTATCGACAATACTGGCTTTGGCGCAACTGAAGGCGCCGGTGCACGTGAAGGGATTTGTGCCGTTGTGCGAAAATATGCCCAGCGGCACGGCCACCAAACCGGGCGATGTAGTGTTTGCTATGAATGGTAAGAGTATCTGCGTGGACAATACGGATGCCGAAGGGCGACTCATACTGGCTGATGCGCTGTGTTACGCATCAACGTAAGTAAGGCTATGTTTTGGATCAAGATATAATTTTTATTCAAAGCGCTTTTCTCTCGGTAGGTTCAATCCAAAGTTTATTCTGGATATCGCCACACTAACCGGTGCTATTAAGGTCGCGCTCGGAGACTGCGTTTCAGGAGTGTTCTCCAGCAACGAGCAGTTATGGAAGACAATCCACGAGGCGGGTTCGCAAACCGGCGATCGCGTATGGCGCATGCCGCTGTTCAAGCACTACACCGATCAGATGTGCGATCACAATGGTTATGATTTAAACAATCTTGGAAAAGGCAAGGGAGGCGGATCGTGCACAGCCGCTGCTTTTCTGCGTGAATTCGTGCCGAAAAATACACCCTGGTTGCACGTGGACATCGCCGGGGTCATGGGAGACTGTAGCGATCAAAGCTACACCGGCGCGAAGGGCATGACGGGACGTCCAATGCGCACGCTCGTAGAATTCGTCACTAAAGCAAGTAAAGCCTAAATGCAACGCAGAACAACTTCTTACATAAATCGTTGCGATACAAAATGTCATCGTAAAATGCCAGTGACCGAAGAGAATTCGGAGCAGCTTTCATACAGCAAGCATTTTTCGTACCAACCACTGCTGCGAGAAAGTATTTAGTCAGTTTTATGTTTTGCCATCGCGGAGTGTTGCATCACCTTACAGCATTAGAGACTGTCGTAGAATTGAAGCTAAAAGAACGCATTTTCCAGCATGTAAAATGAAGAGGAAGGAATACTTTCGAACGTTGAGAGTTCCCTATTCATAGGAGTAGCGTAAGCATTCTTATTATTTGTTATTTTTTTGGAAAAGGTTGTTGGTTAATAAATAGCAAATGCATAATAATTTTATTGATTTTATTTTTCGTCTTTACATGCTCGCTAACCTTTGTGATAAGTGTTAACGTTGAAACACGCTTTCAACGGTCTTCCAACGGGTGTTGGAAGCCAAAAGAGAAGCCATTGCAATAACTAGTTCTATGCACGACAGCTTTACTGTCGGACAGTGAATCGGGCAAATTAAAATGTTGCAATGGCGTTGATCCGTTCACCGAAAAGGAAAAAAAAATGTGTTTTTTTTGTGGAAAAAAAATGTGGCGACGGCGTTTTACCGCGATCCCTTGCGGTTTTAACCGCTAAGCGAGGGTAGCACCAGTTTAATCGTTGTTTTTTGGTATCGTTTTAAGAATTGACTGTTCGCATATATGCGTTTAATATATAATTATAAATGTTTAGAGGGAAAATAGGGCACAAATATGTTTAATTTGTTGCATAGCATTGCTTTTTTGCTCTTGGCGGGAACATTGTTATTATTATGTTGCTGTCATTCGTTTCGCGCCAGCATAACGATCGTTGCTGTGGCAGTTAATGTTTATGATTTGTTTATGTTGTTTACATACCGTCGTCACGGAAACGGTCCGCATTCACCGCTTAACACGAGAAGTTTAAAGTGAAAAAGTTGAAACATTATTTTTCTAACCTTTACCTGTTTTTGCAAATATGATGGGGAGCAATTTTGTATCCGTTTTTAAACTAGATGGCGTACCCATCCTACCGCCCGTGGTAAGTTTGAATTACTTACTTTGGTAACTGCATTCTCATGGGCATATCGAATGCTATTCCCAGATGAACGACGAGGTTCGCGCATTGGCAGCTATGTATCGGCAAAAGGCAATCGAAATTGAGAAACGACTGGAAGAACGAAGGAGAGCTTCGCTCGATACGAAAACTGGTCCCAAGGAGATCCAAAAAGTTAGTTCTCCAGAAACGGAACAAGCTACAGTGGACGTAAATAATGCTACTGAAATGTTACTACTAAAGCGTACCGCTGACCCGGCAATATCAGAGGACCCATTAGGTATGCCACACATGACATTAGACATAGGATCTGTACTGAAGGAGAATGAAAAACTTGATCTTTCGATCGTCAACTCACCTGCTGTGTTGCAATTAAAAGAGTTATGTGGCGATGTACGAACTGAATCCTCTCAACAATCGCCAATAGATACAATGAATGATAGAGGGAGCATATGTAAAGGACCATTGAATCCTGTTTTGGAAAAATCTGTAAACAAAGCGTCTAGTTCTGTCGAGGATCGAATCGATTGGCAATCCATGACTAGAACGGTTACTCCCACTTCAGAAGAGTCATTGCCATGGCTACCACTGGTGCGCTGTAATACATATAATCTGGAAAAGCCTAGCTTAGATTTAACAACTCTGCAAGAAACGAACCATTCCACGCCCATTGATCATGCCAAAGCGCCTGCTGGAAAACAAAACATGGCAGTTCGCAGTTTAGCTACAAATAGTCCTGGTTACAAAGCCGTTGACGGTAAATCTTCTGAAGGGTTGCAAAACGCCATCGACCCAGTCTACAAAGAAACTACATCTCGTCATGAAACGGTGAAAGAAGAGAAATCCAAAATGAAGATGAGGAATGTACCCTTGAATCGTAAAACCAGCTCCCCTAAGATCAGCCGTTCATCTACTGGGTCCGACATCGAATCGTATCAAGCCCTCAAAAGATTCGCGGATTCTTTGACCAGTAAAGAATTGAAAAAACTGATGAAGCGTCAGGAAGCAGAACGACTGTTATTAGACAAAAGGTTTCGGGAAAAAGCACAGGAGCTGACGGCCCTTTGTAAACCTTTTATTACAACGAACGGAAAAAGCCCTAGCTCGAATGGGTTGCTATCCAGTCGAACCAAAACGCCGGAATTGAATCCAGCATCTAGTGTTAGTCAACTGTCGCTATGTGATATATCGTACGATTCGTGTACCGATACAGACGAAGCTGCTTATCATACGTGTCACGCCAACGGAACGTCGGAAGAAAATGTGAACAACACACTTGAGGAAATGACTACGCCACGTGATGCATCGAATTCTGCTGAAACGATTGATGTTTATCCTACCTTGATTAGAAGCAAGGAGCAAGATGCTAACGGAAATGATGATATTACTTTGCTGCCGCATCGCATGGTGGAGCTGCAACAATACAGGGCAGCAACGATCATTAATGCGCATGTGCGAGGATATCTCACCCGACGTCTTTTCAAAACGGAAGAAGTGCAGAGCATTAAAAGTACGATCGTCGATATCGTGTGCTATATCATGAGTTCTGGTGAAAAGAAGAAGGTTGATGAGAGCAAAGCTTCTATCCATCGTAGTGCTGGAAAGGATATCGCCTTCTGCTTAGACTTACTGCACGATATTTTTGTCACCTTTACGACTGAGCAACGTATGCAAATGATCCACCGTGATCGCTGTATAAAGCAAAAATTATTGCTATCAAGCTCCAAAAGTTGAACACATGATCATTAAAGCCAAATGTAATCAATATCTCGCCTAGTAATTATGTTAAAAATGAAATCATTCGCTGAATTTATTGCTACTACTGTTTTCCTGTATTTTAGGCTTTAAGTGAAAAGTCTCGATTTTTTGGCATTTCTCTTATAACGCAGAAGAATCTATAATTGCAAAATAAATATATTCGTCAAAAGTACATTTGTTGCGAACTCGAACTTCATGCAAAGCTCCAGCTATTCAGTGGCTTTTAAAGTTATTACTTACTCTTTACGAAAACGGCTAAGTAGTTTAGTTTTAGAGAAATAGAATGAACCGGAACTGCACACTTTTTACGATTATTCATTTTCATTTTATTTTTCCATTTCTTCGCACTTAGGTTACGAGCAGTGAAACATTGGTTCTATTTTCCATTCGCAGCGCATTCTTAGTTATCTAAGGGAACGTCCTAAAGATGTCAACGGACGGATTACAATGGGAGAGCTACATTGGAACAGTGGAAAATGTTTGTGAAGCCTACTGGAAGATTTTGGCCTTCGAATGTTAACGACAAGTGTAATCCATCCGCTGTTGGGTGGTAGACTGATGACAAAGCGAGCACACATTTTACAAACGATAGCCAATGCCAAGGCATCGTCTCGGTTGAATAATTCTTCTACCGTTCAACATAGACAATTTCCTATACAAGTTTTACATTAAAACGAAATAAAGTGCATCCTCTGTGGCGCTAAGCAGCTCCGGGGGACGCACGGTGTTTTTTACACCATAATTACACTCTCGAAGGGACTGGGGAGCGGTGGAGATAACAAATAGGGACGATTTTTTGGCGTAAGTGGTCAATGTAGAATTTTCTGAGTTGTGCCAAACGAGTTGGTATTGGTGAGTATTAGTTTCGAAACTAACGAACGACGCCTGCTAAATGAGGGCTTATCGATTTTGCTGTTGTTATCGCGGGCCTGGGTAGGCTTGGGGATATTTTAAAAGGGAACCATTTATCGCTGCATTTTCGGTACTAGTTGCCTTCCTTTTGCCTTAACTTCTTTCCTAACAGTGTTATCGCCAACGGATGACGTGTGCCAACGGCCTTAACCATGTAACAACGGTAGACGAAGAGGTAGTCGAGCTGGATCGTTGTTGGATGGATCCGATTGCGAAAAGTGCCAACCGGAATACCACCGTCCATAACCTTTCTCAGGTTAGTGGACCGCTGTGGAATTCACCCACACTGCCACGCCCACGACCTCTACCGCGGCCACGACCTCTACCGCGTCCCCTGCCCCGCCCGCGTCACCTTCGACCGTCTCCCATACCCACTAGATCTGAAAAGAAAAACGCATACAGGAACAAGACTGTCATTAATTCCGTTCAATGATTATAAGCGTGCAGTTGCTTAAGGACCGATCCGGACAGTTGGCTCACCTATATTGCTGGCTGTTTTTTCCAGGTACGCTAACGGTCCCTGGAGGTTCGGGCCGGCACCTTGCGGAAATCCTGGACCGGATCCCGTTTGCCCTACACCGCGGGGAATACCGCCCTGCTGGAAGAGTTGCGCGTTAGCCGCACCCATTGGAATCGATTGTTGCATTTGTTGTTGCATCTGTTGTTGCTGCACTTGCATGTGTTGCATTTGTTGCTGCTGATGCTGGTTTTGCATCTGCGGTACCTATCATTCACAACAGTACATCAACAAACCAGTGATTTGGTAATCCCGTTAATGTGTACTTTACCTGCATAGCCATATTCATTCCACCGCCAGCCATTAGTCCAGCCGGAGCTCCCGGTGCGCCGCCCGCCAGGTTGCCTCGCATATCGGGAGGCATGGACTGAATCGGCTTATTGAAATTCTGCTGGTCCGAGAGCAGCTGTTTCCAAGATTCTATCTTTTCGTAGTGCTTCCGAATCAGTTCGTCTTTGCGGCCTATTTCTTGTTTCAGGTCAAAGTTTTCCTCTTTCAGCAGCAAATCAGGTTTGAGGGCCGATAGAAGGAAGCGTTTTTGCAGAAAGAATGCTTCCATCTGGCGTGCGAGGTCGATGAACTTAAGAGTCGTTTGATCAACCTCCACTTTGATTTCATCCTTATCGATACCGGTAGCCGATTCTTCCTTAGTTAACGCGTGAATACACGACTGCAAGTAGCCAAAAGATTGCCGATTCGATTGTATTTAGGAATAAGGGAAGCATAGGATAAGTTTGGTACATTCCGCTAACAAACGACTAACCTGAAACGCCTCTTCCAGTTCGTCCACTAAATTACCGCTAACGTTGGAAGAAGATGCCATTTCTGCGACCTGGCAATGGTCAGGTCGAGATGAACTAAATACTCACAACCAATTCGTAATAGTAATCGCTGGCCGAAGTGTTTATCGTCACAGGGAAAAAATATGCCGACAAGGAAAATGTTTGTATTTTGACGTTTGCATGCGCTATTTACGTATGCCAAGGTATGTCAAGTTCGAAAAGGCGCGTCATCATCGTTTGGAAAAATAAGGTTGTTGTAAATTTAAATCCAAATATATTTTTTTTCTTCAATAGCTTTGAGTGCTATTGTTCGTATTGATAAGCCGTTTTCTACAAAATTGTTCAAGCTAAAAGCAATAAGAACCTTCTGGGTCGCATTGTTTGGCGGGAAAGTTAACCTATGATCCCTTACGTGTCGTATTGCACATACGATTCACTTGATCGATACAAATTAGCGCTAAGTTAATTTTATTTTCATTTTACTTGTTTTTGGCACATGGCGGATTGTTAAGGATATTCTAGTTTTACGGGGCAAAATATCGCCGATGTTAACGTTTTTTACAAGTGACAAATTTGCTATTTCATCATCAATTAGATCATATTCTAAATTTCCTATAGAATGCAGATATCTATGATACATGTCATCCTTTACAATCAGTAAACTGCGCGGCTCCAGAAAAATTTTTGTTGTCTGCTGCCGAGTTAATGAGCTACTGGTATCTGCAGTCTTATTTTCGATTTGATCATAGTACTCTAGTATCGTATGAGAACCACATGAAATTGTTGTGATGGTAGGAAAAAACAGAGGCCCATCTAGATGAGGCATTATTCCCTGACCCGGTAAATACTCGTTGACGAGCACATGGTTTGCTTGTTTTCCATCCTGGTACACGTTTAGGTGGTTAATACAATCAACATAGTAATTTAACCATGTTGGAATGCTTTCAGCTATCATGCCCTTCGGATGAGGAACACCTCCATAATTTATCAATCGTCGATTAGATAATTGGGTCCATCGTGGTTTAGGGGTGTTATCAACTGCCTGTAGTATAGCAGCTTCTTCCTCGATGGTAATAAAGTCTGGTACATAATAAATGCTCGGAGGACACTGCAATGAAATAACAAATATTGCAAAAACAGTATCTTTTTGCATGATAGCCTCTCTAACATGTTTCACAGCAAAATCCTCCAAATTCATCGCTGTCTAAAGAGCAACCACGCTAGGTCAAATCCACTACTGATCAGAGCAATATTTAGAAAAGAAACTAACTCTTACAATTATATTATGAATAAAATTTTGCGAACTACAGAGCGGTATCGTTAGGAATATTTACGACAACGCAGATCTGTCATTTTCTAAAATCTATACTCGCTCAAATGACAGTGTTTATGTTTGACAACCGAATAATTTTTGCACAACAAATCGGTTGAAAAAGCGGCGTAGTGATAGGAGCCTGGTGTTATACGATCGATAAAACATGAACCGAAACAATCAGCCCAACTTACCAGTTATATATGATCTTTTGAAACAACTTTGCCGGAATCTTGCTGGAGAGCATTATAGTAAGTCATTTGTGCATCTTCATTCAAGCCTTCAAAAGCAGATCTTCTACATCAAGCGTATGAACCGGATGGCCGCGTCACGATGGCATCTGTTTTGATTTGTTCTATTTTCGATGCGAGACACAACTATTTACGATTTTTGCTTTATTTTTTCAACAGACGAAGTGTTGAAAGAAGTCACTCGGCTCATTGCCAACAAGCCAAATTCGTTTAACTACAGTAGCAATTCTTCCGTTGCCGCGAATGAATCGACGATAGTGGCACGTATCAACCGCCTTTTAGCTTCCAAAAGCCAAGCAAACATAAATGTGTTCAACGGTTTTTATGAAGAACTTGTATCAATGGTAAGCATAGCTGAGTCAACATTAGACCCTGAAATACTCATTCATATAGTTTTCTGCCCTATTAGACCGAAGGTAAACAAAGGACTCCGATTTTGGAATTTCTCTTAAATCTTGCGGACTCGGACAAAACCGGAAATGCCAGTGGACTTCAGGTAGATCTACGTAACGATGTTGGTAATGTCGGGGCGCTTGAAAGCGTTCTGACCAAACTAACCCTAGATTCCGGTAATAGTGGGAGTCAGCGTTTGCTAAATTCACGGGTCGGCGCTGGTGCCGGATCAACCGGCAGTTTGTGCGATCCCAAAGCGCTTGCTGTAGAAGACTCAGGACTGTTGCATGGAAGCCGCAATGAACTTGAGGATCAACTGATACAAGATGTCATATACGCCTGCACCGGAATCCAAGGAAAGTATTTACGCAAAAATTTTGTGACTGGAGAATTCAAATTGGACCACATTCACGGACGTAATCTAAATGCGTGTGATGCCGGTATGCTGCTTAGATTAGCCGAGGTTGGATATTTCTACAACAAAGTGTCCAAATTCACAAATCCAAATAGTGACTCGTATCTGATGGGAAACTTCGGGCAAGGTTACATTACCGCGCTACAAAAGGAGCTGACAAATTATTATGGATTGATAGCGAACCTGCAGGAATACCTCGATCGACAACGTCAATCGGGGGATAATACGGAACGGATGACGCTCATCCGTACAATGGTATGGCTGGTAGAACCTATGGAACGTTTACAGTGGCTAGCGGTGATTTCAGAAGCTTGCAGAGAAGTTAAGGGTGGGGCCCTCGCATCAGCTATTCACAAATTTATCTGGCATGGCGATCCGATGGTACGAACCATATCTCGAGAACTGTTGCAATCCGCTTGCATACCACTGCAGCAGATGCTCACCCTGTGGCTAACGGACGGCAAGATCGTTGATCCACATTGTGAGTTTTTTATCGAGGAGCTCACAGACGTCGGATATAATCGACTCTGGCATGATGAATTTCGTTTGCGTACCTCGATGGTACCATCATTTATATCGGATACGCTAGCAAAACAAATACTCGTTATTGGTAAGAGCATAAATTTTTTGCGTGAAATTTGCAAAGACCGATCTCCAGTGCCAGAACGAACCGATCTAAAGAAATGTCTCAGCGAGCATTTAGAGTATCTCTACAGTCCGCATAACAACACGGAGTTGCATGTGCTCATAGACAGCGTGTATTTAAAAACTTCCAAACGTGTACTGGACATCGTCCTTGGTCCACATCAACTTTTCAATCACTTGAAAGCGATGCGTGATTATCTGCTCCTAGGGCAGGGTCACTTTGCTGATGTGTTGATGGAAAACTTAAAAGAAGAGTTGGATCGTCCGGCGAAGGATATCTACCAACAAGAACTGTTCTCTATAGTGGCAGCAGCTGTGAGAAAATCCGCCTCGGAGCAAGAAGAACCAGCTGTGTTGAACTATTTAGATGTGCATTTCCTTAGCCCTTGCGAAGGCGACACCGGTTGGGATGTATTCTGTCTAACATACAAGGTAGAAGGACCATTGGTAACAATCTTCCAGCCCGTCCAATTCACATATCGAGCGCTATTCAAGCAACTGTGGAATATGAAAAGATTCGAGTTTATTCTTTACGGCATTTGGCGTAATCACATGTTGAGTACCCGGTGCTACAAACCAATTGCCAATGATATTAGCGTCATCAAGCAGCATCTTCAAACTTACTGTTCTAAAATGATCAATCTTATCACGCAGATGCAATACTACATATTGTTTGAGGTGATTGAATGCTCGTGGGAGCAGTTTAGTGCTCGAGTGAAACAAGCGAAAGCCTTAGATGATGTTCTTGAATCGCACGATAAGTTCCTTGAACGAATCCGGACGGGCATATTCTTAGACCAGTCGACTCATTTGTTTACAAGCTGCCTGGAGCAGATATTCAACTCTGTGCGTAAACTGGATGCATGGCAGGTAAATTTCTATAATGTGTGCAATCGTGAAATGGAGCAACGTAAGGCCTTCGAGGACTACATCAAATCGAGTGAAGCGAAAGGTTCTTATGGTGTTAATGCCGAGCGAGCGCTTGAACGCGATGAAGAATTGCAGAATTTTGAGGCCAAGCTGATACAGTGCCAGAAATCGCTCAACATGATCGGCGTGGAGTACGAAAATTCGGTGCATCATTTCTTATATAAGCTGGCCATATCTACAACCGAATCATTACCGCAGTTATGCATGCGTTTGGACTATAACGAGTATTACAAGCACCGAGACGAACGGTTAAGTTTACCACTAACGTTTCAACACATGCGCAAAAGCATGGCTAGTAACTTTGGGCGTAAATGATCCTGCGACACAATACTGTATCAGGATTATTTATCTGAATCGGTATCATCTACAAAACCAACTCCGTTTATAATAGAGAATGAGAAGAGAATTGTAAAGCCGAATGGAAAACTAGCACTGGATATGTTTGTCCAAAATAATTCATATTATTCAGCCAATTATAACTGTTGCGATTTAATGTAGATCAAACTTTGAGGAGCATTATCATTGTGCTAGATTAATACAAGCTTATTTTTTTGAAATCATGTATGAATTTATTATTACATCCGAATTTGATGATTAGTTAAGTTAATTTTACTGCACCTATATTTACGGTAGCAATAATGTAGAAATGGTTCAAAATTAAGTGCACAAGGAAGTTTTTACTTCTCAGGTATTTATATGCTTAGTCATACAATATATATTTCAAATAATATTTCAAACAAAATGTACATGAAAGCTCATGGAACACCATAGAAAACCGTGCATTATACACCTTGGCTGAATTTATGTTGCATTGACAGTAACGAAAAAAACAAGAAAAGATACACACGATTACGTGAATAGAGTGAGTAAAAACTGTTGAAATAAAAAGACGATTTTTTTATCAGAAAATATACTATTTTAAAAATTCCTTATCGGTTCTCGTACAGGTATCACGTTTTCGACCGACGCAAATATGGCAGCGTCAGCGCAGGCTAGTCGTGGCCTCACGGCTCTGTTCAAACGAGGGTGGAACGAAATTCCCGAGGTGGTCGGATCATCAGTAATAGCTGTGATTGGAGTTGGCCTCAGTTTGGTTGGTTTAACCAATTACTATCGTAAAGATGCGGATAATCGTCGTTACAAATTAACGTACGTAGTGATGCGCCCCGATGATCCTAGAGCCGCACACGTTCGCAAGGATTAAAATGCAAAACGCTGATTGGATAGATCTAATAAATCGTGTTTACTCATAAGTCAACCTGTACAATTATTATGCTGTGTTGAAAGAAATCCATTGTTTCATAACGTTTTATTTCATTCGTGCCGCTCTAGCTGCGTCAATCTTGTCCAGTAGTACTTGTTTTGCCACCAGATCTTCCTTATTTAATCGGTCTCGCTCTTCTTCTAGACCAGTCATAAATTTATCCCTGAAAAAGAACGCAATCTATCCTTGAAGTATACTAATATATGATACGAACGGAATAATAAAGGCTTACCGATTGTAAAAAGCTACACCAAAACCAACCAAAATGCTTCCAAATACGACGGGAAACCGAAACACAGTACTAGCTGGGGTAGACATTGTTTTGTTTGTTTTGTAAAAGTTTTACGAAGTTAATTTCAACCGTCCAAGTTTCTCTAGTTATATTTTACTTTTTTCTCAAACCATAACACAGTAAAATGTGTTTTTTCAGAAACATATGACAAAATACTGGCCACAATCTCAGAGGCACAAAAACAAAAACAGAGACATACATTCATTCGGTTTCTGACAGCATAACCAAAATTCCCCATTCAGTGCTTTCAATCTCAAAAAACACCAACGATTTCAATAATTCGTGAAATCTGTTTCATTTTGTAAATTGTCACTCGAATATTTTATAACTTGATATTCAAGTTGATTATTAATCTTTGAGTTAATTTGCTTTTGAATGCAAATAATGTGCAAAAATGGCTATCAGTTGTTCCTAAATCCTGATTCACTGCAATTCATTTCAAGTGTGGCTCGTGCAAAACGACAAGCCTATAAAACATTTGATTTTCACTTAAAATGCACAAAAGCTAGTTGATTTGCATTTTTTACAAGTTTTAGGGAATATATTTTACAACAAACGGTTTGCAAATGTGACAGCTTGGACAGATTCAAAAAAATAATGGACGTAGCTAGCATGACGTTTGCTGAGCTAGAGTGTGTGTGTGCGTACGCGCGATGGTTCGGTCGGTATTTTTCTAAGTGAAGAATATTGTTAATTTTGTTGCAAAAGTCATTATAATCCTCGTTTACTGATTAGTAATCTCGTGCATAGGGAGTCCAAACAGTTGTACGAAGGCGAACTCGCGTATGAGTGATGATTCGGCATAGTTCCTGTAGGCAAACACATTCCATACCCCAGCAATTTTCGAAGCGATTGTTTACTAAATTTATAGTAGTTTTTCAATGATAATGAAGCGAAATAACCTCCAAACAATCTCGATAGTGAAACAGCAAATAGTTCCACAGATTTGTTTTGTGCTACAGATCCTTGCGATCACTGGCGCAACTAACATCATGTCCATGGATACGCACGAGAACGCTTAGGAAGCTGGATAGCTCCGCTGCTCTCTGTTTTGTAGTGGGTGGGCGACAAATGTAGGAGTTTCCCGTGGTAAAGAAAAGCTTCCACGCCGCGTAGTAGGTTTGCAAATGTCGTTTCAGTTTTAAGTTCGTACAAAAATCCATCGTGAGCACTGCGCTAGTGCCGTTCTGGATGCGTTCCGATAGGATCACGCCCAGCATGTTACAGTGTGGCTACCATTGCAGGATCATTCGCCAACATACCTCGTGGCTACGGAACATGTTTTCGGCGACGTTTCCATCCATCTAGCAGATTCCAGCTACATCTCAGCGAACACAACAAAAGAGTGCGAAAGTGCAGTGAAAACAAGGCAGCTTGCAGCGACGAGCACGCCCAACTTTCCGTACGGCGCCGCCATCGGGAAAGGTGTGACATGTTTTGGTGCGACATGGTGCAAGTGCAAGTGAGGTGATCCCGCACGGGCAAGCGGATGCCGCTGGGCGTTGAAAAGGCGTCATAACTTTGCGGTACTCGGTGTGTTCCTTCGTTCCGCAAGCAACCGCGCACGGAACGCGAAGGGTGCAGCAGCACAAGAAAAGTGTTGACAGTCATTGGAACATAAATAATAATAAAAAAAGAATATCGAAAACAAATTTGACATGCCATCCGCATCGGGGATCTGTCAGCGGAACAAAACATAGTGAATTGCCTTATATTGCGCGTGTATGTTTGTTTAAGGTGGGTGAGAGGAAGCAAAAAAAAAAAGGGAATGATTATGTTACAAGTGCCGCTCGACGTCGACGCTGGCTCTATCCGCGAGTGCTCTATACATCGGTCGGACCGCCACCATCACTGATACCGCTGGGTGGATCCGCAACGACCAAGATGCTCCTGCCGCCCCGTCGTGTCTGTCGCCGCCCTGTACGAATGTGCCCCGTACATACATAATAAGTACGGCCGCTGATAAATATACTCAGTTGCATGTGTGTCTCGCGCCACTGTAAATCACGAGAACGAGCGCGTCACGACGGTGATGATGCGTAGCCGATAGCATCCCGGGGGTTACAGCAACAGCAGCAGCACACCCCAACACCACGTTCCGTTCCGCGATTCCAAGGACCTCTTTCCCCCAATATCAGTGCGCTCGTTCGCGGTGTCACCCGGTGGCACGACCCCTGTGTGATCCTGTCGTGGTCCAGTGACAAAAAGCTGGTTACGAGAAGCAGCGTGAAAGGCGTAGAAAATCAACCCCCCCGGCGCACGGTGGGCGTGTGGGTCGTGTTCGCAGTGGGTGGAGGGAAAGAAGAAAACCAGTGAGTGGGGGTGGCCACCCGGGGAGTGAGGTGTGTGGGAGAGAAATAAACAAAAACCATGGCCAACCTGACAGATGGTGATCAAAGTTTTTGCAGTCTGACAGTTCAGCTGCAGCAACAGCAACAGCAACAGCAGCAACAGCATCAGCAGCTATCCAGTGGGGGTGGGGCCGGGGGCGGTGGCGTGGCGCACACCGGCAACGCCTTTCACGCAGCGGGCCCCATCAGCGGGGGCGGTGAGGATGATGAGAGCGGCCTAGGAAGTGCGGTTACCGTCGGGACGACGTCGGCGACGGCATCGACCACGACGCTGACGGCGACGCCGACCGTCGGAACGTGGACGGAATTTTGCGAGCGTCACGCACGGGCGGCCGCGGCGGACTTTGCCCGGGCGTGCGTGAATTACGTCACCAACAATCTGCCGGAAGTGGCCCGCCACACGATCTCCCATCGGGATTTTATGCGGCGCTTTGTCCACTGTTTCGAGGCTCGCTTTGAGGAGGAGTTCCAGCGCCGAAAAGCGCAACCTAAGGTAGGTGCAACGACGAACCATTTGCTCCTGGGGAAGGATCCTAGCACCGTTCGATACGACCGATGCCATGGTCAGGGTCATCGTACGAGGTCCAAATCGTGCAAACATAAAGCGCCAGCATGCCGGTTACGCTAACCGCAGTCCTTGCGTTTGTTTTTGGAGGGGCGAAAATGGCACACATTTAGCTGCAATTTGTCGCATCACCCATGTCGGCATGTGCCTGTGTGCGCTTGCTCTTGTTTGCCCCAGCTGGCCGAACAACCCGAATGCTTTATCTCGCACCACCAGTGACGTGAGCGGTCACACGAGCTACGACCGCGCAGGAAGCCGCTGCTGACGCATACTCTCGCACGGTTCCGCTCCGGTGTGTGAGGCAGCATCCCACCGTGAACCCGGAGCCGCCCTGGGTTCATTCATAACATTTCGAGCTGCTAATCTCTAGCACCAAACTACCACCATCATCATCACAGGTGGAGAGGGAGGAGGCGACAGGAGCGTGGGCCGCCGTGTTCGTTTGCTCCTTGCCGGAAGGCTCTCGGGTGTCGTATTCGGATGGGCGTTTATTTTTTTTTTATTTTTGCTCTACAACTCTCGGATGACCCGGTGGTCCGATCTTCTCCGTGGCATTTTCCGCGCGATCCCACGCACCATCCAGGATTCCACCCGAGGGGGCGAGAAGCGAAATTTGTTGTTTACGTGAATCGAAGCGGCGTGGGCGGGCGGTTCGAAATGGATTAGAAACTTGCTGACAAGGGTGGGATTTCTAGGGACGAGTGGGCGCAGGCGGATTGCAACGGTGGCATTTTTACCACCAGGGGCATTCATGTTTTCCATCGGCCGTGCAACACTCTTTGCTTTGTGCGTGTGTGTGTGTGTGTGTGTGTTGGGGGCTTGCACTTGACCGTTGCACCGGCACAAAGCGCACATTTAAACGTTTAAAATCGCCGAAATAAGACGAAGGTGATTTCCAAAGTTTGTAGTGAAGTCGATATCCTCAGGCCACCGTAGGCAAAGGTTTGCCAAAGGTGTGTTTTAACTTTATTAACCAAACGCAATGATTACACGATCACGCTTTCAATAGATAACTGCCTATCTCGCATAGCCCTGCGAAAAGCAGTTGATAAAAATCCATTTAAACTCCGATAAAAACCCAATGCATTAAAAACGGTGCGATTGAGCAACTGCAACCGGGCCCGCAAAACATTACTTTTCAAAACACCCGCAAATATTCCATTTATTTACATATTTAGTTCCATTTATCCGACCCCCTAAAACGTTCGTAACTTCTAACACTTGTGTGTTTACCGTGGAGTAGTGGGGTCGTGTTTTTTTTTTGAGTGTGTGCTTTTTTTTTCTTCAAATTCTGCCATTTTGCGGAGTGCGCCTGGTGGTGATGGTGGTGGGGAGGTCAGTTATCAAATCAAATTGCGGGAACCTGTTGCCGTTTTGCGCAGGATGGCGACGGGTGGCCAGAAGACACGCGTCTATTTTAGGCCTCGCTTATCATCGCCTGTGCATTTGCTTTGCGCAAATGCAGTTGCGCCCCAGCGTACGGAGTTGGACCCCAATTCACGGATCTAGATCCGATTTAGCAGATGCCGAGACGAAACACCACCGCCCGAGGATGGGCATCTGGGAGTTTGTTGGTTGGTTGTTTTTTTTTCTTTCATCTTCTGCTCCAAAAACCACAAACCACCGAAGTGTGGATCCCGTGTCACCCTGCATCGCTTATCTGTATGTTGTGCTTCTTGTTCGTTGCCGTAGTCTTGCATCGAACACATTCCAAACGACGGACATTCATTCATGCTTCGTAGCGATCGAGCCCAGTTCCAGGGCTCCCAGCGAACTCTTCGAATTTGAATGCGATAGCGATCGCGATCTCGATCAGTGTGTGTGTGTGTGTGTGTGTGTTTAGACACCAAAAATTCCACCTCAAATCCATGTCTCAATCCAAATCCGACCCATTCGCGTATATCGAAAGCGGGTGTGTGTGTTTTTTTTGTCTTCTCTCCCTATAAAAGAGGTGCGTGTTGGCATGCGACTGGTTCCACCTGTCGGTATCCCGAGTGGTGGGTGTGTGGGGCGGTGGGTGGCACCCAAAAAACCCACCCATCGAGTTTTACCACTGGCCTTGGGTTTTACACGTATGCATGCGTTTACACGCCACGCCGCCGCGAAACAGGGTGGCATCGCCGTTTTCATTCATAAATTTGAAACCACCTCCCCCTGGCCATCAGCCCCACCCACCACGCGCCGAATGAATGGTTGCGGTTTTTTTTTTCGAGAGGCTTTCGATTGTGCTAGAAGCTGGAGGAACCAGCACAGTGGGTTTGGTGGGGGTGGAGGGACAGCTTGTTGCTCGTGACTGTTGCAAGTTTGTTTCTCGTGTCGTCACTCAAAAATGCTGATCAAAAATTACATCGCAGTACGTGACGGTATTTTTCACGTGAATCACACACACGCACACGTTAGTCATCCGAGTCGTGTTTCAAACCGATATTGTGGCCAATTGCGCTTTATAGACATCATTTTATTTTCGAGTAAAGAGCATTATTCACTGCTTTCTTTTGTGTGGCAGCCCTTTAAGTGACTCACACGGCATTACACAATTTTGTGGTACATATCGTCCTTCCGGATGTCATCACGTTCCCAGTTTTTCCGCCTTTTTCCGTTCATCGGCAGCCATCCGGTGCAATGTTATGTCCTGAAAGCTCCCAAGGATGCTGTGTTTGTGAGCTTGCGGATCGTTTTTCGAGTGAAATGGTTCCCATTTCTTTTCAGCAGACACAATTTGTTGCTTATCAATCTCCTCTCAACACACACACAGACACGCTTCTCAACAAGAGGGAGAAAGAGAGAAAGGGCGCTTTCTTCGGGGAATGTAAGCGCCTGCATGTAAACACGCTAAACAATAAGCTACAGGCGTTGGAAGCCGCGATTTGTAATGGGTAACCTATGCCCACGGACCACCCTGTCCTTCCCCTATTCTACCCCTCCCCCCATCTGTCGCAACGGTTTGTGTTGTTTGGCTTCAATTCATGGGCCGGTATGGGGGAGTCGAGAGTGCGGCTCCATCACAAATAGTAGATGAAATAAATTGAAGCTGATGATTTTATTGGTTTGCCTTCAGCGCATGTTGGTGTTCCTGGCTGGGCTGGGTGGTGGGGCTCGCGACAGGCGGTATTATCAGTTTCTAGGTGCGGGATGCGCTTAGGGTGAACTGGGAGGAAAAGGCCGTAAAGGGAAGGGAGTTCTCAGGGCCGTGAGGCTGTAAGGAACCGAACCTTAAGAAGGTGCAAGAAAGAGTGTCCTTTTGCGGCGTAACACTCTTAATACCTGTGGTGGAGTGGAGTAGCTCTGAGAATGCAAGAAATGGAAAAAGCTTCGAACAAAGTATTTGTCTATTTTAAATTTAATTCATTAACTAATTCCAATGGGCAAATATTATGTTGAGGCTGTTAAAAACATCATCATATACAGCTTTAAGACATCAAAATATCGAATAGAAAGAATAGAAATAGAAGATCAAAATATCGTCCCAAATTATTAAGGATTTTTCTCTGCTTCTCTCTCTCTCTCTCTCTCTCTCTCTCTCTCTCTCTCTCTCTCCTTCTCTTTCAGACTGGAAATGGATCCGCTACGGTGCCAGAGGAGAGCGATTACTCCGAGGATACAGATTCGCCAAAAACAAACCACAAACCGTTCTTCCGACGACTGTCGTTCAAAGGGCTCCGTAAGGGCAAGGTAATCCATGTGAGCATCCACCCCAATTTCCGTAACCGGTTCGCAATCGGCACCCGCGACGACGATCAGTTCTGACGCCCCACCGCATTTTCCATTGTAGGCATTTTTCCACAAGCAACACTCCGACGAGGTGGAGCTGTCCGAGCGGCGCGCCAGCAAAACCAAACTCGCCAAAATCGTGGTCGAGTGCCGGAAGGAGGGCACGGTGAATTACCTCTCGCCGGAAAACCTCGACCAGCCCGGCTCACAGAAGTGGGAAAAGTGCAGGCTGGTGCTGGTGAAGACGGTCTCCGGATACATGCTGGAGTTCTACTCCCCACCAAAGTCGCAAAAGGTACAGTAGACGGCCGCGCGGTCTGGCAGGATGTTCGGAAAACGTTGACCACTGATTTTTCATCTTTCAGCCTCGAAGCGGAGTGTTCTGCTTTCTCATAACGGAAGCCCGGGAAACGACGGCACTCGAGATGCCCGACCACGAGAACACATTCGTGTTAAAAGCCGGTAACAATATGGAGTACGTAATCGAGGCTCGTGACACGGACGACATGCGCAGCTGGTTGGCCACGATACGTTACTGTATGCGCAGCACACCGACAACCTCGGAGCAGTCTGATAGTGCCGGATTAGATTTTATAGGCACTCTCAGCACCTCGGTGTCGCATGGGGGCGCTGGAACCGGTACCACTCCGTCACTTGCCGCTAGTGGCCTGGCTTCCGACGTGAATAACCTCAACCTGAACCAGTCGACGGGACCTGGAGCGACTGGTACCGGTACTGGAACCGCTGGAGTCGGCTCAAGCGGTCCAGCGACCGGAGGACCCGGTACGGCCACTGCCAATGCGTCGTCCGTCCTGGGCGGAACGAACCCAAGCGCACCGGAATTGCCCCCACGACGACCCGACGAGCGGATATCGTCCTCGAGCAACTTCGAGCTGACGGAGAACGACCTGGACCAGTCGCACGAGCACGATTCCGACCTGACGGCGATAATGCGCGAGTATCCGTGGTTCCACGGTACGTTGCCCCGCTTCGATGCCGCCCAGCTGGTGCTGCGCGAGGGCACCTCTAGTCACGGTGTGTTCCTGGTGCGGCAAAGCGAAACCCGGAAGGGCGAGTTCGTGCTCACGTTCAACTTCCAGGGCAAGGCGAAGCACCTGCGCATGACGCTGAACGATCTCGGTCAGTGCCGGGTGCAGCATCTCTGGTTTCCCTCGATCACCGAGATGCTGGAGCACTTCCGGCAGCATCCGATACCGCTCGAATCGGGTGGTACGGCCGACGTTACGCTGACCGGGTATGTGCTCACGCCGCAGCACCATCAGCAGGTGCTCACGCATCAGGTCCAACAGCAGCAGCAACAGCAGCAGCAGGCACCGATTGGCCTGCAAGGAGGCCAGCAGACGGCCACCAGCAACAACTACTCCACCACCCTGATTGGCAGCGGTAATAGCAGTAGTAGCGCGGCCGGTGGTGCCGGTGCTTCCAATGTTTCCTCCTCCAGCGCCACTGGCGGTTCGACCGGAGTGGCCACGACCGGCGGCGGTGGTGGTTCCGCGGCTGGCAGCAACAACCCGCAGACCAGCCCCAGACATGTGAGATATTAAATTTAACGAACACAAAATTGCTACCGTACTGCCACGGTACTAACGCTGCAAAAGCAAAACCTAAAAGAAGTTCGAACGAACGGAAAACAAACAACAAATGAACGTAAACCACACACATACGCGTGCACACGTACACGCATACACACACACGTACACACACACACACAGAGACAAAACACACAGGCAAGACATGCATCGGTAGGACTCTAGGACCCAGGCAGAGATACATTTTTAAGAACAGTAAGCGAAGTAAAACTGAAGCCAAAATCCGCGAACATAAAACAACATGAATTCTGTGAACTTTTTTTGCCCTTTCGTATTGCATTCCGTTTCCTTCTCGGTATCGTCTTGTTTGATTTGTGTTTAGCATTTGCCGATCCTTATTCGCGCCATGAATGTGTTGTTATGTGTTGTTAGGTTCGTGCTGTTTGGTTCGGTGTTTTTGTTAGATTTCTATATATTTGTGCTCATTTTCTCGGGCTGCGATCGCGATGACAACGTTGGCCAAACGATGATGCGCTTATCCTTTCGTCTGCCTTGCGTATGTTTGCTGTTCCGTTTGATCGGTAACTTGTATGCAAGTGAATGGTTCTGTTTCCCATCGATCGCGTCGTTCCATCACCGTATAGTTTATCAACTAATCGCTGTCTCGTTGTAAAAAAGTAGAATCAACCTGTAGCCGGTCCTGGTATATTTTATTTCTTCCATTCCATACACTCAGCTCGATCATGTTCAAAAGCTCCAGTATACGGGGTCGTCTGGGGGAGAATAGATTTGTGTAGACAAAAACACCAGCAACCGTTGGGCCTTTATTTAATATCATTTCATTTTTCAATGGTAGCATAGTAGAACGGAGGTTGTGCAGGTTCTCGTATTTGCTGGAAATCATCCGATTCGTGAATGTTTGCATCCTTGCACTTGTAGTCTCTGTTCTTAACTTTGTTTACGCCTTACGCATTTGCAAACTGTGTATTCTTTTTGTTTGGTTGTTTTTCAGTTTTTCAAATTATTAATTTCGTGCGTAAATTTGTCGCACAGCTTTTACAATTTAAATGCTGTGAGTGCTGAATACAATGTCGTGTGTAAGCTCATAAAATATCCTTAGCGCGCACGGCAGCAATTGTAGTTATTTTTTCGTCATCGATCATTCAGCATTTATGCTTCATTCTCTTACCATCCACTAAACATGGAATCAAGGATTCCTCACTAAATCCACGAAACTAAAATGCCTCCCCACAAACAGAGCGAAGCGCTTCGTTTTCGTGTCGCTATTTTGCGCTGATTGTTTCTGATGTATTTCTTTTTCTCTTTCTCGTCTCGTCTTTCCCAAATACGTCAACGTCTTCCATTCGCGTGCTCCTTTGTTGTTTGCACATGTGCGCACAACGTACATGTGCATGTTCGCTCCGACGGTTCCACTCCCACAATGCAAGCCAACTCAGGCAATCACGCTAAATGGCAGCGTGCGGATCAAGACATGTGACCTGGAACTGTCTCTCCAAACGGTTCCAGTTGAGCAGATGAACTCACATCACCTTCACCATCCACAGCAGCAGCAGCTGCAGCAACAGCAACATCTACAGATCCATTCGCAACAGCAGCAGCAACAGCCTGGTACGAGTGGATTGGCCCAGAACGCTACCACCGGTGGCCAGCAATCCGGCACGGGCGAGGATGGCCAGCGGGCAGTGGATAATCAGTACAGCTACGTTTGAACGTAATTTGGCTACGTCCGTTCTCAGGAAGTGGTGCTTTTTCTTTTTGCTTTCCTCAATGGGCTCGTTCTGATTTCTCATCCCATATCCGTGTTTGGATGCGTTTGATTAAGTTTTTTTTTCTCAAATCTCAGTGAAAATAATTTACCTTTTTGCTGAGTTTTTTACGAAGTCATATTTCACTCTCGTTTTACCATAATGAATGTATAAGTAAACGTAGTTTTTTGTTTCAATTTGATTCTTTTTGCTACACTCTCGCATATATTCTACACCTTACACTACATTTAAATTTTTATTTTAGTCTGGTTCATCGGCCAATCTGCCGCACTTTATTTTCGTACATGCTTTGGTAAATTGCTTCCTGAAAATGTACGTAGCTTGAGTACACTGGCAAACAAACACAACCACAAGCTTTTAAATACTTGCCCTACACGGGGACGATTCCAACGCAAAAACGCGACAGCATTGAGAGTGAAAAATCGCTCGTAACGATGCACATTTGTTGGCAAAAGAAAAGCATCGCGTGCGTCCACGTTTTGCGTACTTTCTCTGCATGAGTAAATATCGTTATCATCCTAACCTCTTCGATGTTGCGGGAATGCGAGTGCGATTGATTTACCTGTGGCTATTAGTGTTGCTTTTAACGCTAACTATTCATTTCCATCAGTGGGATAATATTAATAAAAAAAACCATACGTTGTGTTTTAGAGGCAACTCACACATTTCGTCCCTTTCATCCCCTTTTCCCTCCTCCGGCTCTTCCTCGCTCTCGTTACGTTAGCTATTTATTCGAGAAAGATAGTTTTATGCGCCCCTTGTTAGCATTGACCGCCTGCCAGCAGGTACAGGTCAAACTTTTCCTGCTCATAATGTCGGTGTAAACGGCCCCATTAAGATGGTCCATTTCATGTTGCGCGATGCGCGCATTCCAGCCGTACAATTTCAGCTCTCTGTGGTGTCCGGCCGCATCGAATCCTTTCACTAGTACCGCTCTGTACCGGGGAACATCTGCCCGATACCCGCGAATGCTCTCGCACGCTTCCGTGTGCAGCACTTTCTCATAGTCGATTACTTGCAGTTCCGGGTTCAAGAGCACCTACGGAGAGGAACAAATTGTGCATTATAGAAGGACATTAGGCAGCCGGTGGTCGGGTCGTCGAAAGAACCTACCGTCAGTGGCAACGGTTCCATCTCGCGCAGCTTGTAGTCCGCCTTTGTGTACTGATCCCGCAGTTCGTCCTTAAACTCCATCACGAAGGCGCGCAACGAAAGGCCCAGTTGTGGTGCGGCCAGCCCTACACATTTGTAGGTTCGCATCACTTTGGTGAGGTGGCTGACTAGGAATCGCACCTCGGGCGATTTCAGCTCATTTTCGGGAATGGGATTGGCCACGGCACGCAGAACCGGGTCGCCCAGCTGCACGATGTGGTCGTAGGGCGGTTCGTTGCTTTTCGGTTGCCATAAACTTTGGTACCACTTCGAAAGTGTCTTGTGAACGCAGCTGGTGGTGTGAAAGGATCGAACGCAGGATTTTACTGGCAACGCAATCACCATTTTGAGGGATCACGAGCCCAGTCTTTAACCGGCGAAACTCGAGCGATGTGTTTACATAATGTTTATTTATGTGTCAGCTGTAATAGCCGCTGTTGAGGGTTTGTGCGGTGAGCTCGTAGTGAACACGTATCACTAAAAGCGTGTAGAAATACGAAAGAAATCTGACGTGCAAAATGAGTCAAACACAGACGCATGTGCTGCGAATGGGAAAGTTAGATGTAGTATTTCCTCGTAGAATGATGCGAAATATGAAATAATATATGTTATGTCATCTATTATGTATCAGAAAAATGATTTTACTATATATTTCTGCATTTTACAACGTATGTTCTTGAGAATGATTATAAATGTACCCTATTAAACGTCAAACTCATAATTTTTACGATGGCTTAGAAGTTCTGCGATCTAACCTGCCATAATGCATTGCATTTTTAAGCTAAAAACACAGAAAAAGATTTCACATAAATGATCATAAAGGAGCATCCTTTTTATGAGCCTTCATCCTCGCTGGCATCGATCTAAATTGCGATAGTTTGAGCAATAATCTGAAGTGTATTGAAAGGATGCATTGACCACAGCTTTTCTGATTAGAAATATAGTCGTTATAGGTTTAATATCATTTATAGAAACTCATAGGTACAGATGATCATACTCCTTTCACACATAACAATTTTACTTATCTATAGTCCAACCGATCGTTAACGATCATTCGCACGAGATTTTTCAGTATAATTTCTGTGTTGAATTTAAAGAGGTTTCAAAAAGCCATCAGTTATTCGAATCCTTCTTTTTCCCCCTGGCAGGGGTAAAGAAGGACGAGCGAGTTATAATCAGAGGGCACAGGGCTCTAATAACTCTGTTATCGTCATTTGGCTTTTATTAATAGAACCGTCAGTTTACGGCCTACTAATGTGTGCAAAGTGTTAAAGGTCCAAGTGGGAGCATTTGTATACACTGACGGCGTGCTTTGCTAGCGATATTTACCAGATCCGTCATTGCCATACACGTGGTTCGATGTAAACACATGGCAGTCAAAAAATAAAAAATATTATGCTTCCAAATGTAATCAAAACTTATCAGTATATAACAATAAGACGTGAGAATAAAGCTGAAAATGTAAACGGTTTATTTGCTTGTCTGTTTGTGCCAATAAATTTGTGTTAAAGATTAACGAATTGCAAACGCACTATGGGCACTTGTGCTAAAGTTTTCTGTGTCTATTTAATTTGCTGCAACTAATATTAAATTTTTCCAAAACACAAAATGCCATTTTAAGAAACAACACATTCAGAAAACACGAACAAAGAATGTTGCTCTCTTATCAAGAATTTAAATGCAAGACCAATTTGTAGGTAAAAAGGTGTCATACTCCCCGAAACCTTACAAATGTTCATCGATCATTCGGACATTCAAAAATGCGCATCGAAAATGCTTGCAGTTTTAAACATTTGAATTTACGGATAGATGTGGCTTTAAAGATTTGAATATCCAGCAGTTTATCTTGAACGATATCTGTTAGTGTATACATCTGAGAATAAGAATAAGAATTATCCTCATACTCACAACGAATCCCGATGCAAGAAAACACCCCAATCGCGTTTGATTCTGATTCAGTATATTTATTGTTTGTCTCAGAATTTTTACACATCTTACGATCAGAGTTTTTCAATTAACAGACATTGCCAGTTCCACCCATGCCCAGGAGGCACCCATCGATTCAAATTGAGTATCGTTTCGACAAGATGAGCGGTTGGGTGTTTTACTCCCTACGCTGCGCTAAGCAATACAATAAGTCCAGTCCTGCATTATTCCAATCTTAAACACATCCAATACGTGAGAAGACAAACCTCCGAGATATATTTTTTTTGTTTCGTTTTTTCTGTTTGTATTTCTTGGAGGGTCCCAGTTAATATGTAGGTTGTGTGTTGCGTGTGTTACGTGTGTCTTACTCGATATCCAGATCGGTTTAATAATATTCATCACTAGCATCGGTAATTACCGTAATTGTTTATCGGCTTCAGTTCCCTCCGTATGCTGCATCGACGGAACATATGGAACATGTAAACATTTACTTCGAACTTTGTGAAACAATTGTATCGCCCTTTTCGCGTGTGGTTTTTGTCGGTTTGCTTGGTATGCTTGGGTTTTGTTCATTAATAAGTAGAGTCACACATTTAAATATGATTACATGCTCGCCTAACATTCGTTTCATGTTACCCCACACCACAACCGTACCGTTGGGATGGGAGGATCTTCCTTAAACGCCGTCCCTCTGGCGCGTGTTCCTTGCCGGTGCACGTTCGTTCGTACCCGCTAACGATCGCTATTTAGTCACATTTAGTTTCAATTTTCATATTCAGTTTATTGTCAGCACTTCATAAAGTGAGTGTGTGTGTTTGTAAAGTGGTTGTGTTTTCAATTACCACCAGCATTCATCACTGGGCATTGGGGTTTCGTTTGCTTCTGCTAAAATTTGCCTATCCTGCGCGTTTGTCTTTCCTTCTCGTAATAAGCATTATAATACTAACATACAATGTTGTTTTACCACGGCTGCACACGGCCATTTTGCGAGATCCCCTTGACTCGTACGGGACGAGTTGGCTTGCATCCTCCCGCCCAATCAACTCTAACTTCCTTCCTTAGCTGCCGCATGCAAAGGGACGAACGCGATCAAGCTACATAATGGTCTACTGCTCCGCATGAGCAACTCTAGGGATAAAATTACCGGTACTATGCGATCGGCAGGAGCGCACAGGTTCCTGTCCTAAGATCGCACTACTTTTAAACCGGTAGGGCACGAGCATTCCCCGGCAGGGCGCTCGTTCTGCCTTACAGTGCCTTTAAACGATAATAAATTGTGTAAGCTAGTCAATACGCGTTTGTTATTCACCACGAAAAACAAGAATGCCCTAACATAGATCACAAAATTATGCTGCATTTTAGCGGGGATGAGGAAGCTGCTGCAGGATCACCGCACTACACCACCTTCGCGCGAGTATGGACGAAAAGGTTGTGTTCGTCCTTAAAAAGAAAACAAAGAAAAAAAAACAAAACTATACATAAATACGTCCCACCTAACCCTATGGCGTCGAGACATCCCGTTTCGCGATCGAGCAACAGGTGGCACGTGATCGGCGGTGGCGGGTAAAAAGGGACGAGCAACGGGAACGAAACGTCTCCCAAACCGCCGCCCCACGTGTGTCAAACGGTTCACAAAATCACAAAGTCGGAGGGGATCTGGTACGATGCGGTATCATTTTGGTGCATCGCCTGTTTTTTCGACAGAAGCGGTTCAGATGCACACTAGGAAGGGCTAGTGACGGTCAGGAGGTTCACGGGGTTGTTCAGATTCAATCTGCTACGGCTCTACGGCTGCTGTATTACTGTCGGCTGTGCGGCTGCGTTCGTGTGTGTGTGTTTGCTTCTGCCACCGGGCATGACGCCAGCGAGCTTAGATAGGAACGTATTTGCCCTTCGGTTTGTAGAACAACTGCCCCTTGGCAAGCCGCTTGGTGATTTCCGACAGCAGCAGCCGCTTTTCCTTCTTGATCTTCTGCAGCACACCCTTGTTTTCCTGAGCTCGCCGCGACAGATATGGCAGGACTTCGTTGACCGGACCGTACGGGATGTATTTGTAAGCCGAGTAGCCTCCTTGACCTGTGGCATGAAACAGAGCGAACACGTGTTTTAGGGAGGTGTCGTCAGTCTCGGTTAATCGCCTTAGAGACACTTACCCAACGGGAACGTGATGTAGTCACACATGCCCAATAATTGACCAAAGCAAATCACCTTATCCTCCGGGTGGATACCGATCTCTTTCATCTTCTCGATGGCGAACCGAACCGTATCCTCGTTGTGCGATGCAACCATGATTGCAATTTTCTTCGGATCCACATTCGCATCCTTGAGAATCTGCAAAACATACGCGAACGTACAGACACAGTGCAAATGATTCGAGATAAGCGCTTACCCTGATGCGTCTCAAACACTCGGTTAGCGTCTTATGGTACATTTCGGTGGTCGCTTCAAAGGAAGGATTCGTCGGGTCTTCGTATCCTAGCGCAGCCGCTCGTGCGCGCTCCTGCTCGATGTAAGCACCTCGCACTAGCTTCGCACCGAAGTAGAAGTTCTGCCGCTTGGCTTGCTCCAAATCCGTGCACACCTGTGGAGGTAGAAGTATTTTTTTAACGCTTAGTACACAGTTCTTCAGAAACGATCGATTGGGCGTTGAAACTGTGGCTAACCTCTTTGTACGTGTCCTTCAGATAACACTGGTACGTGTTGAAGACGATGGCCTTTTCGGTGTTGTACTTGCGCATCATTTCGAGCGTGATTCGTGAGATGGCCGGTTGGAAGTAAGTTTGCTCGGCATCAATCATAATGCGGACGTCTAGGTCTTGGGCAGTCTGCGAATGAAACGTAACAGTGGTTTGATTAGTGTGATGGAACATCCCCCAAAAACGCCAGCGTAGTCCTCACCTTAACAATAGTATTCAAGCGCCTTATCATGTTTCGGAACATTTCCTCTTCTTTGGGTGGAATCTTTGAGATCAAACGGCGCATTTGGCCGGTAACCGGATCCGGAACACGGAAAGTTTCGCTCAGCTGACAGTCCTCGTTAATAATACCGGTCCACGGGAAAAGATGAAGAATGCTACAATGAAAACAAACCGCCCCGTTTACAAAACTAGCCATTGTTTTTGTATTTTATTTCGCGAGCATTTTGCAGCTCTACCAACCCGTCTTTGTCTGAGGTAACTTTCGTGAGGAATTCCTTCACTTCCTTCTTGTCGGACACATTGCCGAGGTAACGCTCGAGATCCTGGATGGTTTTGTGATGCGTTAAAATGTTTCCGGTACTGCCGGCCAGATCCATCATGTACCGGCGAGCCTGCATAATTACTTCAGATACTTGAAGCTGTGCAAAACGGAAAAAAACAATACTGTAGTTAGTAGAGAAGCTTTTCGTTGGGGATGGGAACGCAAACAACATTGAATGCACTTACTAGCAGCTGTGGTCTACCGAGGGCAGTTAGCTTAATAGCGGTAATACCGGTACCGAATGTTGCACCTGAAGCGAAATATAAAATAAGTGATAAATAATCGACGGTAAGGGTCAAATGTATGCATGTTGTAGCTTCATTTCACTGTTCTGCTCAAAAAAAGTAAAGCTCCGGAAGCAACCCTTCAATCGCAATCCATTTTCAACACAACGGTGCCATTAAAGAGCACTTGCAATTCGATTGATGGCCGACCAAACACCAGAAGCATTTTCCAACAACACGCGAAACTGGTGAGGCGTGAAAGAAACGAGTTCATCGTCGCCAGTTTCGCGATGTCTTACATTCCACGTGGCGCCACTCTGAAACACTACCATGTGTCCAGATGTGTTTCTACTGCAGCAAACTCACGTGACGATGTGTTGCGCTCGTATTTCGAGACTCATGACGAGCAACATTCCAAGACCCGGAACTGTTCTCGGTCTTCTATATCAAAGAGGGCATATTGCTTGCTTTTCATATTATTCAACCTTTTACCAAGCAAGCGAAACACACGAAGAAATGAAATCCGCTTTTCAAATGGTTCTAATATCTTGAAAAATGCACACAACACATGCAGATAACTGTCATGCTCAATATTCTAAAGGATGTGAGAGCCACGTTTTGTGCAAATTCTCTTTTTTGCTTAAAAAAACCCCAAACGTTAGATGAAAATCCCGCCAACGTCACCCCATTAAACAGCTCTTCTGGACGCTCCAAACCGGTCAATGAAAGCTCGAAGGTCAATGGCGGGCTAAAAAAAACGATATATCGCGATCAGGTTTTACCCCCCTGACGCCAACCTGAGACTGCTAAAAAGGTGTTCTTCGTTTCGTGTTTAAGTGGAGCCACTGCAACGCCAGAAAACCGGCGAAAAAGAAAAAAAATGCCATCGCCGGCGTTCCTCAATAGAAGCATGCCATCGTTTCGCCGTCCCTCGAGGGCATTGTCTGAATTTGGCGATCGAGCGGTTACTGCACGCAACTCCGGGACCTGCTTGCTGAGCAGCAACTGGCGAGAAGGAAAAACGAAGCGAAGCAGACCGAAACTGGAAGAGCCTTGGAACGGAACGGCCGCTCAAGATAAGTCCATCAACTTTGGGGCGTCTTCGCTTTCGTCTTTTGGTAGCTTTTCGTCGTGGTCGAATTGTTCCGAAACGGGGAAAGATGCTCTCATGAAAAACCTGCCAAGTGCTCCTGATTCTCTACTTGCAAACCTGTCGCCAACGAGGACGCAGCGTAACACAACACAACATGGCTGGCGTGAAAAGGGCCAAGGGAAAACCACCGACTGGCAATGTGGTGGTCAGCATCGAGAGCACCGAACGCTAGGGCAAACGTCTCATATTCCGGGTCGTACGGCTTTGAGGGCACAGCTTATTTCGGTGCATTCCCCATGCATGGCCAGACACAATACACGTCGCTGCAGCTGCCCGGTGAGGACTGCGCACGCATCGGTTTTTGTGGTGACCGAGCGAAAGGGGGACAAGAAGAAGAAGATATACTCCCCATTATGCAACGAACGCGAATTCGTCGCTGGTCAGCAGAAGTTGCAGTGCCTTTAGGCCGTCGGATTGCGGTGTGCGCCAATGCGGCTAATTGCCCTCAATAGGCTCCCTGAGCAAGAAGATCCCTTCGCCTGGGATGGGCAGTATTTTTAGCGAAAACGATTCTGCCACCCTCCGAATGGGGTGAGTTTTTTTTTGGTCAATGTTTGAGCTACACCACGCCCGCCGGTGGGGTCGTTTTCTACGTACCTTTAACCGCATCGAGACACTCGAGGAACGTTTCCATGTTGCGCTCGCAGGTGGCTTCATTAAGGTAGAAGTATGTCCTCGCGCTCTGCACCTTGTACCGCCGGTCGGCGAATGTTTTGTCGACACTGTACTGGGGCAAGGAGTCGGCGCTGTCCTCGGAGAGGTTTGTGCCGGCTGACGATACGGAAGCTCTGCAATCGAGAGAGAGAGAGAGAGAGAGAGATGGATAAAGCGTTTTCGTTGCAGGCAACACGCATTGAATGGGGAATACTTACTCAACTTCGCGCTTTTCCGCCTCCTCTTGGGAAAGATCTTCTTCCACCGAGTAGTCAAGGATCGGTTTAACACCAAACGAACGCAATCTAAAAAAGTGGGTCAAACGGGAGCTTCGATTAGAGAGGTTCAAATGCGGGCGTTTAGCTTGGGTTTTTTTTTGTTCAAGCATTAGTACATTCTACTGGTACGTGACAAATGTCGATTCCATTCGAGAGAATGCTTCGTTAGTTTACAAAATAATAAGAAAAACTAAAAACATTTACACAAAATGATAACATCAACTCGTGGAGTGAGAATCAAATTTGTAACAATTCAATGTTGTTCTCCGATCTCATACTCATTCTAGATGTTTCACAAAAAAAATCTATGCAAAATAAATGAGAAAGTGTGTTGATTATGTTTTTCTTCCAGTTAAACATCGAAAAGAAATGAGATGAAATACAGGTAACATTCTATGTGACACAAGATACCGATGTACGAAGGGACAGTTGTTGAATTTGTACAATTGAGCCAAAACGATGCATTTTTAGATAATTTAACAATCAACTTGCTGGAGTTTGGATGCAGCTATCAACATATAAGATGCATTCGCCCGTAATGACAGTGAGTGGTGAGCAGGGAAAATGAAGCATCAAAGGAAAACTGCATCTCCCCTGCAACTAACGGATCAAGATGATATGGAGGAAACTAAACGTCACCGCGAGAGATGTACAGTTAACAGAATGCAGCCGGAGGTGGTACTTAAAACGGAAAGTGCACTTCAATACAAAAAAAACAACTCGCAAGGGGCCCGTGGAAACAGGCGACAGTGCAATGGCGATGAGTAGAGACAGAAAGAACGACACGAATGCGGTGGTGCAAGTTCGGCGTATTCTGCAAGCCACAGGAAAAGTGCTGCCGTCACACGACGGTACGGATGATGGACACGAAGCACAACGGTTAAAGAAAACGCAGAACAAACGGGCGAGATGTGGTGTGAAGGTTTTGCGCCAGCGCGTACACTTCGCCACGTGGAACGCACGTGAGAAAGCACACATGGACATGGCATGGTTTTATGGTACGCGAAAGGACACACGAACGAGTGCAGGCGCAGCGGCAAGGTGTGTTTGCAGGATCCCCATTTTCTGGGATGCACCTTCGATTGTGGCCTGTTGCGAAGGTACAAGGAGGGCAGGAAAACACGGGAAACGTATAGAATAGAAAGAAAAGACACCTTTCTAACGTCGGCACGATCCGGATGCGATCCTCGCCCGCCACAAAGTGCCCATAGAACGTCTGCTTCATCAGATAGATAAACAGCCGGTCGCCGAGGATGGCTCGCATCAGTTTCATGAGCTTTAGTGCGCCACGCGGAAGCAGCAATCCGGCGGCAGGGTCGAGTTGATGGGGCAAGAAAGGGCATTTTTGTGGGGAGGCGGGAGACGGAGGGCGGGGGGCGCGGGGCAAAGAAACCCCAGCCGTTCCGTTGACGGGAGGATGTCCATTTTTGAAGCCCGATCGTAGCCATTGCCATTGGTGGGATGGTGGTTTTGTGTCGAAGTGTTTTTATATCATTTAGTTTTGTTGTCGCGGTTTTTTTTTTGGTTTCGCAAAAGTTTTCCCCAAATGAGGCGATCGCCAAATGCGGATCGTTTCGTTTTATGGCGTGTGTATATATATGTGTGTGTGTGTGTTTGTGAAGGTTGATTGCGGCATCCGCGAACACCAAGGTGGAAGATCGACGATCACAAAACAGCCAACCCACCCACCCAGAGACGCGCGCAGTGGAAAATGAATTACGAGGGTGTGATAATATGTGTTTTTTTTTTAAATATGTGTAGCAATGTGGAAAAAAAAGAAAAGAGAAAAAGAAACGAAACAACGATACAAAAGATACAAAAAAAGAAGGAGAAAAGAAAAAAAACAGTACCATTAGTAATACTACTACTCGCTAGCGTTTGCATGTACCTTTCCAGTGTTGGGACAATTTTGACCTGATCTTCGCCGGCCACGAAGTGACCGTAGAAGGTGTACTTCATCAGCAGCGTAAAGAGCTTTTCGCCGAGAATGGTTTGCGCGACTTTCATCAGCTGAAATCGGTTCCGGGTAGGGTTTTTTTCCCCAGGTGACCAGGCGGGCGCAAGATATTCGCAGCAGGATGAGGCGAGCGGGCGAAAGGATACGTGTGCATGTGGGGGATGGGTTCGCGTGTGTGTGGGTGCGTGATGGAAGGAAATTTCCGTCGATTCAGGACAATGATGATTATTGATTTTGATTTGGTTTGGATTGCACGCGTCCACACAAGGATGCGGATTTTTCCACGCAACGGTCGACGCGGGTTGCAATTGCACCATTCGTTCCATTCCAGGACACCGCAACGTATCGAAATTAGGGTCCAATTTAGATTTGATTAGGTTATTCCAATTTTCGCGTTCAGGATCATCCGTGTCGTAGCGCATAGTTGTGGCAGCGTACATTCCCCAAGGAAGAAAGGCCATGGTCGGTGATCGTCGAACAGTGAATGGTGTGGGTTTGTGTGTTTTCGTGCGTGCGATTGGTCCCGGGAAGTGTGGATGAAGTTTGGCGTAGCGTGGGACATGCGGCGAATTTTGAGTTTGATCGATATTGCGGGGTGTTCGTTTTTGTACATATATATATAATTTTTTTTTCGTAATTTCCGATCGTTGGATGATAGTGAGGGTCACATGCACGCGACATCGGGGTCATCAGCATCAGCGAAACGTGTCGTCCAATTTTCCACACAGTGTCCAATTTCCGATAGCAATTTGTACAAGCCGCAATTTTTGCCGATTGTGTCCGATTGGTTTGAAACCATGCAGCGAAAGGCGAAAGCCAAATGTAACATACGGCATGGGATAAAGAGAGAAAGGAAGACAGAGAGAGAGAAAAAAACGAAGAGACATGTTTGTTAGTTACATAGTATTATACAGTAATGTTGGGTTAGTATGTCGGAAGGATTTCTTTAGGGCTTGCCGGCAATAAGGACCAATCGGTGAACGAGCGATTACGCGGGGATGGATGGATGAGGATGGATGGGCAGCGAAAGGACCTCCAGAAACATCACAATCGACCACTAGGAGCGCGTCAGAAACACGGCGTATCGTCAAACATAAAATATGACTTAATCAGCTACATCTTTCCCACTCTCTGGGTCCCAAAAAGGAGGCTTTGTTCGCGATTATGATTGCTTAAATTTTTCGCTTCTTTCCAGTACGCGAATTCGCGCTATTCGCTACTCGTCTGGGGTCGGTTTTATCTAAAATCGCAGACGCTCCGCCGCAAGGTCATCCCAAGTTCAAGGCAATTTGCATTCAATCGGAGTGGTTTGACATTCGGGCACGATACACTCGTAAAAGCAAATTCTGGAGGCTCGTAAAATAAAGTAACCGCCAAGGGGAAGCCGGATAGCCATCGGATGGGAGAAAATAAGGGAGAAAAAACAAGACCACGAAGAATCCAGCGATCACGCGATCGTCGGTAATGGCGCAGATCGTGTTCCGTCAAGCCGTAGATCGTTTGAAGTTCTCCACTGCAAACGATTCCGTGTACACGTTTTGAGATAATACCACGTATGAGGTCAGTAAACGCGATAGAAAAATGACTAATTTAGCAGAACTTGTCCTCGATCGCGTACTTCCCCGAGAGGTGAAAAAAATGGCGCTCAAATTAAGATCACTTTAGAAAGGAGTTCTGCTACCCTTTTAGTGACGTTCAAGCGCAATTCCATTCGCGACAATGCACTCATGAATCATTGAACCACGGAGCGCAATATTATGGAAGCAGAACTCGCAAATAGACTCCAACGTCGTAATGACGTGGGTTGGGGATGTTTGTGGTTTTTTTGCTATCCCTCGCAACCAACGATCAATACCGACTAGAAGGAGGTGTGCCCGCCATTTTGCCACCATCAGCTGCTAAGTGACGAGAAATGCACCGACGACAAAATACTCACCACCCACAAACCCGAACGATCGACGACGACGACGACGACGCCGGTGCAACGAAGGCATTATTCAACTAAGTTGTGCCCTGATGGGATTAGAAACATGCGGAAAACCGCGACCGGCTGCGAATCCCACCAACACATGCTCAGCTGTGCGGAACCACCCGATCGCTCCCTTCAGAGAAGGGGTTCCGTCCCATCGCCCCTGACGCCAGCCGGAACACGCGTGCATTGCCAAGGTCAGCGTTACTTTATTGCGCGTTGTCCCACATCCGGATGTCCCACAGACCCGGTGATCATCTTCCTTCGCCGGTTGCTTATCACATCGCGTATCGTAAGATCATTGCAGCCGGTCCAGTTCCCTGCAAGGACACGTGACGTTTCAGCGGGCTTAGCGACCTACAACAAAGTCCGGGTTGGGATGTTGTCGCTAAGTCTTGAGCAATGACGGTTGCACGCGGTTCGCACAAGTCTCACCGTGAAGGTGTGAAGTCGATGCACCGTCACCGGTACGTGCCCTTCCCGTGTGCGATGGCGCGTTGAGCACGTTTAATTAGCGCTATCAACGCGTTCGTGCGCACCGGGATCTGCCAAGGTGACGTTTCCAGATCGAGCGTACATTGCTTGCCTGTTATGCCATCCTATCCTGCACAGTGTGACCTTCTGTAGGTGATCCTGTTTGTTCATCGGTTTATCGGAGTCTAAGGTTTTGCCAAAAGCCTACCTGCCACGCGCGTTGCGTCATAAGATCATTCTGTCATGTGATCAGTGCGCTATTGAGATTCGGCTCTGCTAAGTAACGCTAATTACGCCATCAAAGATAGGACCGGTTTGATGTGGTTCTCTCGTAGGGGTTGGGCTGGTAACACTGACCTTTTTTAGGTTGGGGATGGCAACACGACAAAGTGCCACCGTTCGATCCCGGTCAGCTGTTGGCAGGTGATCCCTTTTAGGTGAACCTCGATCTTCGTATGGTAACGGGCCCTCGTAAAACGTGATGGGTTTTTTTCTATGTACTTTGTGCTGAGCTTGCTAAAAATAAATAGCAGCCATTTGATGACTACAGCGTTGTCCCTTGTACAGTTGAAAAGGGCATAATTTGGGAATCTCAAATGACTGGTCAATACCTCATTATCTCACCGGTCAAGAATAACGTCCTATTTTGTGCGATAAACATAAACGTTTGATGTTATCAAGTCTATTAAAGCTCAAACCAAGCGAGTATCTCCAAGACTCACTCTAAAACAGAATCTTAACGCGCTCTATTTCCATTCCGACATTGAAAGGATTCGACGTGGCCAGAAATACCCGCGGCCGTTCGTGGGACTATCGATAAAATGAATGGTGTTATTGTTGTTTCCCGGTTTCTCCGAAATAAGTCCTGCTTAATGACAAAACTGTACGGCTTCCGTGGAAGAGGACACGCCATGATTTCGTGATCGCGATGTCACTGCACTCCATATGGTGCTTTTGGAGGTTAAAAGCAAGCGTTAACTATGCCTACAGACCATGGGTGTTGTGGTTTGAAACGCTTCAGCAAGTTCTGCGCCCGCAATTCGTGGACAAAATTGAACATAAACGGGCGAGGCTGAGCGAATTTTACACCACAAACGCCTCCACATGCAAATGAGAGCCCAGGTCCTAGTTCTACCTGCCGAATAACGCCACGGCGCCAGCCATCCTGCCTCTATCTAGCTTAACTGCGCAAGTGGAAAACTTCGAACCGGGCGGTACGAGACGGAAAAATAGAGGTGAATGATAATTTTAGCATAATTGCACGTCAGCTCCTATCAATCTCCCACCGGGCGCCTCCTCACAGAAGGTGTGTTCGCTCTGCTGCCAGGTGTGTTCGTTCGGTTGGGACTTCCGTCGAATAGCTCTCGCCACGCCGTCATTACACGACGCGCCAGTACCATGTGATACGACCCATTTAGCAATTTTCTATCATTCATCGCGCACGTTGCGAGCGTGTCCGGGAGGGAGGAAATGGTCATTTGTGAAAGGTGCACATTCTCCTGCATGCCGGCTGTAAATTCGTTCGCTGGCTGGTCCGGGAGCTTTCAAAACGATAGCTCTCGATGATGAATTGCACTCCTCGCTTGGAGCTACAGAAACACGGTAGTAGCGTGCGTTAGCTTCGTGCGTTGGCTTATCCAATTAATTAAACACATGTCACCAAAAGCCCACCCATTTCCACGATGTTTCACATGAATTCGCGACATTTTCCCCCATCGCGTGATGTCGGCCTGTGCCATTTTGGGCAAGGGTGGTCGGCAACCCGAAAAGGTGAGCACCCCGCGGCGGGTTGCCAAAAATATACTCTTTTGCTGTTGTGGTGTTGTTTTTTGCTTTCTACTTCAGCGAAAAAAAAAGAGGATCAACCAGCTCATGCGAATCACCCAACATGAGCACGAGACTTTGAGTGCGATCGAGAATGGGGCCCCTTTTGGCAACCGTTTGTTAGCCGCAGCTGTGCACGAGGCAACAATTTGGGGGATTTTTTCGTTCGCCTACTACTGCTGCTATTTTGCGGAGGCGATGACCAAGGTGTGTGAGCCCCGTGGCAACTATTTCGACGTGTTTTGTTTGTGTGCTAAAGTTGTCACATTTTTTCTCCTGCCAATTTTTCGTCTTTGAGCACAAATATTGTAAACTAACACGACCAACATGTGGGGTTGGATAAATTTAGATCCATCATTTTCGGGTCCGCGTGGTCCTGTGGAAAAGAGAAAAATATCTTCGACCCACGCGCCGAGACCCCCGGCAGGGCGTGAGTTAGAACCAATACCAGTGCGTTTAAGTGCGCACTTGTGAACGGACCTGCTCGCCAAGGAAGACATCCAAATCGATGCCCTCACACGGTGCTGAGCAACAGGAAGTTTAGAATCCTGTTCTCACTATACGTCCCCGTTGGTAACATTGACCGATTTTGCCCTAGCTTTGGCAACATTCTCGTCTACTGAGCAACATCAAGTACGTTGTTACAAAGTAGCTTCATTGTAAACCGAACGAACGACCTATTATGTAACATGTATTTGTAGCCTCAGTTGCCTGGCAACGGAGCGTGGCTAACTCGCGGTGAATAACAGAAGTCTGCCTAGCCGAGAAGCGTGGTTTGGCTGACAAATGGCCAAGTAGAGCTTTTTCCTTTTGCCTAAACAAGTAAACCCAGCACAGAGTCGTCAGAAATGAGAGCTTGTTTACTTTTCAGATACAGTAATTCTAACGCCCCATGTGCTTAGCTTGTATCGTGTCTCCGAAATAAAGCCTTAGAAAAAGCACGGAAAATGCCCTCACTGACGTAACCAGTTTTTGTTGCTCTCCTGTTTGATCGATTGCGTGCCCTCTGTACATGCATTTTAGGGTCTCGGGATGCCTCGCAAGGACGCTACAGCGAAAGAGGCCGCATGGATGGATGGTGAACGTTATGTCAGCTGGTATGACTTCTGCTCGAAGGAAGCTAGGGAAAGAAAGAGGGAGGGAGGGAGGGAGGGAGAGAGAGAGAGAACACCAACAGCTGTGGTGTCTCGCAAACCTGTCACGCGCGTATCCTCGACCCAAAAGGGCCACCGGCGGTACGATCATCGCCACTTCCGGCGTTCGCACAGGAACCGGCCCCAAACACCGGCCAACGTGATCCCGTTCCAACCTTACCTTCATGTTGTTTTCCACCAGGAACTCGGACGAACACAGCACGTACACGAGGTACGCCCGCATCAGCTCGAAGGTGGTTTTGCTCTTAAACGCAGCATGCGGATCGTTGAAGCTAACATCGAGCGGATCGCGTTGAGGCGTTGACGGGTTGTTATCCTGCTGCTGCCGTTGCCGGGTGCTACTGGCCACCGGGGAAGCGGCTGCCACCGTTGTCGAACGCCAGCGACGAGCTCCTTCACACGAGTGTCCTTCAAGGGCCAGCCGTTGGTTAAGGGCGGCTAGCAGAGCGCTAGGAAGCGGACCTCGGTTTCCGGCGGCATGGATGCCATACTGGCGCAGGAACTGCTCCGATCGTGAGTACGTCAAACAGCTGCTACCTCCGGTCGTCGATGGAGAGGTCACCTTACGTGGGACCAGGCTGTTACAGCGTGAAACGGTACGCAGGAAGGCCATGGTGCACACCAAGCACGGACAGGGAAGGTTTTTCGGTCGACGAGCTGCTCCTGGAGCGCACCTGGGTGGTGTTTGTTTTTCAGGTGTTTCGGGTGTTCCGGGTTTACCGGAAGTAGCGTTCACTCACACGATCTAACGCGCAGACCCTGGGCTGGGTTTGCTCCTTTGCCACCGTTGTTTGCCGGTGGTTCGCAAAACTTGAAGCACACTTGCTCGAAAGGATTCGAGCCAAAAGTGGAGCGTACACTTCCTCACAGACACACAGACGCCCACACACTCGCTGGGCACGTGTACGAACGCTGGCGCCGGTTTTCCCTTCACAGGACACGCGGAATCGCAACCGCACGAGCAGAGATTGGTGTGAGAATGGCGCCACAACACAATCACACACTGGAGACCGGAGAGCGCGGTCGGTTTTGCTCCACCACGTAAAACACTCACACAAACACACACACGGGCGCACACACGTCAGGCACGCTAAGCGAAGTAGGCGACGTATCCTTTCCGCAAACACACGGTAGCGACCGGGCACACTTCTCGGCACCAACACAGTGGCACACTTTGCTGTTACGGCGTGGTTAGGGCCGTTAAAGGGCGGTTAGGTGGAACGAATGGGGTGTGAATTCTCCTTGCGAACCAGCCGGAAGCGCCCGTGAATCTGCTCTCGGATTTGTTTTTAATTCCTAAACGAAAGGATGGGGAAAAATGGTTGAAAATACATCTGCCACACACCGGAATGGGACGCTCTGGCAGCCAATCCCTGCCCGATGAAACACGTGCCTTATAATGGCAGTGGAGAAATCAAGCATGCGAGTGTTCGTATGTAACAGAGAGATGGAGAGAGAGAGAGAGAATGACTAGTTTAGAAGGTAGGAAAAGCGAAGGGAAACGCGAGAATCTATTCTCACTATTGCCGGGATTACACAATCGCGTGCAAATTCTCTCGCATGCATGCACACGTACAAACGCACGTGCACACATGCGCAATTCCACTCGGCCGCACACACTCGCGCACGGCAGCGTCAGAATTACGTAAATGATACAATTTTTCCAACTCCCGTGTCCCGCGCCGTTCTCGCAGGAAAACTTTTCCCGAACCGTGCATACACGATGGAGAAAACGTCCGCTAGCGGTCCGCTGGTCGAGTCACTCTATTTCCACGTCAAGCAGCGAAAAATGTGCGCACCGAAACGTTAAAGTCGTAATTTATCTTAAACTTTCTCGGCAAGTGGACACACACACACACACCAAAAGGGCACGCATTTTCCACTGCGTTTTTTTTCTTCTTTCTGGTCCTTTGGTTGGAATGATTCTGTATACACGTTTTGCAGCCGCAACGCTTGAAGGCACGTTTTGGTAGACCCAAGCCAGGACGACAGGCTGAACCGTCCCTAGTCCTTTGCTACTATCGACCGACCCCAAGCCTGACGAACCGGCAACCGTTGTGCAAAGATGTCAGCGGTTTTGTCGCGGTCGTCTATAAATGTAACCGTTGCCACCTGTTTCCAGTACGGAAATTTCGGTCGCTTGGTCGGTATTTTTGGGACGTTTCTAGTGCTGCATCGAACACGTTTGCACTAATTCACTAAGGAACCTAAATTTACCACGCACTGAGAACACAGAACACCACCCGTCCAGACAGAGCAGACTCTCGGCACAAACAACCCAACAATGGCCCGCTCCTGCTCGTGGTCGACAATTCGCGGCTCTCAAGGTTAGCCTGTGCTCTAGTTAAGAGTTTTAGTCGGGTGAGCAGATCGCATCTCGTCGTTAGGTGATTTTAGCGTATCGATATTAAACGTGGTTGAAATCCGTTTTTGAATCCATCGGTGTGTGCTTCAGTTTGCGTTTAAAAAAATTAAAAAAAAAGCTTTGTGCTCATTATTTTAGTATTACTATTTTAATAAACGAACAGACCAATCTATAATAAATAGGGCTACTTCATTTTAAAATAAAATCAAAAATGTTTCTGTACACACAATCTCTTACCGTAACAAGTGAGCAATCTTTGTCCACTTATTAGTCAGGTAAAGAGGAAAACTCGAGGAAAAATGCCTCGTTCGCTTTTCGGTTAACGAAGTGTATCAGGCTTGTTGCACAAATGAGGTTGCCGACCACTGGGACAGATAATTGAGTGTGCAACATTTTCCAAATAACTATGGGTTGGATCTCAGTCATATTTTTATAAAATGTAAAATTATTTTATTTTTAAAGTATTACAAGAATTGTAGCATTCGATAAGCATGAACGCATATCGATGAAGTAGATTGATAATTATTAAGAATATTACCAGAAATTTCCTCAAGTTGTGCCATTTGTTCATTCAACGTATACTAGTTGCAACTCTTTCTCATACACACCTTTATTTTTGGTACACAATTGTGGTATTCCATTCTCATTTTAATTGGTTTTTAATGTGCCAACAATATTTTTCTTAAACTAATTCATAAAATAATCATTTTCATTACACGCTTTAGAGTTCTATCATAAATGATTTATACAAACGCAACAGAGAGTATTGCATGCAAAACGCATGTAATTTGGTATTACTATATTACCCAGCGCATGAAATTGTTATCGGCGTGGTGTAAATTAATTATCACGGTATTCTGCAATTTGCTACGCATATATGCATTCGTCTGAGAATCTCGGTACTAGCTCGGTAGTAGCCTATCGTTTATCCTCCGTGAACTGAGACGATACCCATGTGAGAACCCATTTTAAATTCGTTAACAAATATTTCAATGCCTTCGTCCACTGTTCCTCTGAGTTGAATTGAATTCTAGAAAAGGAGCAAATATAAAAGGTGATCACAGTTAGATTTGCTTTTAGCATATGGTTTAGCTCAAAAAGAAAATACTTACTTTATCGAAAAACTGCTGCCCGTCGAGGCATCCTCAATTTTTCCCTTCTCCATCAGGTACGGCAAGCAAAAATCTGGATCTCTGCGAACGATCTCCTCCTTGAACTGCTGCAAACAGTCGAGGAAGGCCACCATTGCCGCGTCATATTTTGAATCCCACAGGAAACGGAACCCTCCGTTGCCGTACAGTGGCAATTCTTTGCCTTCGCCCAGCACCTCTATATAGGAATGGTTACCGTACGGTACGAGACGGTACTGCTTGAAGCTGAAATTCATCTTGCGGGCTAATGCTGATAGCAGCAAGCATGTCTGGCCCCAAGCAGCGTTGATTTCCGACCAATCGACGGGCGCAGACGGAAGCCGTCCAAGGCGAAAGTTGTTTATCGTGCCAAAATGCCCGGAATGCCAAATGTGAAAGGTCGCGTTGAATACGTTGGTTTTCTTCAGCTTTTCCAGCTGGCTCTGGGCGTACGCCATTTGGCACTCAAGTGAACGGAATTCGTCCTCGGTGGTTATCACGTCCCGGCGATGTTTCGTATACTCGCGCCAGTATTTGTTTTCTTCGCATTCGAGCCTGTGCTTTTCCTTCTCCTGCTCCTCCACTGCCTGTCGGACGGATTGCTCCTCGCACGATAGTTTACTCAGCTCTTCGAGCAGCTTAGTTTCGTCCACCTTCAGTCCAGCAAGCTCTCGTTCCAGCTGCTCGATATTTGGCACGTCGTCCGTCATTTCTAGCTTCTTCAGGTAGTTGTTGTAGTCGTTCCACTCGTCCTCTGCCATCTTGAGCTGCTTATCCATCAGCTCCAGCAGCGTGTCGGTGCACTCATCGCAAAGCGGATGATCTATCTCGGAGTTATTGGATAATGCATCGAACAGTTCGGCCTTAACGCGTAAGCTGTGACCGAGCGAATCTTTTTCTGGTCCATCGGATAGCAGCATGAATCCGTTCGTGTCGTTCGTGGATTCCGTCACTCGGAAAGGTGGCACAAAATGGTCGAAGCTGGCTGACTGCGATTCCAGGTCGATTTCCAGATGAGAATTTATTGGAAGTGCAAGCTCAGCCAGCGTATGCTCGCCAAGACTAGCAAATGAGTCATCGACATGGATGGGTTGCAGACAACGTTGGCAGGAAAAGCTAACGCTAACTTTTGCCTCATTCATATTCGCTAAAATTCGTTTCAAATGGGAAAAACTATTGATGTACCAAACTTATCCGCACTTATGTTGGCTGCAACGCACGAAGAACGTAAATTGGGAGCTCCTTTCTTTTCTGTTCTGCTTAGGTTTCACAACAATTTGATCAGGTATGTTGACGTTTTTCGAAAGAAAACAACATAAACAAACTGATTTGCAAACTGGGTCGGTTTGTGTTCCCTGATTTGACAGCAGTATACTTTAAGACTGACATTTGCGTGAGTGCATAATAAGTAAATTACAAATGCTCTCTTAGTAGATACTTATTTTATTTTAACTGTTTATGTTTTGTTTTGAATTAGCATTGTACGTAATGGATAGTTAATAGAGATATTCAGTCAGATCAAATTTAAGTGAACAACAATTTTATTATTTTCGACGTCTAAAATTCATCAATAACGATTTCGGACTGGTGAGAAGTTCATACGTTTAAGGTAGTAATTAATTTTTATTTTATATTTCGCAGGCTATAATAACGAGGATTGGTCAAGCTTCCAGAAGTATCCATCACTCGCCTGTAATAATAATGTAACAAAAAAATGATGGTTAGATTTTATACGCTTTATTTATACTTTTTAGTTTCGTTATAGTTTCCTGGCTTCAGATTCCCAGCTTTGCACATACATATTTCAATTTATGTCGTTTCACAATTCAAAATGGTACCCTGGTACACATTTCATCACCATTTAATTGTTTGTATTACTTTGCATTGTATTCCTCCCGTTTCCTAGTTAAGTTTCTCTTAATTTTGTTGTGTTGCTTTATTACACATTATCAGGTCGTATTCATGCTTGAGTACCAATAGACGTGGCGTCGATTTCAATCTTCTTCCCATTACTATTAGGTTGGGTGTAAACCCGCTCGGAGCTTTCATTGCTATCTTTCCCTGGTTTATTTGTCGATTACTTTCGCAACGATAATTAATATGTTTACATATTATTATATTATTTCACCATAACATGCCATCTTTGACGAATCATTTTGCGCAAACCATCAACTGCTGCTATCCTTCCGTGTATTCTTGTTTTTACTAATTTCGAAGCGAAAGTTGCTAACCGATAGGTGTAATCTGTGCAGTTTGTTACTGTTCTGGCCTGTATTATTCATCCAGGTGTACTTTGTGAAAGTCTATCTGTAAATAATAAACGTGAATGAAGATGACATCATCTTCGACATATGTTATGTTCATAAATGTGTACAATATTTTATTCCATGACGATAACTCTACACTATTAGCGACACTTTCCGTAAACACTTCATTCAACGCCTTCCTATTGCAACATTCGGTCCTGTAATATGTTCATAGCAAGATTTGTTTTTATATTAACTCCTTTTAAATCAAATCAATTTTAATGTTTTCTATTCTTCAAACACTCTTTTTCTTACGTTTATTTTGGTATTGAGGATTTGCAACAAATCTGACGGCTTATTTCGATAATGAAAATCTTCATGAATCGCTCATGCCTTGGGCAGGAATCAATTTGGCGATCTAAGGGATGCTCTTCTCTCTTTTTTTCTGGGATATAGCACTCGTACAGGCAGAACAATGGGCGGCCACGCAAGCTTTGTCTTACGTATCAGTGAACATTATTTACGTGCACCAGAAAACGTTGCGTGAAGAAACTGTTAGTAGCATGTTCCTCTTTTCTTCCATTGCGATCCATTCGGTTGCAATCTATAATCGAAGTGGACTGATCAAAGGAATTTATTTTCGTTTGCAAATTTGTTTCACTACAATGCTCTTAATGTAGCATGTAGGTGATTCGATATTTGCTCGATGGATCCCAGTAGGGCATCTGCGAGCAAACAAAAACATGAATATTGAAATAGGACGACCAAATGAGGCATTGCCTAAAAAAGCAGATAATATACATTGCACAATATGGTTGAGTTTGCGTCACAGTGCAACGGAGGACAGAACCGTTCGGAGCCGGCTGCTGATAGCGACGGCGCATGCACTGAACGCCGACGGAAAGTGTTCTTTCCGAGTGGCGGTTGCAACGACGAACTGTCGAAAAAAGTTACCGAAACATCAGCTGCTCGATATGCCGGACGTCATTGTCGAACCAAAGAGGAACTCCCAGCAGATTTGTGGCGTACACGGCGAATACGAAGGAAGAACAGAGATGTCCTCGGTATATCGGTACAGGGTGGAAGGCGCCTAGATGACGGCGGCGACAATGGGTGCGAAGACGGTCGGGACAAAGACAGCAATGCGAACGGGGCTAGTCGATAAAACTCTGCTCAACGCAGGCTTTCACTCGTTTCTCGTACTCCCGACGGTTTTCTTTGTAGAGCTGCGCTGCCATGGAATTTGCGGGTGAGTTTGGGTTTGGATCACTCAATAAAGACTGCAATAGAAGCGCAAAAGATAGAAATAATGTTGGCTTTCCGTTTTATTGCTCGCGCTCGCAAGAAGGGCCTACCTGAATTGATGTTAAAATAGCCGACACGTCATACGTAGGGCTCCATCTGTTTTGCAATATGTCCAGACAGATGCCTCCGTCGGCGTAAACGTTCGGATGGAACATTTTCGACACAAACCTCACCGTAGGCGGCTTGTTTGGATACTCCTCGGTAAATTCTATCGTGAGCTTAAACGTACCATCTTCGAATGGTGTGTCGTGTGGTCCGAAAATCACAGCATTCCAGATCATAATATTGTTGTCGGTTGGCGCACCGGACACGCCAGTCGGTGGGTCTTCCTGGAGCCTAGAAATAGTCGTGAGAAATAAAAGATTTAGTAAGAACGTGCTTTCCTTTATTGACTGCCAATCATAGGTTCATCACGTGACAAGTGTGAATGGAGGAAAAACGAGCCGCACAAGATGTGCGTACATTGTGCAATCGATGTGTCCAAGTTCGCGAAGCCATGTTCCGGATCGTAGTCGGCACTACAATCTCTATTCCTTGACACAATCCGCGAGTCTCGCCGAGGACTCTCTATTTCCGTTCATTCCAGCCGTTGGCCTCGATCGCAAACAGCCAAGAACATGCTCGACTGATAGAAGATGAACTTGAAAAATCGACGGCAGTATCATCGATAGACAAGAGCGACAGTAGGTTGCAATTTGACCGATAAGCGACGAATGCAATTGCATCAATCAAGCCCAAGAACGTAAACAAAGCGACATGTGCTACTCAAATGGGTCAACAAGGCTGGCTGGCTGGCCGATTCACTAAGCTGATAGATTGCATTGCGTAAGACAAAATGGTGTGTGACTCCTCGTTCTGTATGGTTTGAATCCCAGAACAGGCGGGCATGATCCGCCGTTCAAATTGCCAGCTTCGATCCCAATATCAAGGCATTATAGGAAACTGTTGCTTGAACAAAAGTGCAACGGTGCGCCGTATGTGAGCAGGATGTTTAATTATGATAAGGATCGCGCAAATGAAGAACAGCTTCAGCTGGGAAACACTAGCGTGTGTTCGTTCCTCGGTCCCTGACCCATCGGACAGTACACAAATGCTGAAGTACAGATTTTTCCTCAGCGTCATACGCTGCTCTATTAATGGTTCTTCCTTTCTGTGCTGACCCGTATAACGAGGGCGATCTCTCTCTCTATTTATCTTTGTTTCTCTCGCTCTTTCTGTGGCGTTATGTTTAGATTGCAAAAATAAACTTTTACGAACTGTCCGGTTAAGCATTTATTTTCCCCACCAGTCTGGGTGAGACTGAAAGCAAGACAAAGCTATCGGGGTTTTGGGTCGTTCCCGTGAGGTGTTTCTTTAAATGCGTCTTAACGGTGAGTGGGAAGGAAAGAATTTCGCGTCACCGTATTTCGTTGGCGATCTCAATCACGGTAGCCTTCGCTACCAAACTGCACCTAAACTGTGCCGAAATTAGTTTGATTTGGGTTTTTGGTGTCAGTATGTCTTTGCCAAATGCTGGCTAGCATCACCGTCGTGAGCATACGGACGGCAAGAGGACGAAAAGGCATTTCTATTAGATGCAGATTTCTTTCGGCCCATCCTGCATCTAGAATAAGGGTGCTTGGTAGAAGAAAAAATCATCCCATCGTACATCCGACTAGACGAGTTAATAAAGGGGATCCTAAAGAGAGATAGAGAAGAAAACAGTGAGCGAGATTGAGAGGGAACGGTTTACGTCATACCGAAACCGTCCACGAAGACCTACTTCTTGTTGCGTTGGTTATCAAAACAAACCCACTAAATAGCAAAGCGTAAGTGGGTGAAGCAAAGGGTGGGCTGATTTTTGTCTTCGAAAACGGACCTTGAAAAATGCCCGTACTAATCATCGGCCCTGCACAGCTGCTGCCTGTACGGGTGCGGATGATGTGCAACGTTGACACACACCAACAACCGCTCGTTTGGCTACCCGTTTCGTACAGCGTACTCCTCCCTCGTTCATTTACCCAACCCAAGGGCATCCTTCCCGTCGATGGGTAGGACTCGCGTGTAAAAGACGGTTACTACAAGGTCGCGCAACGGTTCCTCCCGTGCTTGTTGGCGTTCGGTTGACTGTGTTCGATATTTTTATCACGGTAAACGCAGCGCACCAACTCGCCGTTGTTGGATCGAATCCTTCCATTAGTGGCACGAGAGGCAACCGTCAAACAAATGCTCCCCGAGCGCCCAGCAGTTGGTGCTTGGAGCTATTGGGGCAATGGCAATAAAATTCCCAGATCCAAGTCGTTTGGATAACTTGTGCGGTGACACTACCATGGCAACGATTAAAGCGGTTTTATGCTTCTGCTATGTATCCTCCGATCGGTTTCGTCGGTAAACATTGCGAATGAATAGGGGCGATGGGATTTGAGGGCAACCAAACGGGGGCCTGTTGAACTCGTCCCTGTTTTAATGCTCAGCTCCTGTTTCCGATGAACTGACAAACAAAAGAGTACAGAGTTCGTACACGCACGGAGGCATTTACCTTTTGAAATCTCTCATTAAACGTCTGCGAGCTGGAGTGGACATTTCCTACGAAGGGTTTCCGAAATCCGAGTTCGAGAGCTTTGTTTTATCGAAAATAAATCTGCGCTTCGATGGTTGCACGAGCGCTACAGTCGCTCGGCTGTGTTTCTTTTCCGGTTCGCTACTGGCGTTGCTGCTTCTGCTAGTGCTTCTCGAACAGTCTCTTTCCGTCTCGTTTACTCGTTCGCGCTACGGTTGTACGGATTTCTATGCTCCCCACTCTTTTCCTCCGGCCACTGACACTTTTCTTCCTATTTAGGTGAGGCCACCGCCGAGCTCCACGGGCAGCAGCGGCTGGCTGTGAATTTCTTTTTTCGCCTGGCCTCCGTTCCGAGGCTTATTTTGGTGCACTTGGTGTTGCCTCGGGCAAATCACCCCCGAGATACGTATTCCTTGTTTTATGTAAGTCCTTGCTTTTGTGTTTCGGACAACCACCGCGAGCACTGACACTGACGGAGAGCTTACGCGCACGACAAAGAGCAACGGGAAAAGAGAACTCCACACCGATCAAGCGAAAATATGAACTAATGCCGCACAAACACGACCGAGACGCATCACGGGAAAACGGGTTAACGCCGTGGCAGAGGGCGAATCGCCAGCTTGCACCACCTAACGCGTAAAAGCTTCAATTTCTGTGAACCGTCGTGCACTTAGTATAAGCTACTCTGCTTGCATGGAAGCCTGCTGTTGCCTGCGCTTATTCACCAACTTTTTCTTACGATCCTCTCTAAACGCTAAATATCACAATGTATACACGCAATCGCTCGATTGCTGATGCCAGAAAACGATTGATCAACGGATTTGGACCAGCACAATTCACGCGAGTCCCAAACGCGTAAATTGCCTGCTAAGTGAGGTGTTTTTCACTGCCGTTGATTTAGTTTCTATTCACTAGCGACGGAAAAAAGCAAGGTGTTTTTCATTCTGTGCTCTGCTCAGGGTGTATATGGCAGGGCCAGGTTGGCTCGTCGACGTTTCTCTTCCGCCATTTTGTGGTTATATTTGATGAGGATAACAGGGTTTTGCTTAGTTGAAATTGGGGACCACATCATAGAGAAGAGTTATTAATAAAGTTTTGTTATTCTCATTAATCAATAGATAATTGAATTACATCATAATAATACGAATAAAATCTAAAGATCGAGTAATACTTTGGTAATGGTGCAACCTTTTCCATATCATACTAATCTTGACACGAACGGGAAATGCATCAAATTGTCATTTACTGATGTCATCTGAAACTTATCGAAACAGTTACGATTCACATGGCGTTTTCTAATTAGTAATAGGTTGTAGTATTAAAATAATTTCGGTTGATTTCATGCATAAAGTTTAGAAATACTTTGCATAAAAATAATGCATTTTAAAGGTGTAAAAGAATTTATTTTCAAAAGTGTTGTCTTTGTGTTGCTGCTTGGACGGCGATACATTCAGTCAGTATGCTAACCTACATTACTACATATATGTCTAAAATTGTTGCGAACTTAACCTTGAAATATATAATATGTATTCCTAATACGTTTGTACCTTCGTAAATGGAATCATAAGAAATATCTAGAAAAATTCAAAGTGTATAAAATACATAAATCCTTTCATCAAACAGAATCATCGTGCTTTCAAAAATATGATAACTGTTAATGGAAGATTCGTTAATAATTTGCTGTTGATATTGTGTTAGAAAAATGCTTGAGGGCAAAATGGAATTATGCATGGAGAATCTTTCCTCCAACACTGGACGATTCTGGAATTTTTAAGGCATCAGAAGTTCAATGTTTGGTGATTGAAGATTCTCGAATATTTGGTATTGCGAATAAACGCACATCCAACAGTAAATCTGCATTGGAAAAAATATGTTACATTTGTAATGACGAGCGGGCACTTCAAATATCCTACTTACGTTGTATGCCATCCATACCCACAGTATAAGACTCGAGAGAGTTTGTTGTAGCTGTTAATAGACAGGTAAGTCCCATTAATATCTGTTGACATTACATTGCACACCCCAAGCAGTACTCACATAAATGTAATAGCCTCCGATTAACCACAAACCGTATACAAACTGAAATAAAATAGCTATTCCAAATAGGGCTAACCATGGTAGCATCCATCCACGAGTAGTTGTTTTCAAAGAATAGCATACGCCTCCAGCAGATATGATGAGCAAGATGAAGTATAAAATAAAAAATCCTCCAACGACCTGCATCGAGTCACGAATGTCGGTTTCGAATAGAGGAGAGTATAATTGTGAGGAATCGCCTCCCAGTAGGTTGTATGTGGTCTAGGGAATGAAATTTTCAAAGCACATATTATCAAATTAAAGCTTTATTTTCAATATATCTATTGCTCTGCAGCTAGAGTAGTACCTACCATAGTTATCAATACTATTGACACGGCAACGGTGTACGCCGCTACTGCATAGCTTCCCGATTTCACGGAATTTGTCCAAATAAATGGCGACCAACAAGATTCAAGCCAGACCATTTTGAAGAAATGTAATTATAAGCACGCTAAAATTGTATTTAACAGTCTGTTAGCATCATTTTGAAATTACTTTCCCTGCGTTGCTAGACGTCATTATGCTTAATGCATGCAAAGGCACGCCCATGTTGATATGTGGCTCACTGCGTACTTACTAATATAAAAGAGGGAGTATTTCAATCAATTCCAATGATTGACAATAATATAGTTTGCGATTCAGCTTGATACACGCTTGTACAAAGGGTTGCACACGATTAATAAAACTTGTTTTATCACCAAACAAATAAAATTACGAACCTAAGAGGCGAAAGGCAAACAAACAAACTGCCTATTTGACAGATTGGGTATCATAAAACCAGGCTATTACAGCGAGCCTACACTCGAAGGCGATGTGTGTGAGAACAAGAGTATGTGAGTTAAATTTGACGTCTCGCGTTTCTAACACATGTTTCTGATATAAAGATTCGTCTTATTTGTTAATACCTTGCGTAATATATTCAGAAAGCTTGCCTGTTTCGGTTGAATCGAAATACCTTGCAAACAGTGTAAGCATGCGATGTATTGATGCTACATTTGCAAACTCGTTATTCAGGTTTGCTCTTACAAGCCGAGATTTTCTCGTTGCGTGAAAAGCGACATCTAGCGTGAAAATTTAAATTTTTCATTTGCTGTAAAATGTTGAGTGTTAGTCTTTGAATAAAGTAGCAAATCTTATTTATTTATACTCCGGACTGCTTTCTAACATGACTGTTATATCTGGTATAGAGAAGTTAGTATGAGATATAATAAAATATCGCATAAAATTTGCATAAGAACTATCATGCCCTAGTTTCTCTTTGCTTAAAGGATTCATTTTTAGTGCAGAATCTTCTGCAAATAAATGCACCGCAAATATCAGCAAACACTAACATTCCTTAGGTTAAAGGAGTTCTCGTTAATGCTTTTGAGCACCAAAAACAAATTAGAAACAAAATAATTGACAAATCAGCAAAAGACCTCTATTTTGCCATATACAACCATCGTCTCCATTGATCCATGATATGATTCCACAAGTTAGCGACAATCCTTATCTCTAATCTTAAGCTTCTATACGCACTCGTGATGCGTGAACATCTTTTAAATTCAGCCAGTAAAACCACGTGTAGGAGAAGCACACCACCCGCCTGCTTCTGCTTGAAGCACGTGGAGCTAAAGACGCGATTCAGTTCAACTACATGCATGAGAGGCAACCACGTGGGCACCAAATTTACCGTCTCTCAATCCAGCAGCTCTACCTCGCGCAACCACGTGACGTGATGAGCTGAGAGACGCGATTGAGCCAAATCCCAGCATCTCTCGTCCCGACGCAGGCTGCTGACTGCCCGTAGGCGACATCTATCGATCGCTGGAATGATTTTGGAAGCGATCCGACATGCCCATGAGGTGAAAATCCCAACCCAAAACCCCGACACCGGGCATATAATCGGGTTGCGCATATGTCGCCTGTGTCGCGCCTCTGCGCGTCGGCCCCGTGACAGGCAGAGTGGGAAGTGATTTGAATATTCGAATGCCTGGCGCGAAGCGGCCTTAAGCACCGGTTCGCGACCAGTCATTATCGTAAACGAAATGCCGTCCTCCATTCGGAGCGTGGAGGACTCCAGCTTCGGGCCCAAAAATGGGGCCTGCCTGCTTCCCTTAATGATACGGTTGCTGCGGAGTACATTTTCTGCGTACGTTTCTCACTCTCTCTCTCTCTCTCTCTCTCTGACTCCTGCTGCTTTTCCTTCTTGCAGCCGACTTTGTGGCCATTTCGGTCCAGTAGACGCCGTGGGATGGTGGACTTCTGCTAACGCCAACGGTTGTACCGTTTCGGTGCTGATCCTTCGGCGTTTTGCGACCTGCGCGCAGGATGTACCCAAGAGTAGCCGTTTTTGTTGCGAACCCAAACCAGCCACCTAATGCTGTGGAAGGCTCCTTCCTTGGTCAGACGCAACCAGACGCAAGGGCCCGATAAAAAAAATCGAGAGAAAAAGAAATGAACGAAAAACCCTCGAACATGAGTCTGAAACCGTGCTGAGGAGAGAACGAGAAATGACGAGAACAGCGTTCCACCACGCTATTGCGTGCGGTGGTTTTTGTTTCTTTTTTTTTCACACGAACATCTAACGAGGTGCGCACTCGTGCCAGAGACCGTACGCGTAAGGTTATGCTCGCGCATCGCAAAGAAATGTGCATTCATGCTGCGTGCATCTCCCGCCGAGTCTGACGCACCTTCGTCACCGTGCTCTCATGCTCCAAGTTTCGGTCCGGTTGGGGCGTTGCATTTGTGTACCGTTCTGGTCAAGTTTTGTGCTGATCTTCTTACGCTTCACTGCGTACCCTTCTGGGAGAGCCGAAGCACTGGAAAGGATTCTTCGCCCTTCACGACGGTCAAGCTTGTTGCCAAAATCGCTCAAATTTGCGACGAGTTTTTCCGATTGTTCCGGGGTCGCTTTTAAGCTACGCGTTTTGTGAGAGTCGACTCATCAGATAAGCTGGAAGTACTTGCCTTGTTTGGAGGTGCTTTAGATTTGTGCATTCTGTGGCACAAACACGATGTCTAGGATCGAGCCTCGGCGTTTGAACCGTCAATTTGCATATTAATATTCGGGTCCACTTAAACCGCCTCAGATAGGTTCCATCAGACCAATTTGTTAATCATATATCACGTGCCCACGTACCTTTTTTTGCCGGTCCCGTTCTGAGACAGTAATCTGTTATGATGAGCCCCGTGATGGAACGGAATGAATTGGTTTTCGAAACCCCTATTATGGTGATTGCACTCGGTGTTTAATTTCTCGTTATCTGCCGCCGCTGGACTGAGCTGAAACGGTGGCTTGGAAACGCAACTAGAAGATTTATTGAAAGCATCGCGAACCGCTTCGGTATGTGCTGAGTTTTTTGTTCTTCCTTTTAGACGAATGCGACCGAAACAGAAACGGCTTCGAGCTGGAGAGAGCGTCCTTTCGTTGCACCGGCAGATGCATCTCGGTTGGGGATGCGTTCTGGAGCAGTTTTCCTCTCTTTTCCGGGCTGCAGGCGACGAGAGCGCATTCGGGAGCTGACGCACCTGGCTAAGCCGTTTTTGGGAGGCTGACTTTTCTCTGCGTTTTCGCTCGCTCTCTCTTAACAAATGATTGGCACAGTGGGCAAAAGCTGTCCGTCTCAGGTAGATGGGGTATTTTAACGAAACAAAGGCTTTTTATAAAAATATCCGATCGTTTAGTTTTGCTGAGTGCAATGTTGCACCACAATAGAATTTTATTTCTGCTATTTTGTAATCGTTTGATAATTTGTCAATTAGTATGAACCTTAGAGATAGGGACTTTAGTCAATAATTTTTTATCGCGTACTAAAAAAAGTTACTTATGAAGATGTTTTATTACATTTGCGTAAATACAACCTTCACCTTTGGGCAGTAATTTTGCTACTGTACTATGAAAAAGACGCACTACGTTATGCAGGGTCAGTGAGAACGTCAAAGGGTAATCCCGATAACTACGTTTCCTTTGAAAAATGCTAAAATCCAGAATTCTTTGACCAAAAATATGTTTTCAAAGTTAAAAGACACCTCAATTAATTCTCATGAAAAACCCGGTGTTGTGACGCTCTCGCCTGCTCCTTGGCCCACCGTGGCACGTGCTGAGAGCGCAAACGAACCGACGCAAACCGCGGGACTCGCGCGAGAGCTAGCGCCAGCGCATACGCACCGGCCAAAAGACCAACCGCCATGCTTTGGTTCACTTAGTTTTATCGTGCGTTCGTTTCGCCACGGATGGTCTTTTGCCGGTCGGTTCGTTTCGTTCGCCCGGTTCGACGCCGGTTCGCCCTTTTTTCCCTGCTCCGGCCATTGCCAGCCCGCGACTCCTTCGAGAGTTTTCCTCCGAACGTACAGCGAGATCTGCAGATTGATTGGCATTCGGGTGGAAAATCGAAGCGAAACAAATAAAAATATCGCAGCGAGGTAAAGCGAGTGGCCCAGAAAATCAAGAGCATTTAACTGGGAAGCACCGATTAGCAGCGTAACCTCGGTCGGTGTAAGTTTTTCCCAGGTTTTCCCAGTGCATGCATGTGTGTGTGTGTACGTGTGTACGTGCGTGCGCTTGGGAATGGGTCGTTAATTGTAAATTATGGGTGCGTGCCGCAGCCTAGCCACGTGTGTTTGTGCGTATTTATTTTCGAGCTGGTGCGATTTCGGCACCGTTAAAAAAAGTGCGAGCACTTAGCAGTTACACGTCTAGAAGGATATGATTATCTGGCGCCTCCGCCAGCGTGTGTGCCAGTGTGCGCGTGTGTGTGGTTGTTAAGAACGCGCCAAGGAATGTGCGCAAAAGGATCTCGTGTCAATAAAATATTTTCTTCAACCAACTGAGCCGGATGCTGTGGCCGTGCGGACGAACATTTGAAACACGTTGTATAAACGGATGGATTGGTTTGCCACAAACAAAAATCGTCGGTCTCCTTCGTCCGCTGGTTGCATAAAAGTAGCCTTTTTATCAGGGAACTGGTAAAGAAGTGAGCCCGAAACGCAGGAGCCCTTGGGCCCCCCGGGTTCCGAAACGAGAGAATGCGAGACAGTGAGTGAGAGAGTGAGAGAGAGAAAAATCACGAGAATGGGATGAATCTGAGGGAAAACAAAAATCAAACCTCCCTCCCAAAAACAAAAAAAAAAATGAGAGAAAAAAAAGTAAACCAAACCTTCCACCCTTCCTCAACGCGCTCTATCCGGGAAATAAAAGTGAAACAATCGAGGGCTGCTCCTCCGCTGGTCCTTCCCAGCCCTTGATCGCGTTCTCGCCAACAACCGCACGATCGTCGCGGGAGTCGGCGGACGGACGTAGGGCGGCATCTTTCGCCGTCGGTTAAGATTTATGTAGTGCACCGTTGCTGTGCTGCTGCTGCTGTTGTTGCTGTTGCTGGGCCTCCTTTGGCTCTTCATCTGCCCTGCAAGCCCCCTTCCTTCCCGCCGAACACAGGGCAACTGCAGCGCGATCGTCGTCGAGTTTCTCGCCGTGATCTCCCGCCCAAACCGGGGCGAGTTTTCTCGCGACGCCGGGATCAAGGGAGAGGAGTTTTCGTGTTGTACCGAATTTATTCCCGCAACTGCGGAAGAAGCGACACAGAAGGGAACAGCAACAACAACTAAAAAAAAGCACACACACACACGGGGAACAAAAATAAAAGCGAAAAACAATCGCACCGAAACGTGCCACACCGGCTTCGGGAGTCGCCTGCCGAGCGATGGTGACTTTGATGGCGATGATTCGTCGCCCCAGGGAGAGCATAGCTCTGGGTGGGGGTGGAATATGTGTGTGTGTGTGTGTGTGTGGTGGTTGTTCCCTTATCCGCGATCGCGAACGCGAACCCGCCGCATAAATGCAAACGAGATGCACTTACACAGTCCGCACGCGAACTAAACGGGCGCAATACAACCAACCACCCCCAGGTTGGCCAGGTGGAGCGATAACCCAGGGGGAGGAGGGGGGGGAGCGGGGAAAAGAGAGGGGTGCATTTTGAATGCACGAAATGTGCTCGATCGGTTTCGAGGGGATTTGGGGGGATTGTGGGTGTGACACACACACACACACACACACAAGCGGAGTAAGCGAGAGGTGGCGTGGGTGATTGATTGTCCTAGATTTTGAAAATGGGCGAATTTTAAGGCGAATAGAAAACCAAATCGCCTTCAAACCGCTGTGAAATGGAGCCATTCTATGGCACCGCAAGGTGGCAGAAAAACGAGGCGTGAATTTGACTAATCAGCTTGAGCAAGTGTTTCGTAAATAACTCAATTTGAGTGGACAGGGTGTGTGTACGGGTATCAGGTATTTGTTCATTCAACTTGGTCTTGATTCATAATGAAATTATTATGTCAAGTGTATAAGAACAGCAAGGTCCCATATCCCAATATAGAGAGTAACAAAATATCGGTCCACTCGAGGTTTGATTGAAATTTTGATTCCTTGGGTATTGCAAAAAGTTCGTATCATTATGTTTCACATGTCTCTTTTCTCCGCGAGGTTCTTATACTCGGATGTCGTGTAGTTTCACGATCGCTTCAAACTCTCATCCTTTTTGTTCCCTTCTACACCCAAGCGCGCCACCCTTCTAACGTCTGCCGAGTCGCAAAAGAGCTGCGAGGTGTAAAACCGACACCAATTGGACGCTCCCTTAGGGCTTGCAATCGCACGAAATCGAAAGATCCATCAGTCCACGATGAAGGTGAACCGTTTTCGGAGATCGGCAGCTGAAACCCAATCTGGGTTGATCGCATTCGTCAGCTCGATGTGACCCACCAATTGATGGGTAACAACGTTGCGATGAGAACGAAGTCAGGCTGCTTGTTGAGGTCCAGCCGATCAGCAGCAAATCACCACATCCAACCTGGAGCCGTAGGTCTTCGTGAAGATAAAAACCTTCACCCCGGGGGGAACCTGCCTAAGGCATGCTGCTGGGGTCTTTTCGGGGCCATTGAGATTGCGGTCGAACTTTTTCGTGCCATTTCACCGTCGCCTTTCGGTAGCATCTCACTTCTCACTGGGCAACTGAGCGATGAAACCGCCCTTTTGCGGTCGCGAAAGATCGCCAGCTGCTGGTTTCGGGTGCCTTCGAAACGGGGAGGGCACTCGAGCTCCGAGCAAGGGTTGATTATTTCCGTAATTGCTGACCACCGGGACCGAGCAATTATGGGTCTCTGCGCCGTGGGTTGGGTGGAGTTGTGAAATTTTCCTCTCCATCCATCGGTTGCGGTTGCGTGAAGGAAGAGGAGACGGGGGGGGGGGCAAGAAGTACCCGAAAAAACAAACAGCAAAAGAAGAAGAAGAAGAAGAAAAAACGGGGGCGAAAAAACCACCCCACCTGCTTGCGTAGGGAGAAGCGATCGATTTTTACACAAAAACTGCACATTGGGTGGCAATTTGACACTCGGTGGTTTCACTTGCCCACCCAATGGGTGTCACGGGGGGTAGTGGGTGGGGGGGGGAGGTGGAATTTCCCGCGTAGTTCAAACAATGCTGGACACCATTTACCGTAAGTACTCTCGCGGGTGGATGCGCGTTTATTCTAATCATTGCCCTCATCAACGGAACCCGCGCAATTGCGCGCCAATTCACCTCCCACCGGAAGCAATTGGTGGGCTTCTCCCTCCCCTCCCACCACCCATTGGGTGCGATTTTTCCGGAGCTTGCGTTTTGCGTTCCATTCGATGGGCCGGCGATTGGCAGCAAATAATCATGCGCACTCATTAGCCGCACACCCGGCACAAACCGATGAAAGTTGAGGAGCATGGATCGGGTGGAAAGGGATATGGGGTGGGAGGGAGGGAGGGAGGGCGACACGGTGGAAAGCAAACCACCGAAAACCGGCTGGAAAACCCACCACCACCACCACTGGCTGCCAATCAACCGACCCCGGAGCCACCGTTAAAGCGATTAAGCACGCTCACGACACTCTTCCTTTGGGCGCAAAGCGACATGCGGCCTTCATAATATCCCTATCCTTATTTTACCCCGAGCCCGAACGGCGCGGTTTGATGAAGACTGACGGGGAGCCTGGATTGCGCTGATATCTTGATCGCAAGATAGCGCCCAATCGCGATCGGAAGCTGGCTGAGTTGTGGGGTGCAAAACAGCAAACAAAATTTAAAAAAAAAAACAAAATCCCCAAAGCTCGTGTGTTGCAGAACTGGGCAGCGAGAAGCACACACATGCAAACGACAGCATGCTCTGGGGTGCGAGATCAAAGCCGGTAAAACGGATCGTTCGAGTTCATTCATGCGCGGTTGACAGCGCGTCCGAAAGTCGTGAATTTGAGCCCGTGTCGGTGGCTCGAAAAAGCTTCCCAGGATCCAAACCGGCCAAGTGATATGCCAAAGGAGCCTGTGTCGTTTCGCGCGTTGATACAGCGCTTTGACGGATGGGCTCATACATTATTAATGTCTTCGTGTTGCGTTTTTTGCGTCTCACACGCGTAAGCCCTCGTCGTATTCACCCAAAGAAGGTAATCCTCGGGGCTTCGGTGGTTTGTATTTTGGTCGCCGTTTGGGCTTTGTTTTGTCGTAACGCCGGTGGAGAGCTTTATTTTTTTGTTGTTGTTCGATTGTTGCCATCTTTCTGCCAGGGCGACTTTTGTGGCGCGAATGTGGCGTTGACATGCGAAGAGCGCTTAATCCGAGCCAATCGGATAAATATTGGCATGTCTGGGCGAGCGCAAAACGCCAGGCTAGAAGATGTGGAACAGGGGGCTAATATGCTCCAGATGTGTGCAAAATGGCAGGTTGTTACGCGAACGAAGGGCCGCAGCTCAAACACTAACAGTGACGATTCGGTATTTTTTAGAGGATTTTCATTTTTCAGCACCGTAATTTCGGCACCCAAAAGGGCCGCCCTTTCCGAGTGTGTGTGTGCATGGAGTGAAATTTCGATACTCGAGGCTAGCCAGTAAAATTCAACGATAATTCGCTTCGCCAGCATTAAAAGGGCGCGTTCCAGTGCCGGGTGACCTTTATGGGGTGCGTTTGTGACCTCCCGTCGAATGGCAGCACGATGACGCGCAGTTCGAAGCTGGCGTGCTGACGTGGTGATGATTTTGTGATTGAGCACGCAGCATGCAAAGGGCGCAACAACGCGGTGAGTGAGCAGTACACGCGCGTGTGTGGTGATCTTCGCCCTAAAGGTGATCGCACGAGGGCCAGTGAAAGGGCCAGTGAAAGAGTGAAGCTGCGGTGCAAAGAGGGTAGGCGCAAAAACCACCCTCAAAAGCACGCAACTGATCGACGTGTAGGTGTGTGTGTGTGTGTGTGTGCGTGCCGATCGAGTCGTCCGAGATTCCGTGAAGACCTTCCTGCGTGAAAAGGGCACACGCGTGTGTAAGGGCCATCTTGCTTGCAGCATCCATCGTGGTGGCTTTTTCGATTCTCCCGGCGCAGGATCAAGACTCCATACATCGACTAATCGAACGCCCGAGAAAAAAAGGGCGTGCGGGCGCGAGTGTCCGGTAAGTGGATAATTAATTTTAATATTCAATTAGGGGCGTAACGGTTGAAAATTCCCATTAATTGATACGTTACCATCAGGTGAGAGCGACCGGGCCGATAAAGTTTGCCGCCTCTGGCCCTTTTTCGGGACCTCACATGGGTCTCTGTCTCTCTCTCTCTCTCTCTCTCTCTCTCGTTCACTCACTCCACCCAACCCAGCAGCACGAAATGGCTCAATCGTGAGACGGCACAAAAACGCGGGTGACCTTAAGCGCGAGGGCGCTTATGTGATCCATTTCTTGGCGATCAAAAATGAAAAAAAAAACCACCCAACCCCAGCGGTATCGATGACGGTGACGGTGATGATGATGATGATGATGAGTTGCATCATAGCCGGGCCGGTGATTGCGCTCGGATCGATGCCGGAACGACCTCGCCGGGTGATCCGATTCCAGGGATCGCCACGCCAATCGCGCGGACATTCCGCTGAAGCTTCAGTTCACCCGTTTGCGCCCTCCGGGAAATTGTCTATCTACCGTGAGCGAACAAGGGAACAGGAAGAAAAAGGGACAAAAAAAGCGCCCCATGCTTCGGCCCCTAATCCCTCGGCTTTCGGGATAAATAAACAAGAGCCCACTCTGGACCGTCGCGGTCCGTCAAATGGTTGGCCTTCTAAATCGCAGCTCGCTGGGAAGTTCATTATGCACTCGGAATGGAAAGGCGATTACGATTGTGCGATTGTGCCTCACGGGAAGTGTGTGTGTGTGTGCGGGCCGTTAGGGGCCAATATTGATCTGGTCTGATTGAGAAGCTTTTCTTGCTTTTCTCCTTTATGGAGCGCGCGCTCGCGCGCTTGTTCACGACCGATCCGGTTATGTTGCGCAGGGAAATGGCGTTTTAATGGAATGGGGATGAAATTATGAAGCCATAAGAGGCTCTCGCGTGCGGTGTGTGTGTGTGTAGATTTTGTTTCTCTCACTCTCTTTCCCTCTCGTTGGTTGATGAAATGATTAATTGAATTTTAAACACAAACTCTAAGCGCTAATACGCAGCGAGGGAATCGCAAACGACAGCGAGGGAAAACGAGAATAAACGTTCGTTTTAGAGGTCCTTTTTTGCAACTGTTCTCACTCATCACTCCATCAACATGGGGATGCAGATGTAGTTTTTGTTTTGGGGTTGCAGGGTTGTGCTTTCGAGCCCACCACGGCCACGGGTGCATGGGTGGCATGGTTAAGGGATTAAAGCGGCATTTGTCCCACCTCCCTTTTAAGTCCCACCACCCCACACCACCGTGAACGGCACGCTCCAGATAGTGAGGGAAATTTCCATTCGAATGACGCTCGAAAGCCGGCTCGGCCACGGCCACGGTCGGGCAGCATAAAGAGAATTAATAACCGGTTGATCAAACAACGTCACACTCCACCCACCGGGGGGGACATCAAAGGGCTGCCCGGTCTGATCCACGTGTAAGCAAACAAAACCGATGGGTATCGATCAAAACAAAAAAAAAAGGCCCTCACCCTCAGCTCAAAGGGAGGAACGTCACGGGGGTTTAAGGGCCACGCCACTCGTGGAAATTACTCGTGCGGTGCGCGGGAAAAGTCCACCACTCACACCCAAAAAATGCCGGCCCTGCAGAATAGTGCAGGCCCGCTCGGCGAGGGCGCGGTCTTCGGTGACATTTTGAGCGGCTAAGCCACCGCCGTGGGCTTGATTGCGTTTGCCGATCGGGAGCAGCCTGTTCGCTGAGATGGTAATGCTGACAAATCTTCCACTAAGAACGTTATTTACCGCCCATCTACAGCGCGAGACCCTCACTGTGGTAGAAAAGGAGCTGTCGGCTACCGTGGCCGTGGTCGCGGAATCGCGCAAGGGATTCGCAGGCGCTAGAAACGTGGAATGTTTGGCGCGATCGGTGTGGCGCGGTGTGTTTGTGTGTGGGCAAACTGAGGACCCTTGAGATGGGAGGAGACGGGAGCGGTAAATATCCTTATTTATTGCGGTCAGTGTCATCTGGACGATTTGTGTGCAGTTCGGCGGTGGCCTCCTGCGGGTGGTAAACTTTCGCGACCGTGGGATTCGCTTTCGAGCGGTTCGCGAAAGTGCGTTTCTTTGACGGATGTTGGCTGTTTGTGGTGTTTTCTTGCGACGCGGGATTCCTTTTTTACGGTTCATTCGAACGGGGGCGTTTATTTTGCCTTTGCAGTGGTGGGTGAAGAAATTTAGCGCTTGCCGCCAACGTCCGGTTTAGCGTCGAGACGGCAAATGGGTGGTTGATTATTTGCAGTTGCGGTGCATAAGCTTGGCGGTCTTTTGTGCGAAAGTGCGCTTGTGGAGGACGAGCTGTGAGGTGCGAGTTTTTGTTTTAAATATGTTTGCTTTTGGCAATATTGATTTTATATTGCCAACAAGCGGGATTGTTTTTAACACCGTTCATACGGTACTCTTTAGTCATTAATAGGTGTTACAAAAGGTACTGTAAAAATTAAATACATTTTTATACAACACTCTTTGGAAACAATTGTGGAACTTTTCAATTGATGGCTATATTTGCAAATGCTGGACTAAGTATTTTAAAATCATATTACCAAACATAAGAAAATCTTTTCGGAAAAAACAAAATATTCTTTTATAGCGATAAAAAATTGAAAGAATTTGAAAATGATCGTTGTAGAATTTCCATTTTTATATAGTTATAATCCACCAGCAGGAATAGAGCGTGTGAAGAAAACGAATAATACCTGCCCAGAACGGCTTCTTAAGCAGAAGGACTAGAAATGTGCAACAGGTAGGATTTAATTAACATACCAACCACCAAGCGTGCTAAGCTTCTGCAACACTTGCATTCTTGCCACAAGCTTCACACGACCGGCCCAAAGGTGCGTTGAACATAGGAATAAAAACAATTTACTTCCCACCCACAGGCATCGGGTTCGACTGCCGTGAAATCCGGGAGCCACTCGCTGGACTCGCGTTACCTTAGCAAAACCTAGCTACAATGTAGCCGTCGTGCAGGGACAGGATTATTTATTTATTTATGCCGCGATTAGGTTCGAGCCGGTCTACGCAGGGCAGAACCGTTTTCTAATGCTTTCAACCGCCCGACCCAAGGCGGAGCGCCGGATGAGGGAAAATAAACAAATTTATTGAGACATACTGCGTATCGTTCTGTCTCGTTTGCTCCCGTGGTGGCTCCAGATCCGCGCCATCTTGCACCGGTGTGTGCGATCGTGCACTTTAATCGCATCCCTTCGCTGACCCACGATGCAATCGTGCCGCTATCAAAACGACCCGGCTGTGGAGATTTCGCGACATGCAACGCGAAACTCCTGGGAACGCGGTGCGTCTTCTGTGGCAAAACACCACGGGAACACAACACTTGCCGCACTAATGTGTGGCCCACGCCTACGCGACGCCCTTTTTCGCGGCCACCCTCCAGAGGCGCCGCTCAGGTGCGCTTCCATTTGTGGGTATTTTTCCGCGCGCTCAACCCACGCGTTGGTTCATCGTTGGCCACTGTCTGCCTCGGGAAGGGCCTGTTGTAAAGGGCCTGTTGCATAAAATTGCATATTGCGCTTTGCTTCGAGCGTGGAGCTGCACTTTTCGGTGCATCGATGGCACAATGGAGACCTCGTTCGTAGGAGGCTCGCTGGGGAGGGCTTTACGTGCATTTTAGCCGATGGGCCCCCGGTCCGATGGGCCGATGAGACAAAGTGCAGCCCGGCAGCAACCGTGGATCGGATGCAATCATTACGGAGTCATAAATAGTGAATTTGAATAAATAAATAAATAAATTATTCGCTCCTCCGCCGTGAGGCAATCGGGCGCGTACATGCGCTTTGGCGCGATCCTGCCGCCGTGGAAAACAGTGCTGCTCGCATTTAGCTGTACAGGCTAGGGTATAGAAGGTATGCTGGGAATAAGTGGCTTACTAGATGAGGATTTTTAACACTACATTTATTAGTTTTTTTTTAAATTTTCGCTGATTATGGTGAATTGGAACAAAGCGCGGATTCAGAGATTATTAAATTGCTATACATCGAATCAAAAATTTTGATCTGTCAACGTTCGCGTTTTGTACATTTTGATATAAAATATTTATTTTACAAGTATTTAAATCGCTAAATGAAGTACGAAGCAGTTTTTTGTAGCAACGCAAACTGTTTAAGGATCCCTGTCACAGTCTGGAGGATGTCTAAATCCTTTTTTTTGCACCTATTCTAAGAATATTGCGTTTAACGGTTTGTAAAAGTATTTATTAGTTTTTCTTACACGATTAAAGTAGACATTTAGTTTGTGATACACTTCCTTTGTTGCTAGAGGCACTTCCTAGTGTGGAACAAACCATTTCACGTCTTCAGAAACACTCCTGCCTATTCGCATGCGAACCACACTGTCGGTTGAAGATGCGCCCATAGGTTCCTTTCGCGCGCGATCCCTTCGAACTAGATTCTCCGCGGGCGCTATCGGTGCGCGGAATCGGCATGCAAGGCCGGCCGGCCGGCACGGATGCGGCCCTTTTGTGGGAGAAGTGGCCCTTACTTGCTGCCCTTCCCGAACGGCTCGGAACGCCGCATAACAGCAAGTAAGTAATAGGCCATCTGAATCCCATTGAAAACAGAAGGAACAGCGGGAATGGTCGCAGTAAATAAAGCCCGCAAGCCTGCGGCGGGGCGGATAGCGAACACCGCAAAAACAAAGCACTACACAACTGAAGGGCTCGGGATGAAAAAACGGGCTCGGAACGGGGTGAGCAACAAAAAAAAAAAAGGGCAGCAAGAATATTGTAATAAAACTGCACCGAATGAAATATGATCACGATGCGGCGGTGGGACGTGGCCGTGTATGCTATCATTATTACGTTTTATCTGCACCCAGGTGAACCCCCCTCCCCCTCCTTTTTCCTTCCACCCTTTACACCAACCCCCATACACTCCCTGCGTGTCGTAATCCACCCCTCCAGGAGGGTGAGTGTGCATAAATCTGCTCCAGCCGAAGCCGTCCATTTAGTATTGATATTTGTTTATTAAACAATCTAACAATGATCACCATAGGGAAGGGTGGGTGGAACAGTGAGTGAGTGAGCGTGTGTGTGTGTGTGTGTGCCTGTTACCTGACAACAAAAAAACTGTTACATGTTTCTCGCGCATAGCACGGATTAAGGCGCTCCCCGTGAAAGGGCCACCCTTCGAAGGGGTTGAAAAAGCGATAAAGGACGTTCGCGTAAGGGTTTGCAAATCCCGCCGCGTTGAGAGCTCTCCTTTAAAGCACGTCATGCGCACAGAAAGCCGCCGTGAAGAACATCGTGTCCGTAGCGGTGCAACTGCACGCGCTTGATGCATCCCTCTGAGTGCATCAACACCGTGCCGGGGTTCGAAATCGAAAGTTTCGTACACTCACCCCCAACACGAGCTCAAGGACCCAGGACACTCGCCGTGGGTCGCCATGACATGCGTCTTTTAATTCGCTTTCGCTCAATCCCCCCTTTGGTCATCCCCCACCCACACGGGAGGAGTACAGTTTGGCAATAATTGCTTTTAAACTGAACGGTAATTGACACCCGGCAGCGGAGCCATTCGCCTTGAAGGGCGGCCTTTCACGATTTCCGGGAGGGTGTTGTGTGTGTGTGTGTTTTACGTTTTAATCAACCCGCTTGGGCATCCTTAGCGGCCACCGAACCACGTAACACCATCGGCGTGCTGAGGCGCTTCGTTAGCATGATGTGACGATGCCTCGATACCGGCGGAACTACTCAAACGCCACCCAGGCCCTTCTGTGCCCTTTTTTTGCCCCGACTTGGCCCGACTTGGCCACTTGTCCTCGGATCGAGCCGGCGCACTTTTAAGTCCACGGCGAGATTTCGCAACATGCGCTGCGCGTTCTGGCGTAAGGCGCCCACGCCTGTCGCACGAAAGCGGCACACTCAAATGAAGCGAAAAAAGAGAGACAAGCAAAATCCCTGACCCGGGCGGTATGCAAATGGCTTCCCTTTGCGGGTGTCATGCACCGGGGAAGCGGCACCCGGAAAAATGTTCACACTAACGAAGGGCCTTGGTTGGTGAAAAGCGTACACACGACCTCGGTCGTTGGGCGAATTGGCGTCCTGCGAGTGGAAGATTCGCGTGTTGTCGTAGGCGGGTTAGGTTGTGACCGTGGCCCTTCATGCTTTCAAGGCATGATTTTTCGCACCGTCGACAACATTTATTCGGCACCCTGGGTGAAGGCTTCATCGCGGACGGCACGCTTAGGAATGCGCAAATATTTGCCACATTCCGGACCGGGTGTGTGTGTGTGATAAACGAGCCCAGTCAGCTTCGGGGGCTACGGTGTTTGTGGCTCTGACGGTGTGGTTTTGCGCAGTTTGAGTGGTGTTTTATCGGACCCAGTGCTGGTGCCCTTCGAAGGGCCGGCAGTGGCATGGGTTTTGGTGCGTATCGCTCGGTGCACCGGTCTCTGATAAGCGCGTGTGTCGTGGAATGCACCAGTTACGAGATGGCCGTGAGATGGAGCCGGCATTGTTCCGGTTTTGTAGGTGCAAATATTTGCAGGTTAGTTTGGCTTTGTCCCGGTTGATGGGTGGCTTATGTCCGGGATGTGCTTTCTGGCAATCTTGGTGAGGTGACTTGAGATAATGTGACTGCGGATACACATTTTTGTGATTGTTGCAAGTGGAATTCCATTCAGATTCACGGAGATCATGCGGAAATAGTTGGAGCAAATTTATTGTCTTTTCATACACTCTTATCTATGCATTTGACAGTCAAAATTATGATTTATATCCTTGCGTACATACAGGAAAGGGAAAATCCGCATAAAAGAGTGTAGAATGGAGTAAATAGAAGCTCAAATGTAGCAAGAATTGATAGGCAAAATACCCATAAAATACCTTCAAGTTTTATGGAGCTTATTTGACATAGAATATCAAAATACAGATCGCAGAGACGTTGTTTTTCACCTATCGGATCTCTTTCCCTATCTCTCGGTATTGAACAACATCGCGATCAGGTGGCTGATACCAAAAAAAAAAGCCAATAAACGCCACGTGCCTACGATCCCTAGGGCCGTTCAAACCCCCGTTCAATCTGCTGCTTTCGCCCCCTACACGATCAGTAATCGATCAGCGCGGCATCAACGTGCTCGTAGCCAACGAAACCCAATCAAACCTGATACCTAAGATTTATTGCGCCCGATCGATATTGGGCTCGTGTTGGGCCCGCTAACGACACTCTGGAATTTTCCCGCCAGCCACCAAGAATGCCGTAATGACACAGCACATGCCTCAGATCGCGTGTTTTGGCAGCTCGCCGGCACCAGCGGGCCTCCACTTCAATGCGTTCGGTTATTAATCATCCCCCATGATGGTGGGTGGGGGTGACTCGCGATCTACGGGTCTGTTTATACTCGCTGGTACGCCGCTCTGGTCCCTGATGCGTGATTGAGAGCGCGACTTCTGACTTCTGGTTGCGTTGATGCGCTTTACGCGAACAAATTTTCTGGAACTCCAACGGGAACACCCGCAAATATGGCACGTTAGCTAGTCTTTGGAGGAGCTTGTTTCGTGGAGAAAAATCAAATAAACAACAAAAATCTCTTCAAAATGTAGTACATGATTACCAGATGTTTTTAGATCACGATGACGACGACGACGTTGGAATCTGGCGAGGATCCTCCACCGTGTTCGGAGTTCCACCAAATATTTGTGCAATTTGTCCGCCCTAAGGCACCCATCAGGGGGTGACTCAGTGCATGCCCGAGCTCACAGGGTGATAAATTGCAGTTCTCCGGAGCCGGAGCCGAGAAGTTGTTCGGCACGAATTTGGGGCAGGAATTTCGCCGCAATCCACACACGGATGCCAGCGCCAGTGGCCAACCCAGCGGCTACTTTGTCCGGTTGATTGATGAATGAGCGCCGCAATTGAATTAACGGCCCCGGCCAACCCGGGACCTGCGATGTGTGACTTTATTGGCCACGAACGAACGAACTGTGTAACGCGTTGTTCCGAGAGCTTTTTCCTGGCCGTGGCATCCTGGCCGAGGTTGTAAGTCGATGTTCCAATCTGACAGCACCGATGAACACGCGCATGATTTATGAGGACAACCTGCTCTGGCGGCCCGGCTCCCGGTCCGGTTCCTATCTTCAACAACCCCCTCTACCTACTACCTACCCTACCCCTCTCACGCCTGGATGCCATTTGCATGTGCCCTAAAAGCGGTGGCGGTTCCGGCTGTCGGCGATGGCCACCGTTGTCCATCTGTCACGCTTGACTGGGTGGTGTGAGGAGGGTGGGGGGGGGGGAGGAAGGAGAAGCTTCCCCTGAGGGTGGAGGAACATCTCGGTCATTAAGACATCGTTCCGTCCCATTTGCGGATCAACCTTTTTATGACACCCCCCGGTTGCAAATGGAACGGCACGCAAAATGGCGATGAAAATGATAATTGCCCGCGCAAGCAGTCCGTGGGACGTGGGAGACACACCCGGATCCGCGCTGACCGCACCCGGTAATGAGTGGGGTGGTCATCCCCCTGTTTTTCAACCCTTAAAACACACACACACACACACTCAGTGGGGTTGTCAGTGCGTCGATGACGAGTTCGGTACCTGTACGGCCGGTTCACATCGGTCGCTAATTGGACGAAAGGTCGTCATGTAAGCTCTCGTCCTGTCTCCCTTTTACCCCGCTTCTAGCCCTCTTCACCATCCCCTACCGATCGGTGCATCGAGCAGGAAAAAAAGGGGTAACGGGCACGCTCTGTTTGGGAAGGCATTTTTTTAGAGTGGAGTCGTTTTTGATCGCTATTTCGAATGAGGTGTCGCCTGTCATTCGACTGATTGCTTCTCTCACTCTTACACTCACTGTCTCTCTCTCTTTCTCGCTCCCAAAAACACGCTCCCCAAATGGGATGGAATAACTTTCGAAGTGGACGAGAAGGGTGGTAAATTATTAAAACAAAGCTAAATATAAACGCGGAACGCATATTTTTAGCAGCGAGCATGTTTTCTGCGCCACCCTCACCGGTCCGGGAAAGGCAGATTCCAAGGCAGATGCGATGGGTTGCGAAGTCACATCGAGGCCCCGTTTGGTGCGAAAATCCCGTACTCGATCGGCGTAAGGGCCTGGCCTGGTTTGTTTGTTGGTTTTGTTTTACGGGACAGTTCTTGCCCTCCTTCAAAAGCAGCAACCGGCTCGAAAGGGCTCACCGGCCGGAAGTGTTGGCGGTTGGCGCCAAGCCGACGAGAGTGAGCTCCCAAAACCCGTCGTGTCTCCTCCCCATCACAGGACAGGCTGCCAAATCGGGACACGGACGCCCGGTTGGCATATTTCTATGCTAATTTGGAGCATGCGGTGCGCAAACCCTGCTACTCGCTGGCCAAAACGACACCACGCACTGTGGACTGCGGACTATTTTGGGTTCTCGTCGCCCGTGCGGTGCATATTACGGTCCCGATCGAAGCCAGTCGCGAGGAACCAAATAAAACAAACCATAGCCGACGCGTGTTTCGCGCCGGAATGTCTCCTTCGGTGCAGGGGACTTCTCGCTCACTGGGACCGATTCGTCTTCAAGGCCCTAGGCAGGCTCGTCAGTGGGGAGGAGGACAACCCGCGATGCATCGGGAGGCCATGGCGTGGTGGATGGCCCTTCTTCATCAACCCTTTTCAAACCCTCGGCTCGGCATGAAAAAGGGTTCGCTACCGAAAATGGCCACGACAAGGCTCATAATTAACTGGCCTCGTTGGCCGTTGGAATGCATTGTTCGTGACATTTGCACCGGGCGTTTTGGTGGGTGAAAATGGCGCAAAATGGATAACGAAAAACGGACCGAACTGGTAGTGCTTTTGCTGGTCACTCTCGGTCTGGGACATTCCGGTCTCGTGACATGGATACACGACCCCAGGCACCGACTCAGGTAACCGATGTCGAACACGGATTGCACATTAGAAATGGCGTCGTTTTTCGGGTCACGTGTGGGTGGTGGATACGGAAAACGGACCTTCGTGCAGATGTTGATCTGTTTGCTGGACACCGCGAGTGATGATGGTGAGATTTCCATTCCCGGAATGGAAGCAATTAGTAACCGCCGCCAACACCGAAGACTGATAGTATCGGCAATGCGTGTGCGCTATTTAAAGAACGCTGTTTCCAAACGCAACTCGAGAGCTGGTAGAATTCAGCACACAAACATGCGCCGTGAACTATGACCGCGCCGGTACCAGCTGTTGAAAGATCAAAGCCGGGTTTTTCGGGAAGCGATCTTGTTTCGTCTGTTCTAGTCTCTGAGGTTTTTTTCGCTGGCTAAAAAAAAGGAAAAAGAAAAACACGACCCTATCAACCAAACCGCACCATCCACCATATCCGGTAGCCGGTCCGGTAGGTGCCGATTTCGACGGGTGTGCTAAAAATATCATGCCATTTTTTCGCCCCATACCGCGAAAACGCACAGTATTTTAAGGTCCGCTCTTTTCGGCAGTTGAGAGCGTTGTTTGGGGTCTTCCAAACCGCACCCGATGCCCTACAGCACTCGAGACTGTGCGACCTCCAGAACCACGTCCTGTGCGCTGGTTGGCGTGTCAAAAGCAATTTTCTCTAATCTTCTTTCCCTGCCAATTAGGCCGGGTGGCGGACAGCAGGAAGATGCGCTCTGTTGCCTTGGTGATCGTAAAACTGGCTGCCTGCGGGGGATCGCAAGCTCCGAGACCGGGCGAAGTGGGCAATCCGATTAAACGGCCGTTCGTCCCGGGTTGGTCGAGGTGCCTGCCAGCTCGGACGCTATCTCGGCGCATTGTCCGTAACCGTGGCTAATCCGTGACTTCAGCAGGAGACGGATGCAGCAGAAGTTTGCTGGCTTGGGGCTTGGAAGCTGGGACTTTGAGTTCGTCCCGCCAGGGGTGCCGGGATTCGCAAGACCTGTCCGATTCGCCACGGCGATTGGATCGTTTTGCAAAAGGGCCAAGCGGTAGAACGCACGCCACCTCGCGGCGAGATACCGAACCATTAGCGTGCGGGACGTGAAGTGCCACTCGTCCATTTCAATGATCGTTCTAATCACTCACCCGGAAGAAAAGGGCCCCTGTGGGTGTGTAGGGTGCCCGGGATACGTGGGAAGGGTGTTAACGAGCGAGGAGGCAAACATTCCCTCGAGGGAAGATAAAGAAAAACGGCATGCAAGTGAGAAGTGTTATCTGCGCTTAATCGTGGTAACTAATGGACTTCACAGTGTCAGTGGGAAGCAGTGTACTCGATCGGGGTTGTTTCTGTGCAATTGTGAAGGTTTTTGCTTGAGTTGAGTGTGACACGTGCGGTAAGGATTCGTTTAATTTATTAAACCGTTCGGGAAACCTTCAAGTAACAGGTTTTAGCGACTAAAATTTGTCTTAAAATAGGACAATATCTCTGTTAACTTTGCGAAGGATTCTGAAAGCAGATCATGTTTTTGATTAAAAATAACACTTTATCGCATTCTTTAAACATTCTGATCTAAAACATCCAGCCAGTAGCAAGATATTCGTTTTAATTTTCCACACGAGGAAACTTCAACAGTGATAAAAGAAGGCACTTGCGTAAGACCGAATGCAAACGTGTATGCAAATGAAGCTCAAAAGCCAGCTCATCTTAGCCAGGAACGCACGAACCCAAGCTACTCAGAGCGTGCGTAATCGCAATCACTAGCCGCAACCGGGATTGATTTATGCCGACCTTATTCCCTACCAGCATAGCCCAGTGGAAACTCGATACTGCCACTATTTATTGCTCTCATTACATCGGGCGATGGTCGGAATGAAGCGCCATGCACCTCTTTGAGGGTCCGATTTTCGTAGGATCCTGCCAAACAACCTCCAGGGGGCTTTGAAATGGTGGCTCTTTCATCAACTTATCACAGGAGCTTTCCGAGCGCTTGAGCTTCACCGTTCGCTTATCCAACAGGCTTAACCGTACGATCTTAAACGCGGATCTTAAACCACCCCGGAAAAGGCGCATCACCGGCGGGATGCACTCATGCACCTGACGGGGTGGTTATGAATTTACGATTCCACCACCAGGTTGAGCTTGAATCCCAATAACGGTAACATCGAGTGTGCGCTTTCCATCTTCATCCGCACGCCCTTCAGAAAAACCGTCGCGCCATCGATCTCCAGCCGCTGGGCAGTTGAAATAAATCAGCAAAAGTACTAAAATGTTTTAATTAGTGCAAAATAGCTTTCAGCTTCGAACCGCTCAATCCATCTGGGGTCGGGTCCGTGATGGTTCGAGAAAAAATGCCACAAAAGCAGACGAAGAAACGGCACCAGAAGTAACTTGAAACGACTCGAACTTGGAGCCCAGGGAGCCGAGAGTGGCGAGTCTTCAGTGACACTTTTGCAGGTCTCCATGCCGGCTCCGGGTGTTCCAGCTAGCATGCGTGTGTGTGTGTGTGTCGTGGCTAGTCCCGCCATTGCACCATTGCATCCTGCACTCGTCCATTTGGGGTTCTTTTTTTTTCGCAACGTCCGCTTCCGAGCACTGGTCCGTCGGCCCAGTTTGGGCCACCTTTCGAAGCCTAGAGTTACAGTTACGGGGCGGTTTTTATGTCTCCACCCGGACACTCCCCGTCGCTTTGATGCGTGCATGTAACATGAAGATGTAATGTAACTTTAGTACGTACGCAACCGTCCGTTTGTCACACCATCCCATCTTTTCCACCAGCGCGCAAAGCAAGGCCAGCGAATGCAAAGTAAGCCGCAGCGGCTCAGCTACAGTGAGTCGCCTGTTTAAGCGTGTCTGCTTGAGCTTTTCCACATGTGTGTATGTGCGTACGGCTAGTGCGTTCTAACTGCAAGGCAAATGCGCCCGGAATCGGGGCTAATTTGCCCGGAATGCTGCCACATGATGGTTCGGTGCGGTTTCGAAACCACGATCCTTGTTCCAGTGTCAGCTTACAGCTGGGGGTTTGCTTCGAGTAGCAGCCAGCGATAGGAGTGACACAGATTTATTGTGACCGAGCGTCTTTACGCGCTTAAACTGCACTGTAATTTATTGTGCTGCTAGATTTCAACGCTCCAATGATAAGCACTCCAAGTGTACGTTTTTCATAGCCCTAATTCTCGCACCTGCCATGGAGTGCAAGCAGCTTGCACCGTACTTGCGATTGCAAAAACGATGCACTTATGCATCGTGCATCTTTCTGGGATGAGGTGGCACGGTTGCGTCTGGTTGTACCTTTTCCGTCGAGCAAGTGGTTGTGGCGAAATGTTACGTAAATGTAAAGTAATGCGATGCCGGAGTGTCCGGAATCATCCCAAGGGGGAATCACCGTTCAGTATGGGTGTTTTTTTTTTGCGCTGCATCCTAGGACAGCGTATTGCATGATGCACTTGGAAGACGACTTGTGTCGCACAACCGGGAGTGCTTTTTTCTATAAATGGAAGGAACACTCACGCATATGCAGAAGTAGACATTCCACAAAAAAAACTCTTTTGATCAGAAGGCAAGTCCCTGTCCTGAGCGTTTTAAATCCCGCTCTTGTGATGTGTTTAACAAGCTTGCATCATCTCCTCAATCGATTGAGAATGACGCCTTTTTTGATTCGTTTCTCTTCTCGAACGTAAATCGCTCTCATAACCTCCAAATGTGCAGTATTTAGTGCGTATAAAAACACCCTTCCCGGACACCTTTCGCTGGCGTTCAAGTTCATACCGTATTTGTACGGTTCGATGCGGCCCTTTGCCGTTACCATTTCCTTCCAGACGCCATTCGAGACGCGAAAAGGACTTTATGGTGGCACAAATGCGTCTCGGGTTCGGCCCCAAAACGACATACGTTTTATTGCGAGCCCAAAAGTAGTGAAAAGTAAAACAAGAGCACGCGAAAACAAACAAAAAAAACCAACGGCAAAAATAAATGCCAACTCAACGGCAACAATCGAACGAACTGTGGCCCTAAATGGTTCCCCGTTTGTGACCGGTAGTTTTCGATTTCGAGCCCGTTTTTCTGCCCCGTTTGTGTCGGTGCACGTGCATCCGCGATGCATGTGCATCCGACGGATCCGGTGCAGCGACCCTGACGGGGCGGTATTATTTTCATGTCGCTTTTGTCGCTCCACGCCCGTGCTTTGAGACACAGAATAAAACACGCACACGAAATAGCGCATGCGATGCACTTTGTATCGCTTCGGCATGAGTGATATATTTAGATGTAACAATATCTACCCGCCATCGTGAATCGTCCCCTGCGGTTAATCCTTCGGGTCGATGGGCCAAGTACTGCAAGGGCCGGTGTACCTTCGCGTGGCTCACGTTTACTTAGAGCTCGGTAAAAAGATCCACTGGGTTCGGCCTCACGGAAAGAGGCCCTTTTTTTCATTAACCGTGCACCATTGTGCATCAATCAAAGGCATGCTGCTTATCGTCCGTGAGCGGCAAAAGCATGCTCGGCATCCGTTTGCGCCTCCTTGCGAGTGCTTAATGTGCAAAATTTCACACCCAATCCAATCAAGCAAGCGCCTTCGGCATGGCCCTTGACGAAGCAGACAGGCACCCTTAAAAAGACGGCACACTCACGCCAGAAGCTACCGGTTTGGATTGATTTCAATTGCAGCAGCCTAGTCGTTCGAGATGTAGAACCGGAACGATGGACGAACATTGGCGGCCCCAAACCACAGCTGCGAGCCTTGGGAAGGAACCCGGGCATGGTTGGGAAGGAGCGTGGTGGGAGATTGACACATTCAATTAGAATCAACTTCAGGGATTTTGGTTTCGATGTAGATTTTATGGAAGCTGACAGCGGTCGGAAGCCACCCCCTGAAGGGCCCTAACGGGGGCTCTGATAAAGCTCGGGCGTAGGGTCGCACCGTTGTTGATTTGCGGTTCCCGTGCAAGGATCGTGTGGGTGTCCTGTTACCGTGTTGGGGTTGAGGGAAAAAAAACACGCGAAATCAAGCTCAATGCGCAGCATTCGTTTGAAAATGTGGCCAGCGGTTAAGCCACGCGAAGGCTACTCGAATTGTGCAATTTTTGTCGAACAAAATCCCCCAACGCCCGGTACCGGTTGTTGTGTTGGTGAGAATCAGAATCAAGGGCGCGGGTTTTGCCGTTTGTAAGCTGAAAGTGGTTCGAGTAGAAGGTTCGCGTTTTTCGCGCACCCAATCAAGCCACCGGAACCGGAGTTTGCGATGAAGCAAAGCATCTCCCGCTTCGGGTGTGATCTTTTGACATCCATATCGAGGGCACACCCCTTTCCAACCCGGTGGAGGGTGGTTCCAAACGCCACTTCCACCCTCTCCCCGGCCAATGGCTGATTTGTTCGAAAATTGAAATGTTCCCGGGCGCCCAGTTTGCAGTCGCAGTGGCCTCGTTGTCCAGCGGCGTTCAACCGGCTCACCCCGATTTTTGCGTGCGATTTTCTTCGCCCAGCCGGTCGTGCAAGCAATCGTCTAGTGGTGGGGAGGAAAAAGAAAGGGAAGGGATAGTGGGAGAGTGGGGGGGAGGAAGAAATACGATCCTTGCTAGCACGGGGCCGGGTTGAGTGACTGGCATGACCGACCAGCCAGCCACCGCTCGGGCTTATCTGGCCATAAAATTAATAGCTCTATTAAGATAAAATAAATGGAAAATAATTACGGAAGAAAGTGAAAAATAAATTTTACTACAAATTGAGAAAACATGCCGTTTTCGCCCGTGGCTGAGTGTTGGTTGTGCCAACGATCGGTTAGCCACCAGCGAGTGCACTGACATCATCACTTCGCGGAGTTAGAGCCGGATCGCTGGGTGTTTGGAATGGGAAAAATCGCACCGACGAGGGATGCGTCCCGGGTTGGGTGGGGAAAATTTATTTCCCCAGGATTCGCTGACACCGAATGGAGCCGCCAGACGGGTGGGGCATAAATATTGCGCCTGCTCGCGATCGCGGGTGCTCGATCGATCGAACAAAGAGCCCTTGCGTCGATGTGGTTGGATTAAAACGAAAGAAACGGCATCCTTTTTGCCACTCGTTTGGTTCCAGTTTGCGAGCTTCCGAATGTGGGCAGTTGTTGGGGTTCGTTTCTTTTTGTTTGTTCAAACTTTTCCAACGTAAAACCGTCATCGCATGATGCACGTGTTTATTTTGTTTGCTCGAGCACTCGGGCGAACCTGTGCCTACAACCCGTCCTAAACCGTGGCAGGTTGGCATCCCAACCCGGGAGGGTGTAATTTATGGCATTTCAACGGCGCGCACCGGACACGATCCGACACAGGGTGGATGAGAGCTCGAACACTGCCCTGACAGCGTGAGGTCCGCAAGGAAGCGCATAAAACAGAGAACTCCAAACCTCGCCGGGCACGATCCGTCCGATGCCAATAAAATCATAATTCAATCCATTTATTTTCCCCCGGCCGGTTACGCGAACTTCCCGTTGCACTGGACCGTTGCTGTGTGGCTACTCGAGCTATATTTGCATGCCTGTTTGCCGTGTCGGTGGACTCTCGGGGCGGTGGGTATAAAGGGTGCATAAAAAAAAACCACCCCACGATCGCTCGGCATGCTCGTGTCACTCGCTTTGAGGCTAACTGTCCCAGCGCACATCTCGCTCGATGATATGTGCCTGCTGGACGCGAAATCTAGCGACCGGCACACGCTAGCAATCGAATCAAAGTCGGCAAGGATTCGTTGCCATGACACGGGGTTAAATAGAGCAACGAAAGAGGAGAAAAGAAAAATACACCCTCCCATCGTTAGAAATAGCAACGGAAATGCGACAGAAAAAAGGTCCGTCGATACATGCACTTTCTATTTCCATTGGCAGTGATCTAAATAATTGTCACTGAATTAATAATAATTAGCCACGACTTGGCCAGCGCGAATGGTGCCCTTCGGCAGGGCAAGGGACACTCTAATCAGTGAAAGCCCTCTGGGGACCTCGTGGGCTGCCGAAAGTGAAATCGTATTCGCCACGGAGTTGACGGAGGCCCATTTGGTGACCGCGTTTCGTTTGTCTCGTGCCTAACGCCCACCCAAGCTGGCGTACCGGTGGGTGGTTGGGTGACTTATGAGCCCTACTTCCTAGGAGTGTCCCGTTGGCGTGCCTGCTCGCGCGTGTGTGTGCGTTTGGGGATGGATTGCAAAGCAAACATGCCATTTATTGGGGCGCACAATTGCCCGCATTGGGTGTGCACCGTTTCATTTATCAGCCGCTTGGTCCTGCAGCAGTGTGCGTGTGTGTGTATGAGTCTGCTGAAGGAGTCGATGGCGCCAGGGCCTGCAGGGATGAAGGGTGAACGGTGGCCATTAGTGTAACAAATGCATCTCGATCGATTCGCACCTTTACTGCCCTTCCGTTGCAATGTTCGATGGTTGATGTGAACCAGAACCGGCTGTTTGTTTGCGTGGACAAATAGTAAATAGTGAGTTTGTTGCCCGACGTGCATCGGTGGAAATTAATCAGCATTTATTTTAGCATGCACCGTCAGGATCAGCATTTATTCAGTCGATTAGGATTACACGGCTATTTTTTGTTTATTTTTCATGAAAACGGCTAACGTATGTCAAAGGGTTTTTCTGGATAAAATATCTCTGTTTTGTGATTTGAATATATTTAATTTCCTTGTCTATAATAGAGCTTAGTTTGTTCTTATGATTCGGGGTCTTTACATATTACATAGGGTCGCCTTTTTTTACAGCATTACACCACCGTTTTGTACCTTGTGACATGGAAATCCAATTATCTCCACCCCACCGTCTGTTAATCGGTGGTGGTGTTAATATGAATTTTCGAGTATCATTAAAATTTTTTTACTACCCTCGCAGGTGACCCTAAACCCAGGGACGTGTGATCCACGCACCCAAATTAGCGCTACAGCGTCCATCACTCCCATCCTAAGCCCTTGCCGGGCCCATTACGAGCGGTGCTGATGCGCGGTCTCTATGGAGAATGGGGCAGAGATTGCATTAATCGTTTTAGGGAAGGCCTGGGAGAGAGAGAAAAAAATAATGCAGAAGAAGCAAACAAAACAACGAAGCTGAAAGACGAGAGAAAAAATATACAACCTCCTAGCGGTTCCGTTTTTCAACACCCCATAAAGAAGAAATTATTTAAACCTATCCAATTAACACGAACCAACAGGCGTGCGGCGGAGAAATGCGATAGCCGTATGCCCTTCGAATGCGCACCTTTTAAACGGCTCTATCGCAAGGGGCTCCAAAAGGGTGGCCTCGCACCCCATCCCCTACGAGTCCTGGCGTGCGTCACCACACGAACGCTGTTTCGGTGGTTAAACACATAAATTTAACGCTTCTTTCCATTTAACACAGCTTATCTTGTATCGCTTGGCCAAGCAACAAGCCGAAGAAAGCTCGGGCAGCGGGTAACAATGTGTGGGCTGGGGTGGGAAAAACAGACAAGACAACCAAAAACCCAACGTTCTTTGGAAAAGGCAACAGGCGGCATCCTCGGGAACTCCCTCTGCACAGCCCCTAATCGAGTGGGGTGAAATTTATTGACAGTATCGGATGCATCCCCGAAAAAAAAAACTACAGCTCAATTTAAGGCTTCCCGAGGCAAGTGTCGAAATTTTATTGCAACTCAAATCAAGCCTCCGTAAGGGCGCGTCCGGTAGCAGCCATGTGTCCCAGCATTCCGCCCTTTCGCCCAACGGCAGGTGGAATTGATTTTAATGAGCCAAGAAAAGCGTATCATTTCCATCGATCGATCGTTTTGTCGAGCGGCGGTGCCGTTGGAGATCGTCGATTGCGATTCAATCAGCCGCCCTGATTGATGGATGGATCGATGGTTTTGTGTGTGTGTGCATGGGGGTGTTGTTTGTTCCCTTTTTCCACCTTCGACTTGCTGGAAGCTGAAGAAACGGGCGCAGAACCGAGCGCAGAGTAACCTGACCGTGCGAATTCGAACATGAGCGCGAGCTGCGGCACTCGTTGGCGGTTGGTTAAGCGCACTTAGAATAAAACACACAAATAAATATGACCCGGGGCGGCTCGTAATATGCTGCCAAATAAAATAAACATCCCTCCCGGGGGCACCCATCGTGGGATAAGGTGGGTTGTGTAATTCCTGCTCGATAGGCCATTGCTTGGTTGGTCATTGCTCGGCTGGGAGAGGTCCGAGAAGCAGGCAATATAAGGGAAAACATGAATAAAACTGACAGTGGACAACACGATGATGCACACGGCGTGTCCGTTTGGGCCGGAATGGGGGGATAAAAACATGAACGCGAACGGAAGAAATCCATATCATTCCGGGCCAACTGCCGGCGGGTTGTCGTTTCTGCGCGGATGCTGTTGTTGTGATTTTTTTGTTTTCTTCATCTTGTGCTCCAGGCAGGCTCTGGTTGAAGAAGTTTTGCTGAACGAGAGCACCCCTAAAGGCTGCGTCGCTTGGGGATGCTTCCGTTTGGACCGCCGGAAAGGTGACGAGGGAGCACCGGAGAATGTTGGTGATGTTTTTTCATCGTTTTTGAATGACTATGGGCCTTTGGGGGGTGGACAGATACATACGTTTTGTACAAAATGTGCTTTTTAAACATAATTCTATCCATTCCGAGAGTTTTAAAGCAAACCTTTATTTTTCATCATTTAATTAATTTAATTAAAATTTATTTCAAAAACGTTTATTTTGGTTGTTGGCTGAATTCGATGTCCTTTTTTACAATGTCCTTTTAGGTTTCTTTTATCGAAATCATCTTGCACCTTTAGAAAAAAAAAACACTCCAAACATTCTATTTAAAAAATGCATATACCGCAATAGAATACCAAAAATCATAACTCAAAACTGCATACATCGAAACCTCACTTTCCTTAGAGATTGTACCCCTTAACTTGTGCCTGATGCTCTCAGCTTTTCTCGCGTTATGCTTTAGGAAGTTCATTTGTCCCACGCCCCAGAGTCACTTCCTCGATGCAGCATTAAACCACCAGCCTATATTTAACTACCACACTACGCGCCACCAGACTGCACAACACGAAGCGCATGGCAAGGTGGAATAAAAATGCAATCGATTTTATCGCACCTCAACCCAGCAACACTGGCCCAGCGTGTGTGACGATGGATTAACTCCAGACCGCGGTGATGTTCGCGGGCTTGTCGCAGAAATTCCTGGAAACGATCAACGCGACGTCTCGCGAACCCTGCGCTGTGGACATTTCCATTTCCTTTCCTTTGTCACCGGGTGGAATTTGCATTTGCGCCTCTGAACCACCCCTCCAATCGCGGGGGTGATCCTTCTCCCTTTTGTGGCATTGTGGCAGCTGTCCCAAGGCAGGTGGCTCTGCTGGGATGCGTTCCCACCGAGAGCCCCAAAAGGGACAACGTTCGTTTGCTCGCACGGATGGCGTGCATCTTCTCGCAAGGGACCGTGAATTCGTGCAGCATCGCTAGGCAGCTCGCTCGTAATTGATTATGCTCGATGTGTTATGCTTGTTTCGCTTGCTTCCTTTCGCGATCGAGCACAGGGGCCGACGCACCCACGTGCAAGCCCTTTGGCCCGCCGGATGCGAATGCCGTTAGGCGAGTGGCGTGGTTTGGTGGACGATTTCCGTTCGTGATTGAGTTACGAGTGGGGCTCGAATGCACCTGATTTAGGAGACGTAGCAACGCTGCTCGTGGTTGGGAGGATGGGGTTTTTTTTTTCAATAAATTATGATCCTTTCGAAAGGGCTGCTGGGTCCGATCTCGATCGGGGTCCGGTGGATCGAACCGATACGTTAGCCCGTTTTTCTTTCTGCACGACGCTTGATGGTGGTTTTTCCGCTCGAGGAGGTTAACGAGTGCGTACCCGGGGGGATGGTTTCCGGTGCAAGAGCACTAAGGGATCGATCCATTAACGGTACGCTACGTTCCCTGAGCCCTGAACAAAAGCCTTTGGGCTTATCCTTTCTCGAAGGAAAAACGCCTCGTGGCGTATGCAGTCGGAAAAGAGGAAGATGAGATCGCGTGAGGTTTGAGGATAAAAGGGAGAGAGAGAGAGAGAGAGAGAGAGAAAGAGAGAAGAGACATGATATTCTTCTTTCCCTGCTCTGACCTTTTCTCTTTCCCACCCGAGCCTCATCCAACTGCTGCACGCGAACAAATCGATTGTGTTAATTTATTTTATTTCGCTTTATTACAGGTTTCGCACTTTCGGTCACGGTTCGCCTCAGACCAGCAGACTCTGTGTAAAAGAAAAGAAGGAAAAATCGCACGGTTATGCATACACGCATAAGCATCCCACCCCCGAATGCGCATGCAACGTCTGCTCTTGCGATGCCGCGTGGTAAATTCGCGCAACTGCACGCAGCCATCGCGATTTGCGCGAAGGGCCGCCCGGTCGTGGGTCGTGCCGATTGTGATCGTGGAAAAGGGGACCGCACCACCCTTCCCCAACGCCCTTTGCCCGCCCTGAAGGGACCTTAGTGTGGCCATAGTGTAAACATCCATAAACCTATTAGTTCCCGGTGACGCCTTCCGAAAACGCGCACGGGTTGGTGGGGTGGTGATGGGATGGGTGGAAGGATGGGAGTGGAGCGGGGTGTAGGGCTTCAGGGCCACGGTTCGTGGGCCGCCCGGGTGTATCGGTTCGTCGCGATCTCGCGAAGGAGGGGCGATGTTGCGTGCGTAAAAATTTGCTCGCTTCTTCGGCGGACGATCGAAGGATTTCGCTTTCTCATGGATGATCGTTGTGTGTGTGAGTGTGTGTATGTGTGTGTGTATGCTTTGTGGACGAAAGGAAAACGGGGTGGTGGGGCTCGATGGTGAAAGAAACACGAGATCCGTTCCAGGCAGAACAGGGCAGCAATTTGTTCGATCTCGATTCGTGTTCAAACCGCAGGGATTCTATTCGGGAACGCGCCCCAAGTTGGGCTCTTTTTGGGAGTGATAAATGCCACCGATAATTCACGCACCGAGAGCGGGCGAGTGTGATTGGTATTTACCTTTGGAAGTGTGCTTTATCTCCTGCAATGGAATGCGGGATTGTACGGACAGTCATTGCCCTTCGACAAATGAGCTTTTTGCCCAACGAAGAAGTGGATTTTTAAGCGCGCGATTGCTCAAAAATAAATACGCCAGCTCTGCTCAATCTTTGATGGCATAATATGGGATTTTTTGTCTTTGAAACTGAGTCACCTATCAACTTTTTTTCCCGTTGATCGTTCATCATAAACCTGGGAAATGACCATGTTTGCTTGATGTACAATATCTTATTTCTTGTTGTTATCGCTCAAAATGGCCCGTGAAGGCTGTAAATGACTGATGAAAAATAGTCGAAAAAAACAGGTTCCATATTTTTAACTTTTTTGTGAACCTACATTCCCAACATTGTCACAAAATATTGCGCGTACTGCTTTACCAAAGCAAATCGCGCTTCCATCCGCACCCGCAGGACCCATGCTGAGGCCGTCTTTTTCGTCCATCCTGGAACTTGTCACACACGCCTTTGCCAGCCTTTTCGTTCACTCTTATCAGCCCCGGCAACCGTACGGTTGGGACCCACAAAAGGGCCACGAAAGGGTCATGAAAAAAGGGGTGCATGAAATATCGGCGACGACACGGCGAGCGAATCGCAAACAAGGACGACGGGAGAAATCGACGGCCCCATGAGAAATGCAGCGCCGTTCGTCTTTTGCGAGCGCACAAAGTAAGACATTTCGGGTGGACGATAATTTATGTCCTTGCCGCGCTGGGCCGACTGAACTGAAATGATAAAAAAGCCAATGTCCCAAGAAAGACCAAAAGAGAGAGAGAGCGCGCGTTTTTTTGGGTATGCTTCCAGCGGCTCCAAACGACCACGCCAGTGGGTAATGCAATCGCGCCGCGTTGTCGAGCTTTTCGGCCGGTTTTCCAGCACCCTTTGGGGCCTGTTTCGGTGAAATATTGCGCCCAATATTGCAGCACACATACAGCGCTCCGGTAATGACGATCTCGTTGTTTGGTGCATCGTAATGAGAGGGCGACACCGAAGCAGCAGAAATAAGATGAAAATTCCGAAGTCGATCGTTCGGCTCGTTCGACTGGTATATGCATCTTGCACCGAAGTGCATAATTTTGGCAATCCACGGGGTGGCGGTTGTCCTCGTCGCAACCTTTCTTCTTCTAACCCCCGCCTTCGACACGGAGAGCGGTATTAATTGTTATAAATGCATAAAGCATGCATCGTATCCTGTTCCGTACATGGCCATTGGGGGTCCTTTCTTTCGAACGACCCTGGCTTGCCTTGCGATCGCGCTATTAAGTGTGCATTCATGGGTATAGTACACGCGTGTCTGTATGTGTGTGTTCGTGTGTCTTACAGGGCGACGACAGCGAAACGCGATCGAAGTTTATGTTTATGTTTTATGCTTGTTTGATGGCGGCTCGCTGGCGGTTAAGTATCGCGCAACATATGCTAATTTAATATCAGCGTGCCCGGAATGGGCACCGACCTCGGACGGTGCCAAATGAAGCGATGTAAATGCGATCCTTTCCCCCCGGGTTCAATCGTGTGCTTCAGGACCACCTTGGTGGGTGACGTTTTGGAGGTAATTTTTCCTCTTGTGAAATTAAGTCATGCCGACTTGGGTTTCACTTTCGCACGTGTGAGGTAAAATTGATTCAATAATAAAAGCAGCAGCGATTGCCCGACGTACGTGAAGTCTAGCCTCATTGTAGCCCTAATTGCGAGACAGTTCGTGCCATCGAGTCATCGAGAATCGAGAGCAATTGAGCAGCGCCAAATTACGGCCCTCGTCATGTCGGCCAGACGCGCAAAACAACTCTCGGATGGTCTAGTTTCAAGCGCGGAAGCGCCATGAGTTGCAAATCAACTCCCCAGCATGAAAAAGGAACACCAGAGCTCTAGAATTGTCTCGGACACGTCCTCCCGTACCTTGGGTGGCATTTATTTACTCCCCCAGCTCCCAGCTTTTTTCAGTTAAATCTCCTTTCCAACGCTCTCGGTCTCTTTCACGCTTGCTCCCTTGATGCGTCAGTAGCAAAATCGCGTTCCGAATTCGTTGGCGGGCTACATTTTTTTTTCGCTCAACCCTCGCGTCCCACCAGACAATGCCTTCCAGGGGGGAGAGCGGTCGAAAGGCGTGATTGAGCCAGGGGTCGAGTGCGTTCGAAGTTGTGCCCGAATCTGACCATTTAACGGCTCCCAGAGGTTGGCCTTTCGCACGCATTCTGTCCGCGCGCGCGTGCTCGTACCATTCGGCGTTCGGGGAAGGCGTTTGCGCGAAAGAAACGCGCATTGTTGCTAAATTGGTGGTCCAGCACAAGGGGCTGGCACCGGTAGCTGCTGGATGCTGGAAGCACGGAACACTCACAAGCCATCAGCAACCTCCCGGTCAGCCTTCAAGCATTGCCCTCACGCTGTCGTAAATATGCCAATGTGCTACCGGCGGAGGTTGGACCGCGCCTGTAAAAGGGAGCGATTCATTTTTCGGTTTTATTTATGTACCGTGTTTTGCGATTTTTATCGGTGTTAAGGCGATGTTGGCGAGTAAATGGAACGATTTATTATTTCCCGTGTGCCGTGTGTCGCGGCGGCCCCGAGCGCAGAAGATTTGCAGCTCGCTCGCGTATCGACGCGACCCCTTGGCTGCTGGAAAGCAGAGGTTTGCAGAGGCTTTAGGGGTTGGCTTCTGGGCTGAGGGTGGGCTTCTTTCTGGGCCCCCTTGGCGGTCGAAGGCACGAATGAGATTAAGTGATCATTTTTTCGAACCCGCTGAAAGGTTGAACTATATTTTAAACGTCACCCTTTGTGCTCGATTCACAATGCCAGCTGGCGTGTTGAGTACGAGGAAGCATGGAATAAAAAAAAAACAAAAACACATACACACACACACACGTGGAGAATAGCTTTGATGGAATTTTTCTGCGGTCTTTGCAAAGTAACCGGCCGCTTACGGTTCTGATGGGAACATAATCGAGAGCGCGTCGCGTGTGGCGATTTGGCTACAAGCTAACCTTTTCCGAAATATCTAATAATTTTTAATCATAAAACTCCGCCAACATGAAAAAACATACATTATTTTATGATCGTTACCCCGAAGGCGATGATAATAAAATAAGATTTATGAGCACCCAGTGCTAGAGCTCTCCCACGATCGCTCAGGATCCTCACTCAGGAGAGCCTTTGATGTTTTATTCATCGAACAGGGATGGATCGTCTCTTTTTCCCCATCACTAGCATCGCAAAGCAGTCGGCATGGATAATGCGTTTAACGTTGAGAGAGCGGCTAGTTGGGTTTTTTTTTCTACTATTGTTTTTATTTTCCTCCCCATTCGGTTCGAACGTTTTTTGCGCTCTTTGATCGTCACCGACTTTACGACTCCTGGACGAATCCATCACTCACGGTTTAATGGCTCAATATGATTCGAACGAAGGAAAATAAAAATGGAAAATAAAAAAAACAACGATCAATCACGTACAGCTCGCTCCGTGTAGCGAGTGGGAGCGAATGGTACAGGGGGGAATTAAAAATTAAAGAAAAAAATCACCTTTTATCCTCTCAACCCCATTTGCGGGGGCCGGTTTGTTTTTGACTAAGACCTCACAGCTTTAAGGGGCGCTAGAATTTGCGAGACAAATAGCCTATAAAAGCTCCATACGGTACTGGATTCGGCTCGTTAAAGCTCCGTGAGTCCGCGTGGCTCATAGGAGGGTGGTTTACGAGCGCCATGTCACGGGTTTGCAAGACCACAGGGTGGTGCTTTCGTTAGGAATTCGCTTCTCAGTCGACTGACGAGTGAACAAAAAATGACTAAAAAATAAGAAACGAGGGCACTAATATCCTGCGCAGGTTCAAATCAATCGAAATTCGTCCCTTTCAGCCTCCGCATCTCCGGTAATCTCGCACTAAGATTGCGATTGGCTCAGAAAGGGGCAGCTAAGGGCGACCCAGCCCGATACATACGCCCGGGCGTAGAACATCTTTATTACGGCTGTTTCACCGGGAAATTGATGTTCCATTATGCCGATCCCGTTCGACGACGGACAACGTTTTCATCTTCGTTACGAGCGGTGGCCATGCCATGCCAAAGGGGCAGCACAGGGTGAAAGGGGTCTGCAAGGGCTCGCGATATCGATCGACGACCGATGGTGGCCAGGATGGAGATAAATCGTAGATCTCGAGTCCGCACGGACCAACAACCATCAGAAACATCTCGGGGGTCAGTTATGATAATAAAAAAATCAACAAGCACTGGCGCTGGGTCCCAAACTGAGCCGGGTGGGTTTTCGCAAAGGGCTGTAGCCAAGGTGCAGTGATTTCGCCCTTCTCGGACACGAGTGACGAGTGAAATCGCCAGACACGCGGACGTGATTTGTTTGCGCTCTTGAGGCGCACGAGAGATGCGTTTGAACGAAGGCGAATGCTCCAAAGCTCGCTCGAACACTTCGTCAACCGTCAACAGCTTGAGGGAGACGTTCCCTTATGGCTGTGGGCTTTTTTGCTCTTTCTTTCTCTCTCTCACTCGTCCACGGAACGGACCGTGGATCGCGAATCGCGCAAGGTGAAACGAAACAGTTCAGAAATTAATATCCCCCGCCATATAGATGTTCGACATAACTCATTTGGCAAATTTTTAACGACTCCGTCCGACCGGCCGGTTATTACTGTGGCCGCTAGGGGTTGATTTTTTTCTCTCTTCTTGCTGCTTCTTTTTATTGCCAACTAAACCAGCTAGACAAACTGGTTGGGACGTAGCGCCCACTCCCGGGGGCGCTAAGGGTGCATAAAAGGGAGGAGTGAAAGCGTGAGGTATCGAGCGAGAGGTGGTGCTATCGAGCGAACGGCAGAAGGGCGAGCATAAATAAAAAGAAAATAATAAAAAAAAAACAACACTCCGACGCGCTAAAGCTCGGTAAAAAGCTTTTCCGGTTTAGCGAATCACGCTTTGATCCGTCAAGATCGCGAGTTGGGCTGTGATTTGGAGGACGTTTTTCTTTCTTCATCTTTTTTTTTGTGCCCACAAGTGGTTGGCGAAAAAAAGGAAAAGCGTCCGTTTATGTTGTTTGTTTTTTTTCCACGCCTCTCTCTCTTTCTCTCTTTCTTCGCCCGAGTTATGTCGGACCATCCGGAAGGGTGAAATATAATTTATCCCGCCCGAAACTCCACACGCGAGCCGGTTCGAATTGATTTCGTATTGATTCCCGTCGGCCGGGAAATGCTTTAAGTGGTGCAAATTAAAACCAAACGGGAGCGTGTGGTAGTTCGCCCGTAGCCCCGTTGCTGACGCTGTGTTTCGAAGGGGCGAAAATTAAACATTTATGCAAAGCAGCACCGATCAAGGCTGGATCATGAGCGGGTCAAGACTGATCGTGTTTCGTGGGGGTGAGACTCTCCCAACGGCACCGGTTGGGCTTTATTTCACGCGCTTCGAAAGGAAACACGAGCGAACGGTGTGCTCTTTTGTTTTCTGGAATTATAATAAATGGACAATCGTACGTCAGGCGCATGATCGATGGGCTGGATCACGCAGAATACCCTCGAAACGAGATGTAATTGAACCAATATTTCATATCAAATTAAAACATACTCTCTTTTTGAAGTGAGTTCAATCTATGCTTACGCTTCATCGTTGGTTTTTTAACAACGCCACTCGAGCTAAAGCTGCTGCATCACCACACACTTGAGCGTGAACTTCCTCCATTGGCGCCTACTTGACATAAGGTTAAGATATCGGAGATTCCCGGCATCTCGAGCTCGGTGAAGTGGTTGTTATTTGCGAACCGCTCGTTGATCGAATTAGCCCCGCGACGTGTGACCGGTGCGATAAGTGTGCCATTCCCGCAGATAGGCACGATTGACAAGCGCAAACGGCCCTTCCAAGGGCCCTCCAATTGTCTCCTTTAACAAGCCGGTATCGCTTGTTTTCTTACGAACGAAACAAAAAATGCTTCCTGGTGTGTTAAATCACAATGGACGCTCCAAAAGGCGAAACGGATCACGTATCTCGAGCACCTTTTCGAGTTCGGTACGAGCCTTAAAAACAGTTCTAGATATTTTTTGTTTGATTTCCGTCCTCTCCTTTTTCCAAACACCTCATTAAAGCTCATCAACTCCTGCTCATTCTGTGGGTCGGTACTTTTTTTTCTTCGCAAATCGTGACCATCCGTTGGTCACACGAACGGCAGCAGCCCTTTTTTCAACGTCTCCTTCCACAAACCACGGCTGCTAATGAGCAAATGCTGCATGCAGTGTGGTGGCGTATTCTTATCACGCAGGTCCTATCTTGCGCCCTGCTGCACGAAAGAACTCCGAGCCGCACGTCCAAAAGGGGAGGTTAGCGAAATGCACCCTTCGGCGTAAACCGAACCACATCCGTCAGCGCCATCATGCAACGGACATGCTTCACGAGTGCCATTTTCACCTTGGAACGGCGATTGGTGTAACGCGATCTCCACAGGGCGTAGGGTGAAAAGGAGTTCGCCCTTGAGGCGGTTTGTGGCCGAGATTGTCGAAATTCCACCCACCGTGTTCGGGAAGGGGCTGGATTCGGTTACAGACCGTGCCGAGACCCATCATCGACTCGCCCGAGGGTGGACACATTGTGTAAGGGCCATCCGCCATTGCGATACGCAGATCGGGCGTTAGTTGGCCGGTCCTGGAAAAAGGGTGGAAGCAATTTTTCAAAAACCTCCCCAACCCAAAGGACACAAAGTTGCATCGGGTGCATTTCGCCGACTGCCGGATGGGATGCGGTTTGATGGGCTGCTTCTGCGCTCGGTTCCGAAGGACCCTAAAGGGCTGATGGTGGGAGGGCGAAACGGGGTTGTTAACTAATTGAAGTGCAACGATTGCGCTGACAGATTCGTGTCAGATGTTTCTGAGTCTTCCTGAGTGCGGCTCGTGTTGGTTTCCTCGTTGCTTTCTTCGCGGGAGAACGCACGTGGCTGTGGGTTGTTTTTTTTCCTTTCGCCAGTTTGCTTTTGATGGGTGCTGCCAAGGCTGGTGGCTCGAGGACATGGTATGGTGGTGGGTGGGTACTTATCGTTGGGTGATGATCGCGATTATGAACCCGAAGTGATGCTGGTGGTGACTTTGTAGCCGTTGGGGAATTAAATTGTATAAGCTGATCGTTGAGTTGTGCTTTTATGGGTTGTAAATTGGAGCTTAATCTGTTAAACATGGGATTAAATACAGTCATGAAGGTATGAGCGAATTGATATGTGCAAATAACGAAATGTGTAGATATCAATATTTTTTCACTGAACGTTGTACTTTATCAACTCCTCTCTATGTCAGGTAATTATTGTGATTGATTTTTTGTACCAATTGCAAATTGCATCATAAAGCGTGCGCTATTCAGGAGTTCATATCTGCAATTTTCAAATGTGTACATATTGACTAACAATTTCCAGAGAAATTTTAGCGGAGTGGTCGTTATGCTACAGAATCTGAAATCGCTTTAAACATATTCTCAATTCAATCATAAATTCAACGATCATAATTTTCTGTTCCCTGAAATCCTATGTGTGTAAGGCTTTGTTTTTTTGATTTAAGTTGAAAAAATCCATGCTGCGTGTTTTGATGAGTGATCGAAAACCAAATTATAAGCACTCTCAGCTGTCCTGTTTCACTGCATCGATTTATTACCTAACGATCACGACGGCTTTAGCTACGCGAATCTCCGATGTCATGCATTGCCCTGCAACAAGAAATCCCAGTGTGCAGGGCTGCTGCAGGAAAATCATTTCAACTCCTCTCGTGCCCTTCCCCCCCCCCCCCCCTCTCTACAACCCCAACAGTGCGTGGGCAGGCGCAGGAAAGGAGGAAGCAAAAAAAAACAAAAAACAAAACAAAGCCACCGAGCGATGAAGCAGAGCGCGAGACAAGCAAAGCAACAAAAGGTTCGTGCCAGCACAAAACAACTTACAAACAACTTGTAAACGTTCGGTCGGACAAATCCGTTCCCTTCGCGTGGGGTTGCCGTCCAGGGGCGGTTGCCCCACCTCCCCAAGGGTGGTGGTGGCGTATGGGCAGGGTGTGGATGCAGGCGCAATAACAACGGCAGCAAACAACGCACGCCTCCCGCGAGAGCCGACAAACAAAAAAAGGGTCCCTAAGCCGATGGGCCACCGCCTGCTGGTGGCAGCTTAGTGACGGGTTCGGGGCCAGGCCACCTCAGAGGTGGCCAACCTCTGAGCTGGCGCAGGGACTCTGGGACTGTCTGATGCATGCGATGCGGGCACTTGAGCTTTCGCAACCCCAAACCACTGCCGGCACTGGTGGCCGCGTACTTTAAGCTTTTTTCCGTTTTTTTCCTCACGGGTGGCGTTATTTATGCGCGGAAAGTGGCGTCCAGCGGGCGCAGCAGTGATTTATAGTGGCCGGGTGAGATTGATTAATTTTTAGCCGGCGATTTAGTGCCGAATTGTTCGCCGACATTGTTACCGGTGGTGTTGCGCAATCGGTGTGCGCGATTACGCGGGTTTCGGGTCATTGCGCCGGTTGCGTTTCGGCTGCGACACCCCGAATCTGGAGATCTAAACGCGTCACGGCATGGTTGGAGCCTGCGGGCTTGAGATCGGGGCGCCCGGTGGCGTAACGTAACCTGTTGCCGAAGAGGCAAAGTGGGAGACACACCGTGACAAAGTGCCCCAATCAAGAACGGCATTGTTGGGTGTAATGAGCCTGAACGTTTGCCGGAAATTGTGGTGAGTGTTTCAATCTGTGAGTGGGCAACACTTTTCGGATGCTGGGATGGGATGGGGTGAGTTTTTGCTTGGTTTTTGGGGATGTGGGGAAAGGATACTGATCAAATAGGGAAGTGGGTTGGTCGTTAATTTGAGATGTAATCAAATATTGGTTTAAGATCACATACGAGACCTAACGGGATAAAAATGAACCAAAATATATTAGCGTTTTTGAATACAATTTAAATTAAGATGAAAAGTCTTCCAAAAACGCTCATTTTACACTTCATTTTACGCTTAATTTTTGATTTTTAATTCATTTTACGTATAATTTACATCAACCTCAGCGTCATGTTTACGGCCAATAACATGACATAGAACCAGATTAGAGCTTGATTAAGCAAAACGTTCTTAGGCAGACGCGTAACTGCACGCAAATTTACGGCCAATAAAAGCGTGGCGCAAAACTCGATTGGAAAATGCATAAAAAACAACAAAAAAGACAGAACGAACCCGTTCACGCAGGAAAGCCGCCCAAGGTGCACCGTGCACCGGCAGTAAAATATGATCGACACCGCCGCAGAATGGCACATTAAGTGGTGTACTTCATTTGCGAAGAAAGCGGGACTGATTGAAAATGGGTGCCAGTAATGGCTCATTTGATCGCACCCCTTCCGTGGCCAATCGGCCGTTTCAATCACGACGGAAGGGGAGAGAGAGAGAGGGCAAAAAATGGCGCTCGAAACCACCCTCAATCTTTTCGCCAGCCAGGCGGGAAACACGCGGGAGCATGAGAGCCTCGAGCGTACGCAAACGGATCGCGAATTCACCTGGCCGATCTGGTGGATTTTCCTCGGTTCATCTCGTGGGTAGAGCAGGGCGGAAAAAAAACGGGCACCTAGCCGAGGGGTAAGAAATGCCTCCCCATAATGAACCGATTATTTCCGACAACATCCTGGGCCCGTCGTTACCGCGGCGGGTCATTTTTATTGAGAAGTCAACACCATTCCATCATCGTAGCAGGGGCGCTTAGTGTGGCCATTAATTTCAATTAAATCAAACATTCAATATTTGTCGAACGGTTGGATAAAGGGGATGGGAACAGGAGGGGGTGGTTGTCTGGAAGGGTGTGTGTGTGTGTGTGTGCGAGGGTTATTCCACTTGCCCGCCGCTCTAGCGTTGAACATCGCGCAAGAGTTTCGCGCGCGTACCTACGCAACTCGCTCGCGATCGCGCGACTAACGAGCAAGCGCGCTTGCGCAGTAACCGATGATGCAGCACGTGTAGCTGGTGGGGCTTTCCGTGGTAGCGGGAAACGGAGGGGAGAAAAAACCCCAAGGAACGGGGTGGCAATAATTCATAAAATTTGCATCCCACATTATGCATGCGCGCACCGTGTGATTATCGACATGACAGGCGGACATCTTTTTACCACCGACCATCCGGCGCGCAAAAGGACGACCGTGCCCTGCGAAATGGAGCATTCCGCACCACGGGAATGCTTCCCTCTTTCTGTACTTCCTCTTCTTCCCTACACCTGAGCACAACCCTTCGTCAGAGCATGGGAGAAACGACTTGATGAAATTAATAATTGTAATGAGTGCTTCCGAGTGCGCGAAGGCGCGGGTGAGAGTTGGCGCGAGGAGAGAGAGAGAGAGGGAAGGGAGACCAGTGGGCCGGTTTTGCGAATCTCCACCATCTTGGCCGGGGGAGAGGAATACCGGGGATATTGACCAGCGCGCGTTCCGGTCACACTTTGGTCGCCATGGTTCGGTGGCCGGTTTCAAGTTTCTGGTTCGTAGTGCGCCATTTTCCCTTTTGCCGGTGACTTTGGCTCCCTTTGGCCTCTCTCCCCCTTCCGGGGGGGGGGGGGGAAGGGACCGGCACGTGGTGTTGAATTTCTGCCGCGATGCCCGCGAGGGTTGAAATTGGATGAAAATAAAGCGAGGAGAAGTACAAAAAAAGGAGCGAAACTGTGCTGATTTGTCGGTTTTATTGTGCATTCGATGGTTTTGCCCAGCAAACTCTCCGAGGGGGCGATCCGGAAGGGTGGTAGCACCTCTAACGGAGGGCTCGGGTGGGTTGGGTGGTCATTTTACTCGAGGACAGTGTGCTGATGCGACAGAAGTTCGACCATCGGTAAAGGTGACCGGGATGGGAGGCCAATCGATTTGAAGATGGCTGCTTCAAGCTGGCTTAAAATTACGTAAAAGGAAGCGCAAAGTTAGGTTGACGATCATAAACCAAAGAATGCTTTGAAAGGATGTTGGAGATAAGCGTAGCAATCTGAACACCCTTTTCCAACGGGCGGAATCTTGCTCAACCGTTGCTTTCCAATCGCGTGGGTTTTCACTTAACTTTATAATTTCCACCAACCTACGCACCGGCTGTTCATTTAATACGCCTACTAACCCGCTGCGTCTTCTTTGTGTGATCTTTCTTTCTCCCACAGACCAACCCGATCGGGGACGGTTCCCGAATTCGAAAAAACCGCCTGCGTGCGCGCGTGTCCGCTCGTACCGTAATGACACAAAATGCAACATCGCCTAAAATATGACCGCCAAACCGGAACCAGACAAATTGGGAAGGAACATGAAAGCGCTGCCATCGGCAATGTGGAACAGGTGAGTCGCTGCCCGCCCGCGTACCGATCGCGAACGCACGTGAGCTGGTTGCTGGTATGCTGGTTGCATACCTTCCAGGCGCATTCGGATTGGGCTGTATGGCTGCGTACGTACGCTCGTGGCGATCGTTTGACAGTTTTGTTTCGTGTTTCGACAGGGCGATTCCCGAAAATGATTACATCCAGCTCGGCACGCTACGGTACGGTGTGCGTCTATCTAATGCGGGTCTGCTGGATGCGGGAAAACCGGGCCACGTGGTTGACTTAGCCGAAGGACACTCGCGTGCGTCCGTTGGCTCGTACGACATCCCGAATGGTGGCAATGGCGGAACGCACAGTGTGACGGGGACGAGCAGTATCAGCAGCAACGGTGATAGGCAGAACTGCTGCTGCATCGGTTCGAGTGGCGTCGAGATGCCTTGGACGACGAGCTACGCCCGCACCAAACTGCCAGTTCCTAGTAGCTTAGGTGAGTGAAATTTCGAAAACGAGAGGGTCTGGTTAGAGGTTTACGCATCGGTCTGTTAGTTCTGTTTTGGCGGCAAATCTTGCCAGACCAGACGAACCGAGAGAGAGAGACACAGAGAGAGAGACAACTTGACATAGGAGTGAAGACGATGGACTTCAATCGACAGTGATGCGACCTGGTGATGGCGCTGAAGCGTGCGCTTTCCCATCTTCCCGGTTTGGGTTCGGAAAATCCGTACCACAACGGAGGGAAGGAAAACTAAAATTACATTTTACGACCCAACCGCTGGCCGCCTTCGCGTGGCTCACTCGAAATGTTATATTTATTTGTTCCACCACCGACGCCTACCGGCGGTGGGATGTTTATCTTCTTCGATTGGGTGGTGGAAAAAAAAAACGGCGTGTTATGGTGGGGATGCCGAAAAGAATCAGGGAATCACCCATAGCTACGGAGAGGCCCGGAAGGAGATGCATACACACGAAGATGGAGTTTCTGTGGGTGGGATTGGCTTCACTTTCCATACCGAGGGTCCGTACGGTTTCGTTTGAGGGTGTATTCTGTTCATTTTTCACGTAACCCGTGCTCAACAGCGCTAAGATCAAGCGCGTTACAAATTTCCTTCCATACACCTAAGTGGTGTGCTGAAAAGTTCATCAATTTTCCCCTGAGAAAGAAGGCGCTTCAGCAGCAGATGGTTCAAAGGTGGCAATGACAATAATGAAGCACATGTCCAGATGCTTTCCAATGGAGCCGTTTCGATGCATGTTCCATGCAAACAAATGGCCAGGAAAAGTGGCCATTCGCGTGTGACTTTGTTTCACGACGACGTTGCAGGTGAATCAGAACTGCACTCTTGACTCGTGTAAAAATGACGAGTCCGCGAGTTCAAGTGGTAATGATTCATATATCGCTCTGCTCGGTGAGTTTTCTTGAGGGTTGAAAGAAACTGCGAATACCAATTGCATGCTACTTGCATTTTCTCCAACGAGGTGCATGGTAAGGACTCTCCAGCTCAATGTGGGAAACGATGACCAACCAACGATGAATGGTAATGATATGGAATGATTCTCAAATTTGTCTGAACTCTCTCTCTCTCTCTCTCTCTCTCTCTCTCTCCCTCTCTTTCTTTCTCTCATCCTCGTCGCTCATGCTACGCCCGTGTGTCCGTCGTTCCAGCTAAGAATAGAAAATCATCTCCCTTAGCATCGCCAACGGTCGGTGCGTCCGGAGTAGAGGGCCATCAGCAGCAGCAGCAACAGCAGCAGCTGCCACGATATCCCCTGTCGGCAGCCAACCGGACCAACAACAACGGGCACGGTCTCAGTCAGTCAACGCAACCGCACGACCGCGGAAGTGACGATTACACCAGCGAATCAAACTCGGCCCTTGGCGCTGGCTACACGAACGGTTTCACGCACAAAAGTAGCAGCAACACCGGCAGTAGATCCAGCAACGGTGAGCATCGACAACTCGAACCAGCTGAGGAGTCGACACGACATCAGGACACGTCACCACGCTGCTCAACGGTAGTGTGTTGCTACAGCAACAGCTTCGGTGTGGGTGGAGGCAACAAAAAGCAACCTGCTGGTAGTGGTGACCTGCAGCAGTGTGGATCCGATATCCCTGACCCCGTCATCTCGAGTGTGGGATACGTTCAGCAGAAGCAACAACAGCAACAGCATCAGAGAAACCGATCGATCGGATTTTCCACAACCACCCTAGATCGGCTGCGTGATGGAGCTGGGTGTGATTCGACCGGCGGGTGGCTCGGAGCGCGAAGGACTCTCACTGCAAGCGGGACGCGTGTAGGAAGCGAGTTGGGTGATGACACCAACGAGCCGGACGGTGATGATGATCTTTCGGCGCTGGTCACCACAACCGATGGATCCGACGGCACGACGAGTGGTCGCAGCTATCGAAACGGGGGTGATGATTTAAATTTAAATTCGAAAAACGCACCACGACATCTGCATCGGTCGCAACAAGTGCCACAAGGGCAGCGGTGGCAGCCAGGGCAGGGCGGGGCGAACGATGTGAACATAAATAATTTCGAGAAAAGGAAAATATCAACCGAACAGCACGGCATCGGTGGGGTTGGTGGTGTTGGATCGATCTCCACGAGTGGTTTCAGTGCGCGAATTGACCGCACCGGCGGTAGTAGTGGTGGTGTGAGTGTTGGTGTTGGTGGGGGTAGAAATATTACTAAGCAAAACCAATCCACCCCCATCGGAGACCTTTGTGTGGACGAGCTTTCCTCGACATCCTCGCTATCTCCACGGTCAGCGTCACCAGCCGTGCAGCACGCAACCACCGGCTGCGTCCTGACGCCTGATTCACCAACGACTGGGCAGCTCCATCCACCCCCGATAGCGACTCCTTTCGGGCAACGGCGTCGAGCTTTACAACCTCCTTCATCACTCCCGGTGGTAAAATCGTACAGCTTTCATCGCGTTCCATCGGACGCATTTGGGACGGCTTCTCCAACGACGACTTCCGGTTCACCAAGCCACCCACTTGAAGGCCCAACAGTGGGCTACCCCGCACTAAATAGATCGTTTCGTAACACGAACCACTCGCGACGATTGCAGTACGGTTACGTAGACGACGTGATCAATTCCGATCGACAAAACGGTACACCACCCGTAACGCGCAAATCGTCCCTACCGGTGTTAGGAAGCAGCGGAAGTCACACGCCACCTGGTGGACGCTATCTGCACCTCACCAGCTCACGAACATCGTCGATCGACGAGTGTTACCCCTTCGACAAGTCATCCTGCCAACCCGAGTGTGTCCTTACACCCCGATCCCACCGGAAGCTACCGTGCAGCGACGCACTCAACGAGATCCGATTGCAATCGCTGAACAAATACTGCAACCAGCTGCTCGGTCGTGGTGTTGTGACATTCACCGGTGCCGACAGTGGCCTGTCAACAGTCGCCGGCAGCGCCCACGATCGTGTAACGGCACGAGCGATCGATGAACTGGAGGATCTCAGCTTCATCGACTCATCCGATCTGTCATCAACCGGCGACGACGGCGCCGTCGTTGAACCACCATACACCGATGGCCACAGACGTGCGCACCAACGCAAACGGCACCCGTCGATCAACGCCACCATCGTCAGTGATGGCAACCTGCCAACAACCGTCAGTGGTCGAACGCTAGCATCAACCGGACACCCTGCTAGTGGTGGTTGTGGTTCCGAACGAATCGCAAACCGAAACAATCACGCCGACAGCACGTCCTCGGACGATCCGAATCACGTGTGTAGTGGTGTGACACAGCTAACCCGACGCAACAGCGACCACCAGTGGCAGCAACAACCGGTGGCGGTGCTCAAGTACCGCGCACAGTGCACTCGTAACGGCAGTAACGCCAGCGACGACTACCCAGCGGCACGTTACTGCGCTGAGCTTGGTGTCGCTGGCGCATCTTCGCAACCGAACACGGGCGTGTCCTTTCACGGTGTGCAAGCGGAACCTGTGGACGGTGTCCTGTCGGAGGTCGTGGATACGCGTGGTGACACCAACAACAATTACCACCGGAGTAACAGCGACGTTGACAGTGATCAACAGCAGCATCAGCAGCAGCAGCAGAAATACACTAGCACGCCGGCTAATAATAGCGCCGGGCACAGTGTCCGTGTCGGTGGTGTTGGTGTCGAACCCGGACGACCAGGTGGTGTTGGCGAGCAGACGCCGGATAATAGCTGTACGTCGCCACTGTCGCATGTTGGTCTTAGGCCACCGCAGGGCTACGCATCCTCTGGTTGCCCATCGCCGGACGGTTCGCCTGCCGGGCTTAACTGCTTTGGAAGGAGTGGCACACAACTCCATGGTTCGGGTGGTGTTGCAGCCGACAGATCGGTAAGTTGTTGCAGAATTGTGATCTTACAATGGGCTGCTTGTTTGCGCTTTATATCGTGACTGATATCATTCGCGCGTTGAGCCAAGGACTTCAGATTTATTGTTGGTGATCGGAGGCGGTGTTTCAAGCGTCAGCGTTCCTTGAAGCGATCGTCATGTGTCACGAAGGTTACACGTTTGATATGTTATATAAGAACAATCTGGGGGGAAAATGCGCTGGTGAAACCGAGTGTTCACTCACTTCAGTGATTACTTCGATCGGTCAACCGAGGTGTTGTGGTTCACATTTGTTTTCTTCGTTCCCACTTGCAGATAATGGAAAAGCGCAACAATACGCTGGATCGCTTGCAACGGCTAGTGAAGAAGACCACATCGAGCTCGTCTGAAAAGCCCAGCAACAGTGCGTCCGGAGCTGGCAGTAATGCAACTACTGGTGGTGGTGGTAGCAAAACGGAACGACTCCGCGAATTGACGGAGTTGTTGAAGGGCAATAGAGGACCTCCAGTGCCACCACCTCGCCGACCTAAACACGCCAATAGTGTGGAGCGAACGTTCGATCGTCAGAACGTGACCCTATCCACCTCTAGTCTCATCGATACGGGCTTTTTGCATGGAGCCGACTCGAGTCTGCCTGAATCACAGTTGTTGAAGGCGAAGGAATCACGCTCGGTTGATATTCCGTACAGGTTTGCCGATGGTGCAGGACAGCGCATGTCCACGCCAAGTTCTCCACTGACGGAGCATAAACCGGTGAATTTGCGCGCTAATGTGAGCACCTCGAATCTGGAGGCGCTTCATGAGCCGCCGGAGACCAAACCGGCACTTGGGGACGAGTGTAAATCCGAGTGCACCCTTAAGGACGCTGATGACCTGTTTACCAAGCTGTCTCGACCGGAGTCTCGTACAATCGTGGGTTCGTACACGCAAAAAACGATCCCTTTCCGGAGTGCGTCCTTTTCGCAGGTAGACTACTCATCCGGGAAGTACATCCGGTCAGCACTGGGTGCGCTTAAGAACAGCATTCTCAAGAGCAGAGATCAGCAGCAATCTAGCGTGGACAGCAACACGATACCACGGTCGTCATCCAAGGCACTGGAGGCAGCTCGTAGCTGTAGTCCAACTGAGCTGTGTGGAGATCAGACGGACCAGGCCTCCCAACCAGAGCCTGACACCGACGTGGCGAAGCTGACGATCAAGAAAACGGAGCTGAACATCAACCTGGCGCCGTTGGATGACTACGGGCGGTATTTTGAGGACCGATTGGAAGGCAAGGACCTGTCGTCGAATCGCAACTCAGACATTGAAACCATCGTCGAGGATCCGGTGGCCGAACACGACGAGAACGTTGAAAACGAATTGCACCAGTGTGCTCCTGGGACTAACATGAGCGTGCTTCAGGCATCCGAGATGGTGCTGGAGCCGTTGGTTGAAGAAGGCATCCCAATCACGCCGACATCTCTGTCGAAGGACGACGAGTGTCTGCAGCAAGCCACCACCTGTTTGATCCCTGTTCCGGTGTATGATTGTGTCGTGAGTGAGTGGAGCACGGCTCGTCCTTCAGAACAATGGATCGACGCCTCAACGACCGAGTACGGCAAGTTTTCCGATTGTCTGGACAGCATCAAGGAGGTGAATGAGAGTGCGATTAGTGACGTTCCCGGGCGGGTTCATTCCCCGGAGGAGTGTCATGAAACGAGTGGCCATTCGGATACGATCACGGTGGAAACGCCACCTCAAATTGTGGAACCGCAGGATAGCGTTGAGTTGTCGGAGGATGGTGCAACATCCGATCCGGCTGACCTAAATGATGATAGCAAAGGACTAGGCATCGCATCGTTGCTCTGCACGCCACCTGTATCAATCATTTGCACCGAGCCGGAAAGCAACGAGTACACAACGATCGTCGACGGAAGTGCACCCACACACAAGGTATCGGTGGTGCTGGGTGATGGAAATGAGATCGAGGTGGTCGAGGTCCGGAAGCGCCACAGCAACAACGAGGACACGGGTGACCCATTAAACTGCCGGTTATCGAACGATGTGGATGAGAAGCGACGACTAGAGTCACGAAAGTCCCGTCGCAAGGGCATCTACTTCCAGTGGCCAGCGATCGATGGAAATAGTGAGCTAGAATCGGACAACAACGACACACCGGCTGTGGATGAGGCTGGCGTGAGCTGGAATCCGGAAGCTTTGGCTGGACAGGTGACGGAAAAGGACTCAAGTCTGGATCTGAGTGGCGAAAGCTTCACGGATTTGAGTGGGAAGGATCCAGGCGATCGTGCTGTGCGTTCACCTGAACGATATTTGCTCGATCCAATTACACCGGATTCGGATCCTGGTAAGCCGGTCTGGCCGAAGGGAAATCGACGCCAGAGCTTGACGTACCAGAGTTCGGATGAAAAGGACGATACGTTGCCGGTACCGGCACTTCCGGTGCGATCACTCAAGACGCTCCTGCTGCGATCGGACTCGGTGTCGGACAACGAAAGTGATCGAGCGTCTTCACGGGACCGGACCAGTGCCTCACCAGCGCCTGGATCTGGTGATCCGGACCCAAAGCGGTACTCGAAACGGCCACTCCGAGGACCGTACGGACAGATGCTGGAAGCGGAGATGAAGAAACCCACGACCAAGGTGCAATACAGCGAGATTCTGGAGGAACTGACGCGTACCGAAGGGTAAGTAGCATTGGTGGCCATTCGCCATTAATTGTTGGACTAATTGCAGGTGTATCCTTTGTCGTTGTAGTACTCACAGGCCGAATTCAACCGGGGCGAGAAACCGTGGTGTTTGCAGCCAATCGATGGACGAAACAAACGACCGACACGCGGCAAAAGCCGGCTCGAAACCGCGGAAAACAAGCGCCAATTTGCCGGTCCCGACACACGTCCGAACCGCATCGAGTCCTTCGAAGCTTTCGGACTCATCCGGCACACGCTCGGCAAGTCCATCAAAACGCTACCTTTGCAACATCGACCAACGCAGCACGGACTCAGACCGATCGGAGAAATCCACTGGCAAGCTGGAGAGCAAGAAGCTTTCACTGGACAGCCACCTCCAATCGGAAAAGCCCACGAAACCTGGCAAACAACGAAGTGGCTCGAGTGCCAGCGAAAAGCAGCAGAAACGTAGCCTCGACGAGGTTCGCCTATCGCAGAGCAGTCGCACACCATCCGAGAGAAGCTTTACGCTAGCGGTTACACCGGAAGCACCCAAAGGACTAGCCGCATCCCCCGAACTGCTGGCGGAACTGTTGAAGGGCTCCAGCGAGAAGCTGGTGACGGAACAGCTGGGAACGGCAAGTGGCGCTGGTGGTGGTACAAATGCCAGCAATGCCCTTCCATCGGCCGTCTTAAACTGTCTGGTGAGTGGGTGTTTTGTTTAGGTGTCAGATTGCAGGACTTATTAGGCTTATGGCTGTGCTAACGTCAAGGACTACTGGAATGGAAACACATGGCAACGCAAGCTTACGTTCTTTGTGGAAATGGGAAGCGCTTAATTTTTCACGAGTGTTGCAGTTTTTTCTTTTCTCGTAACCATCTGAGCGAATGAACTGAACCGAGCCATCAATATTAATTCTTTCGACACTCGGTAGCGCCACTCACGCGCCCCATCTGGTGTGGTGAGTCAGGGTATTGTGTGAAAATTAGAATTCTCAATTTCCACCACCACCGAGCATTATTAATTGCATAAGCACTCAAGTGTAAGAGGGGGAAATGGCATCAGGGAGCGCTCCACCGATGGTCGTTGTTGGTTTCGGCGTGTTTGGTGCGCGACTGCACCAACACCAGTGCTTCGTAACGTCACCACGACAGCAGCGCCGCAAGTCGTGGTTCGAAATGGAGACGCTTGGTCGTTTGTACGAAGAAGTTGTGAATAATCGTTCGCCACTTTGTTCCGCGAGTATGTAAATATTATCGCGTTTAATTTTTCATACCCCACCGTCGTAACCACTACACGTGAAACGTTGGTGTGCGCGCGTGTGTGTGTGTGGGTGTACGTACAGCCATGATGGAGGCGCATGCGCAGTTGCAATGTTTTCATGTTCGACAGAGCAGCAACGTCTGAGAGCTCCCGATCAACAAGTACGCGATTGCTTCGCGCAGCTTTTTTAGTGCCATTTTCCGGCTTCTTCGTATTCTCCGGACGTGTGCCTTTCGCACACATGAAACCAGCTGGGAAGGCGGACATTTTTGTCAGGCATAGAAGCGCACATCTGCCGCCGTGGAGGAAGAAAGTCATTCGCGGAAAACCACGTTCTGGTTGCTTGGCTTTCTTCTTCGCGAAATGTGTCTCGGATGCGACCTACGGGAGGGATACGCTCGAACACCGGTCCATTGATGGTTTTGAAGGTTTTGTCTTTCTTTTTTTTGTATGCTGTTTTTCCGCGTTTTTCCGTTGTTCAAACCATTTGTCACACATATGCTTGAGGGCTGAGCAGTAACGCAAACCAGCGGATAGTTCCAAAATAGTAAAATTGGCCCTTGTTCCATCCGAACAACGAGAGTTTGAGCATTGAATCGAGCCTCCACACACTAGACGAGAGACAAATTTGTTACGTGCCGTGTTTCCGATAACAGACAGCGTACGGCGCGTTTGTCCTTCATGGGGAGGTTTTCCTTTTCTTTATTTTTTTTGCTCCGCTTTTCGGCAACCCGCCTGTTCATTAGCGAGTACATTAGCACAAACGCACACACCACCGGACGCTGGTGTTTGTGTTGGACAAAAGAGAGCCAGCTCCACCAGATGGGGCACACGAGAAGAATCACCTGCCCGTCACCGATCGCCCGTGGCACCCTCGGTGGGGTGATTTTACCGTTGGAAAACTCGCAACTCGTTCTTGCTTTCTGCGTCCCGTGAGGATGGGGCATTTGGGAGGAGAAACATTAATAGCCGCTTGCTTTGGGAACACGGAACACGGCACGGATCGATGGGCATGTGAACGAGCCGGGGCAGAGGTTTTTCCTCCCCCGGTCGGAAAAGCGAGTTACGTTCGTCCGGCAGAGAGGTTGAATCTGTTTCACGAGAGCACAATACCGGCTTCGGTGGTGGGGGGTGTTAAGGGGGTGGAGGGGTGAGCAGGAATGCAACCCCTTCCGTTACCGCCATCGTTTTTGTTTGGTACCCGCCACAGGAAGGTCGGTGGCGTGAAGGAGACGTATGGAAAATTGGAGAAAAACGACCCCGGAACGCGCGCGCGATCGAATAATGCCGTGGAACGAGCCTGTGTAGGTGAACGGTGTGGAATGAGAGGCTTTAGAGTCGGCTTCTCGGTTGATGGTGCGTGATGAAGCGAACGAAAGAGTGAGAGAGAGAAAGAGAGAGAGAAAAGAGAGATGATGGAAAACGGAGTGCAAGTGAGTGAGCTAGGACGGGAAAAGTGTAGCACACACTCCGATGATTGGAAGCTGGGATGGCTGTAGCTGAACTCTCTTCCCCACCCACCACACCCTCACCCCCCTCCCTCCTTCGCACACACACACACACAGACACAGAGCGTACGGTCGGTGGCGCTAGTGTACTACACGCGAAACAACGCAGTTTTCACGAGTTGCTTCGATCGAACGTGTGTTTACTTTGCGGTCGCCAGCCGCCAGCCACCAGTGTGGTGCAAAAATGGCGTGAAAACGGCACGGCACGGCATCCAGTGAATTGCGCCCTTTGGGAAAGCGGTTGTTTTTCCGCGCAATTGCAACCATTGCCCGGTGGTTGGTGGTGGATGGAACGCACGGTGGCTCAAGGCCAGGAACCAGCCCTCTCGGATCGTTGCAGGACGTCAGGCAAGCTTACCGGAAGTTGGAGCAGTAGTTCCGTCCGGAAGCTGGGCCTCTGGTGTTGGAGGATTCCCGTTGCCATAGCAATTCGTGTGTGCCATTTTTGCAGTGTTTTCCACCGCCAAAGTGATGGTCCTTCGTGTGGTTCGTGTGTGACCGGCCGTCACATCTGTGAGTGGCATTCCTTGAAGTCGTCGATTCGATGAGGTTATTTCGAAGCGCCTGAACCTAAACGTGTCCCTCGGGTGCACTCGCTCGGTATTGGTTGGCGATTGAACACACCTGGTACGTTGGCATGCGGCTAAAGCTGGCCAAGACCTGCCAGCATCCAGACAGCGGAGGTGTTCCAACTGTGTTGGGTCGTTTCTTTTTTTCTTCTCGAACGCGACAATGCTGCTTGTTGCGAGAGTACGAAGACGGCGTGCGGTCTTCGCAACCGGTTGCGAACATTTGGACACCAATTAACGAGGGTGTGCGTGCGTGTGTAAATGTGTGTGCATTCGTGGGATTTGCATAAACTCGCAGCGTAGGAGCAGTACGACGCGTCAAGTGTATGTTCACCGACTCCTCCAGTTCGAGATGATGCCGCTCAACTTCTGCTCCGACTCGGAGGAAGATCCGGAGCGGACGCCAAAATCTACGTCGGAAAACGCCATGTGGCACAACGTTATCAGTTGCTACAATGTAAGTGAACCATCCGCAAAAACCCTTGCGGTCTGGTAGGTCTAGAGAGTCTAGAGCCTGGCGAGCCTTTGACTCTCTGGCAAGAGTTTGTCATTTTCCAACCAAAGCGACCAAAGTGATTGGCGGGTTCGTCGGGCTACACACGCCTGATATCACATAATCGCGGCCAAAACATGCAATACACAACAAGTGTATCAACAAGTGTCTGAAGCGTGCTTACGTGTGTTACACTCACGGGGGTGTGCTAGTCCTGCAGTGGACTGCTGTCCCTTTTTGCATACCGGAATTAGACGCGGGTGTTGGTTGTTTTATTGATCCTTTCGCGTGATAAGATACGAGCTCGAGTGGGCGCTGCTATCTAGGTCACTTGCATACGTCACGATATTCTGAGTTTAGAAGCAGGGGAAATCCACCCAACAGAAAGCCTACGTGTTGTGTTGTCGAGTTGCTTTAAAAGTGAAATTGCGCTTTACGTCCGCAACGGATCCGCAGGAGAAGGATGTCCTTCGGGAAGTTACTCACTCGATCCAATGTTTCGCTTCTCGGTTGCCCCGAAGCCTGATGTACCATGCGTGAATGATCCAAAAATGGGTATGTCCTGTCCCATCCCCAGGTGGGGATGAATTTTCCAGCGCTCGAACAGCGCTTTTATCGCCTGAAGCGGATGCTATGCCTTGCTATCGAGCGATTCCAGGGCACCGGGCTCCATAATACCTAATCATTCATCTAGCCATCCTTTCATGGTTCGATCGATCTGGTCGTTCGTTTTTCCACGTTTGCCAACCAACCACGCCGACAGGCTCCAATCACCGTCTCGGGGCCGTTGCGAAAAGTTGTGAAGGAAATTCAATTACCGCAACATGAAAAGCTTTTAACAGGAATGAGATTTTAATTCAGTTACAGGTTTTACCGCTTCGCATGTCGTGCCAATGCGGGCCGCCTAGATCGCTGCTGGTGTTTGCAACCAGTGCCCGGCCAGTGTCCTGGGACGATGGCAAGGTCCTTCGGGGAGGACTGTTGGGAGTTGTAAATGGGACCCACGGAAGCCCGATCTAACAAAGTGCCACTATTGCTATCATTGTTTCAGGATACACGCACTCACGTGGTGGTCGAGCTTTTCAACACCGAGAAGTCGTACGTGGAGTCTCTCCAGACGATTGTACTGGTAAGCATGCCGTCCTTCTGCGGCTGGAAAGCGACCAGCGTTCACTAACTGCTCTCGTTTCACGTTGCTAGAAATACTTGAACCAGCTCAAATCCCCCGAGAACTCGGGCCTGGTGGACGTGCAAACGGTGGACGAGATTTTCTTCATGGTTCCTGCCATCCTTAACATCCACGAGCGGTTTCTCGAGGAGCTGCGGCGCCGTCTGGACTCGTGGGACAAAATGCAAATGATTGGCGATGCGTTCGTCGACGTGGTAAGTGTGGCGTCCCACGGGAGTCCTTTGGAGGTGAAAAAGAAGAGCTAAACATCTCACATTTGTTTCCGAAACAGTTTTCCCGCCCGGTGATACTCGATACGTACACGTCGTTCGTAAACAACTGGAATAGAGCGAAGGATGCGATCCGCAGTGCGCGACAAAAGTGTCCCGCGTTTGCACGATTTCTGGAAGCGATGGCACGCGAACATAAGGGCAAGCTGTCGTTGGACAACTTGCTGATCAAACCCGTGCAGAAATTTCCCAAGTACGTATCGCATGAACACCAGCACCGCAGGACACCGATCGCTAATGCTTGCTTGTCCCGTTTCAGCTACGAACTTATATTCACAAGACTGATTAAGCACACCGACGTGGCGCATCCGGACCAGAAGCCGCTGCAGGAGGCGCTAAAGCTGGTGCACGATATTTTGATGTTTCTCAACTGCAAAGAGAAGGAAGCGCTCGAAAATGGGCAGCGTGAAACGGTCCTGCGTGAGCTGGAGGGCGTGATCGAGGGCATGAACGAGCTGGTGACACCCGAGCGAGCCTTCCTGCTGTTCGACCTAGTGTCGATGCCGTCGGGACAGGTGACGCGCAAGGAGCGTGGCTTTTTCCTCTTCAACGACCTGCTGGTGATCACGAGCATCAAGCGTCGAAGTGGCACGATACGGAAAACCAATATGTAAGCTACAGAGCTTGTTGAGGCACTGAGGAGCTTGTTGGGAATGCGTTGCTAAAGCCCTGAAAATCGCTTCTTCTTGCAGGACCTGCCCGGGAAGTGTAGCCTCCACGCTGGATACGAACAAGTACAAGTATCTCACAAAGATCTCGCTGGACGATTTGGAAATTGTGAAATGTAAGTATAACTGTGTGCTTTTGCAAGACGTTAGATTAGGAAGACCGTTAGCGAAGTGTATTTATTTAACGACATTGGAAACCACGAGCGGATCAGTTTTCAAACCGTGACATCAAACCCTTGATTTTGCTCTCATTCGCACCCCAATCGAGCAGACCGACCATATCGTATGCCTTCAACTGAGCCGCGATACTGGGTGCGTGAGCTCGCAACACCTGCTTCACGTCAGCCGACTGGTTGGGGCTGTACAGCGTCGGTTGCATCGGTGGCGTGTTGTGGGCGTCCTTCGTGCGCAGGAACGGTGACACGGTGAGCGAATAGATGACCTGAAGGGCTCCATGTCGCAGCAGATCGACCTGCAGCTCCAGCAGTGACGGGATGGGCTTGATGTAGCCCAGCTTCTGCAGCAGGAGAACAAGAGTCTCGTGGTAGATGTACACCAGCTCGTCGCGATGGCTCGTGAGCACATCATACGCGGGCGAAGATGCCAGGAAGTACACCAGATCGATGATCGGTGAGCCGACGACGCAGTTTTGGAAATCAACCTGTTGAGGACACAATCAAATCAGAAAACAATGTAACACTGTTACGTCCCAAGGACCAACAGGATCTGGACACGTCCGAATATAACCTACAAAAATGGCATCACTCAGTTCGCTGCCGTGGTACTTGAACAGGATGTTGTTGGTCCAGAAGTCACCGTGGTTGAGCACTTTCAGCCCCTTCAGGTCACTTCCGTACGCTTCGGTGGCTTTCTGGAGCGTTTTCGCCGGGAGTTTGCGCAGTTTTTCCGCCACCGACTGCTCAATTCCAAGCTCGGACGCTAGGTCGGCCGCAGTTTGAATGGTGTTTGGGAAGTAGCTCAGCTTGTCCTTATGGTCGGGGTGGAAAGTGCCCTTGGAAAACTTCGCAAACGCCTGTCCATTTTCCGCTAGCATAATGGCACTAGCGGCGTGAAAGAAGGCAAGCTTTTCCACCGCCATTTTGCTCTGCTCGAACGTCAGTCCCAAGGACTGGCTCTCGATGCTGTACTCGCGCGCCGTCAGATCCTCAAGGACGACGAGCTCCGACGGTGTCTCCGAGGAGTGGATAAGTCTGTCATGGACAAGAAGCAGAAAACGCCCCGGTAGGACGCGCTAATCGGTTAATACAATCGCTTATCTGGATAATTACATTATGTTCTATTCTGATATGGACACCGGTAACATGCACAACATGGAACGCCTTGAGCTTCTCGCTCGTATCAGTGGACGGCGTCAATCCGACACATTTTGACAGGTGTTAGTCATCGGTCATAAACGAGGCGAGCGCCGCCGAATAGCGCCTATTCATTTCGATCTCCGATGCGATACGTCCCTATCACGTAATGTGCTTTTGAATTGTCGACTATCTGCTGACGATAACGTCGACGATACGTTTGGGTGTACGAAAACAAACCCAAGCGCGTCCAAAGACGCACTGATACGGTAGGTTTACGACCGTCATCGTACATCGTCCTCCAACGTATCGAACACTGGACGTTGGTGCACGCGACCATATCGTTCCATTCGGGTGCTTATGTAATGACGGCTATCGGGCACAAGTCAGCTGACCAAGCTGAGCTGTTGGATGCTCTGACCCGCGACAAGCACACTCCCGCGCAGAACGCCTATACTTACTGAGGTGCCAGCTCGATAACACTTCCGAGCTTCGAAATCAGCGCCACCATGTCGGGGAGCACGGACTTGTACATGGACGTTTCCTTCTCGAAGACATCCGTTTTGTGGAACTGCTCCACCAGCAGTCCCTCGGTGGGTTTGATTTTCGCCACGAAAGTGATGGCCGCACCGTTGGGGTTTTCCTTCGAGGCGTATCTGTCAGTTGAGAACATCGGGATCAATTTCAGTCAACAGGAGCGACGTCTGGAGTTCGCATGCTCGTACCTGATAAGGATCCTGTTCATGGATGATCGTGCGTAGGGATCGCTGATGTCAGCAGTTGCTGGTTCGACATCGTACGTCCGGATCTTCACCTCCGATTCGCCGTACTGCGACTGGATGAGGTTGGTCAGAAAAAGCGAATTGACGAACTTGGTTTCGGCGGTTTTCGGCATTCTGCTGGTGCACGGAACGTGGACGAGAAAATTGCTAGAACTAGAGACTAGGTGTCTACGGGCTGATGACGGTCAGAGAGTTCGAGATCGACTGCCCTCGGATCGAGTCCGTTTCGCGTTCGACCCCCCCGATGAACGCTAGCCCCGAGGCAAATCGTCGTGGTATACAATCAATTAATGGCTTAGATAAAGCACCGGCCGGAACGATACTACTGCCACCCTTGAGGTTGGGTTGGCCACACGGGACGTGCTCGTATCAACGGCATTGATAACGGCTTTTCGTGGCCGACTTGCACCAGTTAAATAGCATGCTGCGTGCATGTTGGTGCGTGCGCGATGTGCGAAAATTTGCAATGTTTGTCTGCGAGATTACGGTGTAACCGTGAATTGCATCTAACGACTGGGGGAGGGTAATTTAATGTCTGTCATGAAGGTTTGATCGTGAACCATGTACTTGGGACATCAAAATAATGCATTCAGCACAGGATTCTGCAAGGAACCGAAAAATACTGATGAAGGGCGTATCATTTCAGCTAAGGACGAGAATGTCAGGCGAATTATGAAAGAAATCGAGCACCTCACGGAGGACAGTGGCAAGTTGATCCAGATGTCGGATATCGCCGCGAGTCTCCGATGTCCTCATGCACCCTTGGAGGAAGCGGTTCGCGAACTGCAACGAGAAATTCAGCGTCAACTTGCGGAACGGCAGACCAATGACGCTCAGCTGAACGTGCTGGAGTTGACGTGGAACACCTCGTAAGTAGGCCTTTCTCCTATATGTGAGGGTGAATCTCCACAGGTAACAGTGAACCTGGCAGTAGTAACGCGAACCATTGCACACTCCACAGGAACGGCATTCAAAACATGACCGTGGTGTTTTCCAAGCCGGAAAAGCGCACCCAGTGGGAAGAGATCTTCGCGGAAGCAAAGCAGAAGCTCGCAAACAGCCTGGAACGGTGCCAGATACCGGAGTTCTTCGTTTCGGTGCCGATCCGGAAGACGCGCGCCGGTCTCCAGTTCACCTGTGCCTCACCGACCCTCGGCGCACAAAAGGACGTGTGGGTGTGCAACAGCGATGGCTACGTGGGCCAAGTATGCGTCCTTAGCCTCGTCCCGGAACCATCGGTGACTAGCTGTAACGGTGTGTGTAATGCCCGGATCCTGTGCGTTTCGTCGGTGCCGGCCAGCGACGAGCGGTAAGATAAAATTTGCCTAATGAAGAACTAAAGACCCTAACCTCGTGTTATCTCTCGTTTGAAGGTCCACGAATTCGGCACTGATGAACGTCAATATATCGATCGTGGATGCGTCTATCGCACCGAGTAAATCGAACAACTGCTCCGTCAATTCACCCGCCAAATCGAACGACACGAAAGCGTCCTTCAAGTCAACCGATACCAGCGGAGGACAGACAAGGAGTCTGACAAACAGCGAAGCGAACGTGCAGCTTGATTCAGGCAGCTCAAGTGACGACTCCGATGCCGAAAGTCAACCAGAACGGACCGCTACTAATCAACCCGGAACGGGTCTTACAGCGAACCATCGGCAGCAGGACTCGACAGCGAGCGTGACTACAACTGGGGAGGAATCCGAGAATCAGCAGTCAACCATGTGGCTTGGCACGGAGGATGGCTGCATACACGTGTACAACTGTACCGACAACATACGGATTAAGAAGAACAAGATCAAGATACCGCACGTGAGTGCGGTGTACTCGATTCTGTATCTGGATAACCGCGTGTTCGTGTCCCTAGCGAATGGTGATATTTGTGTGTACTCTAGGGATCGATGTGAGTGTCCTAAATCCTGATGGAGTCAATCGCGGTGCATGCGTGCTAATGAGGTGGATGTTTTTCCAACCATTTTCATTCACAGGCGGGTGGAACGTATCTTCGCCTCTCACCGTTACGGTTGGGACCGTGACCAACCCGGTGGTGAAGCTGCTGAATGTCCACGGGAAGCTGTGGTGCGCAATACAGGGAACTATAAAAGTATTAAACACGAAAACGTTACAGGTCAGTGTGTCCTTTCGCGGGTGCAACGATGTTGCCATGTGCTGTTCACTAAAAGATGTCATAATATACTTGTCATGTTTCCACTCACAGATCGATAGCCAAATTCAAATCTCGAACGACTCGAAGCCAATCACAAATATGACAGTATTAAACGACTACGTGTGGATTTCGGTGCAAAACTCGGCCCACATCAAGTGTTGCCATCATGAAAGGTATGCATCCTGCCGCGGTATAAGTCTTACATCTAACGTCTTAATTCCGTTTCAGCTTTGAGGTTATATTCGAGGTGAACCTGGCACCTTCCGTCAACAAAATGCTCTCGAACTGTGATGACATCATCCGGCAGCATAAGGCGGCCTGTCTGCGGGTCACGTCCTTGCTAGCCTGCAAGGACCTCGTCTGGGTCGGAACCAGTGCCGGTGTACTGCTGACGATTGGTGCACACAACGTGGCCAAAGGATCACCGCTGCCAACGGTGACGGGTAGGTGTTTTACTATCACGCCTCTGATAGAAATCCAGGATTTACACTAAAACATCCGTTTATCTTCTCAGGTCTACCCCATGGACACACGGGTCACGTGCGGTTCCTGACGTTCGTGGAATCGCCAGATGGGCAGTCTGAGATGACATCCGAAGGAACTGGTCCGGTTGCGGCAAGCCACCATGGCCAATCGAGCGGCAAGTCTGTGAAACCATCGCTCCAGGAGCTGCTGGTGATATCCGGAGGCGATGGGTACGAGGACTTCCGAAGTGCGGGCAACAACACCATGAGTGAGGTGGCAGGACGTGAGGACAGCACCAATCACCTGTTGCTCTGGAAGGTGTAAGACTTCGTACGGATTTCGAGGTTCAGAAAGATGCGTGTTTCGTTTTGCAAAGGCCTCCGAAAGGACACCAAGGACTCCTAGGAAGGGTTTCAGCCCTGACGCACTTGGCTGGCAAGCTGGACTTGCAAGTCAAGAGCTCGGCTGATGGAACGCAACATGTGTTTTTGCATGATTCCTCAAGAAGGAGCTGCGGATAGCGAGCGATTTATGTAGCAGCAAAGGATAAGACAATAAGCATGTATGTTAAGCTCGTGCACATATTAAGCTAGATGGAGCTGGTGGAGCGAATGTTCTTGCGTGGTGTGGTGTGGCAGGACGAGGAATAGGATTTTCTTTTCGCCGGACAACCGATTGTTCACCACTATTCCAAGGTACGCACAATGTCCGGTGCGTACACTAGTAACGTTTCGCGTAGTAAAGGCAAACCAGGAACAGATCACTTAAGCTACACTAAACATATAACAAACAAACAAACAAACGTACTAACCGGGTAGAGGAGAAGGAACCAGCAGTCTGACGGCTGTGTTCTCGGATTCTCGGCCCAGCTACCGCTTATCGTTTGTGTACCGAATTTATGCGCTATCATTACGACTACTAATAACTACAGTTTGTAAGCCTATCAGTACTACTAATAACCTTAGCTGACTGTTTATAAACTATGTTTATAATCGTGAACCGGCAAGCGAATCAGTTAACAAAATCGAGGCAGTGTTTGGCGTGTTCCTTCTCCACCACGATGCACCTTCGGTAGTGTAAATATAAATGCTAGTCGAAAAACGCCGCACCGAGCAAGGGTGGGTTTATACACATTCGTAACCGAAGTAAAAAACAAAACAAAAAAACAAAAATAGCAAAAGGTAAACCTAGGTAGGGCCGTTTCGTATTTACGTTTTGATACCGTTTTGGCGCCCCAAGCCCTCTGGCAGCGTGGCTGCTCGAGTATTCCAGAGCGACTCCGGTTTTGTTAGCCGTACCCAATCACCAATGTGCAAAATTAACTGATAAACAAGCGGTACGCGAGATGTGAAATGGAAAACCACATATATTTATATAGACATATATATTATACTAAACCCCCTAATATATATATACAGGCCAGCGAGGCCACGAGAACCTTGCAAGGGACGTTATTGCTCACCGTAGAACCAAATCCGTTCCTTCCCTTGTTTGCGAAAACTGCACGCCTCAGATGGTGTCGCAAATACACATTGGGTGTACCCGAACAGAACGTTACCGAAATAATTAGCCACCATAAACGCAACCGTTTTTTGCCGTATCGATATCGTTCGTATTTTTTTTGCATAAAGAAAATGTGTACCGTGAGAAAGAACAGCAAAAATATACACCGAGCGTAATACAGCACGTTATGGAGCACGGAGTAGTATGACTGTCGGACTTTGGATGAAATACACTTTGACGAACCGTAACCGAAATTCACGCATTGTATACGCATTTTTATAATGACACGTGATGACAGAATGTAATAAATGATGATGATGGTTTTGCTTCGATAATTTGCGTTTTGGGAGTGTTTTTGGTGGCATCCAAAATTGCTCCATTATGTTTTGCTGCAGACGCATCTCTACCCCATTTAGCACCTTGAGGACACCCTACCCTAAGGGTGTTGTGCAGCTGAGAGCTAACAAGTGCATCTTTCGTTCAATATGGCGTCCCATTCTAACGGCAGCGAGGGTTGGATCGTGTTAGAGGTTAGACGGCCATGCTTACCGTGACATCATTCGGAAACAACACCGATCAGAACCGAAGGGGTGGCCACAGAGGGGAAAGGGAGCTAGAACCGGCGGGTGTCATAAATCCCACCCCTCTCACGCCCTACCAACTTTTCACCCACCCCCGTAGCAGTGGCAGCCACATCTTGGCGCGAAGATTTAAGCATGTGAAAATGCAGCTTTATGGTAATTGTCCGTGCCATTGTGCGATCAGCCATTTGTCGTGTTCGGTACCGTGACCTAAGAGAGAATTTCTACGCAAATGCGGGCACCCACCCGACCACCCTCCTTCAGCTTCTCCTGGTTGCTTTGTACCGGTCCCTTGGACGATCGCTTGGAAACCGGCGTGGCATTGACATGAAAAATCGAGTATTCTCAATCTTGGCTGCTGGGGTTTGATTTGTGCGGGTGTGTTTCGTGTTGAGTTAGAAAACAAAGTTGTTTACAGCGTTACGCAACCGAGCTGGTGGTTCTACGCAATGTCCACCTTTTTTGGGTTACCGTGCCGTTAAGCGGAGCTAAAGGCCCATCCCCTTATGAAGAATGCAAACAGTTTCAGTTTCATCATTTCTATTGATTCGTATGAGGTAAATGGAGAGAAAAAAAACGCGTTGAATGTCAGGTCAATCAGGTTGGTTTTTTGCGCACATCGTGGGCGCTTTAATAATGACGATTCGATCTACATTTGCGCCAACGGTTGAGTGGTGAAAGAACTAGGTCAGCAGCAGCAGCAGCAACGAGCAGAGTATGAAAAGTTTCACAGCTTTCGCAGTATCAAACCAAGCGCATATGGGTATTATGCTTTACTTCTGTTAATTAAATTTTATTCATCAGTAATAGGCATTAATCATTACACAAACGGAAAAGGGAAAAAATATAAATTTATTAAGTTTGTTAATTAATAATTTAAGTATTTAGGATATAGGTAGAAAGGGAATCAGATGCAAACCGATGAATTGCTATTAAAAACCTCACGAATAGGGATCTTCTTTAGCCTTGGAATAGCCTCAATTGCGCCCAATAAAGCTGAAGGCGCGATTCACATTGAGGCCCGTAGAACTAAGGTCTGGTGGAAAATTTAGGAGGGATTGAGTAAAAGTACCTGTCTAACTCGTCTGTATCCCACAGGGTCTGCCATCGTATAAGCAGATATCCCTCTGAGCCCGCAAATATTCGTGGGGTAGGATCGGACTGTTAAAAAAGACCTGCATCCTTTTGGCCAAAAGATCTGCATTCTCAATGCCGGGAAACTCGATCCTTTCAGCTAATAATCGATGAATAAAAAAATGAAAAATAAAACATAATCGATGTTATTACTTGGTAATAAAAAAATTCTTTCCAAAAACTCATGAATTAGCACGCAGATCATGTAAAGAATTTGCAATGAGCCACCGGTATTCATATGAAAATACCACGTGACGCACCCTGCTCGCTTATCGAGAGGATTTCAGTGTCGGATTTTAAACGCCAAAATCGCCAAATTTGAATTCGCTAGTAACGAGAGATCATGCGTCGAAGAGGATACATGTACCAGCTGGATTATCGCTCTAAATTTAATGGATTTCCCCTCCAAATGTTATCAGTACATATCGTCGATCTTTCTGGCACATGATAATCAGCATCCCTTCTCGTTTGCTATCGTTTGTTATCGATCGCATCTACGCACACTGTAGGATCTTATTGAGCGTCTTATATTGCCGGTCATAATTCGGTCGCAGTATTTTGCCGGTCATAATAAATTCTCCAGTTGCATACATTAAATCCTTTTTCGATACAAAACAAACCAGCAAACGGTGTACGATTAATTATTATTATTTAAACCACTGTTCTCCATATTATTGGGCATCTTTTTATCACAAAACTATATGAAAATAACGGGTTGATCAAACATGGTGCCCAATTAGCACGCATCACTCCATAGTGCAGGCCTTCTAAGCACGCCTGGTACAAAATATAGTAGTTTGTCCTTGTTGCGCTCACGTGCTGCTCCGGTTATCCGAAATAGTAATCTTTAAGCCCATGGCGCACGTTTTTTAGCAGCAGTGCCAAATCTGGCGTCGTTGCGCATGGTTTTTTGCACACGTTGATTCCACAAAATTCTATCGATAATTCTGCAATCGGGAGGATTTCGACGGCGGATTTTGAACGCCAAAAGCGACAAATTTGATCTCGTGAGTAACAAGAGATCATGCGTCGAGGAGGATGCATGTACCAGCCAGATAACCACACTAAATTTCCTCTCCAAATGTTATCAGTACATATCGTCGATCTTTCCGACGCATGATAATCAGCATCCTATCTCGTTTGCTCTCGTTTGCTATCGATCGGAATGTTCTAAGCACACTGTAGGATATTATGCAGCGTCGTATTTTACTGGTCATAATTCGGTCGCAGTATATCGTTGGACATAATAAATTGTCAGCCGGCCTACATTAAATCCTCTTTTGATAGAAAACATAGCAGCAGTGGTTTAGATAACAGAAATTTATCGCACACCATTTGCTGTTTTGATTTGTATCAAAAAAGGATTTAATGTATTCAGCCAGACAATTTATTACGACTGGCAAAATACTGCGACCGAATTATGACCGGTAAGATACGACGCTCAATAAGATCCTACAGTGTGCGTAGAACATTCCGATCGATAACAAACGATAATGAACGAGATGGGATGCTGATTATCATGCGCCGGAAAGATCGGCTATATGTACTGATAACATTTGGAGGGGAAATTTAGTGTGGTTATCTGGCTGGTACATGCATCCTCTTCGACGCATGATCTCTCGTTACTCACAATATCAAATTTGTCGCTTTTGGCGTTCAAAATCCGTCCTCGAAATCCTCTCGATTAGCAGCGTGCGTTCATATCGTTCCGATATTGGTGACTAATCGAAAGAATTTTTGTGATATCGACGTGCGCGAAACACACGCGCAACGACGCCAGATTTGGCTCTGCTGATAAAAAGCGTGCGCCATGGGCTTAAAGATTACTGTTTCGGATAACGGGAGAAGCACGTGAGCGTAACAAGGACAAGCTGCTATATTTTGTACCAGGCGCTCGTAGAAGGTGATCATTGCTTGCACTATGAAGTGATGCGTACTAGCTGGACACCGTGTTTCATAATCCAGCTTGTTTCATATAGTTTTGTGATAAAAAGATGCATGAAAAACAGTCGTTTAAGTAATAGAAAGTTTTCGTACACCGTTTGCTGGTTTGTTTTGTATCGAAAAAGGATTTAATGTATGCAACCGGAGAATTTATTATGACCGGCAAAATACTGCGACCGAATTATGACCGGCAATATAAGACGCTCAATAAGATCCTACAGTGTGCGTAGATGCGATCGATAACAAACGATAGCAAACGAGAAGGGATGCTGATTATCATGTGCCAGAAAGATCGACGATATGTACTGATAACATTTGGAGGGGAAATCCATTAAATTTAGAGCGATAATCCAGCTGGTGCATGTATCCTCTTCGACGCATGATCTCTCGTTACTAGCGAATTCAAATTTGGCGATTTTGGCGTTCAAAATCCGACACTGAAATCCTCTCGATAAGCGAGCAGGGTGCGTCACGTGGTATTTTCATATGAATACCGGTGGCTCATTGCGGAATTTTTACATGATCTGCGTGCTAAATCATGAGTTTTGGAAAGGATTTTTTTCATTACCAAGTAATAACATCGATTATTTAGCTGAAAGCAATGAATTTCCCGGCAATGGATCTTTTGGCCAAAAATTAAGGCACCATTTTTCACAGTCCGCCCTCCAAAATAACCCTGTAGCGCGGTTTAGAAAAAAAAATCATTTTCATGTGAGATGGCGCAAGGTGGCAGCAGACTTTGTTATTAAATCAAAGATAAATTATTGTACTACATCCTGTGCTATGCCATTGCTTGAAGACTTTTGAAGCTTCATAAAAAAAATCATCTTTCATAAAAAAACATGATTTTACATGGTATTTTTCGTACATTTACATTTGTTGAAGATATATTCCTTAAAAAATAAATTTATTTAATTAAATGACAATAACAATTGAATAACCTATCCAAAATGGTAAAAATGTTGAGTTTCTGATATTTAGTCAATGAGAAAAAAAAGATTACTCAGCTTAAAAAAATTGAAAATTTTTCAATTTTTTCATTCATTTTCGACATTGACAGGCTGTTACTCCGTGAATGTTGGACTTAAGCCCATAATATTTTGGTGTTAACTAAGTTTAACCCTCTAGTTTCAGAATATAACAACAGTTTTTTGTAAAAATCTCAAATTTATTTTTTGACTTTTATTCCGGCAATTGCCCAACGTGCTGTGTGGTCATTATCACATGCATAGCGACAGCTTCTTGTCTAGCTAAAAGAATAACAAGATATATCATGAACAAAAGTCTTGTCCCTTTTTAGGCATTCGATAATCTTAGCTTCATGTTTTAAAATTCGTTTCTGCATTTGCATAAGGTCCTTGAATTAGAGCCCTCTGTCTGTTATCTTTTCAGACTCCATCTTTACAATGGAATGTGTTCAGAACCAAAAGACTAATGTTGTGACAGTGAGACTAACTTCCGAGATAATAGAGGTCTTTCTCTGGTATCGAAAAACCGTCCATAACACGAGTCCCAGAGAGATGGATGAAAAAAAAGAGAGACAGAGAGAAAGAGAGAAGCCCGTACATCATGCTTGTTTATGGTACGGGCATGCCGTCAAGGTTAAAAACTGACCCTGGACAGCAATTTGTTTTCCACTGTGGCACTCTTTTATTTCGCGATCATTGTTCCACCCCCGGGGGTCCCCAATCGGTCAAACTAACAGACGTCCACCACGCCAAACAATGACCACCAACTCGCATGACTCACGTGTGTCAGGAAGCATGGTTGCTAGATGCGTATACGCAACTGTCGCGACGCGTAGTTGAGTCTCCATCATTCAAACCGGCTCAAGCTGGCATCTCGAGGAAAGCCCATCCATACGAGGTGGTAATTTTGGGCGGAAGAAGCACCTGCGTACTTGGCGAGAATGGGGAGTCACCCGTGTGAGGCATTGACACTCTATCTCTCTCTCTGTCTCGAACATCTCGTTCCATGCCGCAGGGTTTGGCTGACAGTTAGAGATTTAAATGGGCGTATAAAAAGCGAAAGCATCACAGCAACCGGCGGTTAGTCGAGATCAAGCATTTGCGGTCGATAGACAACGGTGGCTCTGCCCATAGTAACGCAATTTTCATCTGCTTTTGGTGGTTAAGTGATTGGGAAAAGTTGTGCGAATCGAAGTGACCGGAAAAACTCCGCTAACATGACGCGTGCCGCTGTAAGTGAAGGGAGCACTGAAGTATTTAAATTTAAGTTGAATAAAGTTGCTCGTGTAAAAGGAAGTATTGTATGCTGAAGTGTTATAGCCAACGAGAGAAAATGCTAATTGCACTTCAGAAAGTCGAGCTTCATGCAGGCATTTAAATAACGACATTAATTCTATAAAACACCAAATTAAAATGTGATTTAACCTAGACTAAAATTGAATTCCCATAAGGCAATCGAAAATACCAATTCGTTTATATTTTAAACACAATCTCTAAATCACCCAAAAAAAAGCCTTTAGCTACTCGTTCTTCTCGTGAAGTGTGTATTTTTTCCACGATCGTACAAAACACATGGCTTTCAAATCGACAATAGCATTTCGTAGGGAAAACGTGAAGCGTAAACAATCTCTAATGGACCCATGAACGCATTCGGACACAGTTTGTATCGACAAAATATTGTTAAACAACATAACAAAAAACAAGCACAAAATAACCACCCCCCGGGAATCGCCAATACAACAATGCCCCATTAGGAAAAAAGGGCGCGCACGATTTTCGCCGCCGAAACCAACCCTCATGCTTACTCAATTTTTCTCCGCCGCACATTTTCATGCTTACTTACTTTTTGTTCAACTACGTTCCAGGCGATGTTGCTCGTTCTGATTGCGATTGTGTCCACGGCTGCGGCCACCTTCGGTTACGGTCTTCTGGGAGGCGGAGGTAAGCTTGATTAGCCAGCCGTGGAATTCGTTTTTCAAATCACCAAATCACCGCATTACGCGCGAAAAGACGCCCCCACGTGTGCGTTTGCGTGCGCACGTTTTTCATGCGTCATTTTGCCGAATTGTTTCTACCGCGAGGGCGTGAAATTTGAACCGGAGATGTTGTAACGCGGCGTTTTATGTTGAATTTTTATTTTCTTTCCCCACAGGAGGATACGGTTACGGAGGCAGCGGTTATCCATGTGTGTACCTTACCGACTAACACAAAATGCACCGAAATCAGCGTCAAAAGCAAGCTCATACATTGCGTTACGTTAGGCATTTTCCATTTAGCTCATTGTACAATTATAACAAAATAACACAATCAATGTAAGGCTCTCAGTTAGGCAGGCAATTCATTTTCCAAAAAAGAGTGTTTCTTCTACTGCTCAAAAAAGAACAGGACCTTCAATAATTCCATTACCAATACTTTCACACCATCCCGAGCTTGATACCGAACGTATTAAAAAAATCACATAATAATTCATACAATAAAAACCCTTTTTTTCTCCCATCCCCAAGGGTATAATGGAGGCTACGGTGGGTACGGTGGGTACGGTGGGTATGGTGGAGGATATGGCGGAGGATATGGCGGAGGATACGGCGGTTACGGAGGATATGGCGTCGGATATCAACCCTACGGATACGGCTATGGTAAGCTCGTCAAATGGTAAACGGTCTTCAAACGACAAGTTCTCAAACTGCTGCTTTAATTCGTAACGCAGGATATCCTGGCAAATATGGCGGCTACGGAGGCTACGGTGGATACGGTGGGTATGGCTCAGGATATGGTTCAGGATATGGCAGCGGATATGGCAGTTATGGAGGCGGTTTAAGGCCGTACTATCGCTAAACGTGACCGGAACGTGATGGCAGAATTATCTAATGAATAAGTTACTACCCTTTAGAGCTCCGTTTTTTTTTCTCTCTCCGAGATGTGATAAACCAGTCCATTAATTGTAGTGCTTTGGTTTCGTTATCGTAAAATAAAAGTAAGTTAGCGAACGAAACGTACGGGTGTTTTGGGTTCGGTAAGGTCGAAGCTCTAGCTTTTCTCTCTCTCTCTCTCTCTGGAACTGGAACTGTCCGTAAAAAGCTTGCTCCTGCGGGGGCGAGTGAGTTGATTTTGTTGGCCAAGGTCGAATGGTGGATTCGCTTTTTGGTAAGTTCGCTGACAGGCTGTGGCTCAGGAGACACTCCACCGGTGTGGATCAGCAGATCAACCTTGCAGGCCTTATTTAGACACGCTCGAATGGGAGGTTGAACTTGCGGCTTTACCAACGGTACAACCGGTTCACGTAACCGTTGTTTGTGTTGGAATTTTATATTAATATCCCTTGCGTAAAAAGAATTGGCTCAGGATATGGCTCTGATTCACTATGCAAGTTTATTTAAATAAAACATTACGTGGAAATTCGGGAGCAAAATTAAGCGGCGAAATAGACAGGGCTCAAATAACATAAAAAAGTTGTTCAAATTTCATCGTTTTTATCGTAATTCGTTGCTTCCTTCCGTTCATTTGTTATTTTATTTATTGCAAAGCACTTGATTTACAAGCGATAGAACACGTATTAGCAGGCAAATTATCTTCTAAAATTGTACCATTTTCCGTGGGAAAAGTTTTGCGTTTTTAAGAGAATTTTAGTTGCTTAGAACTGTATATTTTTTCTTATTTTCAATGTCCTTGATTCCACTAAAGAACTACAATCAATCAACCTTTGATCACAAGAAATTTGTCGAATAAAATAACAAGAGAAAATAGCCACAGAAAGGTACAATTTTAGAGAATCAAATCGTAAAACCTAGAACGTTTTTCTTGTAAATTCTCGATGAAAAGCTTCCTTCATTCCATGAAATTTTTCCTTTCCTTTCCTTTTCATTTATTCGTGGTCCTTTTCATTAACACTATTCTTTAAAACGCCCTACGTGGCTTACATTATTCCAACGTATTGATAATACATTTCAAACACAAAACGTATAAGTAAACTGTGTTTGAAACATTTTTGAACTGTAGCTCATGGTATTGTGTATCTTTATTTTATGATATCGTCTGAAATAAAAGCAATGGAAGCAAACTAACGATCGCCCAGCACGCAATGGCGTCATAATGTAGCGATGATCGAATGAACAAATTGCGTTTCACGCCCAAGACGAAAGAAAACACGTTTCTTTCGTTCTTGTTCTATGGAAATAAACAATGGGTCAAAATTCCCCATACAAATGAATTTACTTATGAAACAATAGAACCGATACTACGAGAACCGAGATTGTATTCGAAACTGTCTCATTCTCGATAACAAAGCATTCTAAAAATCTTGTTCATTATTGCAAATTATTCAAACGATAACTGCAAACGATATTTCAAACACATGTATTCCTTCTCAACATGCTCATTAAAAGCTAATACAAAGCGTACAAAGCAGACAAATTAATATGAACAAACATCAAAACTGCCCGCGTACTGTACGATCAAAACGGTGAAAATTTTTCACAAAGTAACAGGAGAACATACCAGCTAAGAGGTGAATTTTTGTCGACTGAACAACTGTGCTACTCCGAAAAATACACCGTATAACACTTGCCATAAAAATTAAAAATTAATTTGCTTTAAATGTTCACTCATAGATGGCGCTGTTAAAACGCTTGAATCAAAATCAAACGCTTGAAATTTTTCAATATAAGAAATATTTCAAGCATGAACAGCGCCATCTATGTGCGAAGTACTGGGAACAAATTTTCTCTTTGCCGTAGTTAGCGCCATCTGTTGTTCAAAATGTGAAGCACTGACTTTGAAATGTTTCACGGGGTTGAATTGTTTCAGCATTAAAATTTAAAAAAATCCACCTTCCAGCTAGCATGCACTCCTGTTACTTTTACGAAAAATTTTCTTCGTTTCAACTGTTCGGTGCGCGGACAGTTTTTGTTTTCCTCTCTTTAATTTTCTATCGGAAACTGATGAAGACCATTTCTTTCGATCGATCCGTGTTGACGTGATCTCAGCGTTCATTCAGAGTTAACCGAAGCAAGTTCTTTCAAAATGGGCAACTTCCCACGTTTGCACAAACAACGAACCAGAAACAAGACGACACGTTGCTAGTACATTGTGAGCAAAGAAATAATTTATTTTAAAATATGTGTTTCATACAACGTTAGCTCCTTGGCTGGACGCAACTATGTACAAACTACCAGTTTAGAACCCAAAAAAAGCAAGTAAGCTGAACTATGAAACTTAACAATTATTCAACAATGTATTTGCGTTATTATTAGAGATTAATAGGAGTAAGCAATAAAACGCGACACTAGAAAGAGATTTGATCTGCTCTCCTCATCGCTGGAGTGACGGTGTTTAGAACTGTAACTCAATGCTAAGCGAAATTATACCTGCCACAATAAATCGATCTTTGCGCATGACTGTAAGAACATATCGTATTATGTTACTGTTTCGGCCGTTTTCGTCCACTTTCTCTTTAGCTTATCTAATGTTACTGTAGCGTGTTGGACACACACACACACACAAACGCACGCACGCACACACTCAAACGTTAGAGTGCATCCAATGCAATCGTTAGGACGTCTTCAAAGCACCAATGTACGGCTGTACCCAACATGCAGTGCAGTGAATTACGTTTCCGGTTTTGCATTTCCTATCCTTAAGGACAACACAACAACTTGTTTTGCTTGTCGTGCAAACTTAGATTAGTACCAAGCACGCAATAAAAGCGTTGCTACAACAAAACCCTACCAATGATCGTGTGCTCGGTTCGCACTAACTCTCTACCACACCTTAACTAACATCGTCCGTTTCAGTTTTGCCCGCGCTACCGGCTCTTCTTCGATATCCGCTTATATAAACCTAAAGAATAGACATCTCGCGTGCCAGAAACGGTTCGGGGCAGGGGGGACGCGCTACTTTCGAGGCTAATTGCAAAAGGTTTCGCTTTGTTTATGCGCAGCTATGAAAGAGCGCGTTGGTGTTGCAACGTTTTGCAACGACTGGGAAGAGGGTTCTACTACCGATACTTCTGCTAAAGCCTGAACGAACAGTTTTTAAAAGCCGGCACACCAACAGTCGTATATTTTACGAGCAGTTTTGCCACGGAATGGGAATGGATTAGTCGGTTTTGGTACAGACAAAAACACAAAAAAAGGAGATACAAAAATATACGCTCTTAACGACGCTCGTTGCCCGTGCTAGGAGATAATTTAAGCTATAGTTTAGCTTGGCGATCTAATAGCTTAGGCGCTTGTTTTCACAGCTAAAAGTCATATTCGCACAAGCGGTTTTTTCTCTCTCTCTTTCTCTCGGTAAGATTGTGCGGCTTTTCGCGGCAGCAACAGTAACAGCCAATCCAAATTCGTTCGAGTTCTTTATCGTGTTTGGAGAAACAAAAAACTACGTTCAAAGCGGCCATCGTCGGATGCTGCTGTGCTGTGTGTGGGGAGGGCTGAATTTTTCCACGAATGCCCGGCGGAACATTGCTGCAGATCGCACGAGACAGTGAGTTTGGAGACGTACTAAATGTAAAGCCTGCAAAGTGTTGCACTAATCGCACACCTACAGGTTACAACGCTGGGCAGTTCTATTCTAGCACAGTTGAACGTTTAAAACAGCCTAGAAATCCTGCAATAAACAAAATTAAACGTTATCCATAATGTGGTGTGGGATGTTTTGGGGGGTGAAAAACTTACGCTATTCGCCGGTAGTGGTTAAGCCATTCCTCAAGCAATTGAGCGACTAATAGTGGACGTTTGTGTAGCTTCTGCTGGGCGACCAATAGGCCTCCTTCCGTTTCGCACACTTCAAGCCACTGCCGGAGTAACATTTCTTCGCGGCCAACCTGCGGGTTGATTCAAACATGTTAAGTATTTTCATCTTTTTGTAATCCCTCAATTCGATCTGGCACCGAGCGCGGAAGCAGTTTTACCTCATTTTTGGTCAAGAAATGAACCGGCAGCAGCTTCATCTCACAGTCCATCAGCGGCAGGAAGGTTATGTCCTCCCGTTCGTCCCTCGTGGCGTCGATGCGCGAGTAAGGTTCGGTTGGTACGAGAGCACTAAAGTGACCCCGCGTGTACCCAAGCGCAATCGGTGAGGTGATGCAGAAGCTTTGCTCCCACAGCAGCGGCAGGTAGACACCTTCGAAACGCGCGAAACCGATGTTCTCTCCGCGGAAGCTCTTCACGTACTTCACGCCGTACACGATGATTGGCCGGCGCATGATGTGTGCCAGGGCGAAGATGTGCAGCTGTTCCAGCGATGATCCCGGATGACTAGCGAGTGACAGGAGCGTGTTCCAGTCCTTCTCCAACTGAATTTCAGCCATCGTGTACTGTTGCAAGGCCGCCTGGAACAACTCGTTCTCCTTCCAGCGAGGATAAAATCTGCAACGAGAACGGAGCATTAAAGGCGAGGAGTTTAGAAGCAGCAACCGATTGTGGCTACTTACATGTGGCTGCCCTGATGCAGACTGTCTGCCAGCGCCCGCCGAAGCGTATTGTCACGATCGAACACACCCCAGGTGGCTTGCATGACGGAATCGAGCAGACAATCGCCAGCACTGCGATTCCAGAGCACCATCAAACGCGACCCAAGCCGGTCGGTGATCTCGAGCGACCAGTTCAAGGCGGGCGGTGCCATTTCCAGCTGCTTCTGGGCGTCCTTATCGAGTAGCTCCTCGTACAGCTGCTCTTGCAGAACCAGCGGAAGCTCCTCGATGTCGGCGGGCAGCGAAAACGTGGCATGTTCATTCACAAACTGGCAATTGAACGACGCCTTCCGGATGCGAATCGATTGCGCAAAGTGGCGCCGTATATCACTGGCTAGATCGGGAGCCACATACGCCGGAACACGCTTGATACCCGGACCCGAACCGGATATTTGTGCCAATAGCAACGGAAGCATCTCATCGCGATGAAACCGAATCGCTAGATGTATCAGCGTGTGGCCGACGTCGAACGCACAATTGTTGCGGCTGATCAAGAAAGCCTCTGCCGATGTAAGAGCCCTGCTTGGGTCACCGCCACACTCGAGGTAGGCTTCCACCGCGCCTATGTTGTTCTCCGCGATTCCCACGCAAGCATTCAACCAGTCCCAATCCGGCTGGCGACGAAGCAGCTGCAAATAGCGCTCTTGCTTGCAAGCGTCCATGTTGTTCATCGCATCCGAATGGCCCATAAGCTGCTGGTTCCGTTTGTTGTTCACCATGATGTTGCTGGCCACGTTGATCGTATTTTCGTCGTGTTCCGGCGATGCTTTGGCGGCCGCTTGGTTGCTTCTGCCGCTCACGTTACTGGCTGCGGTTTCACGCGGGTGCAAACACATTGAACATTTGAGCGATTTTGGCCAGTTTTCGTACGTGCAAATTGCGCAGAACCACTTCCCGGAGCTAGCGGGAGAGCTGGCGACCGCACGTCCGACGGTGTTCACGGGCGACGTGGAAACTGGTGAGGGAGAATGTTTGACTTCGCTTGCGCACCCTTTCACTCCCGGCTCGCCATCGTTTGTGTTGGTCGCCAAGCGTGAGCTGGAACCGTACAGCCCACCCGAGGATGGAGAGTTGTTGCGATTATGCTTTCCGCTTCCGGTCCCGCTCGCTGGGAGCGGATGGGTGCCAGTGTAGTCTTTGCCATCGTCCCCGGGACTGGAACTCCGACAGATGTTCATCGCATTCAGATGCTCGCTGATGCTATCGTAATCGCTTATCACTTTTGGAGGCGAGCATTTCTGATGTTGCGGAATTAGCTCGTCCTTTCGCGTTGTGTCGCACTGCAGGCATCGTCTGATGTGCGGAAGATTCAAGTAGGTACACGCAGTGCATGGCCACCTTTGGTTGGAGTCTGGAATCTCGGTCGTTTTGACGGCTCCGCTAGCCAGATTTGGGTTGGATCTGTTGGTCGCGCTTAACTGTTGGGTCGGACTTAGTCTGCGCGGGATGTGAGGCGAGAAAAAGCGACAAAATTATTCATTTGTTTCGAGCGCATGTAACGCCGATAAACTCACCTAAATATATCCTCTTTAAGCAGTGGTTTCGAACCTTTGCACATGATGCACTTGAGGGACAGTGGATAGTTCTCGTATGTACAGTATTCGCAAACCCATTTCGGATGTTGCTGTGAACAGTGTTGCTCTTGCAGTGTTTCATCGAGTGTATGTTGTTGCGATTGTAGCTGCTGTAGTTGCTGTTGGCTGTCGGGGTCTTGATTTTGTTGCTCTTGGTTGTTCGCAGACGACGAACCCGACATAATAAAAATCCAAACACGCGAAACTCCTACCTACAACCCAGTCGGTGGTTTCTATTTCTCCTGAAGATGACCCTTTCGTGTATCACTGCTTGAGGATGGCCTTGCTGCAATGTATGGACGGAGCAAAAATATATTTAAAAAATATTACTGCTTGCAATTTGTTAACTGAGGATGATTTGGGTCAGTCAGCTGCTTCAGGACCGTTTGCAAAGGCAAATCAAACGCACGCACATACACACACACATGCATAAAGGCATGACAGCTTAAGAGAGAGAGAGAGAACAACAAATAGTGCATTGCAAGTAACTGAGGGAACGAGATCGAGATAGCAAACGTAAGAAAATATCTCTGGGAAATACGAAGGAAAATGTACCAATCTATCGTTTATCTTTATGTTTATCTTGTGCAACAAACTAACCCGAAGGGTTCTGGCAGCGGACAAAAATAGCACCAGGACGCAAAAATATGCAGCAAACAACACTTGGTCGGAGAAAATTTTTCAGCTATTATGCCATTCCCATCATTGCACTTCCACGATTCTTGATTCACGATAAACTAACCACCACCCGGTAGGAGTACCACGTTCACTAGACTACGGACGAAGAAGGGAAATTGTATACCAATGCACTAAATCCATGCAGAAGTATTTTGTTGCCTCGATGATTTATTTACAAAATCATCGTATTCATCTTGCCCTGGTATATTATGCTGTTGTGAATAGTGAAGTCTTTACTACGACCATTTGACAGTTTACGTAATTGCATATGCACTGACAGACCATGCAGTAAGGTGGGCTGATAAGTTTAGTCTATCTGCGTTTTCAACAACAAATACTATTTCTTCACGTGTTTTTGCGCCACGTATTTTAAGTTAAGTAATGTTACTGAGTTTTTTTTTAAATATTTGAGATGTTTCTAAACATTAATTGTAAAAGCGACAAGTGATATAAAAATTCAACTGGCATTCTACTTATGCGAAAACTGGTAGTGAATCAGCTGACAAATTTTTTAAATGGAAATCGCGCAGATTTCATCAGATAAAAGTGCTGCAAACTGCATTTTACGACACTGACGATGTTCTGTTGTTTATTATTTGAATACGACCGACAACATATTCTTCTTCTTTGTGGAATGGGATGTAGCCTTCTATATTCGAATTCTCCAAAGAGTCACTTCTAATATATTCAAAGGTTGACCACTTCTTTATAGGCTCGACAATCTAGAGTCATATGCCTTACAGTGAAATACACCGGATACAACCGTCCACTTCGAGAAGCAACGATTGTATCAACCGACAACATAAATGATCAGTGTTTTGTATTTTGACAGCTATTTGTTGATATTTTCGTGTGGTAAAGTTGATTCCTTGTACGAATAAAATTGTGCATTGGTTTACACCAACAATTATTAGACAAAGTTATTACACAGCAGAAATATGGAAAGCATTTATAAACCAAAAACGGAGAAAGTGGTGTCTGTGTGGAACGCTTTGTCTGAATATCAGAAAGAGCTGTATCCGGATGGTATGAACAGATTTGTGGACACCGACTTGGATATAATGGAAGCCATGGGCTTCGATGGAAATACGACCGAATTCGATAAACTGCTTGAGTCAGTTGATGTGGCACAGCTTTCTAGCCCAAAAGATATCCCGGTGAGGTCATTTGTGCCGTATAAACTTGGAGTCAAGCCGAAAATAATACCAATACCCCAAAAGGCAAGTCGATTCCAATGCATTCAGCGTGTATTAGCTCGAAAAACCGAGCAGCAACAACGCAATATTGATGTAAAGCTACGCTACAATCGGCACAAATATATGAAAAAAAAGCAAGACTTAGAATCTTCACACGACTTGGTTCCCTTTAAAGAAATGCTTCTTATACTGCGATTTTATGAACCATTCAAATACAAACCGGGTCGACGTTTAGGCCACCCTAAGTTCAACCAAGAATTTTATGTTCTCAGCTCGCAGTATTTAACTGAATTGAAGGATAAAATATATTGCCACTGTGATTCAGGGCCGTTTTACGAAATCAGCGAGAATCCAAAGCAAAAACCATCTGAACCGAGTTCACAATCCGGATTCTTTTTTATTACCGATACATTTTACAACGATTTAAGAGACGCTTCGAATAAAGATTATTCATCTGTGATACAAAAATGGGCGGAGCGGCAAGGTTTGATAGGGGAGCTTACATCGAAAAGTATGGAAGAAACTCGTTTTGGGGATTTAAAATTTCGTTTGGGATATCCGCAGGTAAGCAACCAATAGTAAAACAACAATAATGCCCTCTGAGACTGATCATGTTTCTTATAACTAAGGTGTACCAGCATCAAGGGAACTGCGAACATTTGTTCGTCGTCAGTGATTGCCGACTATTGGCAGCGACCGATATTCTATCGAGAGCACGATATCCGTGGCTCAATTGCTATGGTTTTTCGCGAGATGTTCCTTGTAATATCTGTGGGCATTGTCAGGCGCAGTTCGTCGTGCATAACAGCAATCGGCACATCTTTGATCCCGCTTATGTTTGTGAGACCTGCTTGAACACGTACCATTATGTAGACGGACAAAAGATAGGTGAATTCAATCTGTATGAATATTCTCAAACGCTGATGCGCACCAATGACGAGCCCATGGCACCATCGTGTTCTCAGACAAATACATCGTAGAATTCAATAAAGCATATTGTTACTTATAGAAACATTTATTAGTCATGCCAATCTTCTGCCGCAATGTACTTGAGTTATTTATGTTTTTCCAGCTGTGCACGGAGTTGCTGGTTAAAATCGTCTTCAACATTATCATCATCCCAGTTGTCCTCCCACACACTTAGCTCTTCTTCATCTTCCTTATTTCCGGCCCAATCTGTAAGGAATCATGGAGCAATGGAGTTTACAACATTGTTATGATGATATGGCTTCCAAGTGCTGTGAGAAATATGTGTTAGTTACCTTCTGCAGGAAACTCCTCGAATTCGTCATCTTCTTCGAGCAACCCGAGGTCTAGTTTAGGTTTTTCTTTATTTTCTTTGTCAGACATGGCGAGAATGCTAATATTCTGTTTCCTAGAACGCAATGAATTAGCGCTTTTTGTTGTGATGGCGACTGACTTGCTCTTCAATGTGTCTTCGTTATTCAAGTTGCAAGATTTGACAACCTCCTGGTGGTAAACAACATGATGCTGTCTTTTATATGCCATGTTTATAACACTACGGATCGATCTTCACATCTGTAAATAGATGCATTCGAATAAATTGCACTGGAAGTATGACTTCTGGAAAATAAATATAATTACTTCATAAAAATCTTATTGTACGGTAAAAAAAACCATTTTGATCATATCATATAATACATACATTTTTAATATTTTATGCAATTATTTTGCATTAAACGCAAGGTCAAATATAGCAGCTATATATAGTACTATTTTTTGAAGATATTTTTACCTATGATTGCGATACGATTCTAATTGTGCATTGTGCATGTCTTTAAACCCACGTACAACCTCAATGTGTGCTGTAAAACTATGGTGATACATGACTTTGTGCATTGCTCCATCCTCTCCATCAGTATTTACTATAATATCCTTTTCAGCAACATGATCGCTATAGCAGCCTGATTGTGCATTATGCATTCTATAATTAATTTTGAGGTACAAAGCGTGTGTGCTACAAAACATGTTGCTACAACATCCTTTTCAGCAAAAGTACCCTGATGTCCTGAATTCCAATTTTTGCCATAAAATTTTATTATTTCAGGATTATCCTGAAAAGGATGTACTATAAACCCAATTTTCTATACCCTCTTATGTTGAATCTTTATTTTAAGCATTATTGCAACACTAGTCTGGTGGTTCATAAATTCCCATTATTCCACCGTCCTATATTTTTGATCTAAACTAGTACTATAAAATATGCTGAAACATGGTTTTATGCTTAATTTTTTCACCACCCTCATGGTGTATTTTAATATCCGAAAAAATATGCCGAAACATGATTTTAGGCATTATTGCAACACTAACTTAGTGGTGCATAAAATCGCATTATTTCATCGTCTTATATTTCTGATTTAGCTGTATACATTAAAAATATACTGAATTATGATTTTAGTCGTCATTTCTTCACCACCCTCATTGTGTGTTATAAAATCGAGTAACTCCATTTATGTCTCAATGTGCTATGAAATATGTTGAAACATAATTTTGGCGATCAATTGTGTTATCACTTGTCCACACATCTTGTTCGGATTAAAACCAGATGATCGTATAATGGGTAAATAGTAATGAAAATTTGAAAACAAAAAATATATTTCGCTCTCGTTTGACAGCTGATTGCTCCTTGTAATGCAATCGTCAAATGCATTAATGATGAGTTAGGTATAGAAATGATCGCAAGAAATTTGGTAATTTTTATCTTCAGAATGCACAGGCCTTCCACAAAGGAAACAAAGAGCTGCCTCGAGAGTTAGAAACACTCCTAACAATTATGTCCCTGTTTCATAACCACGCACGTTAGTTGAAAAATCAAGACCGACTGGTTAAGCTCCCCGAAAAGCTCCTGATCCGACGGACCCGGAATCGACGGAATCAGGAAAAACGGACACCGTACGGAGGTGGCGGGAAAAAGACCAGAGTTTGGGTCGTAAAGTTTTATTGGGGAACATAAAACAATTAATGCTGTACCTTGCCGGTAGTGGCCAAGCAAGCCGAGCTCGCTTTATCCCGCTCGCTGCAATTGGGAAATGGTTGATCATTTTTCGGAAATGAGTTTTTATGCTCATACCGGGCACTAACACTGCGTTTCCTACTTGCTCGCCGGTTTGCAGCTTCAGCGTCCGTAAAACCTAAATTGAGTTGGCGAGAAGTTGTTTCTCGACGCGGCAATCGTTCCTAGCACCAGCATTTTCTGTTTCGGCCGATTTGGTGCGGGCATATGGAAGCAATTGTATCGAGCGGAACGGCCAATCGATTGTGTTTGGGTTCTACGAAGCAAACTCGAGGTTTAACAAGGCGAGTCCTGGCGACGATGGTGCAAATTTTGCTAAGCGCCCATTACCCAGTACCTGTGATGTTTTTATTTGTTCGTTTCGATAGCGAGCACGTGAGGTTACTTCAAATGAGCAACATTCGAGTGTCTTCATGCGAATTAGCTTTCGCTTATTACAGGATATCAGCAACCAAACGGTGGCGCCCGTGGATTTGCTAATAGAGAATTAGCTCCGCAGATGCGCATACGTGAAATGCACTTTTCCCCCATTAGTTTATTTTTTTTAAATCAGGCATTGAAGATAAGCAATTTAAGCCTAAGGAAGCTACTTTCTATATTGTGACTGTTACTTTGATTCAACAAACGTACTAGCTCTAGGAATTGTCTAGAGTGTTTCATTTTCATCCACTTAAAGTTTAATGGTTATTGTTTTAATAATTATTGTAATGGATTCGTAGGATTGTGTTCGTGTTCTTTTGCAGCATCATAGTAAATATTTGCATTTTCTTTGTAATTTTAAATAGAGAAAACTTTGATTTATTCCGTTAGCGTTTCAAATAGTTGTTATATTCTCAACCTGTAATACGATTGCAATACAAAAATAGCGGTAACCAATTGATAAAGATAACATGTAGAGTCTCACTCTTGGTGGTTTCAGCGTAAGGTTTGCAGCTGTCGAGAATGCCAAACCACCGAATTGAGGACGATCCCGATGTGAAAACTTCTAATCGAACTAATCGAACTTCAGCAACAGACTAGCCAGGAAAATTCCGCGCTCTGAATGCCGTTTTACCGCACCACAATGGCGTTCCCTGGATCTGAAAGCGGGTCACATTATCCACCCAGGGCAATTAATTAGTTTTATGGAGAGATGGCCAAGAACAGCAACGAGATGACGCTCAGTAAGATGAAGTCGGTTTTGTTGGTGTTCCGATGGTGCTTATTCCGCTTCACACTCGCAACGTTTGTCGGTGGTCTCGGAAGCGTTGGATTCATCGATCGCAGGCAGCAATCGGTTGAAAGTATATTAATCAATTATCCACGAACTGGTTGGGAAAAAAAATCTCACATACAACGCGGTTTAGTCATCTGCAACGTTTGTCACATCCTTGTAATTACTCGGGAAACAAAAAAAGTAAGCCTTCCCGTCGAGAGAAGCTGTAACCGTTGCGAAACGGAAAAGCGGTCGGTCTTTTTCCACAAGCGCTAGTGCCAATGGAGTTATTTATTTCCTCGCTGTCCTTACCATCCGAGTGGAACGAACCCTCGTCGGATGGGCTGAGTTGTAATGCGGGTTCGAGGCCATACAGGAGGCACCTGAATCCTTGGGTGAAGGTAATAATCAGTGGCACGGTCGCGAAACAGACGACCATGTTCGTGGGAATCCGTTCGTTCCGTTTGTGCCCTTAATCCTTGCGAGGTTGAAGCAGACAGAATCCGAAGATCAATACTAGACTGCAGCTTTACGGTCGTCGTCGTCGTAGGATAATCGGTACGATGGCACGGGAGACACGGATCGTTTCTAGGGTTTTAGCCCCTGGTTGACGCTGGAAGGACTGCATAGGAACCGTTAAAGCTAGTTACCATGCTGGTTGCTAGGTAGCGATGTAAGAGCTCGTTGTTTGATCTGTAAATGTGTGTGTGGATGCCTGCATCGTTTTAAAACTGGTTGAATTGAAAAAGAGCGACAGGAAGAATATCATGATGGTAAGCTGTACATGCGCTTTAAAACATCAATAATTTGACAATCTTCACCAATTTTTTTGCTAAAACGAGTCAAAGAAATACTAGTGCAGTAAACCGAGTGACCTTTAAAAGTAACCGAGTAACGAATGAGCTGGGAACATTGAAACATTCGCAGTTAAGAAACGGTTTGATTGAATCTAATCCAACTGCTAATCACTAAGCATTTTCCGGATGGAATCAGGAATTGCAATTTCCCGCCCATCTGTTTTTCCTGCGTGGTGAACGGGTTGAACATTTTCCGTTGAATTTATGAAAACCACACACCGGCGAACCGCATGCGCTTGCTTTCTGAAGCGACTTTGCGCCGACTTTGGACAGCTTTACAACCGTTCATATCTCGTCCTTGGGTGGTTAGACTTTTTCTTTCCTTCGTTGCGCTTTTCTTCCTTCAATGGTGTCTCTGACCGCCCACAGTAAGTTGAGCCCGAGGTTCGTTGGAGGATCGCCTGCAAAAAGTTACGCGATCCAGTTGAAGATGAAGATTAAATATCACCTTCGCGTACGTCTTTTTCGTCGCGAGACCCAAAACGAGCCTCGTAGGGTCGACCGGAAGTGCAATCGAATCGGTTTCCACTGTTCCGGAAGCCGCACTTTTCGGACACACCGTTCGGCGACTCGGAGGACTCGTGAGAAAGCACCCTCCACGGAAATGCACCGGTAGGTCAGACGGATGGGGACAGAAAGAAGAAAGGGCTAGCGGGATAAGCTTCCTGGTTGGGAGTTGTGGAGCTGGCCGCGAACAAACTCTGCCCGGGAACGGCACCCGGCGGGTAAATCCTCGGCAATGCAAAATATGGTGTCGGATTTTAATGGATTTGTTTGTTCGGGGGCGGAAATGAAAATTGCTATTCCAGCTGGCGTTCCCGGGTGAGTGCGGCGGCACACTTAAACCGGAACGTCGCCTCGGTGCAGCGGCAGGTGTCCTGGGCCTGGGCGGGTGGTAAGTGGGCGCTGTGTGAGTGCATTAGCCGTGCTGCAACTGGACGTGACGGTGCATAAGCACAGGGCACGAAGCATTTAGTGAAAGGTATCGAGGCACAGGGTGGAAAGGAAAAAGATGCAGCGGAAAAATGGAACTGAAGAAAAAGAGCACCCTAGAATAAAGCCCTACACAAACTCGCGATCGGACCGTACACTCCGGTGGACACGCGCTGGATCCGCTAAATGTACGGGAAAACTCTACCAGACTCCGATAAGCTCACTCGCGTGTGTTGCAGGTTGGGAACGAACGGGATAAAATTGAAAAAGCAGTTCCAGGGTATGTGTGTGGGTGTGTATGGGTAGGTGAATGCAAAAAAAAGCTTCAAAAATGCCCGATTTGAGCGAAAAGACGCAAAGCAGACGGACTTAATTAACCAAATGGCACCGAGGTTCCGTTCCGGGCGCTGAAAATAACGCCATGGCTTCCACCGTGTCCTGCGTTCGAACATTGAAGGCCTCCGAATGGTTCGGTTTGGTAGGAAAAACGCCACAATCGACCAGGCGAGGCTAACCGAGGGCAGCATGTGCATACGATGGATCGGTTTGGCCATGCGTTAGAAGAAAATGTTGTCCCCATGATGGGGTTCTGTGTACGCTGATTGAAAAATATGTTCGAACAGACGCCCTTTTTCGGATTTCCCGGAGCCACATGGCCTACCTAGTTCGATGTGAAAACGACAAAGAAGATCCTCTGAAGCGATGCGCTCAGGATGATTTCGTGGAAAACGTATCTCTACGTAGCGTTGGAGAACTATCTCATGTTTTGTTCGTGGCTGGAGGCAAAACAGGGATTATTTAATCAAAATGATCAACCACATATGTCAGCAAAAATGTGTACAAAATAATGCAGCGTTGAATTTATAATTAACATTGATTTAGATGTGAAAGCCCAAATGCTTCGCTTTGGTATATAAAACATTAATACAACATATTTTTAAAATGATTTACAACGTCATTTACAGATTACTTTTCTGCTCGGTAATTCTTTTGAACGGGGTTTCGCTAGAAAAGTTGTTGATTCTAGAAATTGGCTGAACGTTACCGACAGGCTGTTGCGAACAAAAGCTGAATTGTAACTTTGCTTTTTCTTTTTTTTACAACCCCTTTGAGCCCCTACAAGTCTCCTTTTTCGGTTCTGGTCAGGGGAATACGCATGGAATGGAAAAAAAGGTACACATTGTGTTTCGGTAATCAAGCTGCACCGTAGCGGAAGGAATCCGATTTCGAATCGAAATGCGACAATACCGACAACGAACATATTTTGTCGATAGTCAGCCGTTTAAAGGGATGTGCATGTGCTGGATGGCGTCCTATCGGCGTGTTCTACCAGCCAGGAGTATTTAATCCGTGTGTAGTAATTTCATGCACGGCGAAGAGACGCCAGTGAGATTCGTCGGATCACGAATTCATCGAGGAAGAGCTTAAAGCGTGCCAGTTTCCACTAGCCAACCAACGAGCACGTTTTCAATGGCACTAAATCGGCCAAGCTCGGTGAGGCTCGGCGTTCCATGCACAGGGGAGGTCCATAAATAAGAGCCCCACTGGCCATCCCTTGCGCTCCACATGAACCTAAATGCCGGGGGATCGAATTTTGCATCGCAAATACCTCGGCACATTCGCGGAGAGCGTAAAAGAGTGCCGCGCTGTGGGCGAAGAAACAAAGAAGCGTTTCCACGGGAAGCGGATGTTTCGCGTAACAAAGAAAAGCCAGCTGTGGAATGTAAAGTCTGCCCGTACCTTGCAAATGCGCGCCGCCAAATGCGTCCTGTGGGGAAAATAATACGTTTGTTTATGTTTGACCGAACGCGTGCGCGCCGGCGGAAAACTGGCCCGAAGGAACGGAAAAACGGGTTTTCCCCCATTCGGGCATGCATTGTGCCACCCGGATGGTCCGTCCGGAATGGCCACTTTTGCTAATGCGTTCGTCGGGTCCGGGACGATGCTATACGGCTGCGGTGGGCACGGTAGCACCGAATCTCCGGCCAAGGACCCCCAGTTCGATTGGCCACGGGCCGTGAGTGGAGGCGATTGTTTTTCACGCCTCGCCGGATGACAAATTATTTCGCCACGGCACACGGGGAGATTTATAGCTCGTGCCGACCAGCCGAGGTCGGCTGCACGTGAAGCACCCGGGGTCGGGAACAAAACGGGAAACAGACTGCATGGACATGCACCGAGCTGCACCGTGTAATGGTTCGTTGCCGAAATGAGAAAAGGGCACACATTTTGGTTCGGAAGGATCGTTTAAAGAGAGGCTTGATATTCGCATATTTGTGAGGACGCGTTTTGTTAGCGTTTTCCAGGAGGTGGGAAATGGGTGAAATTCCTCCCTCAAAGAGTAGTGTAATTCGTGGCAGTGTTACTAGACCTCGAGTTATGCATTTAAGCGTCATGAAGGCTAGATTTATGCGCCACTGCGTCGGTATTTGTACCATTTATTGTTGTGCAACCGCGTCCCTTTACTTCGCTTAATCCATCCAACGAGCTGGTTCGTTAATTTGCTAATGTAACCTCGGGTGTGGCTGCCGGTGGAAAGTATAATCTTTCTGCCGAACGGTACGAAAAAGCGCAAATCGTGGGAACGTGCGGTTTAAAAAATAATTCTACAAAACACACACACACAAAAAGGTATGGCTCCCAGATCCATTACACCACCCAGGAGGCACGGCAGGCGATCGACCCACACTTTGGCCCACGGTGTGGGGTGTATTTTTCCAATCAGTTTCGATTGTTTCGGGGGCTGCCGGTGGGCGTCTGTTCACCACAACACACCACTAACTGGGCGGTAATTGAGTTCCACGTCCCGGAGGAGCTGTGCTTTGTTCCGCTGCAACCGTGCGGTTAGACCAACGCATCCGTCCGGCTGTGGGTTCGGAAATTTGATCCACCATTGTAAACTGGTTTCTCGGTCCGTTCAAATTGAGCCACGTTTTTTTGGGGGGCCCCCAGCGGGCTGTATTCAAACTGCACGTGGTCCTAACTGACTGACTGACTCGTCCGTCGAGTCATCCGCGGATGGTGGCCGTGGAAATGGATACCGTCTGTTCGAGGCCAATCAACGGTGCCAGTGCAATCTCTTCGCTTGAACGGTGTCGGGATGGGTCCGTGAACGTGATGCGTTGTTTACAAATCGCCCGCAGGTAGCTCGCCCGTTTACACCACCGTTGATGAGCGCTTCGGTAGCGGTTGAGGTGGTCAGTGGTTGTTGGGAAATGGGTTATGGTGGAGTTGCACGGGGAGTTGCTGCTGGAAGAGTGCTTTAAGAGTGTGCAATCTAGCTCACGTGAAACCGAAAAGGAGTAAGTGAGAAAGACATTACGGGAAATCAAACGAAGGTAACTTGGTATTACAAGGTTGTGGAAATTGAAAGATATTTTACACAAAAAGTAACAGGAAAAGAAACGCGAACAAGATTAACAATTAATTATTCAAAGAGCATCTTTACCATCATAGCTCCAGAACTGGTAGCCCGTTTTTTTCTGTTAAGAGTTTTAAGCCTAATCTTAAATCTCTTTTATCGGAATCCAATCAAAGAGCTTCCATTCCGGGAAGGGTTTCATCGACGTAATCAACATCATGCTAGTCGACTCGCCACCCACGGTGTGAAACGGATAAAAACAAGTGCTTCATTGGAAAAGTTCCTTCGCTAGCACGATTGGAAGTAAAATATTTTATTCACATTCACCACGGAGTGCGTGGTGTTTCTGCTCGAGCGAGACGGATAAATGGTGGGTTTTCACACGATAAAAGGTATGCCTTACGAAGCTTTTCCAGTTGTAATTTTCTTTCCTACACTCGGCGGGATATGCGAGAATGAAAAATACGCCCTCGGCCATACTGTTGTAGCAGGCGGACGGGAAAATGCGAGAGCTTAATGAAAACCAGCGCACGAGCCTTATTTGCACGAGTAGAGTGCAGGGCCGATGATGAAAACGGAGAGTTCCGTGTGAAAAAGGAGCCACAGAGTATACTTTACCGTAATCTAGCGAACGGCGTGAAGTTCGTGGCTGAAAAGAGCATTTCGCGCGTTAGGAGTTTGTTTACAAGTGGGAAAATCTTTTCCCCAATTATGCGATTACGAATAATAACGCTAATACACATACCCATCGTTAGCGGGCATGCCTAGCCGCTTTTCTAGCAAATAATGGGTGCGTGGAAAAAAATAGAACTAAATTTTGCTCTCACCCCACTCGCCAAGCCATTGAAAACAATTCGACACGTAGGAGGAAATTGTTCGAGTGCCGCCCAAAAGGTCTCGGGAAGACAAATTTCTATTCCCGGAAATTGTCATCCGGATAAGGAATGCCTGCAGCAACCACCCGCCGGTGCCAGCTAGCCGTTGGGAAGTGAAATGTCCGAAAGACAAAAAAAAACATGGCCGGCACACTTCTGGTGCTGCACGGTGCAGTAACCGGCTTCCAGTGCGCTGGTGGACTTTACAATTTAATCACGTACCGGGCGTAGTTGGCGCAACTGTTTAAATGGTACTTTTCCTTTCTTTTTTCATCAGTTCTACTGCAAGCGAAGTTTGGAAGCTATTAAAACAAAGGGAGAGAAATGAGAGAAAAAAGCGAACTCCCAGTCGCGGTCACACACATGCACAAACCTGGTGGATCTTGGAAAGAGTCACGCCCGGTCCCGAAACCTGTCTGTGGGAAGGAAATTTACAGCTACTTCCTTATTTAAAAGACAACAGTCGTTTTGTACCGGAATCGCGGTCCAGGCGGTGAAACTTTTCCAGTTTCCAGCATGGGCGTGGAAGCGGGTGATAGCATACATCTCGCCCGGGGAGTTTCCAGAAAAGGTGCGAATGAGTTTTCCGTGCAAATTTTTATGCCCCGTACGTGGCAACACGGTCAGCTCGGCGTATAACACGGTCCGCTCGGCGTATAACGCTTGCAGGTTTAAATGCGAGTGTTTGAACGGCACTCACTGAAGTTGGAAAATGTGTCCGATGGGTCCTTAATCGATGGCAATGACACTGCAGAGATTGGAAAAAGCCACTGCTGAGAATCAGAGAGCCCCTTCTGAGAGCAAGCTGGACACTAATTATTTATGGAATCACCCCGAAGATGCATGTTTGATGAGTGGTCGTTTAGGAGCATGAAAACACGTTCTCATTGACTCGCAGCCAGACACATTGCACACGTTTGTTGGTGTAGAAGCTGTTCGACAAATTCAAGTCAAGAAGACTATCACTGTCTGAGACGGTTGCGAATCGAATTGTTCATTTAGATTGACTGGCGATGGTGCAAAGCTACGAGAACCTACGAGCGCCATTTCGTAGAACCTGACCAATGCAATGGCGATATGGGGCGCTTTTCCACACTATCGTTTGTGCACAAAAATAATAAATCAGCTCCCTCGCGCTGGCAGGTGCATTTCGCAAACGCAAAGCTGCATCTTTTGGGCACGTTTCGGTGAGGCACCAGCCCACCAACCGGTTCTGTCGTGTTATGACATAAATTAGCGGCAAATTGTCGGTGGAAAAATGCCACCCGACACCCACATCGCGCCTGGACGAGTGAAGGGAAATTATTGCACCGACGCAACATCGAACAACCGCACGTACGGGACGTGCCGGTTTGACCGCACATGATTTGTGTCCCCACGTGCACCGGCTGGAGGATGAGAACACGTGACTCCAGCTGCGTGCCCTTCGATGGTCACAAGCCAAAGGGCTGAGGGCGCTACAAAACGTGAGCTTTAATGTTTGCATGCCGGTTTCGCGGTTCGGTTCGCGCAAAAATAAAATAAATAAACACTCACCCCCCATACCGGTGGTCGCGGTCGTCGATCAACGAAAAACAATAACCACTGCATTAGTGGCCATTAGTTGCATCCTGCGTCCGAGGTCCTTTACCGTGGCCCGGTGAGGCCAACACACGGTTGCAACCGAGTGTATGGAATGGCCGGTGTTTTGTTGGTTTTGTGGCCTGACCCGCTGGCGGCTGCTGTTAGACGAACGAATCCTAGCAACTGTTGCTTGCACGTTGTTCAGGGCATTTCCTGGAATCGGTACGTAGTTTTGAGGGCTTTTTTGAACCTAGTATTTCAGGCACACACATGGCCCGAAGAATTGCATTTGGTGCAGTGCGAAATATATTTTTAAACCAGCGAAAGGAATACTTTGACTTGCTTAGGAATAATCAAATTGGTATCCATAGGAAACCTAAGCGCTACTCAGTAGCAAAAGTAGGAAATCAGTTTTGGGTTAATATCAACTAAATCATCATAAGATTTTGAATTAATTGCCATCCAATTTTCAATGAAATAAATTATCATCAGAATCGTATGGCTTATTTGACGTACCGAAATACAACATCCTTTTCACAACCACCATGCCTAAAACTCGAGGATGGAAGTCAAATGGTCGCTTTTCAAACCACTCACACTCGCCACTGACCTTCAGACCTACTCCACCAACTGGATGTGACAGGAAAAATGAGCGAAACCCTGGCACCGATTGCACCCGTAAATCAGTATCCGTCCTGGCCGGCGACAAAACGCTAAGCCTCGTGGGGAGTCGAACAGGTTCACTCCGAGTCGAACGGTACGAGGGCGTTTGAAAACTAGCACACAATTGACCGACTCCGGTTGGGAACCACCCTGTGGGAAAAAGCCACCCCAGCAGGATGTGCTCGGACAGGGTGCGGTTTTAAATGGTCACCGAAACTGTTGCACCAAACTAGCAGGACCAGCGGAAATGGCCTGGCCACTCATAATCCCACCGCACCACCTGCTCACTGCAATTGCGCGTACGTTGAAATATTATAACATAGAATGGATCGCTTTCCACCGAAGGGAGAAAGGTGCCATAAATGCTAGTGCCACATGAGAGGTGAGTAAAAATGGCGCGCAACCGGAAGCCAAACTGTTACCCTCGTCGGGTCGCGTATTTTGGCTTCCACGGTACATTCCAGGTCGTTCCGTTGACGACAAACGATCGACACAGGTTGGTTGCCTTCACCAAAGGCCCCAAAACACCGATAGCGATCAAAGACGCGTGGGTTGCGGTAGGACGTCCTTCTAGTCTTCTGCAAAGGCGCAAAGACGGCACCTGGTGTGGAACGAAAAGTGACACCATTAACGCCTCGGGCTTGGCTGCCTGAACACCGGTGGGCGGAAAATTGCCACCCTTACGCCCTCCGGCGGCTACCTTTTTTTATTGCGAGCCTTTGCGGTCCGGTCGGTTTTGGGGGCTTTTTCTGCTGAACTCGCACGTTTTCGGACAGCTTTGCTGCGGCACGTTGTCGGCCATAGAGAAACGGGGATGGGAAAATTAGGTGATAAACTGATGAAGGGACCATTACACAGGCCCACCGGTACGTCGGTCTTGTGTGTCGAGTGGGACGAAGAAAGTGCTGACTCAATTAAATACCGCTTCCGAAGACGCGTACGTCGTTGGCACTGGCAGCGATACGAAACAGCGATCTGTTAAGGAGAAAGAGAGAGAGAGAGAGAGAGAGCTCCATTAGAGCTTGGTGGGTGGAATTTATGTGACCTACAAGGTGGGTTTATCTTTACAGGTGTTTTATAAACGCGCGTGGAAAATTCCGTTCCCCCAGAGCAACATTTTGAGCGAACAAACGCGAGCTCCTGCCTTGGTGGGCGGTTGATTAATCTCTCTATTACGGCTCACAGCTCCGTCAGGGCCTCTCACATAACGATCGATTGTTTCGGAATAAGTCATAAAGCTCGGGTACCCTTAGCGACCATCGAAGCCTTCTTCGAACAACCATGGAGCGTGGAAGAAAGTTAGAAAAAAGAGCCTCAATACCGTCTTAACCATTGGTTGGATCGTACCAACCGGCTGGGATGTTATTGGAGTAGAACTTTGCGGTATTTGGTCACCGGTTTTTTTGGCCATGGATAATTAATGAGCTATTTATTACGTGGGTTTGTTTTTTTCGCTTCCACCGGAGACATCCACCGACGGAGGTGATTGTAATTCCAAAGCTCTGCTCACAGGCAATGATGGGCGAAGCTGCTGAAGTTTCGGATTCAGCCAATTAATGCCATTGATATCCGAAGTCTGAAGTTGTTGCCCAAGCGCGTAAATTATGCAATGAAATTTATTGATTTCCAGCGCGTTCGCCAGCTCCAACCCGGCCGGTCATACATTTCCGTCCATAACTGTGCCACGGCTACGAACGGGCTGTGTAACGCGCGCCGTGTTGCGATATTCGGGGTTGCGAACTTTCCCGCAACCATGGATTGCGAGCTTTTCACCGTGGGAACGAGGTGGGAAATGGAAAAGAAACATCTCCCGGCAGGGTTGGAGGTAAGTGGACCGGTGGAAGAGAAGCGATGATAAATTATCCCTCCACCCGGAGGTACAGAACTATCATCAATTTATTTATTGATTATATCTTCCTCTGGGGGGAAATTGATTGAGTGCTATCCGAGGCACTTGAAGGATCCGAAGTGGCCTGAGTGCGGTAAGCGGAAGGATGCGCGCGGGGATCGTCACGAGTGTTGAGCTGATAAGTAGTGCAGCGCGTTCAAGGCGATATTACCGGAAATCCAGCCGAATAGGGCGCCATTAGCTGGTTTACGTGGAGAGTGCAGCAGGGATAGCAGAGAAAAGGCAGCAGGGATAGCAGAGAGAGAGAGATAGAGAGAGATGGGGGTAAATTTGGAGAATTTATGATGGGCCATTTTACAGCTGGCATCGAAAACGGTTCGACCGACGAACGACACATCCGGCTTGAAATGATGGCAGACAAGGGTTGAAAATAAAAAAAAAAGAAAATAAAAGAAAGCGAATTGCAATGGATTCTCGCTGGGAACGGGTGCAGCTTTCGTGAATCGATGCACCGTTTGCGAATGTATCAATTTATCAGAGAACCAAGGAAGTAGGCTGGCAGAAGGGTTGGATGCCAGACAGACCATCGTAATAGATCTAAAGTAAACGATCGGAGTATTGAGACTGAGACACATGGGGAAGCTGTCTTGTTGTGTTGTCGGAAATTAATACTCTTCCGTGTTTTTAAATTGTATTTTAGAGCAAATAAGTTTGATAATTGATTTGCTTTTGGTAACATAAAACTTGACACAACAAGGCAGAATATTTTATTTTTATAGGTTTATTTTTTTTTTATAAAAAATGAGAACGGCTTATGTTTAAAGCCAACCAGGATCAAAAACATCATTCGAAAAAAAACATACCCACATAACATATGTATGCGCCTGTAATTCCAAACATAGTTTGCCATAAACAACAATGGGTTGAAAATGATCAAAATTACAGCTCCCTATGCCGTACGCCTCTGAATGACTTGATTTTGATTGATTTGGTACGGGATAGTCGCACTGACCTACATTCCTCACGCACGTTTCATAAACTTCCGTTACCTTAAAATTCACTTTTTTCTCTCAACCATTGCTGCCATTCAACCTCGCAAACATTCCCGGTTAACAGGTCACGTTGGTGTGATGGAATTTTGTATTGTGCGAGAATGAGGAACGGTAAAAAATCGACTTTAAATAAAACGCAGCTGAGTGTGTGCAACCCATTTAATGCGGATCATTTGGCATTCGCATTTAATTTATCCGCGTGCTAACAAGCGCATTCGAAGTGGCGATGGAGAGCGAAAAACCCATACCACAGTAGGCTCTCGAGGGAAAAAGCACCAAATGGAAACATGCATGGTACGCCTGGTAAAAGGCAAAACAACTGCAAAAAAAGCATCAAAAAACGAGAAGCGTAATAAAAAGTAAGCGCGTTCCGGACAAGGATCGCAAAAATCAATCCCAACATAGCGCAGCCAGCCGCTTGACATTCCTCACGCGTGAGCTGGACAGCTGCGGACGCCATTTCGCCAAACCACACCATCTGTGTGCCACATGAATCCGCAAGCCTGTGGTAGTAAAATCGGCAACGGCGAGTAAGAAGTCACTCGTGGAAACAAACCAAGCGGACACTTTGTGAAGGCCGTGGAACAGGATACGGCTCGTGGCGATGGGGTTTGCTAGTGTGAGGGGAAAACAAACACACCATTGCAAAAAAAAAAAAAATGAACCACTCACTGACACGCTCACTTCGATAATGCGCATCATAACGCTCGACGGTGCGTAACGATCGTCAAGTGCAACGAACGGGGAGCAAGTGAAAATAAATTTAAGTGTCCTTCGCGATCGACCAACTCCGGTGCTCAATCGTTCGCGAACGTATTCAATTATCTGTAGCACGCTTCACGCGAGGCTGGTGAACGGAAAATTGCATACGAGTGGGGCTTGCTTTCGGTTCGGGTGAGTCGGTCAGTAACTTATTGGTGTGGGCTGCAAAACCACCAACGGTGGCCAGTTGCCTCAAGGGTCGTAAAACAATTTTGCACTATTTTATGTAATTAGGTGACGAAAGGGGTAAATGAAGAAAGAAAAGTCCGGAAAGCCGTTCATTTTGCTCAATTTAACATCGACCGTATCGGGAGTGGATGATTTAAACATGGGAAGCCCCAACTGGGGTGTTGGGGTTAAATTTCACAATCCGTTTAAATCAACACGTTTTTCTTTTATTTGAAGTGTAATTTTCCAGCGAATTTCAAGAGGTGTAATTTTTGTGCTCGCACTTTACTGTTTTTCCTGAAATTCGTGGAAAAGGTCAATTTTGATGAGCCACTGCCGATTGCTGTTTGATGAAAGAGTTATCTCTCCGACCGTACCGACTTACCATCAAGCGGGTTTCATTCAACGCGCCCGATATACAGCGCCCGTGGCACTAGTCCGTTGCGTTCTTTTCCGATGTTGTCATTACGATGCTAGAGGCTGTTTGCATGGTTGCTTAATTAATGCACGATACAAGGGAGCAACCATGCTCGAAGCCGCCTACGACTAGTTGCCGGAGATGGGTTTCCCGCATCGACCGGCATCGACCGAGCGGCCGGTGGACGTCGGATTCGATGCACTTCCATTTCGCTAAACTTTTCATTAAAATCCTCCCCGCCGGGTGGTGGTCGGATCGTGGTAGCTCCGGGGTTCGCATTCTATGTGCGGGCGTTCGTCTGGTTGGGCGATAAATTACGAGACAGCATGCCCGCTCGGTTCGATAGTGCAGGCAGCGCGGGAAAGCACAGCACCGGCAACATCCGTGGCCACTTCAAACGATAGCTCACATGAGGGAACCTTCCAGTTACGGGTCGAAGCGGAGTTGGTTTTCAATTATTTCCAATAAAAGATTTAACATGTCACTGCCGGACGGTGGAGCGAATTGATTAAGGATTAGGGATCGCAACCGGATGTGCCAGTACGAATGATTGGAAAAATTGATTTAAGCAGATTAGATAAGCATGGCGGAGACGATGGAAGGCAAGCGAGTGCTTCCTGATGGGTACTGGTGATTTGTTTTAAATTATTGATCCTCACTCGATGGAAACGATGGACTATCCAGACCAGAGCTGATGTGTATCACTGTGAACACATTAACGTGTTGTGTCGTGTAGCTGTATAAGGAAAAATTAATGAAGAACTGGACTGGACTGGATATTTTTTTTACATACATAGCATGCCAAATAAATATCAAATTCGCTTAAGCTCCGAAAAGGTTACGAAAACGGCATTATTCAACTAGATTTCTCCAATATTACCACGAACAGAGCATTTTGCGCAATGCGAGCTGCATCGCCTTGAAGTACTGGGCGCCTCCATCAGTACTACTTATTCTGTTAAATATTTGTTTACATACGTAGCAAACCAAATAAACGCCAAATAGGTATAAGTATCAAAAAGTTTATAAAAAGAACTCTATTCAACTCGATTCCTACAATATCACCACGAACAAAGCGTATTGCGCAATACGAGCTGCATCGGCATGAAGTACTGGGCGCCTCCATCGTGTGAATTTGGAACCACGCTGTGCACGGAACCGTTCCAGAATTTATGATGACCACGCTCCACGCATCGATAATGGATGCAGCGGCTAAGCCCCGATCTCGGGCTTGACATTAATGAGCATTTCCAGCTCCATTGATACCGGGGGCAGCTGTTCGAACATCGAGTGCGGTCTTGTCAAACGCCGAGGGTATCACGCTTCACACCAGCACCCAGCATCTGCATAGCTGACACCCGCAAGACATTCGGCCACCAGTACCACCAACAGCCCCAGTAGGCGCGCACAATTTCGCACCAAAGGCACCAGAATTGAGCCCAACGGTCCACGGGCCTTGGTCGTTCGGGGGCATCGGGATAGAACTTTTCAAATTGAATTTATGGCCCATGATCAAATTGTGACGGCGCTCTAGAAGCCCCATGTGCGGCTCGACGTGTCCCTCGTTGCAATGTAGCGTGCGAGCGTCTTCGGCCTCCTGCAGGGACGACCCAGAACGAGGCTAAACAAGTGAGACAAATTAACACTTTGCCTCGGTGCGCTGTCACTGCAATTGCGAGTGAAATCCCGTGGAACGTACGGACCATGAAGGGAGCGTGAATTCGAGTGCCAGAGCGATAACCCGTTTTGTGCCCGAGTGCCCTATTGCAGCTGCCAACGTCCAGGCTGGACCGTGGCACGGACACACGTACCACGGCACTGTTTCGGCCATCCAGAGCCAAACGGGCACGGTTGCAGGATTAATAAAATAGAACAGTTGTAATACCCGATTCTTTCCCAGCCAACCGGGTCGGCAGTTGCATCCTGGGGATAAATTCAGCCGTGGGGCGTTTCGCATCGCTCGAAAATCCCCTTTTTCCCGTTTGACAACGTTCCGGGATCGCATGTTAATGAGACGCGCACGGAAAGGCCACACTGGCCCCCCAAGGGAGTGGAGGTGATCATTACAAATTTGGAACACTAATTGAAAAGTTGTCATTCGGTAGAGGCGCTTGCCGGTGCTAAGCCGCTTTTGGCGTATGTGTCGGATTATGGGATGTTCGATCGTTGCTCGCCAGCTGGCACCCTTCAGAGGGTTGGCGATTGGGAGGCGGAAACGCACCGATTTTCCCTCGTATGGTGCATGATTTACATTATTGCCTCCCGTTCGGGTGGGATTCCAGATGAGCCTGCTCGCACCGGAACGCGTGACGTGTGGGCAAACTGTTTCCGGACATTTGCTGCAATTGGAGCTTATTTGCTGTGGCGTGGCCGAAAAGGCGAATGCTAGGGAGGCGTATGCCTAAAGAGACGTAAAGGAGCAAACGGCAACGAAGTGGTAGAAAGCTTTTTGCCTACGAGTGGAACCGTCAACTGGGACAGCTTGTTGGAGCACAAAAAATACTTGAGCTGGAGAAAACTCGGACGCCTCGAGAATCAAATCGACTGCCGAACGAGCCGAGAGCGATTGAACGGTGACATTTATTACCATCGGTGCTTGTGCGCCATCATTCGAGATGGTTTTTTTTTATTTTCCTTTTCTCCTTCGACAACTTTGCCCGGATGCAATGGTCCATTTTGGAGGCCAGTCTGGATTGGGCATTCTGCGATGGAAATCGAATTTTGCTTCCAGAATGTAACGTGATTGTAGCTGTTTTGCAAGCATCCTTCCGCACGGGGGCTTTACATAGTCGGGAGAAGCTTTTGGGGGCTCAAATCGATACAAAGCGTGCTTGAAGTGTGGTCTTTTTCCATGGCCCTGATGACCGTAAAGACTGAATGCTTATGAATAAGTTTGAACGAATCAGTTGAACCAGTTTTATCATCACTCACATTTATCCTTTTTGTTCAAGCAAAAGCTCTTTTTTGATCCTATCATAAGTTAAGCAAATCGAACTCGCCAATCCGCCTGCACAAATAATACCATATCAAGCCCGTAACAAATCGCTCTTCATTAGCGGCTCTATCTTGCAGCTTGTGCTTCGATCTCTGGCCGCTATTAAATGTAATCCACCACCTTCGTCCTTGGCACCGTCCTTCGTAGCGCATCCTTCCGTTCGAAGTGGCGATCAATTAAAGCCCGATAAAGGACACAAACACGCGTAATCGCACAATCGGCACGCTTTCCGACGCAGCCCCGATTGCGTCTAATCCTGGTGGGCCATATTTTACGATTCCACCATCAGCCGTGAGCAATTAACTCTCGGACGGCGTCCCCGTGGCATCGAGAACCGCTCGCCCGGGAAGTGCCTCTTTTATTGCACCTTTCGCGGGATTACTGCTTCACCGCCTGGGGTTGGAAAATTAACAGCCCATCCCTGTGCTTTGTAGCCGGGAGAGAGAGAGAGAGAGGGAAAGAGAGTGAAAGAGAGAGAGAGAGAGAGCGAAAGAAAGAAAAAAGAAAAGATTTATGGCCCGGTGTTACGTGCAACTAGCTGGCGAGCAAATTAATCACGATCGCATTTCACGAGCGCTGCAATAAACGTCATTGCGATCCTTTCGTGTCGGCTCCACGCAGGGCGTTTGTTTCGTTTTGTGACCCCCTTTGTTTCACTCTTCTCCACGCCATGCTCCGACTCTTGGGTCGCGTGTCTGTGGCTTTCACCGTGGTGTGCACGGAAGTTCCGGTCAGACATTGGCCCACAATAAGCTCGGCCACCGTCGATGGACATCGGCGGCAAATTACAATAAATTAATCATCATCCGTCAGCCCGTCAGACGTCCGGCCGGAGACGCGGGCGAGATTATGATGCGTCCCGAAACGGTGCCGTTGTTTGGGGTGGCCGGAAGCATCGTGGTCGGATGCAAATCTGGTACCACCGGATGTCGCATGGTGGAGCCTATTGGGAGCGTCCCGGTAGGTGATGGAGTGACATTGAATCAGGATCTGTACATCGGGCTGGCACGTGGGCTTTGATGCAACTCCCCGTGGGGTTACGTTTTGGTTTGGTATACGAGTGAAAAAGTGTATTGGAACGAGCGAATGACGCTATGAGCCGATTGTGGGCTGTTGTTGTGGAAGAGAAGGATGGATAAGTTCGAACAGTTTTGTTCAGTATATTTTATTAATCCCTACAATTGTGTTGACTCCATCGTAATAATTCATACAAATTTCGCTTTTTTCTTCCTGCATTTTGAATTAATTCAACTATTATCACGATCTCCATTAATGGTCTTTATGATTTTATACTCCCTGTTTACTCTAGTTTACCTTATTATGGTTAAGGAATTTGTGCTCATAGTACCTTTACTGCTCTCAGAAAACAACGCCCACTATAAGTGTGTGGGTCTGTGGGTGGAGCGTGAAAAGCCCCACACGAACACGGATCAAAACACGTGTTTCGGGCTTTGGTTGTGGGCTGTAAATAGCCGACATGTTTCGATTTAATGCAAACGAGTTAAAGATTCCACCACAATGTTCCCCGTATGCTTGCGGCACTCGCCTTCTTCCCGACGATGGTTTGTTGAACACGTGTTAATTTAGCGGATTAGCTGCCAGCTTCCTCAACCAGCTACGAGCTCACATCTCTAGTGAACCCATCTCAGAATCTGTGTGGCTCGTGACTTACGCCGGACGCTGAGATTGTGCGGAAATGCCGCCGCAGGCAGCTATCCTGGGCGGTATGGCGAATAAATTCAATTTGACACACAAATTATGATGCCACTCCGGTACGAGGCGTCCCCATTTTCAGGAAGCGTTGATGGACGCAACAAACTTTACTTCGTTCGCCTGCGAGGGTAGGATGAAAAGGACACGAGCTGGAGAGCCGACTTTTGCTGCCGCCATGAGTAGTGGAGCGAGTAAACGAGTAAAATGGCCACTCCACCTAATAACGCCTCGGGGTAATAACGCCTGCCATTATCGTGATGATGGTGGTGATGGTGGATGACGGACGGTTAGGTGGTGACGGACGCCAGGACAATGATGCCACCGATAATGACGATCCATCCGTTCGCACCTCGGCACTATCAATCAAAGCAGTGTGCGCAGGGAATTAGTGTGCAGCTAATACGCGCCTGGCGGAAGGATATGAGTGTTGCGGTGAGTAGATTGTGGATGGTAATAAATCTTACCAATCCTCGCACTTCTGTTCCTCTCCTGTGCTTGTGTGGGTGAGAAGCCAGTGCCGGACCTTCCGGTCGGTGAAAGGCGAAAGGGCGGCAATAGAAATCATGCACACGGTGTATTCGCATACATCAATTATGAGCCTATCACCGGCAGGATGCGCGTCATTGCTACCATAGGAGCTCGGCCAGGTAGTGAGGTTGATCGACAGGACAGAAAACGATTTGTATTACAAGTATTAGTAGCAAAGCAAGTAGGACATAAGGACTTCCGCTAAATTGATAAGCGTTGGAACAATGATTGTACTACTTGTAGGCGGAAATCCTTCGACAGCACGCCATGAATGGCATGCATGGTTGGAAGCAAATCTGAAGGATGAGATGGCAGACCTGATAGTGATTTTATTTTTCAGTAAGCTTATGTTTATATAAGATCGTATAAGTTAGTTACTTCCGCTAATCTACTTGCAATTTTATGAGAAGCTTATATCACATTTGTCTTAAAAAAATAGTACAGCGTAAGTAGATGGTTTAAATGTAATTTATGTTAACTATTTTAGAATTACTCCAAGCGTCGTAATAAAGTAAAACTAACTAACTGCAACGCAGGTTATTTCGAAAGGAATGATTGATGGCCCTTCCCTAAGCCCAGCCAGGGCAGCAATTTAGTCTTAATCACTTCACCTTTTCTTGTGGTGAACGGGTAACTGGACCTTGAGTGTCCGAGGCAAGGAAGTGGAACACAAAACTTGCCATCGACGAAGAAATGGCCCGCATTCATCTGTTCGGCTCGGTCAGACTTTCGAAGGAGGTTTTTCCGCAAGTTTCAAGATACGCAAAGTTGCCCGGTTGCGGAACCGGCTCGGATATTTATCATAATTGAGGACAGTTTTTCGCTGGGTCTGCTCAATCCTCTTGCAATACGCAGCAATAGCGGGAAAGCAGGTCGCGAGCACGAAAGAGAAGGTATGATTATGTACTCGTGAAAAAAGGTTGGCAGTTTGTGGAAATGCAGCCAGGTTTGGCGACTTATAAAAGCTTGCATTCGTAAAGAACCATACTATTTCCATCGAAAGGAAGGTTTTTGGAATGCTAGTAGCCAGTTGTGATTCTAGTTTTCTTGTAACTTGTTACGCTTCTTTGAACTAGAAAATCTGGCTCATATTTTAGCATTTTCAGCAAATCTGCACTGTAGTACATGAAATTCTATAAAAATTTACGCATTTTTCACTGAGAAATCTGAGGTCTTTAATTGGCTTGAAATTTTCATTATTTTAATAGTTTTAGACCAATGAAACAATCAACTTGTAAAACTCGATGTAAAATTGTTTATGTTTACATCGTCCGATGATCTAACGAGTTTTATCGCTCGAAAGATATGAGCTCCGCTAAATAACAGTCAAGTACTACTTGCAACGGTTCTTTTATTACCCGATTGGTCCATCCAGTTAGGTGTCAGTCCTGTTCAACAATTCAACACCGCTCGGTATCGTTAGCGGTGAAAGTGAATGGGCACCAGGCCCGAAACAGCATCTGTGTGACCTTTTGCGAAGGCGTTGCGTGCGCGTTCTCCGAACAGGCGTACTACTGGCGAGTATTTATGTGCACACGTGCTCCATTGCTGTGCATCGTTTTTCAGGTTAATAACAGTGGCTCGTCGGACTAGACCCTGGGTTACCCTTCGTCCTAGCGAGTCTGTTAGTGCCCTTCTCAAATCATCACGCGGTGTTGCCAACGGCTCTTGGGATAACCTTTTGGGAGCATCATGCGAACTCCCATAAACACCGAGCTGGAAACAAATGGCACCACTTGCGACACACAGTTAGTACCCTTCGGTTAGCCGCCCATTGGAACGAGTTACGAGCAGAGGCCACTGCACCGGTGCTATTTCTAATTTTCTCCATTTCCTTTATTATTTGCGTCTGTTTTCTACCTGTTTTTTGCTCTCATCGAGCACCAACACTTCTCGTGGCCTTTTCCGGCAGGCTGCGGATCGCTTTAAGACGCCGGAAGTCATTGCGCACGGTCTCAGGTGTGTGGTTGGTTTCTTATGGTTTTGCGCTCAAGTAGGGGTCCCCGGAGTGTTGAATGCAGTTTTATGATGATGAAAATTATCCTTCATCCGGTGGCAGAGTCCTGCGGGTTTTCGCTCGACTCAGTATGGAACCATGTGGTATGTTGCGACACCGGTACGGCAACACCTTGTCCGGGAAGATTATTTTCTTTTTAATTAAACTACCGTAACGAAGTCGGGTGTTGAGCAGCATCGGTGGTATCATGTTTCACCTCTTCCATGCATTTTCATCCGGCAACCGGTGCGTGTTGCCGTGAGATGACGATTGACAAGATGTCACTGCTGCAGCTGCGGAGTAAATTGTAATTAAATATACCGCTGCCAGCGGTGGATACTTATGAATTAACCATCCAGCAAGTTGATTCGATATGTAGCTGTGGATTTGGTACTATTGAAAATTCATCGTTACAGCTTCGGGTTGACTTTTATTGATTGTGTGACCCATTTGTATCTGTTAGCTGACATGCATTGTGAAACGCCGCAATAATAACTACTAATATCATGCACTCTGACCGGCGTTGGCTTATTACTGCCGTCGTTTCTGGTCATAGTATAAAAAATAAATGAGCCCCGTACGGAGTGAAGCAACGAATCATAGAAAAAAAACAACACATATTCAACGTTCCACTTACGAGCTTTAGACGAGTCGGTTTACGATCAGCGCTTTTCAGGGAAGCGGCGACTGACTTCGTGGTGAAAAGCAGCTGTTTATGAACCTGTTAGATCTCTTTGTTAAGCTTTGTCCTATTTGCATTTACGATTTCGCTCGGTTGCGCTCGAACAAGCGTGGCCGGGTACTGGAGTAGCCTTTTATTCTGTTTTTACATCGCACGTCCTTCATCATAACCTAGACCTTCGAATGGAGCTGGGCGTGATGTAATCCAGACCGGGCACTCCGGTGCCTATACACTTTATCACTGTCCATCCCCAAGGGATGAGCTCTTGAGTGAAGCATACGGCTAAAGGGGTTGAAAGGGCACCTTTTTTGCCTTCTCCACAGACACCCCATTCATATGCACAATGTTCGCGCGCGAAGCTTATGCACCTGTGAGGTGAAGTAGCCGTACTTTTTTACGCCATACTTTCGTTCGCTTCGTTGTAACTATGCCGCAACCGGTGTACAACAAAATCCATCTTCATCCTCTCCCCGGCCGGCTGTTCTAGCTGGTGTGAATTCCCGTTTAACAGGTACATGGCTTAGTCCTTCGCTTCTCCTTTGCTTCTCGAACGTTGGCGTTGATGGTGACCACAACCAGCCAGGGCCAGGTTTACCGATGCATGATACATGATGCGAATGGCAGGCACAAAATGTGGTGACAATTTAAAACAACTCCCAGCGACTCGCTCGGTCGCTTCGTAACGTCCATTTTTCCGGCGTTCTCCGAAGCACATACGGGTTTTATGCAAAATCACGCACCGGACCGTGGGGACCGTTCGATTTTTGCATCCGGTGGCGATGACACGCGTCTGCCCTAGCCATCCGTGCGATAAGGGCTAGAAGGGCGTGAGAGACCGAAACACTAACAACACGCAGCAGTTGCAAACCGGGACACTTGTTATGGGTTAGTTTTTGCTTAATCCAGCGCGAATTCTCCGCTGGCAGTGAGGTATGGGCGTTTGTTTCGTACAAGTTTTATTTGTCCGGTTTTTGGTTTGTGGTTCGTTCTACGAGGCAGCTTCTAATCGATGGTGGTGCCGCGGACACCGATCACCATAAATCTTGCACCATCTCGATCGCACTCAATCTCAGTCCACTAAAGTTGCAGTTTGGTGTGGTGAAGTGTGGCTCTCACTCGAAGCTGCCCTGGGGAAACCCGGGGAAATAAATATCATTTTTTCGAACAGATTTTTTTCCTCTTCGATGCTTTGCTGGAAGTCCTTGTTCCACTGCATGTTGTTGGAAAACTTTTTCCGGTTTAAACTAAAGGAATTTGCATATGGTTTGTGGGTTTTAAATAAAAAATAGGAGAGTGAATCTAGATCTAGAGCTTGCACATAGCAAATACATCAATTTTACCCTTTTCTAACGACTATGCACGTTAGCAATTCTTTGCCAAAAAAAGCAGTCACACAATACTATCATTTCCGGAAATGAGTTCAATTTTCTCACGGAACGTTCAGGATTCGGTACGAAGCAAAACGACTGCTTTGTCTAATGACTTTTGGCTGTTAAGCAGTTCGAAAACCGTTCCCAAAGTTCGATGTTCTAAATTTGTGTGAAAAAAAGACATTCACACACGCATACATTGCACCCGTGTGACATTGCATGTGCTGCCAACGCCACCATTAATGCCACCCTGTGCCGTTTCGGGGGTGGCGAAAGCCCTCAAGCGGGGACGATAGTGCACCGGCGAAAGAATACACCGACAAAACTCCCAACACGAAGCACCAAATCCCGGCGGATCATAAATGTGGCACTCGTACTGATGCTGCCTCGTGCGAGTGCAACAAAGTTCCAACATGATCCACTTTACCCTAAATCCCCACTCGCCGGAAGCGAAGGAACCGGAAACGCGGAGGATCGGAGGTTCAGACGCTTGGAAAGGGGCTTCCACGGCGCGTCGTGAAGGACCAGGAGCCATTGTGTGTTTGAGGAAAATTTATCTTCGTCGCCACAATGCAAGCGCACCACCGGTGGCGGGATGATGGCGACAACAACGACGATCACGACAACGACAACGATGACGACGACGACGACTAGTACTTCCGATGGCTTCCGTGCGAAAGGTGCATTTCGCGAGCCAGCGGCACCCGCGCTCAGTTCCACCTAGAAAGGCTTCGAGTGAAATCACCTGCAAAGGACCATTCGTATCGATTGCTGCACATTTGCGCATTGGAACGCTGCGTGGCGAGCGTTCGGGGCACTAATTCAGACGGTTTTCGTCCCTTTCGGTCCTTGCATTGTTCGTTGCAACGTGGCGTTTGCGGAACTCGGCACCGTCAGCTGATGTGCTTTTCTGGCGCTTCGTACGGTGGGAGCGGATTCTGTTACGTACGTTTGAATATCACACACTGCTAGCAAAACTAAACCACTTTGCGAGTGAGGTTAGAATACTTTGAGCACAATTCTTATGAAATTGTCAGTTAACGAAGCTAGAACAAAAACTCTAATTAAGTCACTGTTGCATGAAAAATTGTCTGCTTGCTTTGATGTGCATCATCGTTTGTCGATTTAATAAACTACTCGCAAATCATTTAAGAGTCTATCCGTGATCTACCGAGTTGATGATTTGACGTCAAAATTTCAGCCTACGTGAATATTATTGTTGATAATCCGCACGATCAACAAGTGAAACTATCGCCAGGAAGGCCTAGCTAACATGAGGATTTGGGGTGTTAAAGCCGTGTCAATGGCATTTATTTGGCTGTTGAAAAAAGTAGCCCTATGATGTGGAGGTAAACCGGTATGAAATGAACCGACCCATGTTAATTTTTCCGGAACTATTTGTATATTTTACGAGCTCTAGACGTTATGATGGTGTTTTGTTCCGATCAAAAATTATTAGCTTGTTTAATAGACAATTTAATAATCCTTGAAAAATAAATAGAAACGTCAAACGTATGCAAAAACCGCTTTGGTTTCCATCCACTATTGAACTGAAAATATTCTCTAGTAGGGGTTGTAGATGCTCCTCGAGCGAACTCGAAACTTTATCATTTCAACAATTTAAGACTCGTTCAGAAAAACAAAACCAAAAACATGGCATCAATCAGCAAACGCGGTCAAAAATGGGGCGCCAGAACAGACGATGTAGCATTCTTTACCGGCAAGCCCAGCGGCAATGGATTGATAGATGGAAAAGTCATGCTTTGGTTTTGCGATCGCCCAGCTGCAGAAAATTGGACCAGGATAAAGTGGAAATTTATCTCTTTTTTCTCCGACACATTTCCCGCTATAAATCTGAACCCATCTCTAGAGTGAAGTGCATTTAAGTATCGCTCTGCTTCTCCGTGACATCGAACACTTCGAGTTGACGGGAGCCGAACGGAAAATGCTCTCGATTTTGGTCCACGGATTCGGTCAGACATGAAAACAAATTCTAAGGGGAAAACCACAATCGTGAATAGTGAGATGCACCTCACAGGGTCAACTGGGGAAATACATCAAACCAACGCCTGCGTAGATATGCTCTGTGAGTGAATTATTGGTGAATTTCTTTCGTACTGAGACGTAAAATGATCGGTCTCACTACAGTAAAAGAGTAGACTGGTTCGTTTTACTTTCTACGACATTAAAACAAACTCTAAGGGCTCTTTCAGACATTAAAACAAACTCTAAGGGGAAAACCACAATCGTGAGTAGTGAGATGCACCTCACAGGGTCAACTGGGGAAATACATCAAACCAACGCCTGCGTAGATATGCTCTGTGAGTGAATTATTGGTGAATTTCTTTCGTACTGAGACGTAAAATGATCGGTCTCACTACGGTAAAAGAGTAGACTGGTTCGTTTTTCTTTCTACGGCTGTTCGAACAGCTGTTTGAATGCCGAACCGTTGATTTTTTTTTTCATCTGATGAGTAACACCGGTTCCATCTCGTCAGCCACACCTCATTTGAATTTTACTAGAAAACTATCGTGAATTTGCAGTGATATATTTAATTTATTGGTTGTCAAATCATCCAGCGCAACTGGATTTTGTACAAAATAATGCATCTTCACTACTGAGTGAGCAATGAGAAAATATCTCAGTATGACACAGATGAACAACAATATTCATGGTGAATGTGGTAGGAATTGCACTCGTAGTGATCAGCTGTTTGAATGTTGTCTAGAGGCAACTCGACTCCATGAGTAAAATGCTTTGGTTCAACTCATAAATGGAGAAATACATCAACACGCTTGCGCGGAAGCGTGAATTGATGATTCTCATCCTAGTGAACGCCGCCTCACTATGTCGTCGGGATTTAGTGAGCTCAAACTTTTTCCCCAGCCAAATCTGTTTGCCAATTTTCACACAAGTGCGAAGTGTTTTCCCACGGATCAGCTGACCGGAGGCCGAATTCATACTGAGATTTCCACATGGTGAAGGTAAACATGGTCGATTATTTGGCGAGACAATCGAGCCAACCGAAATATCCATACGAACGTTGGACACGAATCCCATGCTGGAGAATTCATCTCACAACATTCATCTCCCTAGTTCGAGTTCGGCGATTTCCACCAAATAACCGGATTTCGCTGTCGGTCAATAGGACAATCCGTCCATCCCATGCTCTCTGTGAAGGTGGACTTTAATTTCTCGCTTCTGAATCCTTGCTCTGTTAGCATAATGCATCAAGTTGAAACCGTTTTCAAACTCTTCTCTATTTGTAACTTTTTCTTGTATTATAAAGAGATACAAAAATTCTTTGCACTAATTATTATAACAGTGAAACAATGGAAAGAAAATATAAATAATAAGTATTTGTTATGTTGAATAAACAACTTCAATAAATAGTATTGAATGGCATTTGAGTTTACATCATCCGCATTTTTTCCTCTAATTCCACTTAAGCACTTTCCACAATCGAGAAACAAATTAAAGAATTATAGCGGGAAAGGGCTTGATTTTCTTTCCATGACATCTCTCCAACCGCCGCATCAAAATTACACCCCACGATGCACACAAATTCGATTCAAAATAGCGATTGCACTCGGCTGTAGCTGGTCGTGTCTCCATCTCCCATAGGCGGTCCGTAGTTTGTCCCAAACCACGACAAACAATTCCTAACCCACAACACGACGAGCGAAAATAAGCTAAAAGTTTTTTAATTGAAATTTGTAAATCGTACACTAGCAGGCGGTTCGATCAGATTCGGTTGCATCCTAGGGGTTAGGTTTGGTGGAAGCATCGGACTGGAAAAGTCTTCCAACGTGGCCAAGACAGCAGATCCTCCGCCTGCCGATGGCCAGCTGTTCGATTTGTTCGCTTTTCCTTATGTTCTTGTTCTTTGTGCACTTCCCGTCAACAAATTGCAGCGCATGGGAATGTGCCCTTCGGATGAACTGAAAAATGTGGATGAAATGGGCGTAAAAATAAGCAAAAGAAAGCCACCGGTCCGCGAACCGGAAAAGTTGGAAACAGTTTTCCATTTGTGCGTGTCACTTTGGGGCGCGAAAGAATCGCCCGACTCGAACTTGCATTTTCAGCAGATCTTAACAAACTTAAATGAAATTCAACCCGCATGGCATCCATCGAACGGTGGTCCGGGCTAATGGAAGCGGTGTAAATAAATTTAATGATGTGTGCTAATGTTGCCTTAACGAACCAAAGCAGCGTCATTTACAGCCCGTCGTATCTCGAGCTGCAGGATGCGCATCGCGTCCCGTTGACACCAGAAACCAACATCGGTCACACCGAGACGCATTCACTCCGGAGCGGATACGTTTCGTCCGTCAGAGCCGGATATCTCACTAAACGGATCGTTTCCGGTTAGCCAACTGGACGGTTGGATGTGTCCATGTGAAGCAAGAGCCGTACAAAATGACGCTCGAACGAACGTCGAATAGGGAGTGCGATAAATGACTCGTTCCGTTGGACGATCAGTTTTGAAAAGCACGAATTGGTTGCCTTATTGAATGGTAGCGCAGAAAAGCAGCTAAATGGATGCGTTTGATGTGTTCTGAGAAGTGCGGCATTAAATACGGGGTTTCCTTCTTAAGGGAAGCCAATCAGCTGCAAGCCACAGAACAGTGCCACTTGGAAAGCGTAAGCACTCCAGCTCGATTGTGGCATATTGTGGGGTAAATGAAGTGCTTCAATTTAAACACGAAAATCCGCAACGTTTGCGTTCCCGGCTGTTCGTTTGTGTGTGTATGATGGAGAGTTTTAAAAGCTTTCATCGATTTTTTCGTCCATTCATCATGACAAGAAGCTCCCCGTTTTGAGCTCGATCGCGCGACTGCGTGTAATTAAAATTCATATATTCCACCGTCTCGAACCGCATGCGGTGGTTCCAGTTGACGCACTCGCTCACAGAACTGGTCCAGCCTGGTATCTGTCGGCTTCCAAATCAAAGTTGTTCGCGAGGAAAGGGCCCGGGCCAGCTGACATATGCTCGCTTCACTTCACGCCTGCACACGGTTCACCGGTAATCGTGTTTTCCGCTGCGAAACGAAGACTTTTCCCTAGAACTGGTGCGCTTCGCTGCTCGATCATCAGTTTCTGTTTCGAGCGACTTCCCGGGTTCCGGAATCGTCAGTTTTCCCGACCATCTTGCTCTGTTTATTGCGCGAGTGCAACGGGAAAACTTTTGCCTCCCTCCCTTAGACCCAAACCTCGAACTTCCATCAGGCCGAACTTCCATTCGCCTTGGCAAAGCTAAGCAAAAAAAAAAGAGGGAACAGAACGATCATCGAACGAGGATGGCGGCAAATGGAACGAATTCAACTGGGAGATAATATTTATGGCACTCTTTTGGACGCGTTGCGAGTTTTCCACGCCCCGCGGGTCCGGCCACGGGGTGGAAAATCGAGCCGGGAAAGCAGGAACGACGCTCGAATGCACGTACAAGATGGAATGCTTCTGCAGGCTAGGACACGATTGGCGCAAAGATTGCCTCTGGAGCGAGGGTTCGTTGGCAAGGCTCGAGCAAGGAGAAGTTTTCCTTACCGATAGCATATTTCCAGCATCTTCTGGTCGTTCAGGATGCCTCGATGCACGTCCTGCCCTGTCAACACACGAGTCTACCGTGCACGGTTCAGGAGTCGATGCGTTCTGTCCGGTTTGGTGTTTGATTCGCCTCGGTTTTTGTTCTCGATTTCTCCCACACCGTAGCTTGGCTTTATGTGCGAGGGATCTACTGGACACGATAAGACACAAAAAAAAGTTTACCTTCATAATGCGTTCGTTTTCCCGCTAAAGCCACGACTCATGCGAGGACAAACCAATCGTCCACTTGGTAGAGTTTTCCGTAGATTTCTACCATCCTTTTGCGCCGCTTGTAGTTGAAACGTGAAGCACCTGGGCTCGGTTAGCTTACGCCTCGTTTTACCTTCCTGGGTGCTATCGAGTTTAAAAACCACCACGGCTCGAACTCGAAGGCCTTTCCAAAAGACGCTCATGACGGTGTACTTTTCACTTCATCAATCGACACAAACGCATGCTGCATCGTCCTAGCCAACAAGCATGTTTCGGGGTTTTTGGTGTCCTCTCATCGGACCACATCGTAAGAAGCATCTCTTACCAATCGGCTGGAGGCAAAGAAAAATGTTCTGTCCAAATGATCAAAGTTTCACTGCCGATGGCTGGAGCTCACAAACCTGCCCTCGACGGTTCCCAAGAGACGTCAACTTGTGCGTTGTGGTGAAATTTGAGCGTGGGTCAAACGAAAACCGAATGCGACAAAACTGCGCTCCATCGGTGCGGAGAGTGTCCTTTAAGGATGCTTGCTCGTCGAACGGTTTCCCACACCAGAAACTGCTGGCAAACGCATATGGTGGCGCATTTGCACCATTAAAAGCTCGCACGTTCCCCGAACGGTTTTATCGAGTTGGGACGAACGCATTTTGCAAAACAATTAGCACAACATAATCACTCGCACCATCGGACACGCCGGTCAGTACATTATTAATGATGGAGTGCTTTAATTAGCGTCCCACCACGGGACCGTTCGGGCACGATCCCGACGGTTTACGCGTCGTTCAGATGCATCAACGCAAAAGCATTATGCAGTCTGTGGGTCACGGGACTTTATTTTGTTTGGTTTTTGGTGAATAACATTAATGTGAAACAAATAGGGCACACCACGTCAAATCACCGCCCGACGGCCTAGTGCTATCGTTATTATTAGCTACGCTCACAGACAGCTGGTTGGTGTTTGCGGTTGTGTTGCATAAAATGTGGTGCGATTTGGAACAAAAAATGAACTCAAACATCGGTAAAAAGAAACAAGCGCACAGCGCGGAAATTATGCACCCGGCGGAGTGACGTGGAAATTAGCAAATTATTTTAAATTACTCCCAACCGCACGGCCGCCAGCCGGTGGTAATCTTCTAGATTTCCCATCGGTCACATCGGCGTTCGATGGCGCAGTAGTGGGAATTGTGATCAATTTTCGGTGACCGATTGATGGTCCGTCCGATTCGTTTAAAGTGCCATTTGCTAATGTACCGGGTGAGTTTGCTAATTATTTCGGAAAGAAAACACGAGCAATTGCGATAACTGACCACATCACAACCTAACGTGGTTGAAAAGCGGTGTTTGATCATAGATAAATTGACCAGCCAAAGTGCAATTTGAGTCATTATTTGCGTGTTGTTATTTTATGACGCATCTTCTTATTGTGCCACACGACTCAAAGCTGTTCGTTTCCACGCAATGACGAGCCAAACAGACACACACACACTATCGTCTCATTAGACGCTTAGCGAGAACAGGGAAAGCTTTCTCGAAGTGGATGGTGGAAAATGATTTTCCTCCCTAGCCGGTCCGTCAGCGAAAGTCAACAAGCCGTAAATGGATACCGAACCATCGAGAAATCACCCCAGCGAGCGGGAAGCGATATCCATAAATAAATATGACTTTGGCCATTCCGTTGGCACCATTTCCCGCGTTGAGATAAAAAGAAAAAAGATAGGGCAAGAAAACACCATACGTGGAAAGAAAAACAACCACGAGCTCGGGTGCGATCGCCATTTGCGATGGCCACTTCCATAATGGGCCGACGTTCGATGGGTGCAAAAGAAAGGCCAACTAACATCCTCCCGACACGTGCCACACCCCTAACGACCCGGTGACCAATCCGCCATCTTGCCGCCATTGGCCGGCCCTATCTGTTGACGTTCGAGCTTTTCCCCGGTCGGTACCGGTGGCGCCCGCAGCCCATCCCCGTCTCAAAAGAAGGCTTTTGGCAGCCACGCCGGTGGCCGGTGGCGAAAAGTTTCGAGTGAGTTGACGTGGATATAAAAGGATATTGAAAGATATTGCTAACGGAAATGCGCTATTACACCGATATTTTCCCCCGCCGTTTCCAGGATGGCGTCAAACTTGCGATAGTTCCGTCCGGGCTGGGTCGCCACGACAAGGACGTGGTGCCTTTTGAAGACGCCCTGTAGCCCTTAGAGGTGATACGGTTGACGATCCGGCGGCTGTAATCTTGGCATTTGTGCCTCTCTCCGTTCCAGCGTCACTCTCGGTCTGAGGGAGGCTTTCTTGCCAGCCGGTTCCTGCCTGTTATGGTGGAATCGAATTTCCGGTGTCCAGCACGAACGAGCCGGTTGCTTGAACGTGCCGACGTGCCGGCAGTTTGGGTAGAAAGGTGCTGCGAACTTCTGGATGGGGTCAATCCTTTCGAGTTACCCCTAGGGCTATGCCATGTCGCGGGTTAGGGCAAAAGACTCGAGGTGGAGGTCAAGCAGGGTGTGGAGTTTAAAGCGGAACCGATGAGAAAGTTTCCACCGTGAGGATGATGTCGAGCATGACAAGCACGGTTGAATGTTTCGAAGTGATTTGCTCGGCAAATGTTGACGAAAAGAGGTACGCGTTGAGTGACTTATTAAGGAAAATACCAACTGGTTAGAGATATCAGCATGTGCATTGGTTTGATCATGATATTTTTCCTGTACAAGCAGAAGTAAAACGACCTTCAAGAAAGGATCCATATGTTGGACGCAATCAACGTTTACGGTCAAGTTCTAGAATCCATCTTTTGGTCATTTTTCACACACAAATGCACAATTGTTAGAATATTTCAAACGTCAAAAAGGACCCATTTTGCCTGCCCCCGGTACAAATGCTCGACAGCATCGAAAAATTGTACCGCTAGACTTTGACGCACATTTTGCCAGCTCCCTCCGAAGGCACTAACATACGCTACGAACACTAGAACCAACGTGACACGGCACCATACGGGCGGAAAATTCCCTTGTGGAAAGCGACGATAAATGCATCGAACTGGGCTCCACTGGCGTAAAGGGCGCAAAAAATTGCCCCGTGCCACGAACGCAACGGCAAAAATGGATGACCGACGGCGGATCTCGTTCATTATCGCCCTTCCGCCGTGAGGCAAACAAATTGAGGATCGGAGGATCGGGAAGGACCCGTGCGTAATGCAAACTCCCACGAGGATGTGGCCCCGATAACGCGCCCGCATTTAACGCTTGACGGCCAGAATAATGTGCCCTGTTGACGAGGGCTTTACAGAGGCAAAAGAGAGATAGAAAAAGAGCAAGCGAAAGCACAAGCAACGGAGGACTAAAAATTGTTCATTATTTTGATCTCCATCCTGCTCCAATGCTCCCACTCCATCCTGCTCCTGAAAGCCCACTGTACTTTACCGGATGTTTTTTCGGGCGTTAATCGTTTTTGTTTTGTTCCTCATCCACTTCGAAAAAAAAAGCCTCCTAGGTTGAAATGAAAAATCGCCTTACCAGCCCGTTGACATGGGTCATACGACCCGATCAGTCACACCGATGTGACAGAAAAATGCATCCGTCCTAGGAAGCAATTTAAACCCTCCATTTTGCTCATCCCCTAACGCATCTTCCACACTCTCCTAAATCGTCCTAAGCACCCGCGTTGAAAAAGAAAACCACAAAACCCACAATAGAGTCAACCTGCTGAAAAGTGACCCAACTGCTCCGGCGAGGGCGTGTATTTGTCAGGCGTAAATTTTCAAACCCATCCTGACCGACCTCGCACCGAGGTGGTTAATTTTCCTTCCGACACGCATGCAACACCATGCCTATTTGCACACACACACACCCGCATACACACACACACCCATAACACTCAACCCACAGCCCCCCGTTGTTATGCTAATCAAACACCCAGGTCATTAAAGTAATGTCGACAAGCGATCGAAAGTCAAACACGGCACGGTGCGGGTGAGTTTGGGTGGGATTTTCCGGCACGGCATCCGGCCTGCCGCCACCCAGTTTTCCCTTCAATCTGTGCAACGCGCTGCAAGGCTTCTGGGAAAGCTTCATACCCCGTGGTACGGCGTAGCAGTCACCGATCGATAATCGTTATCATCTCGCAAGGGCTTTGTTGGGCTCACGAGCCCGCCGCCGGGATCCGTTGCAACAAGTTGTCTCATCCGTTGCAGGAAGCGTTCAGATTAAACAACAGCCAGAAATTAAAACGTTTGCAATACCATTACGCTCTCGTCGCTTGGTTTGGGTGCAAGGTTTCGCTGTAATCGCGACTTGGAATAAGCTTGGCACCTTTTTTTTTTTGCCTGCTTCCTCGTATCAGCAAGCACTGGGAAATGGACCAACTTTTGTGGTTCCAGGTCAGGCTTTTGAAGCCCTCGACAACAACAACAAAAAAAAAACGAAGAGTGCAGCATATGCAACTCACACTGGCACCGGAATGGCGGCGCATGGTTATCCCATAATTAAGGCAACCGTTGTTCCCTTCGCCAGATTGAACCTGTTGCCTTACACTAGGTTGCCGAGGGTCCTGTAGGTGTAACTTTTTCGCATCCGGAGCCCTGCGCGAATGAAGTGCAAGTTTTGTACCGTTTAATTTGTAATCAAATTATGAAATTACTGCAGGGCCACTGGTGGATGGCCTTGAGAGAGACTGGAGGGCGCTAGAAAACGAGCGCCACGTGTACGATTGCCTGCTTCGTGTGGAATTTCCTCGAATGAGGCTACAAATTATGACGCAAAACTGCAAACATTTAATGGACTTTCGAAGCGAATGAAACACACCAAAACCAACGGGGGCTGAAAGGTCTGATCGGTGCGATAAGGGCGCACAAAAGAAGCTCGCCGGATTGCAAATCAGACACACATCATTCCGTAACATCCCCCCGGAGGTCGAGGCTCATTACATTAATGGGCGAATTGGTCGGAAAATGTTTGATCTTTATAATTGATATTAATATTTAATCCCGGGGCTATCGGAGCGACCGTTAGGCCGATTTCGGTCGGCATCATCGCCGCTGCAATCGGAGAAATTAATTTATTAAATTACTAACACATGATCTCTCACCGAAAATGGCCGGGCGATGGCCTCGCAGCCCTAATAAACCCTCGTGATGCGTTTTCTTGGATTGTATCGACCTTTCCCCCCCCCACTCTCCTTCCCCCCTCCCAACCCCACTCAACAACCATCCGATCGCACTCGGATGGAAACTCTGACGGGTGATACTTAAATTAATTAAATTGTTCACCTACTCCATCTCTTACTCCTGTCTTCCGGGCGTCCATTGCGAACAAACACACATACACAAACAGACACACACACGAGATGTAATGGGTTTTCCGCTTGGGGCGCTTCCGGCAGGAACAAACCCTGTAAGACGCTTCGGATGTGCTCTTCGTTCGGTTGGTGGGAAAGAAAAGCTCCGGAAGCACTTGGTTTCAAGTGACATTGGCCGGACTATTTATGTGTCATGGCGTCGTCTCACTAGCACGCTCTCTCATTCTCCACCACACACTTCACGGACGACGGACGTCCGGTGCGTGCCATCAACTATCATTTCCTGCCGTTGCTGCTGCTGCTGCTGCTGCTGCTAGTGCAGCATTTGATTATTTATGAGTCGGTGGGATGACTTCTCCGGTTGGCAGGACATCGAGCCGTGAAGGAAAAGGAAAAATTCGCTTCCCTACGGTTGGACGTCTTCCGAACGTCGTCGAAGGGGAACGAAATTAAATTATCCCTGCAGCGTGCCAGCCGAGCCTCAAACCGGAACCGAAACCGTGAAACGCTCGGTCGGTTCCAGGGGAGGGCGCGTTGAAGTGTTTCCCGGCGGGCTTGGCTTGGCTGCAGCTAATAAACTAATTTTCAAGTTTTTCAATGAACCCACCGCCCTCCGAGGTGGACAGATGCGGTGCCGGTGGATATACAGCCCGGCGTGGATCCTTCCTTTTTCCCCACGACACGTTTCCGTCTGCGAAGACGGAGGACGACTAGTTTTCCTCGTGGTTTTCCACGCCCGGCGGTTGATTCTTAACAGACAACTTAGGTGTCTTCGGGGTTCCTAGAGCCGGAGGCTGGCTGGTTGGCAGAAGATATCCTTTCGCCCAGGCTGTGGTGAGTGGAAAAGCACCGGAAGGGGTAGCTGCGATGTCGTTATCTGGCTCACTCGGGGTGCTTCTTGTGGGTGCAAAAGTTCAAGCCCTCTTTTGCGGCCAACTCTCCTTTACCGCGCTCGAGCTAAAGGGTGAAGTTGTCTAGTGGCCGGTTTCGTTCGCTCGACGACGCTGTTGATCAATTTTTCCACAGGTGAACAAGTTTTCCGTTTTTCCCCATCCATTCATTTCAACAGGTACCGGAAATTACGACCGAACAAACACGGTGAAGCCAAGGTGGTGGTTGTTGTTTCGTACTAAATCTTGACTTTCGCATCACTTTTTCGGTGCTGCGTTGACTTCGGCAAGAAACTAGCTCCAGGTAAAGCGGGATTTTCACCCGTTTGCTCCGTTTTACTGTGTAAGAGAAGCTACAGAAGAGGTCTCTTGGAATTGCTTCTTTACTTTAAATGAAGATACAATGACGCGCGGCACACGTGTGATGACCCTTGCTGGCGCACACTGCATATCGCATCGTTTGAACTGTGAAACTATGTAACTTGACCTGAAATCGTAAAGTTGGTTCAGTTTGCTGAATCGCTTGTTTTGTAAATTGCAGTATATCTTACTACATCAACACGATCAGGTGCATGAAGCTTGATTCCGAAACCATGAAAATTCCCAGTCAGCAATTTAATCACTCGTGAGTCGTTTACTGCGCTTCTGACTAGCTGTGTTTTTCAATTTCACTATTTTCACAGGGATATGATGGTCACCAGAAAACTTTTGATCGTCCTTTCATACTCCCAAAAATAACTGTATTTCTATGGAGATAAATCAAAGAATCGTCGCTCACTCCATTCCACGAGCAGATTCGTCCGCAGCTTCTTGGATTGAGCTGTTGCCTGTTGTTGAACTTAAATTTGCCCGAGCTTAGTCCTGCGGAAACTTATCCTCATCGTCTATTTGTACTGCGCCACGCTGGGTGCGAACAGGTTGAGCAGGATCGTTGTAACCCAACACGATGCCCTCGGTCTCGTCTTTTGCTTGGAGCAAGTTTTAACGCTTATCATTCAGTTCACGGAACCAGACGAACGTGTTGCTGAAGTTACCGAGCACGTACGCATCCTTCACGCGGGAAATTCGCTTCTCCGATCGCAAGACTTGTATCCTGCGACTTTAGACGGTGTTCCACCCGAAGGCATGTTGAAAACGCGAGTGTCATGGCTGACGCCCTGACGGTTGCTATCGGTTAATCAAAACGAAACTACAGGCCTATCCGAAATTGGAATCGCCCACGTGCCCAGCAGCCGTGAGAGATGGAAAATAATTTCCGCCAATTTCGCTGATTTTTCCACTTCTCTCCGAACGCTACTTTACGCCATTCAGCTCGCTCCCGGCTCTGTTCGGAGCGATCAGTCGTGCTCGGATGCGCTTCCGGTGCCCATAAGTCATCGTTCCACAGGATCGCAACCCGCTAAAACATAAAAACAAGAAGATTTCGCCTCTTTGCTGGGCTGGACGGAACCAGCAGGGGACATGGAAAAGTTTTTAATTATCCTTTCCAGCCCGGGATATTTATGGTCGTTGCATCGGGTGGCCCCTGGAGCACACAGGCACCGATGAGCTTTGTTCTCCTGGACCTGGACCTCCTGGTGAAAGGTGGAGCATCCGCTTTTCTTTCTAGCGCACCTGAATGTTGACTGTTGGCCTTTTTATTTTTGTGCGCTCTCATCCATCCCGATCATAAACTTACGCCATAGTGCTCACGCCGAAGGAACAACGTTTTTCTAAACTGCGCACCACACTGGCAAGTTTCCATGGCAACGGTACATGGAAACGGTGAAACTTTAGCGATGCAGTGGTCTTCTTTGGAGCACGAGCAATATGAAACAAAAAAATGGGCAAAGAATTTCTACATAATCCCGCCTGAGCATGCAAGCGCTGCAAAGCCGGTCACCGCTTTCCATCGAGCGAACGATTTTACACCTACGCGGACGTGGTGTTTTATCGTGTGCTGGGTCGGTTTTCCTAGCGGGTGGAAAATATGCTAACGTGCGCTTGTTTCGATTTTGGAAGTCAGTGTTTCTTTTTCGTGTTTCCCGCTTCCGGCGTTTTTTCTCGCTCTCTCTCTCTCTCTTTCTCTCTCTCTCATCCACACATTGTTCTTTTTTCGCTTCCTATCCGGACGAACGTGCGAACGGACGTTTATTGACCGCGGGCCCGATGATTTATGACGGCAAATTTATGCCGCGAGATTTTGCTGCGTAACCAGCCAAGGTGTGTGTGTGTGCGTGTTTGTCGCGTTTTTTTATGTTTTCCCTTCCAGGACATGCCATGCCGGTCGGCTGTGGGGTTGTATTCCGATAACAACCCACATGACAAGCGAACGCGGTGTGTTGAGCTTCGCCACCTCTTTCCTCGATTTGACTTTTCCAACTTCACGTCGGTGTCCTTCTAACGAGTTCGATACGTATAGATTCATGTGTGTGCGTATGTGTTTGATAGCGCCGATGCTCCTGCCTGCATTTATTAATAATTCCAACGAAGCTCTCTCGCGCACCACATCATTCAATCGCAGGTCCCGGTTGGCTTTACACTTTTCCTTTTTTTTGCTAAGCTCTTTTCATCTCCTTCCTTTCTAACCACCTATCCACCCCGGGGGGTGCTACATTTGCGTCCGAGTTCGTTTTAAAAACATACGCAAAGCCCTCGAGCTGCAGTACCAGTTCTGCTTGGCCGGTGCGGTGTTTATTTGAGTAAGGTTAACACTTTGCGGAATTTATCCATAAATCATGTTCGATTCGCATGCCGCTTTGACAACGCATGGTGAGTGTTGGTAACTTTTTTTTCCACCCCCACGAACCACCATATTTTTTGTCGATTGGGGAAATGCTGCGGAGCACCGATTTTTTTGCACCGCAAAGCGTAGCTAGCTCGTACCACGGATCAAATGGAGTGCGTATTCTCCCACGATGGGGTCCAATCATTTTAATCTGATTATAAATATAGCGGCCGTTACACGCTTGAGAGACGTAATAAAAACACAAATCATATCCATCACAAACCAGCTTCAATCTCGCATAATTAACAACCACAATGCACAAAGCGGAGCAAAACAAAAAGTACATATTCGAAAGTAACACAAAGCGCACGAGCAAAAATTGATTCGCTCGGTATCGCTTAAATAAATGCAAACGTTTTAGGTTAATTAAAACATTGCTGCGATAGCGCTGCACTCGGAACTAATTGCATAAGGTGATGAAACTCGCAAAATAAAATGCAATCAATTTTTTCCCAGAAGGGATGTTTGATGTTATATTTCGAATTTGAGCAACGACACGGAATGTTGGGCTTTGGTGGCTTTTGCTTTGCATTTACTTTAAAGACTTCGAAACGTTGTTCAATATGGCAAAAAGACCACACGGTGGAACGAAAAGAGCCCCATGTGTCCCGGTGCATCCAAACGCCTCCCATTGGTGACGATAAATCAAACCCGGCCTGAAAGAGTGCACCTAAGCGTAAGCTGATTATTGACCTAACCCGTAGGGTTTGTGTTTTCGATTTTCGGAACCGGAACTTGCCCACGCAAGCACTGATTTATTTGACATGCCAAGCGCGACCCGGCCCGGTTGCTGAAGCGCATAATTTATGTCTCCGCTTGTCCCGACCTCGGCTGGCTGCAGCCCAATCATCGTCAGCACGGCTCGAATGTGGTCCGAGACCCCGGCAATGACTGTCCCATTGTGATGAGTGATAATGAGCTGCTTGCGGGAAACGACCACTCGCGCTGGGGCTTTATTTCGCGCTTACGTGGCAATGCAAACGCCTTCTCATTTCCTTTTTTTTCTTTCTTCTGTGCACCAACTCCATCCAAAACACACCCAGGAAATGCGTGACAATGGAAAGCCGCTCTTTTCTCGTGTGATGCCGTGATGCTCTCTACGGCATGCAGAGTAACACCACGGCACTCGTGGGCATTATCGCACAATCAAGAATGCACCGGGCACGAGCGTTCACTAAAACTTGTTGGTCAGTTGACTTGTTTTGTCCGCCCATCACTAGGGGCAGGGACCAAAAAAAAAACAACAATTAAATTAGTTGGCCATTTGAGCGCTTTTTCCCTCGTTTGCCCCTCTTATTTTTGCGCTCTATCGTGTCCGTTTTAATTGAATTAAAATGACACATAAATAATGGACTCCGGTAGGGTGTCCGCGGTCGCGTTTGCAAACGAGATCCTCCCACCAGGGGCAGGACGAACAAAAAGGACACCACTTATCTCGGGACCGCGTCAACGCAAACGTCACTCCATAGTTTTCCGCGCCGGAGTAGGCACAATCGCTTCTACTGCGGTGGCTTATGAACTCGGTCCTAGTCGCAGGTTTTAGTTTTATCAGCGGTTTCTGGTTGGCCTTTTGCAAGCGGTTTTAATTGATGATGTGACCGCAGCGTGTAGGATGGATTGCCAATTAAAAACTTGTTAACTGAGAAAATACACAGTGAGAGTGAGAGAGAGAGAGAGAGAGCGGGAGAGCGAAAACCAAACAAATATGATATTGATTCTAGTTAAAAATCACTATGTTTTAATAGAACTTACATCACGCTTATGGTTCAATGTTGCAGTGTGTTATTGTGCAAGGTTTATTGTATCGGTTGCATATTCTGCCCTCAGTCTAATTACCATTCATTTATGCCATGTCACAACACGGGCTTTAGCACTCGACAAATATTGCCGGAAAATCCCACAGATATTTACCATACCCTAAAACCACGCGCTTCGTTTGCGGTGCATTCCATCTACAGGTGTGTATTTGCACCATGCCGATTATACGGAATATCCAGCCCGCGTGTGCTCATATTTGATCCATTTCCGAACGCAATTATTCGCCCTATTTGGAAGAATTGTACGTGCCCAAGCAGTAGTGGTCCTGCTTGCTAGCTCGACTCTGCTGATTTGGGGCGTTATTAAAACAAACAGCAAAACGCAAAACACAACCATAAGCTCACTACTCGCTGTTAGGTGTATTTGGTACGACTGCTGGCCACTAATTTACACAGAAACCCCACTTCTAACACACCCAGCCCATGGAAAGGACTTCTCCCGCGGCGTTCGGCAGCATGAGCAAACCGAAGCCAGCAACTGCACCGTTCGATCCACCAACGATGAGAAAACGCACAAAAATGAACAAAACTGGCTTCGAACAACTCATTACCGCGACGGTTGCATTTTCGGATACCGTAATGTATTGTGTTTTTCCTTGTGTTTCCGTTGCTGTTTGGTTTGCTACGACACACAACCAAAACCATTCGTCAGTACATCGGAAACGATTTGCCCCCTAACATTATGCTGACGTCGGTTGTGTACCGGGAGTGTACCATGCCTAGAAATCGAAAAAGGGCCCTCTCTCAACGCCGCAACAGGACAATGGTTGAATGAAACGTAGCGGGTTGTTTAAGCTATGGCTCGATATTAGACAACTGTAATGTTGCATAAATAACTTGCCAACCACCTGGCAACATTCAGGGGAATGTGCGATCAATGCTATTCGCTGTTTCCTGAAAACGATCGTTGGGGTTAGCCAACTATTTCAACACGGCTCTGTTTGGTCAGGATTGAAGAGTGAGCTTTTATCTGTGCTGCTTTGCGTCAATTTAATTTTTGAGAGTGTTTCCCAGCAAAGCTGTAGCAATAAATCATTGAATATTTGCACTTAAATTTCATCCCAACACAACTTGTCGTTCACTTTTTCTCGCTCCCTCACTGCCTTTCTTCTATTCTATCGCTCTCTCGCATATTAACTCGCGGGCAAATTGGTAGCAGCTGCTGTTACGTTCGTTTTTAGCCAAATCGAGTGGCCGCTCGTTTTCTTTTTGCGCCATTTCGTGTCTCGTATTCATAGCGAAAATGTCTCGCCTTCTTGGTCGGTTCGCTTGCCTCACGCAGGACACGCTTTCCCACGTGCGCCCCGCTTCAGACTCATCTAAATAATTTCCGTTTTCTCCCCCCACCCAACCCCCCTCCCACCCACCCACTCGCACACACGTGACCCGTAACACTGACAGCCGTTCCGTTCGAAGTGGACCGAGCTTATAAATTATGTATTTTACAACGGCAAGCAAGGATGCTAGCAGGACCAACGGCAGCAGCAGCAGCAGCAGCATCAGGAGAAAAATATGCTTTCTCTGCATGTAATTTGTCTTCTTCTCAGGACCCGATACTGTCCACCACCAGCGTCCGAACCCTGACGTCCGTTCGTCCGATCGGTGCAAGGATGTTGTTTCCTTCGAACGCTAGGGTCAAAGTGAAGCTTGGCTCGGATGGAAGGAGACCTAGCTGACCAGGGCCAGGTCACAATTCGGTCACATTTGGCCGGTTGCTGTCGGCACCGTGGCTCAGGCAACTGTGGGTCACGCGAGGGTAGCCCGAAAAGTTACCCGCTCAAATACACTCGCATTTTGTCGAGTGCTGGGTGGGTGTAGGGTCATCCGGGGCTTCCAGGACAACCAGGATTGAAAGGACGCTCACGTGAGGGTGGATTGTGCTCCTTCTCGGTAAAAGAACCGCCACCCTTCACGACGTGAATCGGATCGAGCGCATGAAAGTGCATTTATGTATCCTCCCACAACGAACGCGTCCACGAAGAGATTCGGAGAGTTCGAAGAGCCCGATGCTCGATGGTTAGCTGAAATGAATATAAATGTTTCTCTCCACGCTTTCTGGAAACGGCACGGAACTACCATCGTCCTTCTCGAAGCCACCCTACTCGGGAGGAAAACTCCATCCCCATTTGGAACCTCCCGTGAGATCGGACCCCTTAATCGCTTTCTATAATTTACCACGCATCCGGGATAATCCTCGCCCCAAATCCCGAACACATGTTCGGAACGCATGGTTTTAAAATTCCAGCCATCCCCACAGCCGGTTGCTTGCAAAAACAGCTCCCCAGCGCTCTCGACCGTTGCCTTTTTGTTTCGTTTGGCCCAAAAGCAGCCGAAGTTCTCTAAATGGTTTTGATCGTCGAATGTCTTGCAGCAGCTGTGTCCGGTTTGGATGCTCGTTTAGACACCCGGAGGTACAAGCCCTCAGCCTGGAGCATAGACAACATTTATTTCTTTCCCGAAGCATTTTCACCATTATAAATGACCACAATGAGGGCTTCCCGGGTGGAACGCTGTGTGGGAATGAAAAGTATTCGTCCGATATGAACATTGACGGGTCATATTTCACGCACAGCCTCACACGCAACTCCTCCATTCTGCAAATTGAGAAAATAACACATTCGCTGTTATCATATTGAGTGTGGGATTGTATGATTTTTTTTGCATTCACATATGTAGAGTGCATCATTTTCATGTGCCCCATACACGGAACGTCTCCATATTCCATGGCACAATATCGCTAACGTGCAGCAACATAACGTTTTTTCGATCGCTCCAAATGTTTGTCGAAAGGGATTTTCCGTACAATTTTTCTAACGAGATTCGCATTTTCCCCGGCACTAGCCCAAAGGGACCAACGCTCCCGAACAGCACGAAATCTCTCGTCGAATCCATTTATGTGATACCGCTTGGGGTCCATGCTCGCAGGGACGAAAGAAGTCTTGGCCTCCCTTCAAGGGTAAAAGCGAGCGATCCTTCAGACTCGCTCGGTTGGCAGTCGCTCGAGTCGCACCAGATTGCGAGTGGATATTTTTGCACTCAAAGTTTTGTGCTCTGCACTCGCGTGCAGGGCTCGAATCGCTGCAACAACATCCCGAAACGCGGGATCGGGGATTTACCGTGATATTACACTCACTTAAGTGCATTAGATGTGCTTAAGACTTTATGCCACTTATCGCATTGCCGTACCGATGGTGAGTGAGCAGAACGAGTGAAAAACGACGACGACGACGACGACGACGATGGTGATCAATTCGCGCAGGGACGGACCGTTTTTCGATCGTTTATTCGAAACCGGCGACGACAACCAAGCGAGAACTATCGGAGAATCTCATTTTTTTTCAACTGTTCGCAACTAAATTGCATGTAACCCAAGCTAGCGCTTTTCATATAGCTTTGAATTGATGATTTTGTTTTTAATTTGAGAAAGAATAACGCTACCGAAATGTTTGTTACCGAAAGCTTCGTTACGTGTTTGTTTCAGATTTGAATGCACTTCTATGCACATTGAACTATCCAAATGACATCGCTGTGATTGTTCAAAGCTGTAACAAGCAGCAAATAGAGTGGAACCAGCTTTGCTCGGTCAATTTCATCGCACACGGATTCTTCGAAACGAAAGGCTACACAACGGATGCAACTGCTTCGCCATTGCCATCATCACGATTTGATCCGCAGAAAACGTCACATTCGTCTATCACGATTTTGCGTCAGAGGAAAGCTATCAGAACATTGCCAGCACTGGGTTGAAATCGAGAGGAAAATGATTCCGGGTAGGTTTAGTCCGATCGATTCCGTCAGTGCTACTTTTTCACGAGAATTTTCCGAGCCAAAGAGTACAAACCACCCCACTTATCGTAGGACATATGTCGCCATGTTGAAATGGCGATCCCGGTTGGTGGTGCGATTGCTTTTCGAACGATGCTAAATTGCACGGACATTGTAATGCGAATCGTAAGTTGTGATTTCAAATGGCATTTTCCCACAGCAGCCTCAAAAAGGAGTCTCATAACCCAGCCACCGTATGTGCCGCTCACAGGGTGATTCCGATGAAAAAGATGCCAACCTCTTTGCTCACGGGCCATGATTAGAAGCAGGTCAAAGATGGCTTTTCTTCTTCGGCCCAGCTGCTCCAGATGGTACACATCTAACGAGGGTGTCCTAGACCTGCTTAGCTTGGTTCGCATGCACCCACCCCATAATGGCACGCATCGGCACCGGTCGGGCCTTTTAAGCCGATCAGAGAGCTATCAACGATGATTGCATTCCCGGTTGTGTGTGAGACAGCGTCTGAGAAAACGTCCCATTCTTGCGCGACAATCACGGCTGAGCGATGGGGCGAGAACGTCACCGGCGCCCCCGGAAGCTATCTATTAATTCCTACCAGTTGCTGCTGCTGCTGCAGCGCCTCATCGCCATCTCATCGTCGTCCGGTGTCACACGGATGATGGTGAAGGATGGTGTCGTACAAAAGGATGCACTTAATTCACGGGCTGACATGATGAATGGCCATTATGGCAAATATTTTCACCAAACATGCACGCTCGCCCTGTCGGCTGCGTACGTTTCGAACTAATCCCCATCCAGGACACCCTTTCGGGAGCCCTTGGGCGTCATTTATGTGGAAGAATTGCTGGAAAAGGAAAAAAAAGGAACCCACCCCACCAAACCATCGATGCCAAACGCTCGAGAAAAACGTGGCGAGCGTAGGAGATCGGAATGCGGAAGCGACCGAAGGGCGGAACCGAAACCGATCGGTGGCATGGTGGAGAGAGTAAGGGTGGATAGGAGTGGAGGGGGTGATAATGATTTTCCGACGTGCTCGATTGGCCACCCGGATGACGTAGCGACGCATTGAAGCGAATCGAAGCCTGCATCGTAGGGATACGAGCTTTTATGGTGCAGTTTTTCCACCCTCCGTTCTGGCTCCGACTTCTACCGGTATTTTCCACATTTCCCTTCCCTCCAAGAAGGCGGGCTCGTCGTGGCGAGCGAGCTTTCCCGGAGAACTGACGCTCGGAAGCCAATTTCTTCGAATGAGTTCGTTACCGGCCAGCCTGATGGCGTCGATTTCAATCACAGCTGCCAATCGGGGGCTGTAAATTTGTGATGGAGGCGAATACGATTTGTGGCGGCCGGTAGTGGTGGGTGTGCGATCAAAGAGGATAATATTAAATGCGCGGTTCAAAATCGTAATTGAAAACGAGATGAAAATCATCGCGCTGTGTTGAGATGCAAAATATTACGTCGGTAAAAAGGAAAATGTAACGCCTGCAAAATGAAATGGTAGACTGCAAAGTAAAGCAAACGAACACTTATGGCACAGACATTTTCAGGATGCTTTAACTCTAGGTACAGCGCAAAACTCGTGTCACTGACTACTGCGGACGAACCTGTTATTGTATTATATGTTATGTATTCATGAACTAATGTTTTGATGTATTATTGAAGGTTCATGGAATACATACATTCATGAATACGAATAATACGTGAAATAGCTCAAAATCTATTGCAATCTCAAAAAAAGAATCAGTACTATCCTTTTCTCGATTACTAGCCAATCATTCACAAAAAAACTAATCTGCGAAATGCAATGCGAAAGGCATGTATCGATACGTGAATCACTTCGCTACAAAACAAAAACGTAAAACAGTTTACCGGCTGCTGGCACAGTTAGATTAAATAACACAAAATACTTTCTCGATTGATAACAAATCTTAGCCTCCTGCGTTCATGGAAAACTGCACGCTAACGAAATGCAAACGCTATCGTTTCGCGTCACTTTTTCCAGCAAGCAAGTTACCAACACATATTCATTCGAACTGGTCGTTTTTCCGGTATTGCATAGGTGGCATAAATCCGATCAGTTACTATTTTGCCGAAATTCGAGCCACGGTACGATCAATCGCCCGTCAACAACTGCATCCTGTCAGTGCCGTCGGTTCCGATTTCCGTGCCAGATTAAACAACTTCCCGGTCATAAAAGTTGATTTTGCGTTTTTCCCAGCCATTGCAATCGTGCCGCGTTGCGTGAGCGATTAAAACAACGCGACAATGTCGCGTTTCGCTTTGCGCTTACGCCACGGTACACTCCGACTTACCGATGGAGAGTTTGCTAGCGTTTGTTTTCGGAAGCGACTTTTTTTGTCTTCGCCAACGAGCTTCCATCTCTACGGATGAGGCGCATTTGTGTGCGAGGAAAGCCTTTTTTTCTCGCTTTCGCAATAAATGGTCAGCATTTTGTGCGCTTTCGTAGAACAGCTGGCTATGGGGAGAAGGCAAAATAAAAATCAGGGCAAACACAGCTCACTATAGCAGCGTTTTTGGTATGATGTCACCAAAACTGCCGATGTGATTGCAAAGCAAACGGATGGAAAAACGGCACACAAATTCAATAGTTCGGTGGATTGGTGTAACAAAAAATCTGTCATTTGCTTCCAACGTTTTGCTGAATGGTGTGTTATTTTAAAAAAATGCCGGAACAAATCAAAAATACCCATCGACACATCAGCAAGAATGTGGGAAATTCCACTCTTGCCATGCTGAGCGCGAAAGTTTGCCGCTACACTTTAATAGGCCTGCGATTTTCCCGGAAAGCAACACATTTACAAACCTTCGCTCAAAGTTCGTTCTTCAAAACACTCGAGCGCACCTTTCCACCAAGGGCTACGTGGAGAGACGTCCTCATGGAGCGAGATTTTCGCTGCGTTACAGCCCCAAAACCCTTCGCGAGCAGTCGTACCACTAGCCTGCGTCTCGTTGTTTTTCCCGTTCCCGGGAAACTAAATGAAAGATCACTTCATTTCCTGCCAGACGTGGGCGCGTTGAGCCTGTTGGTGCTACCCAAGCCGTGAATGGGCCAACGCTTGCTCGCGCAAACAATACGGCGGAAAGGAAAGTAATCAACGCTGGAAAATGAACCGCTACGCTCGTGGCGGGAAAAGCGTAAAGGCTCCCGTAGGGGTGCCAGGCTGGACGAATCCAGGCCACAGGATGTAACTTTCGATGTGTTTTCTTTTCCCATCGCATGGCAGCTTTCGGTGCGTTCGGTTGCGGGAAAACTGTACGCTTATTGTTCGCCCGCTAGTGGGAGAGAAAAGCCACCCAACGAGACAACGAATTCATTACTGCCCATCGTTGGTTGAGTTGTTTTTTTTGTTGTTTTCGTAACATTGTTGTTTAGTTTGATTAGTGTCAAATTGATTCGCTTAACAGGATGCGGGATCGAATTTCAGTGCCTTTGTTCTACTTGAAGAATGGACTGAGATTCTGTTACATGTATGAGCGCTTTTCCAACATCGTTAATGCATCGCTCACCGTAGACACGTGAGCGTCGGGAAAATTGGGAAAAGTTTCACATACCTTAGCAGCTGACGTGTAATTTTGAGGCAGAATATTTGTGCAATTATTTTAACTCTTTCTAATCAATCAACGTGCATGTGTTTGGTCACTCACAAATTGCACCTTTCTATGATGCTCAGTTTGAAGGTCTGGCAACAAATTGTTACTACCCAAAAACAACATTGAGGCTTAAACGACCTTTTTTCATTCCGCTCGAGAAGCGTGACGCATAAGATTTTTGGAAAATCGAGTTAAACGAGCCGCCTATTTGGCACTAAAAATTCGCTTTCCCTGGCACCGGGCCGAGATTCACAATCTCGGAATCGCATTATTACACATCTCGGCAGAAAAGGAGTGCCCATCCTTTCGACCCACTCGGGGATCCTAAGACATGTAAATCTCCCACACGAACCATTCCGCTGACTCGCTTTTATCTTCCACCGCTGCTCGTCCTTCCAATCCTGCTAGATAATGGAGCCGAATTCCTTCAAGACGCTTGTACGTTCTCGGTTGGAATTGTGAGCGCAACCTTCACCATTTGCCCTCGTCAGGTGCCCAGGTTTTTCCAGGTCCAGCTCCCTGTCTTCTGCTCAAGTACCATTAGCAATGTTGCTTCGCTTTCGTTCCCAGCGTATCGACACCGCTCGTGACACCAAACACCGACCACCGAAGCGCTCTTTGCCAAAAATAATAAAACACGAAACGAAATACCTTGGCCTGGAACGCCGAGTGCCGCTTCCGAGGGTGGATGCAAATTGCACCGGAAGTGCATCATTGCGCTCGCAGATGAAAGACATCGTCCTTGGGTATCGTCTCGGTAGAACACAGCACGCCACAGGACGAAAGTAAGCGCACCGCTTCTCGAAGGGTTTGCTCGAAACGAAACGAATGCACAACCGAATACACAATCCCACTGGCGCGTAGGGCAGATGCACTTAGGCGTTCACCGGCCTTTCTTTCCCCCCGATGGGCGCCATAATGCGAGTGGTTTTATCTTACCCTACGACGATGTAACGCGGATAACCTCCCACGGGGATAAGGAACGCCCGAGTCACGTTGGTAATGTGCAGTAATGTGCAAACAAAGCGCAATAATGCAGCGTCGTCGACTCGGTTGGGGCGCATGCTGAATGCCTTAGCGACCATTTATTGTGGCATCGTGGAGTTGTGTAAAAATACGTACAAAAGCCAGCAATGCTCAAGGTACTTTCTTTGCTAGCGAGATTCAGCCTTCATGCGGGAAATATCGCACCCACCATGTTAACGTTTCCAATACATCATCGAGAAAATATGTCCGATGGTGATTATGCTCTGTAAGGCTTGCGTTGATTTTCCTGTAATACGAGGTTCCTTTAAGTCGGTGTCGTAAATTCCGAAACACATCGGTCGTTTTTGTTTTGGCAAAAAAAAAATCCAATCTTCCTTTACTGTCGCTGGCTAATCTGTGGTTTCGCCGGCGGATCCTGAATCAGGATGCAAAAATCCAAAAGGCCGCAAACCGTCTCTCTATCGGTGGGTCCATTAATCATCGCCGTATCGACTTACACGGGGTGGCCTTTTCCAAAGCCTACAAACGCATGCGAGCATGTACAAAATGATTCCACGCTCGATTGGACAATTTTTCCTTGTCCTTGTGCTAGGTTGTAACCGCTCTGGCGAGAATAGAAAGGTTCTTTTCTTTATTTTGAGGCCGTAAAATATATACATCCACGAAAACGACGCGAATCTCTTATTTATGCACATGGCTAAAAAAGATGAATAAATCAAGAAGTTCAATACGCCAGAAAAGTCGATGTAATGGCAGCTTCCAACTAGCAGTGAGCGCTTTTTAATCGAACAGCACGCAAATCGTTGAATTACGACAAAACGGTTGAAGATAAACGTGCCAAAGACACATGTTTCACTGCTGCAAGCGGCTTTTCGAAAATTTTTATTGTTGCATTAAAACACATAATCTCCTTTTCTATTGTACTTTTGCACGAAGCAAAGCGCCTTCTCGTTACATTTCCGTAGCAGAGGAGAATGTCGCATGGTACGCAAAATCAGTTCCAGTCATGATCGCTAAACGCCAATTTCGGGCCACAAGCGGAAGGAAAACAAAATCAAAACCCAAAACCCATTAATGTGAAGGCAAACCGAGATTGGACCGATTTTCCACCAACCCCGACATGGTGGGTGGTACACAGAAAATACGACAACAGCTAAGCGAAATTAAACCATCTACCGCTCGGAAGGGGTTTTTTTTCCTGTTCATTTTTCACTTCGCCCCAAGTCGATGTTCGAGTTCGGCATTTGCATTGGTATCTCGAGCATTTGAAACGAGAAACCAAGCGCTGGTACGGGAAGTAAATTTACAAAAAATAACGAAGAAAGAAAGTAAACCAAAACCGTACCCTTTCCATTCTTTTGTCAAAAACCCACCCGAAGCGCGCGATGGTAACAAATTGATCGAGACGTGAAAGCGTGGCGTCGAATCACCGAGCAAAGTGAAGTCGGTGAAAAAAAGCGATCCAGACAGGGATCGATGGTGGGAGAAGTAGTTAAAAGTTGCACATCGAACATAAATTGGTGGTAAGCCGATCGCGAGCCAGGATGCGCGTGCACCAACATCCGGAAGTCGTATCCTGGAGGAGGGAGAGAGAGAGAGTTGGGCTTTGTCTGTGAGTGTTTCTTTTTTCCACTTCCGCTTCTTCTCGCTCGACTCCAGCCGCGAGAATGTACTACCCGGTATTTAGAGGGAAAAGCAAAAAATGGTGATGGGAGAATGGAATGGAATCGGATTGCGTGGTTTTGTTTGCACAATCGGAAGCTTTCTCGAAGGACCTATTCTCGAAGGACGAACACGGTAGAGAAGCGAGCTGAGCTATAACGGTTGGTTGATTGCTTGACGCGGTAGGTGAAAAAAATCGAGCAACGAATCAACGATACAAATTATTTATAATGAATGATGATTTTTAATGAATAAAACATATGTCATTGTGACAATATAACACAGTCAGTTGAGGTTCGAGCAAGTGCCTTTTTGCATTTTACTCGCACAAATCGTGAAATTGCAGCCTCGCGTAACTCACTTACCATTTGACGTTCAAGAAACTTTTCTTTCAGTTGCGTTTTTTCCTTACCGAAACGAAAACGAATGTGCCCCGGGATCATGCGAGTGCAGCTGAGGGTGCTTATATTCAGGGGAGTTTTTTGATGCATTATGGGGAGCTTTTTTTCTTAAAAAATGTTTAACCACCGAAAGACGGCTAGTGCAAGCGAAAGAACCATAAACTTCCATCGTGCGAGTTCCGCGAACGAGTTGCCCTTGGTTTTTCATTTCTAATCTATTTCCCACCTTCCCTCTGGCTAGGCGGAAGAAAAAGTACGCTCCATGAGGGGTACTTAAAAATGGCGCCCCAAACAAGGATTTATTTTATCGCACAACATTCGCGTGCGAGTGCACGCGAGGTGGAGAAATAAATGAATATTTAGATCCGTACCAGTTGCAAGTGAAAGTTTTGCCTTCCGCGAGGACGGCGAAATATTACACCCGATACGGAGATGCCCTTTGCGGTTTGTGGTGGCCGGTGTGGGGTTTTTCTTGTCGGAACCAGAAACCACCACCATGCGCTCTATCCGGACATCGAGCGTCAACGACAGCACCGGTAGCTGGTAGACCGCAGCGTTCCTGCTGGCCGCGACGTTCGTAGGATTCAATTGTGGCACTCTTTCTCGTCCGAAGAATGCTCGTTGACCGGCTCCAGGGTACGTCCTGGGTTGCAAGGACGCGCACAGGTGACGAGGATAGCTGAAGCGCAAAAAAAATCCCACCAACCAAACCCGGTTCCAGTGGCCAATGGTCGATGCGTTATGCCGGCAAAGAAGGAAGGTATGCAAAGCTTGTGGTGCATGCAAGGACCGCTGTGTGCCGTACCGGGCACGCTAAGGTTACGAGGACCGTGTGCTGTTGGACAGAAAAGCCCTCACGTTAGTGGTCGGGTGCACCAAAGATGCTCCTTCTTTGGGCTTCATCCGGCTCAAATACGAGTGCGAGTTTGAGCGAACGATGAGACGGAGTGAAAATTAAATTCGCACAAAATTTCATTTTCTCCCCTCACACGGCTCCAGGATCACGTGACCGGAAAAAGGGGATCACTTTTGGTCAATTCTCTACAATGAAAAGTCGTCCAGCTCGAACACGGATCCACGGCGTCCTAGCAGATCGAGTGCCTTTCCAGCGATGGGTCCTTAAGACTGTGGTTTCAACGAGAGGTACAGACAGCGTTGGTAGGCATGGGATTCAAACACTGGGCTCCATTCCACTATCAGAGTGACAACGAACTCGAGCCATCACTCGGTTGACTTGACACTCGCGTGTAAGCCGATAATGCAAAGGCTACTATCGGGGGTGCTGGAAAATAATCCACCTAATGGGGTCGATTGCAGCTGGCCGCAAGCTGCTCAAATAAAACCGTACTCTCACCGGATATCCGTTAGCACTTCTGAACGTTCCATGGGGCAAACCATCTTGCTATCATTCGCTAGCGACGCTGTGTACAATGTTCAAGTATGTATGCAGATAATTACGTTTGCTTTTTCAATCGGTTGGAAAATTCACCAGTGTTTCTTTGCTGTGGTTCCGTTGGAATTAATTTTTCTTTACTTTTACAAAATACGACCTTATTTCAATAAATCAAGTGGTTAATGAGTTGTTCTTATTTACGCTATTTTGCTATTTATTGCTTTCGTTGCTTTTAGATTCTCCATTTGCTTGTCAAACACACCGGACTCGGTGAATTATTCGTCCACCAAAGCAACAGAATAATTTCCCCTCAAAACTTCCACCGATTCTACGCAATTATTGCACCAAATTTCGGTCAAGTTTTGAGGCGATGCGTCCACCCGTCACAAACTGCAACTCGCAAGCGAATACAAAACGTGCTGCAGCAGCTCGTTTTGCGCAACTTGTGCCGAGCCAAACGCATAATGCATCTTAATGAGTTGGGTAAAGCGCTTGCCAAAGGCACCCCGGGGCCAGGCGTCTCGGGAAAAGGGATCCGTGCTTTTCGCTAAATTAGAAATTTTAATCTGGTCACATATGTGCATTAACACTTCATCTTCGTCACCGCCGGAAGGCTGAGGCATCATTATCATCACGCCACCGCGTGTCCTGCGCTGGTACACCGTAACACTGGTTGACGATGGCGCTGACGCACGGTCTCAGAATCATCACGGTGCCGGTGCTACGCTGCAAGGACGAAATAACGCAGTTGCATAATTATAAACTTTCTTGCCAACTCGTAGAAGCCGCCCGTACGGGTGCGTGGAGGGCTTGAGCTTTTTTTTTGTTATTTCTTCCACCCACTCTAGCTAGCTCATGCTCTGGGCTGGTTCGTCCTGGCCGAAGGAAAGTTGCTCATAATTTGCGGCACGCTAGTTTTCACTCCCGCAAGCGAGATTTTTCCCAATGGCGAGGCCGAAGCGAGAATTAAGCACGAATAGCTGCTGCAAATTTGCACCCCCAAGCGGCTTCACCGTCGAGGGCCGATCTCAGGCGAGCATCTGGATGGTCGAGTTTATCCCACCGCGACGTTCGACTTGAAGCGCGTATTGTTCGTCCGCGGTGTTGAAAGAAAGCCGACAAGATACAGCAGTTTCTCAACTAAATCATAATTGGCATTCCTCACTGGCAGGCGCAATTAATGGGGACATAATTTTACGCTCATTTTCCACGCTAGTTAGCGCTGCCAGTGTCCTTTTCTCAGTTCGCGTCTTCTTTGCACCAACCAACCGTCAGGCAAAGCTGCACAAAACATGCCCGACAATGGGTACGCAAAATCGGCTGCTTTTTATTGTTGTGGCACTTTTTCCAACCACGCTTGTCCAACCTGCCATGCGAGAGAAGTTTAGCAAAGGATGCGTTTCCGGTTTCCGTGGAGTGGCAAGGCGGAGAGAAATTAACGCCACGCGTAAGCGCGCTGGTAAATGCGGCCCTTGAGCAGGGGCGAGATATTAAAAGTACACCACTAACGATCCGAACGCGTGCACTGGAACGGATCCGACCATCCATCTCGAAGAAAACAAAGGACAAAACAGGAGCGAATAGGAGGAATACGAAAAACGCAAAAACACAATCGAAATCGCCAGCACAAACTCGGTGGAAAACTTCTGCCCGTGCCTCTAGAGTGCTGGCCCGGTGGCGGTTTATTTGTGTCGAGGAGCCGTCGCAGAATGCTGAAACTGGGCTGAAAATAAAAGCAAGAAAGCGTGAAGTGGATTTAAAATTTGCATCATCTTGCGGCCGTCCTCCTCTGGGCCAGGGAAACAATGTCCGTCCCGTCGGGTGCTGAGACGCTGCTATGGTAATGGAGCGGGTGACCGAACGGACCCGAAATCCGGTTCCGGTTTCCATTTTGTCGCTTCGACAGACGCCGTTTCTTTGGCACAAGAAAACGCGACGCCACGCTCCAGTTCGCCGGCCAGGTTTCACCCATCGCGTTACGGGGCGAACTTTCGGAAAACGATAACGCAGTTAACCCGCGGGCTGGAATAGTCGGAGCCAGCTACTCGGTGCATCTTGCCAGGCCAGCAGGAACCACACCAGCCGGTTCAAATTCCCAGCCATTGGCTCTCACAGGATGGCGCTTTCTTTTGCCACCCCGTGAGACGGGGCACGAATTAAAGTTTCAACGGGTGGGAATCGTTTTCGTGAGCGAAATCGTTGGAACGAACGGTAAGGACGCACAAAAATGGCGTATCGACCGTTTGCCAGTTGATAGGGAGGATTTCCCGGCTCATTACGGGTGAAGGCGAATGGTGATTAAACGGCGGGATGTAAGCGCTGATACATCGGTGTGCTTCGTTCGTTTCGTGTTCACTTCCTGCGAAGGTCCTTTGGGCACGGTTTGCTGCACGGAAATGCCCATTCGGTTCGGGGCGAAGGTTGCGTTAGTAGCACGTACGAGCGCGCTTTGCAACTTTGAGGATTTAACAAGCGCCAAAATTATAGCGGCCAATCTCATTACGGTTGCACGTGAATGGGAACAGGTATGAATGAGTTTGGAGAATCATCGGGAAACTAGTTCTTTTAGAGTTGTTATGTAAGGGAAGAAATGTTACAGGTGTAGCAAATCTTAACCAATACCATTTGGCAGGCATATGTGTTTCAAACCGTTTCAGCAGCCATTTTATAATTATTAAAACGATAAATCTAAACCTCAGGTGTGTCAATCGTAGCACATATCTGAATATTATGAATTTTTGTATCAAACGTGTGTTTCAATGTAATAAATAATTAAATGTTGCTGGTACACGTTCGTTTTCCGTTAGGCTGAGTATAACGCTAAGCAAGTTGAGACGTGAAGCGTTTGTTAAAGCTTTGCTGAAGCGTTGTGAAAGCTCTATCGAAGCGTTTCAATGCTGTTTTCTTGAAGCGTTAGCGTTGCGTTCAAAATTTCAAATTGTACGTTACATGTACAAGGACAACGAATGGTTTATTTTTACGTTAACCAATCAATAATTACAGTCTTTAACCGATACTGATATACTCATTAGTAATGTCAGTATTTTCAGCTAATTTTAAAAACTTTTTCTGTGCCGAATATCACTGTTGAAGGTCTCGATCAAAATAGCTGTAAATTATTCCTACATCAATATGAAAATGAATCGAGTTTAAAACAGATTAACAGATAAGTACGATCCGTTTGAATACCCCACGACGAGGCAAGTACGTCAACTCAAGCATCTTGTCGTATGCTCCCTGAGGTTAATAAATAATGTGAAGCTTTAAGCGTGAAATGGCGAAATTACTAAAATGAATCACGCTATCAAATTGCCACTTTGGGGATTTTTTTTTCAAACGACGCCAGTGACTCTTGTTTACTATCAGTTCGCCACGAGCCACTCGTGAAAGCCTTTTTGCTTCATCCCATTACAAAATTAATCTTGTAATCATTCATTTGCATAGTAAACAATTTTTTTCTCGTAGCGACAAAGGTGATGATATGGAGGATATGTTACAACCGTGTTATTTCTCATTTACTTTGGGAACAGCGAAACACTACCACAAAAAGCCAAACGCAAGATTTTAGGCTTGGACTGGGGTGTCCCTCAAAACGTTGGATAAAACGTGATGTTACATTTACGAAAAAAAAGCTCATTGATGCAGCTCTCGTGGATAGTGGATTACTCATAGCACATAACAGTCAACTTTTTATGTTACATTTTCAACGAAAGCCTCGATAATGTAGAGGTAATTAACACATAAAGTTAGCTTTAAAAGCTTTGCATTTTGGTCTTGGATAGATTTGTTTTCTTTCCACTTCAAAACGCATTCCAGAAAAAAAAATACTTACTCTCATGAGTCACCGTTTTGCCCAAGTTTTAGTCTAACCTATTCCCAACAACGTTTTGCCAGTAAACTGCTCAAGGACAATATCAGAGAGGTACTTTTAACAGTAAACAGCCTAAAAACCGATACCACAATGGATCGCTGCAGCAGATCGTAGTGCCGGCCTATATCTAGCACATTTACCGTGCACGAACGATAATTTGAAATCGAATCCGTCCACTCATCCTCGCACAATTAAAGCGTCGTGGCAGCCGAAAATAATTGCAAAAAAATCAACGTACAAAACCAAGTGCGATTTGGTGCATCCACTCGACTCACCGGCGTACTTGGACCTTAACGTAAAGTCTGACCGGTTAGTGCTTTATTTTATCTCATTTTTTGTTCGCATCCCAAACCTGGCCCCGGTGCAGATAGGCGCTCGCGCGCGCGAGAGAGCACTTGCGAAGGTGAAACCTTACCGTGTGACAATCTAACATCGGTAGGTCGCCTTGAATCAGGCCTGTGACGAACGTCGGGCTTGTGTGCGAATGTTGGAGAGTCCCATGCTGCTGATGGAAGCAATGGCAAGAAGAAAAGAAAAAGAATACGTGTACTAAATCGGCCACAACGTTCTCGGCGATTAGGGTGGAAATAATATCCATGTCCATGCTGGTCCCACAACACGGCTAGCCTTGCGCGTACTTACGCCTCGTGATGACGCGGTTGCGCACGAGAAGTGTGTGTGTGTGTGTTTGCGCACGAGTGCGTGGGTAAACACCGAAAAGCCTCCCTAGCCTTCCTAGCAAAAAGCTTGCAGGGTCGATTCTTGATAGCCTGAACGAACCATCTCCCATGCGAAATCGCTAACCAACAGGTGGATTAATCGCGCCATCAACCGGAAGGGCCCCGTGGGATTTGTGTCTCATATTTCACCACCTTCTAAGGGCGTTAGGCTGGTGACGAAGGGCTGAGAGTGAGCTGAAATGAGGCGTTTAGAATTCCCACTTAGTCACTGCACCGTGTTCGTGGCTTTTCGATCTCACCGTGAGCGAAAGCGAGCACTCGCGTGAGGTGGTTGATTTGAGCAGGTTGAAGGAATTAGATGCAAAAACAAAAACAAAAAAAATACACAAATGACTTTCTGCAAAAAAAATCTAAAAAAACGCCGCCGCCGGAGGGAAATTTTGCGTCCCCTCAGGCGTCAATGCGCACATTGGTCGGCAATTAAGAAAGAGTGGGCTCTCCCGGGGAGGGCAGTCCCAGAAGGACTCGTGAGCCGCCGTTGACGTCAAGCGGCGACTTTTACTGCCTGAGTCCTCTGGCGTGAGGGTGGGGGATGAGCACAAAAAAAAAACAGACACCCCTACCAGGCATTAGGGCGCTTGTTTTTTCGCCCTCTCGAGCGTTCCGTCAGCGTCATGTTTGTCCGGGTGGTGTTGGATGCAGGAACGTTGGGTTGCAAGTGCATTTGTTTGGCCATCGTGAGATTGCACTTGAGTCCGGAGGTCGGGGTGGATTTTCCCTTCGCAGCAGTGACTGAGTGAAGGCGTGAAATTTCACACAGGGACGATCGTTCATGGCGGTGCAGCCGACTGCGGGCTGATGAGATTGTGAATTAGAAAATGTGCGCTTTGTGCTCAGGCTAGGCGAGAGGCACTTTCTTCGCGAACTGCGCTGCGCTGGTGGCATGCAGGGATGTGATCTTCCCTGGCGGTTACTGTAGGGCTTGAATGGCTTCCGATCGATTGCGGTTTCGACGTGGTGTGAAATCGGAAGCGTCAAACGATTGATGTTGAAAGGAAATCACAAAGGAAAGAATCCCTCAAATTCGCTTGGTTCTATTTTAACGTATGCACACACCTTAGTAATGAACAACAAAGTGTTGATTACTCTTCGACTTGAGTAGACAAATTAAGAACAAACGAAGTATCAAAATCGCGTTCCACCTATCATTTATTGGGAGTTTTGCGAGCTAGAATCAATATTTATAGTCGCTGCGATTTGAACAGGATTTAATCACATTTGAATAAAATATTATATTGTATGTTAAACTAAACCCCATGTAAGACAATTTCGAAAACTATGTTGATTACAACACTTTTAAGATCGGTATGCCTAATGATAAGTAGAGTTAAGGTAACAATCGATCATCTTATCCAAACAACAAGAGATGATAATGCTTGCAAAATAAATCCATTACATCTTACTGCTAGTACGTTTATGAATCTATACATTCGGCAATAGTTTCTCGAATAAAGTATTGCCGGAAAATTGTTGCCTCATTAAACACATCGAAACATTGAGTATCTTTGCAACAGGTTGTTTCGATGCAGAGTAACATTTCTTACAGACTTAATACAGCTGAGCCTTGTGTCCATATTTTCTATTACAAAATCAATCAATCGAGTAACGTCTCCACTCATCATCGATTTGATGCGCAATTGTTACACGCGTTTCTTCATAAAAACATGCGCCCAACAAAATGGAAAGTGTCCACCCTTCATTCCCGAGCGGTCGATCGCACCGAAACACCCACCAAGGGTCGTTGCATCAGCTGAATTACTCACTTTCGGCTTTTTGGGAGCCACTTGAAGAGCCCATCGGCGACAACGATCGACTCCAGCCGCAGCGAGGTCGAGCCCCCACCAAGCCTGAGGGTGCATCCGTGATCGATGCACCGGTGCATCCGAGATTGTTCTACGTGCCGGTCGCGCATCCCAGCATGGACGCTGCGCTTAAGACGCGCTTACAAGCGCCACGATTGCGTCGCCAGAGGGCACCCAGGGCACGGAAGGGCGGACCAGGTAGACCCGTGGTCAAAACCCACCCCAAAACTGGCCAACACGCGAATGTCCAAGCCGGAGCAGCTCGAGAGAATAGAACACCTTCCGGAACCGAGAGCGACACTTGCGCGAGTACGCAACGTACTCTCGCGTGTGAACGCGCGCGCGCGCGCACGAAAGAGAGCGATTGCACGTGTGCAGGTGGGCGAAAGAGACACCAGCAGCCGGTGACCGGACACCTCGTGGGAGGGGAGGGCGCGAAAATCGAGACCCCGGGGGTTCAAAGGGAAAAGTTTTATAAAAGACGCGCGCCAGCACCGATCGTCGCTTACTGACGGCGTGGACGTGGATCGCAACCGGGCCGGCCCTTTTTATTCGCAGCCACCAAACGAAGCACGTTTCGTGGGCCATTTCTTCCGGTCACCTGCTACCATACGAGCGAAAGAGAGTGAGTGTCTGTGTGTGTGTGTGAGAGAGAGAGAGAGAGGCAGAGTGTGTGAGCAAAAACAGTTGCAGTTGCAGTTGCAGTTGACATTTGTAGGGCCACTTCCAGTTCCGGTGCGTGCTTGTTGCCATTGCTGAGTGTTGAGCTGGGTGGCGTATTTTGAGCCCAGATTTTTCCCCCGCTGGCCAGTGATCGGGTGTACGTGTGTGTGTGTGTGCGTATGTGGGTGCACTTAAAACAAACAAAAAAAACCTCAAAATCCCGAAAAAATTGTGCCTTAATTTTTCTGCGCCCAAGTGTGTGCGTTTTTGTGGAACAGTAAACAAAATCAACTACCCCAAGTGAGACATCGTTCGGATCGCAATCGTTTCGACCGTAAGTAGTCCCTCCCTTCATCGCTCCCATGCACCTTCCTCCTAGCAAACCCCCCTACACCACAAAACAACAACCCCCAACGCGATCGCGTTCTATCGAGTTCCTTCTGGGGTGATCGACGGTTGCGAAATTATCCTTTGCTCAGCAACTTTGGTTTTAGCTCGCGTTTGATTTATTTTCTTCAATTGTGCTTGTGCGTGCGTGTGTGTGTGTGTGTGTTTAGATATGTACCCACCAGCGGGTGCGGGTGCGGGTGCAGCTATTTTTTTATGATTTTATGCCTTTTTTCCTGCCGCACGATTAGGCTACGGTTCGTTTGGGGCAACGCTCGGATGCACACCCGGGCGGCATCTTGCGGTCTTTCGAAAGGAATCACGAGCCTTAACCTTGGCTGCGATGTCCCTTGCCACCCTTCTCACACTTTAACGTGGATGGGCGCAACATTGCGTCCGCTTTTCTAGGCACCACTTTCCTTCGCACTAACGGGTCGCCACTGGCGTCGTCGGAATCGGCACGTTCAGTGCCGTCGATCACGTTCGTACCGAGGAAAATGTTTACCGTGGGCAAGGTTGTGCAGGGCGCATACTTAGGGCGTTTACTTAGAGCCCTTCTGTTTTTCCTGTTGCCCACCTTTTGAAAGGTTCGAGTAGCTAAAAGCCCTGGGCAACGAGCTAGAACCTCGCTGAGTTCGATTTACTCCGTCAGGAGGCACCGAGGTCGAAGCAACACCTTTGCGCATCTGCCAGCCTATTCTCAGGGCCATCTGGGTTTTGCCAGGGCTTGAAGGGCCAACTCGATCCTGCCCTACGTAAACCTGTTCCGGTGTAATGCCGATGGCGTGTGTCCTTGCGATCGAGTGCGTGGTTGGCCTCCCTGGATCTGATCGCCAGACAGGAGCGTGCCTTGTCCCCGCATCCTGCGCTCTCTTTTCCCATCCCGTGACCTCTCCTCCTCCCAGACAACGGTAACCTGTCCACCCGGTCCTTACTGTGTCAAGTGAAACGTCGTCAGGTCGAGGGTCGGGCCTTGTGTGACCTTTTTGGTCTTCTTTTCCACAGTCCCTTTTTTTGTGTGCCTCTTTTCTCGCTGTTAACCTTCTTCGGGGGCTGGATGCTGCCGGCAAGGGTTGTTAATTTGTGCTCACCCTCCTGTCACCCCATCTGCCTCATCTGCCCTTGCGCATGATGGCACGCGAGTCATCCTTTCTTCCGAGCGCCCAATCGCTCCAACAAACCGTCGCTTTGTGCGTCCGGAGGCCGAATTTAGCCCCCGTCGTTGAGGACTTTTAGGAGGCAAATAAAAGTCTCCGACCTTGCACTGGCCCTGGCACCTTGTTTTAGTGCTCACCAGCCCCACCCGGAGGCGTGCTAAATGTGTGGAGACGAACTGACAAACGAAAAAACCTCCATCGCCGACTCCGATGCGTCAGAAGACGGCCCGGGAACGCACGCGTACTATGGTTAATTGTCCAGCCCAAGGGCGTTGCAAGAGTGTGCTGCTAGTGCACGCTAATGTCCGGCCATTGATGCTTTCTACGAAAGCAATGAAAAAAAAAGCAAACAAACTTATATAAACGAATGAATATGCAATTGGTTCGCGCGTGTGCAAAACCCCTTACTGCGTCACGACGGATCTGGCTGACGTCCTGCTGCAACTGCAACCGGGCACAAGGGTAGGTGGTGTCCTCCAGCTACCCGCACACGAAGGCCCAGAAGGGGAGAAAAAAAAACCCACCAATTTGCCCGTCGCACAAAAACCAGAACCGGAGCGAAGGAGCGCGACCACGAGGTCAAAAGCTTTGAATTGCTGATCGACGCGACCGGCGACAAATGATGAAAAGCCACACACACACGCACGCACGCAGGCGGGTGTGCAAAATGCAAGAATTTGCCACTAGAACACGCCGGGAAGAGGCTCACCTTGAGGCCCGAAGCGGCAGCAAAATGAGCCCAACAGCGCCAAATTGCGACGGTTTCGGAAACCGCACACTAAGTGCGCCGCCATCTAATTAGGGCCACACGCCGGCATCGACCTCTGGCGTCTGTGAGGCACGTGTGTCTATGTGTGTGTGTGTGTTTGTATGTGCGTATGTGGCTTAGGTCCATTTTTGCACCCTTTTGCGGGAAACAAAAGCGACTTCAGCAGTGGCCTAAATGAGTGAGAATTGGACCCCTTTTCTTCAGGACTTCAAATGCCGGCATTTCCACACGATCTAGCGGTTCCTTGCCAGCCTAATTCACCCTCCTACACCCACCGCACACCACCTGGTTGCTTCCCTTCGATTAGAGCACTAGATCAGACCCCACCGATAGCAGCGTGGAGCGTGGACAGAAATAGCTTCCCGAGTTCGGCTCATCAACCACCGGTCGTACCGGTCCGGCAGGGCGTGCTGATGGTCACGTATGTATGCCTTCGTTTCCACCGGCAGTTGACGTTGTGGCGTGACCTCTGCACCTCTCGGACCTGCCCTCGCTCACCTGCCCCGTGTGTCCAAAAACCTCAACCACCTCGAGTGCGTTACGCGTTACCGAACTAGACTACACGGAAAGCCGCCTAAACAGGTCCAGGCGCTCGGTGAGGGCTTTTTCCGGTGAACCGGAAACTCCGCCAGCCGGCACAAATTCCAACCCATCTCGTTCGGGCAGGTACGCAGGCAAGAGCGGAAGCGTGGGTGAAAGTGGTCGCTATTACGACATCTCGCTGGCATGCCACGGACAACCGATTGGAACCAACGTCACGTGCCGAGACTCGGTTGGGTGGTGTTTAGACACCCCTTCTGAAAAGCAAGGAAAGAAATAGAAGAAGTAGATCACAGGAAAAAAAACACACACACACACGCGCGTGAACTGCGGGGGATTTCCTTCGCCAATGGTCAAGATCAAGCCCGGCAGCGAAAGGTGACCCACTACCGGTGTTGTTGGTGGTGGAACACCGGTTTATAGCACCCATGCACCCCAACGGTGCCATAATCCTTTTCGAATTCACGGGAAGCGAACGATTCAATCAGTGGAAAATTGTTTTTCTCACCTCGACACCCGGGGGCGGAGTGGCTGATTTACAGCACCCACCGACCAAGGTTAGATCGCATTGAAGGATCGCAACTAGAAAAAAAAACCTCCCTTGCGCAATACGAGGAATTCGAAGACGAACAGCGAGTGGAGTGAAGGTGAGACAAGAAAAAAATGCTCTGTACACATAGTGGGGTGGATTACCACCCTCCGCGGTGATGTGGATGCGATCATAAAACTAACGTTTGCTCGACTGGGGGAAAATAAAACTCCATGCGCAATCACCCACCAACGTCCTCCGGCTCTGGCGAGGGCGCGCTCCCTTTCGAACGATGGCTAAAGGCCGGGGACGAATGAAAAAAAAAAAAAGAAAACAGCACCCGTGACATTGCACCCCAACGTGCGCACGATAGGCCGGGTTCGTGGCTTGTGTTGAAGTTATTCGTTTCGTTTGAGTTTTTCACTCTAGCATTATTTTTTTTCTGCTTCTAACTCCGGATGACGCTGAGCGATTGGCTCTGTTCAATGTCTAAATTCTGTACCTCGTAAGTTGCGGCTGCTGTACGCGAAGGTAACCCCCTTTTAGCAGGGTTGTGATCGCGAACGGCTCGTGCTTGCGAGAGGCCTACTGCGATGGTGGACAGAAGAAGAAAAAAATAAGTTCACTCAGAACACAAAAAAAATCCGCGTTCCAGTGTAGCGAAAGAGCGAAATCCCATTAAAGGCTCACTTGTCCGCTATTGACGCTTACGGTTGAGAAAAAGGTATCCGTTTTGGATTCCCCTTTTTTTTTTATTTGCGAGAGAGGTCTTCGTTTGGGCCAAAAAAATTATCAAATACCAATTACACCCTGTCGGGTACGCAGCACGTTCCGGCTTGTTTAGAAACGATTTAACCGGGTGGCGGATAAAAACCCACTATCAATCAACCGTCTAGCAAGCCCCAAAAGTTCCTTTTTTTTCAATGTACCGCCCAACCGCTAAACAATTGCATTATGGAAGTCGGGTGGGTGAAAAAAAAAGAATCATCTCTCAACTCACGCGTAGGCAGTAGAATTTCCCATAAGAAACAGCTTTCCATAGCGGATGGGCGACTTTAACGCTCGTTAATCGTGCGCAGCAAACTCGGTGTGCCGCAAAAACCGCAACATCACCGTCCTAAACGTGGCTCCAGGAACGTGCAGGCGTCCAGGTGGAAGGTGGCCCACGCAGGCGGGGAGAAATTCCAAAAAGGAAACACTGCAAGAAGGGCGTATTGCGAACGCGCGTAGCGTACAACCGCCAGCTCTCATCCATAATTATCTCACGCATGCCCGCCCGACGGCTTTGGAAGGTTCTGACGTGACGAAAAGTGACTCCCGAGCGGGCTTTTAAGAATCAATCGATGAATTTATGGGAAGCTAACCAAAACGACGCCGGAATACCGAGAAGCGTGCGTTGCGTTTGCTGATAACGCGCCACCCCGAGAACGTGATTATGAATGCTTAATCTAACGCGCAGGTGATTTCCAAACGCACGACCGGCCGTGAGGTTAAAAATGAAACAAACCAAACCAAAGGCCAGCGTCCCTTCCGCAAAGGACGAACGCGCTCTTCCAACGCGGAACTGATACCGAGACGGAAACCGGCAAACCAAAACAAAAAAAAAAAAAAGCTGCACATTCATGCGGCGACTCGCACTCGTTAACGTTGACGGACGACATCGGTGGTTTCACTTTCGGCGGAATCTCGCCAGCGATCATTACCGCAAAAGTGCATAACCGGTTCGAGAGGCCACACAAACGGTCGACTTTCTCCAGTGTCGCCCTTTGGCCCCGGTGCAGTAATTTCGCCCGCAAAACCCCGAGCGCAAAAGGGCGTATCCTTTTGAGGCTTTGTTTTTGACGCTTTTCTTCCCATCTTCGCTGGGCTCTTTTCACTTGGCGCGGCTAGCAAAATTTCACCTCCTGCAACTGAAGTCAGTGCCTAATTTCTCCCGGATCGCGGTGGACTCATCACTGCTTTCGTGCACTTTGCAGAAAAGCTCCGTTCACACCGCGCCACGATGGCCCCGAATGTGCTGGGCAACACGATACTGCTCGCGGAAGCCTGCATCGAGCAGGAGGATCGCAACAACAACACGCCGCAGTATAAGAGCAAAGCCCTGCTGAACGTGCCCAGTAGCACCGGTACACCTGTGACTCCCGAGGATGCCGCAAAGGTAAGCACTGGGTGCTCTAAGGATTCATCCCTCGGTTTCAACTCATCCCGGGTTTTTTTTTTCCTCATCCCACCAAAAACAGCCCACAGACGCCCCGAAGGATGCATCGGTTCGGCGCTACCGGCACGCGTACGTGTGGCGTAATATCATCGCGTTCGTCTATCTTCACCTCGGGTTCCTGTACGGCAGCTATCTGCTGGTGACGTCCGCGAAGTGGAGCACATTTTTCCTTGGTAAGTGGGCGTCTGCGGCCGGCCGACCTTGCGTTAGGGCTTCGTAGCCTAATTCGAGTGCGTTGCTCTTTCGAGGAATCCCGATTCGGTTGTTTTGTTCCGATTAAAGCCGTGATCGTGATGAAACTGTGCAATTGCTTTGGGAAATTCCCCAAGGGGCCCCATTTCGGTTTGTGTGAGTGTGTAGGGGAGAATTATGCCACGCGATTTATTACGACTAGCGCCCTGTCGTATCGATGAACCGATAATAAGCCAAATCGAAGCCTGGAAGGAATTTACGACCATTTCCTGACGCGCGGTTTCGCATGCCAAACTCGCGAAGGGATGCGCATATCGTCGGGGGATGGGAAATCGTGGCACAAAAGCAACCGGCGGAGGGTGATGATTAATTCCACCCAACAGCTAGAAGACAATGTCCAGCGACGTGACGGAAATAATCGATCAATTCGATCGGTGGACGGCCCTTGGGTGTCATTGTTCGGGTGACTCGTCTCACAAAAGACATCATCCCGCCTTTGGTTGAGTTCCCTTCGATCAGCGGTTACAATCAATCGCCATCGTCGAGCCCGGGCACTGGCGAGAGACGGGAGAAAAACCGGAAATGCACCCATGCGCGGCTAGCGAAAGAGAAAGTGGACGCGGGTTTTGGCGGACATCTCGCATCTCGGCAGGAAAAACGGGCGAAAGTGCAAACAAAAGGTTCACCATCATGGTTCGCTTTCGCGTGATGATTGACGCGAAGGGTCCGTTGTTCAATTCAAATGCGAAATTATTCAATTTTCAACCGTGCATTGTCACGTGGCATCAGCCGTTGCATCGCGCGGGCCACATTCCCTCGGCAAAGCGCATTTTCGCCTTAGGCCACAGGTTCACCCTTCACCAGCCACAACGACGGCAGTCGGTCACGCGATGGCCAAGCCAGTCCCGGATCGAATCGAGTGCCAGGACCGGGACCGGGACCGGAGACCCAACGAGGGCATGCCAATTTCGCATGCCAAGCACGCAAAGCACGTTACGCGACGCGCGTCATACGCCGGCGGGACGCTAATGCTAATGACGTTGTTTTCGGCCGCTCGAACATTCGGCCCGGGCCAGCCGGGAGCCGGTGGGTTTTGAAGAAACGCTTTAAAAACCGCTTGCCGGTTGCTATGCCGTGTTTCGAAAATTGGTCGTCGGCGCACGGTAGCTTTCGTGCGATAACCTGCGCAACGATGACCTCGCCGGATGACACGTGGCGACCTGCCCCATTGTCAATGCCACGGGCTCAATGTTACGGGATGTGCTTCAACGGTTGCACCGCTCGCGTGCACGTCACCGATACCGGCGTTTGGTTCGATTACTTATTTACGGGCGTGTGCGGAAAACACACGCCTAACAACGACCTAAGGGTAGAGCGTACATCCACCGATTTGTTCGTTCCAGCGCCAAAAAACAAAACGGATATATCGCTTCGTTTCACGCTCGGAAAGCAAAAGATATATGGGTGGGTCGAGGAAGCGGAAAAAAAGGAGCACACAACGCGTCAAGCACTGACGCAGAAAAGAACCGATCCGGTCATTAGTCGCGATCGCTCGAACTGAGGAAGTTATAATTTTGTGGTGAATGGCCAATCGCCATTTTTCGCCGGCTCATGTACCAATTTATCGCGGACACATGAGACGAAGAAGAAAAAAATTGCAAACAGCATATATATATATGTATCGGTTCAGTTTTGATTAATAGGCTCCAGGGTAACTCCACCCACCCGAGCAAACGGAGAACAATTGTACATTTCTGACCGATCACGCTTACACAAAACGTGGACGCAATCACCGTCACTAATCGGCACTCGAACCTCGGTGCTCATTATACGCCGAATTAGCCGGCTCATCGTTCGATCGCAGGTTAGCTATCCGGTATTAATTTGTCTTTCGGTTTTTTTGTTTGTTTGTTTTTTTTTTTCATTCCGATTTCCGGTCTCTAGCACTAACGCTCGGTTCATGCGGTGCCCTCGGCATCACGGCCGGTGCCCATCGGCTCTGGTCACACCGGGCGTACAAGGCGAAGTGGCCGCTCCGGCTGTTCCTGATGCTAGCGCAAACGCTAGCGTTCCAGAACAGCGTGTACGAGTGGGTGCGGGACCACCGGGTGCATCACAAGTTCACCGACACCGACGCGGACCCGCACAACGCGACCCGGGGCTTTTTCTTCTCGCACATCGGCTGGCTGATGGTGAAGAAGCACCCGGACGTGAAGGGGCGCGGCCGGGCCGTCGATATGGCCGACCTCGAGCAGGATGGTATCGTGATGTTCCAAAAGCGCTACTACGCCATCCTGATGCCCGTGTTTTGCTTCATCCTGCCGACGTTCATCGCGTACCACTGGCTTGGTGAGACGTTCTCGAACGCCTGGTACGTGGTCGCCATTTTCCGGTACGTGTTGTCGCTTAATGCCACCTGGCTGGTGAACAGCGCCGCTCACATCTGGGGCACGAAACCGTACGACCGGTAGGTATCACATGTTACCCTCAAGGATCTTCCCAAGGACCTTCGCAAGGACCTCCATGACTGATTGCATACATCTTCTTGCAGCAACATCTCACCCACCAACAACACGTTCGTGGCGATCGCGGCGTATGGTGAGGGTTGGCACAACTACCACCACGTGTTCCCGTGGGACTACAAGACGTCCGAGCTTGGCACGTACAGCACCAACTTCACGACGGCTGCGATCGATTTCTTCGCGCGCATCGGCTGGGCGTATGATCTGAAGTCGGTGTCGGATGACATGATCCGCAAGCGAATCCTGCGTACTGGCGATGGTACGCACCAATACAGTGAACGGGAGTTGCAGGCACGCATGGTTGACTACGTGAACCAGCTCGACCACGAGTCGGAACCGGCCGTCTGGGGCTGGGACGATAAGGATATGGACGAGCAGGACCGCCAGGATGCGACCGTGAGGAATAAGGTGGAATGAGCCAGGCCAGACAAGCGGGCCTTTAGAACTAGGACTGCACCAGGAAGATCACGGGGCGAGGGAACGTGTAGGAGTAGCAAGCGGGGAGTAGGGATCCGAACGGGGCTTCGGTGGCCTCGGGCAGGTCCAAGGGACACACACCACAGGGCAGGTGTTAACGTTACGTTTATGCTAGTTTCGTTTAGTTTTGTTTGACAGGTTTTCTTTCTTTTGTTAGTTCGTTTCTCGCTTATCAGTCCTTCGGTCACACACGCGCGCGCGCGCACACACACACAGGTGCACGTGCACACGTATTTTATCTCGAGCCACACACGCGCCTTTGGATACACACAGAAAAGGATACACTGCACGTGCAAATTGCAAACCCTGCGGACGGGAAGCGAAACAAAGCTAGGAGAAAATGGAAACGAAACGGCTACCAATGACATGATTTGCGACAAAAGACAAAAAAAAAAGAAAGCCCACACAGGAGCTGGAAGTGCACGCGGAAACGCCACATCTCAGTGGCGTCGGCTCGCGTTTATTTATTCGAACAAAGCCTCCAGCATCGTCCCTTTCGGTGGTCGTGTAATTTCATGGGACGCGGGAGCATAATTTTAAAGCATGTCGGGCCAGTGATTGGTCCCGCGGGTAGATCGCATGCTGACAATACGCGGTAGAAACACGCGTGTGTCCAGCCGCGACCTTCATTCGCCCTCTATCTGTTTCGCGAACATGCGCAATGGTGCTTCGGTGCTTAGTGGCTAGCTTAGTTCGTGTTTCGGACGCAGCGTAGGTTAACTAGTCGGCTATCCCTTTACTTTTATCGTACGTCCATAGAGCAAGCATACTGCATGCCGATATATTGTGGCCGGCTTCTCGCTGCGCCCCCGTTTACTGCTGCAACGCACGCATCCCGCCCGGAAACGCTGCCGACGGTGTTATACGGTTGCCCAGCCGGTTGCCTACCTTTAGGCGCCTGGGTGAATGATTTGAATGGGCCAGCGGATGTGGGCCGGTAACGCGAAGGGAAGTTTTAACGGATGTTTGCCTTTATTCGTCTATCTCTATCTTAGTGCTAGGCTTAAGCTTGGAGTTAAATAAACAATAATCCACAAACAGTAGAACAGGCTCGCCAGCGGGCAATGTGTTTCATGTTCCTGTTGCTGTCTTCTGTTCGTCGTCCGCCCACGTGGAGGCCATATTTGGTGTGACATGCTGTCTCGTCCATCCGCGTCAGTTGTAGCCCGCATTGAAGTACACCGTCTGTTTGCTCTCCTGCTCGGCTGCGTGCTGCTTCGCCAGGTACATGATGGCAGCAGCAAGTGCCGCATGATTCACTATGCTCGAGAAGATGGTGGCGAACTTCAGCACGGGCAGCAACATCGGCAGGACACCTGCCAACAGCATCGAGGGCAGCAGAACAAGTGGCACACCCAGTTGCAATACCGTCCGGACGCCCTTTTTCGCTTTATCCCGACCAACAGGCTCCGTCGGATCAACCGCCTCAATCGCTTTCCGGACAGAAAACTCCAGCTGATCGGTCTTGCTTGGTGTCAGTCGCACAGCTACACCTGGCACCAGCTGTAGGTCGACGATGCGATCGTTAAACAGTAATCGAAGTCCACGACCTAGTCGAGCGTCCACCTCACTCTCGTTCAGAGCCAACAGCCGATCAGCGAAGAGCCTATTGTCTGCACCACGATAGCCCGGCAGAAGGACCTGCTGCACGTCGTGCGTAATGTTGCCGGTGTCCGCGAATCGGTAGCCACGTGCTTCCATGTTCTGCAGCAAATACAGCTTACCACAATCGAGCAGTGACACGTGCTCGAGACAGCTCAACAGACGCAGAGGAATCGTCTTTGCGTACGTTGGGACACTTCCCAGGTACCGGCTGTGGAACTGCTTGCGTGAATCACACTGACCAAAAGCCACGAAACTCGCCACCAGCAATACCAGCCGTAACACGTTCACCTGTCCCATTGTTTGGCGGGTTCGAAAAAAAAATGGCGTCGAACTGTGGCTACGTTCAATCCACGAATCTTACAGTGTAAACGGCACGAATCACTCGTCCTTGAGTAGGCTGTACGAACGCGTACCAAACGCGCAAGCTTTTTAACTAACCACCTGCAGGCTGGGGATCCGCAGCTGATCTTAACTCGTTCGTAGCCGTGCGGCAACTGAGCCCCGGCGGCATCCGCCAGCCGGGCCTTGTTCTCGCGCGATGATGATGGCGCTGAAAGAAAGTGGAAAAACCACCCCACCGGATAGTACCGCAATTTTCCAGCCCCCCATCACCACACACACACACACCAAACCTCTTCCCCGTGATCACGTTGACGGTGAAATCGATCGATTAGAGTCCTCTCGAGCTAGAATATGGATCACTTTCCATCAGCGAAACCTCGTCACTGGTGGAACCTGAACCTGGCGGATTTTACTGGTCGTCCTGCTTCCGGTCCCCGGGAATCTAGGTCCCAGACCGCACTCGGTCACTTCGGCCGAACGTTTGTGTGTATGTGTGCGAATTGCGTTCCATTTCCGTGCCACCGAAAACCCGTTTCCATCCCACCGGGCGCACTGGAAAATGGCCAGTTACAGTTAATTTCATCGCGTCCGGATTCGTCCGGGCGGTGAACGCGACGTCCGGGGGGGCTAGAATGTTGCGGAAGCCTGAGCCTGCCTGCCAGGTGACGCCGTATTCGGTCGACGGTACTTCTGGTGCCGTGTTGCTGCTGCTTCAAACCACATTTACGGCTCAGTGGCTCGATGGCTCGATGGTGAAGAAGAAAAAAAGTGACAGCGTCTAATCGAGCCAGATTAAGGGCCTGAGTGCAAGATGGGGTATAAGTATCCATTAACGGTAAGTCGAGAGGCCGGGCTATGCTGGCTTATGCTTTGAACATCGTCACCAGCGCAAGCGATGAGAGTGATGAGTGAAAAACCAGCCCGTTGGCTGGCGTTCTTATCTCGATTGAATTTGCACCTGTGTTTTTTTCCTGTGGCAAACAGCAGAGCGTCCGGGTTCTGGTTTAAATTGAATTTGATCCACTTTGTTGCACGTGTGTGATCTGTTTTTATGCGCTTTTCACAGCCAGGTTTTTGCTGCGTAGCTTTGTTTGATCGTAAGCGGGCTGCGGATGTAGGCCAGAAGTTGGAAGAATGCGCTTTTGGTTTATTGCATACATTGAGGCGTTACAAAAACGTGGTCAAATGTGTTTAAATTCTTTTAACTACGTCGCGTTCAAAAAACACCCCAACGTAACAGTGAGTTTTAGCAGTTGTTAAGCCATAGTTTCATGATTAAAATAAACGAATGCCGAAACATTCTACTTCTGCAGCCGTAAAATCAATTCATCCGCAACTAATTTCAATAATGTTATCGCTTGCTTGCGTCCGTCCATTCGGATGTTTTGTAGAAATCACTTGAAGAAAATGCGTTAAAATTTCATACTTTCATCTCCCGTTCCTCCCCAACTCACCCCAATGTCGCACAAAACGGGCTGCAAATGGGTCGCTTTCTGCTCTTACCTCCCTCACCTCTCCAAAACCTGCTCCTCTCCATCCCCCAAAACCCGATCTCAAACCGTGTCATCGGAGCTGACGGTGCGCATCGGAGACGGAGTTCGATTGGGATTTTCGCAACATAATTGACCGGCGTAAGCGTTTATTAACCGCCGATTAGGTCGAGCGTACAATACGGTCAGAGCAAACTGTCTCCCGGTGGCCGTGCAGCAACGCGTTCAACCCGTCTCCGGGATTGAAAAGTGAAACTTTTCCACGACGATGAACGCTTTTCCACCCCGGGTATGCCCTTGAACGGGTGCTACGTCCGTGAAATTTCCCATCACAAAGGACCCACCGGACGGACCGCCGGACCGGCTGGTATGGTGCAGGGATAGAAACCCAGTGGCCCAGTAATTGCCCACCGTGATGTGGTGGCTTGCAATTAGCCGCTCACAACCAGCGATGCACGCTGCAACTGCAATGCGGATGCAGTTCAGCGTCGATGATCCAGATCGCGACGTGCCTTCAACTCCGGTTTGACGGGCGAGAATGTGTGGCAGAAGCGCGTTGAGCGTTTTCCCCCCATGGCGGTCAATTTATGTGCGAGTTTTCTTTCACCGACGCTCGCTCGATAATGCTGCCGTGATAAGGCTCCCGGCACTGGGTCAGCGATCGATTCGGGTGCCATTTGCATCCGCACAAACCGGAAGAAGGTTTCCCTTTTACGGTTCAGTGCGAGGAAAGTGTGATCGAAAGCGAGAGTTTTCCCGATCCCGGACCTCACAGGGTGGGTGAAATCGTTGCACGCGCGCGCGTTTCCTTTCGGCCACTCTATGGACACGGGGTTTGCCGAAAATGGCGCACACCTACACGCGCAGGGTGACATCCCCATAAACCGTGATCGTTGCCCTTACACGCGCCAACCCACCCACCATACAATGGCCGGAGTCGTGCAGGGGTAGTTTTTGGGGGTGGCCGGAATTCGGTCCCGTACCGTGGGGGGTGAACATTTAAATACGATCTAAACGATTTTCGGACGGCACAGTTCGGTTTCCATCGTCGCCAAGTTTGCCAGGTTCGTCGCTTGTTGCCGCCTTCAATTCTTTCAGCTGCACCAAGAACGCACATCATCCAGGACGTGAAAGATGGCTTCGTTCGATCGTACGCTCGTGTTCGGTGTTCTCGTTGTGTGTGCGATGCTCTGTATGGTGAGCGCCGAGTCAACCGAGGCCGATGGAAGCTTCGATGCAGATTTGACAGGTCAGTGGAAAAGCGCGTGGAAATGGGTCAGTGCGCTGGATGGATGGAAAAGCGCTCGATTGGACGCGAGTTTTCCGATGCGGAACGGATTTATCGCTTCATTGTGCTTCGTGTGGTTGTGGTTTTCGGTGACGCCTAACCTGTTGGTTGATGTCTGCTAATCCAAGCATGGTGTTCTTGTTGTGCTCGCAGAGCTGACAGAATTTATGGAGCATGTTCGCGGCAATTTAATTCGGCAGGATATGAATGGGGTTCCAAGTGCTCTCGTTGAAGGATGGCTTCTGTGAAAAAGACTAAATCTGAAGCAAAAATACATCTGCTTTTGACAACCTTCTTTGGGCAACATAAAAAAATCGAGTGCTCTTCGTATCGAGCTTCCTTACTATGTTAGATATTTAGTGTTTTCTCGGATCAATTAGAGTAAGGCCGACATTATAAAGCCGATTCTCCTTTTTGAATATTCGACAAGATATTTTCACGTCGCCTAACCAATCCATCTGGCTCTTCACATCGCTCATTCTCTCTCATTCCAGCTGGTCGCACGTTTGGTCATCATTTCCTGAAGCGCATCAGCTTCGCCATGATCCCGGCCGCGTTCGTTGTCGGCGTCATCACGACCCTACTGTCCGCCCTGACTGTCGTTTCCATGAAGGGATTGGGTGTTGGAGTAAGTAAAGGACGCCCTAAGGGTGCATTTCGACAACCTCTACCGGGTTCTAAACTCCACTTTCTAACCACCACATCACAGGTGATCCTTCTGGTGCTTACCATCTCGCAAGTCATTGCCAGAAGCTTCCCGGCTCCGTTGCCACCACCGCTCCCGGTGGCCTACAGTGCCCCCGCACCGGCCCCCATCCCGCTCGTCTACAAGGACTGGTGAGCTGAGCGGGTGTGTGACAGAAAACGAACCTCCGTTGGCCGTGGCGTTTGGCCGTAATTAGCTAGCTATTTATTTATTTATTTATTCGTGTACTTCCGCAAACGTGCCGCTACGCACGCACCAAAGAATCCCGCCACAAATGTGGGACAGCTGCCGCGGGGCACGAATCGTCTGACCACGATTTGTGACAATAAATTTCACCGAAATTACGTATTCCTGGTGCGTGTTCTTCATGCAGACCTGATGATGGGCCTGGCGCTTTTCGATGGTGCCACCATTTGCAAACGATGCAGCAAAGTCTTCACGGGGGTTCATTTGGTAGCGTCACGATGACACGTTCTGCAGTGCCAGTTATTGAACTGGCTGCAGTAGTAGGGCTAGTTGAAAAAGGGAAAGAAACGCACGCCACGAAAAGGGACGGTCTGGTCGATGGCCAGAAAAGGGAACCTGATCTAGATCTGGAGCGTTCGCGGGACCTCATTCCGTACGCGAACCGGCACGTGTGCGTCTAGTTGCGTCGCGCTGGCTGCAGAATCCACTCGTGAAGCTTTTAGTTTCTGCGGCCCATTTGTTGGGCCAATTTTGGGAAATGGACGGGCGTTCCCATATTTTATCAAATTTTCCCACTAAAAAGTGCAACGCACTTCCACGCGCGTGCGCCCTTGGGATGATGCCGACGCGCAGCTATTTAACGCATTTCACTTTCATCTCGACAAATTATCGCATGCTTGGTAGCGAATTATCATAAAAAGATGATAACACCCGTCAACTTGGTGAGGGAAATGCAACCTAACCATCGGCTCTGGTTCACTTGCGTGCCCGTTGCGTGCGACAGCGCAACCACGCCGGAACGAGCACATCGCAAGCTGCGCGAAAATGCACCATGGTGCGAGCGAGACAGCCGACAGCAGCAGCCGGCCTGTTTCCGCTTGGGTCCGGACCGGAATAAGAGCGCTTGGATGCGCTAGAAAACCACCCCACGAGCGAGACGCACCGGGAAACCTGGGGCCGAAAGACTGGGCGAAAACGAGCGCTGGGAAAACCGCTGGCAAGGGCTTTTCAATAAAATATAATCACCCACCGGAGCAGCGGTTTTCGCCATTCCGTTGCCAGCGGTTCCCGTGGCAGGACGTGCTTTCGACGCCGGATCGTGGTTGTAGTGCATTTTTTTTCTTCGGTTCATTCGTGTGAGTGGCTTTTGAACTTTTGGTTTTTGGGGGGTTTCTTCCGTTCCGTTGCGATCCTGCCATTCACCCGTCACGATGGCTACTCGGGGGTGGAAAGTGTCCCAGGTTCCTGTGCAGGTGTTGCTGGTGTTGCTGGCGGTGCTGTTAGTCCCGATTCGGGGTGAAATGCGTAAATCCTGGCAGGCAAAGAGTGGCGACGTTCAAGCGCAGCTGCTGAAAGCGGCTCGGTTTGAAGATGTTCCCGGAACAGAGGCTCCAACACCTAAAGATCTTCCTGATGATCGTCCTTTGGAGCCATCAACATCCACGTTGGCTCCAAGTACGACGGCCCCAGAGCCCAGCGTAAAACCACAGGCTCTTTTCAGCAGTCGCGTACGCAACAAATCCACCATCGTGAGTGCTCCTGTACCCTCGAATCCTTCCGTTCTGGAAAGCACGGGAGGACGAGACGTTCCACTGACCCATCCCGAGCAGCATCCTGAAGAAGTTCAGGTGGATGACGCCACCGTACAGGACGATGACGATGACGAGGATGATGATGATGAGGATGACGTGCTGGGCTGGGGCAAAGATGCGCCAGGACACGAGCGATACGATCTGATCGAGAACATCCTCGAGGAGGTGGAAGCGAGAGTGTCGCAGGACGATAAACCAGACAAGGACGAACCACCGGTGAATGAGAAACCGACGGCCCACTCGAAGGAGTACACGTTCCCACCGGTGTTGAATATGACCATCGACGAGCCGAACAACATCGTACGGGTCAAGCTGAATCAGGACGTCGTGCGAGAGATGCTGAGTACGGGTAAGTGTCCTAATCGGAGCGTTATCCTTGCACGCCAAACTAAACTAATGTTCTCCCGCTAATTACCCCCAGGACGTCAAGCAGGCGGTGGTATCGGTGGCAAGAAGATGCTGCGGTACGTGTTGCCGCTTTTTATCCTGCCATTTCTGATCCAGTCCGCCGTCATCCCGTTCATGTTGACCGCAGTGAAGCTGTTCCTGCTCAAGTCGCTGATGGCGGGTAAGCTGGCGATATTCTTGCTGCTGTTAGGGGCGTTCAAAAACTTTACCAAAAAGGATCGGGACGTGTACGTGAAGGATCTGCCCGACAGGCGGTATGAGCCGTCTAGTGAGGGCTTTGCCTACCTGGCCGAGGGTCGGCCGAGTGGTTGGGTGAACTAGGCGGCAATTTGCACCGTTAGTGACACGTTAGGATAGCGTAGATGGTAGTATTTTTTGTTGATTAATGCAAAGCATGGCTCTAAGCCGGTACAAACAATAAACGCGCAAACTGATAACCAAATCCGAACCGGAATGAACCGATTGGGATGGGAACCGTTGTAGATAGTGGGATCGATATCGCTTTATGGCTTGGTTTTATGGTCGATTTTGGGTGAGACCGACGGAGAGGCATAATTATCAATCAGGCAAAGAGCCCGCTCAATGCGAGCGTGAGAACCTGTGCCCAGGACGAGCCCTTAGCTTTGGTAAATACAAAAAAAAGCTCAGCGCCATCTAGCAAAAAGTCCCGTTTTTTGAAACGGCCCTTGAAGTGTTAAGGGTTGCGCATTCAATAACAGTGCCTCATTGAAACTCCCATTTCAAGTACCTGATTGAAAGCTGCTCCGATTCGGTTTATCACGGATGCGTCACTATATCTTATCTTTTATCTTACATACTTTACTGTGTATCTCATATGTCGTATCGAGTGGCGAGCAATTTAGAAGCTTGTTTGAAATGGATCAATGATAGATCTCGTGACTGCATATTTTCGGCAGATTGAATATTTGTAAGGAACCGAACTGAAAGTAACTGAAGGATTCTAACGTGGTTCTGTTCAAGTATACTAAGTTTATGCTTTGTGAGTAACATACATTCAGGCGCTCCGCTAAAAGTAGTAATCAAATATCCAACTGAGTAGCGGATGGAATTTTAAAACTAGGTTAGTTTACTTACAAACCAACCGCACTTGAGTGCTTTTATCGTTTTTCTTCTGTAAACATTCGCATGAGTCATGTTGCTGCTACGTTTGTGCCTTATTACTGGCGCTATCAGGCCAAGGTTACGCATAGTCTACGGTCTAAGAACTACGATATCGCTCAAATCAAACCGCTCGCAAGGGACCCTAAAACCGAAAATTAAGCAATCCTTTCGCCGTGATTCTGATGCAACCCATAGAACAGAACGGATGCCAGATTTGAACAGGTAAAACGAGCCAAGCACGCGTAAAGCTGCACACCATCGCAATGGATCGATCAGTGGTGTCGTGCTTATCGCGGGATGTGATATGATGTCTTATCAGTCTGTATAACGAGTGCGATAGCACGTTGTGCACCTGTAGGCTCACGGATTGCGGTAAGACTGGCGTATTCGTAAGTGTGTCACTAGTCGGAAAAGGTCTCGCTTTCTACGACTCACTCACTTCTCAAGCCACCACAAAGTTTGGCCACATAAGTTTCCCACACGAACCGGCTGAACGTTGCCCTCGGACTTTGGCTTTGCACGAACGTGACGTTACACAATTTTCGTGAGGAACTTCCGCATATCTACTTCCACGCTTCAAGATGGGCTGCAGCGAAATCATGCGCCATCTCGGCGGTAAGTTGAACCTAAAATGGTTCCAATAATGGTGGCTTTGGGAGAGCAGCTATGTCATGTAACTCGTGCGTAACATCTTTCATACTTTCCGTCCAGAACTCATCATGAACAACAAACTGGTCACATTTCTTAGTGTGTCCTTGTTTGCGTTCGTGATCACCGTGATAGCGCTGGCAGTGTCGAACAACAATAACGCGAGTGATTTGGAAGAATGTCAAGCTGCTCTAGCAAACGCTTTGAGAACTACGACGCTTGCACCAGCCACCACATTGCAGCCAATAGACACAACACAACAAACAGCAGCTACTATATAAAACGAAAATAGATTAGACAGGCTCCATATATCCAACTGGAGCACGAACCTGGCATAAATTCCGAGAAATTCGGATGCACAATTGTAGTTTTAGGGAGCGCACTTAACCATCAGTATTCGAGTAGATTAACAGCTCAGGTGGCAGTTCTTTAGTGTGTATAATTAAATCAGCGAGCAAGTCGTGATCGCTGATTTATGCTGTACTTGGTTACCTACACACGTGGATGGCACAAGGGTGATGACGAGAAGCTAAACTACCGTGAGTCATTGATGAGTGGAAGAGATAATGGAGTCATAAATTTGCCACGTTCGTTCTACATACCGATGAAGTAGCGTATATCAAGGGCAGTATGTTGTGCCTTAAGCACCCAAAACTGAAAGAAGAAGTCTGGAAGAAAGAGAAAACGTAAACTTAAGCACTCGCAGCTATAGTGGTCATTGTCATCTAAACTGTATTTAACTGTCGTGACGTGTGGCGGTATATGAAATAAAAATTGGATTATCTGGAGAGAATACAAGAACAAAGTTATGTGCATTCGTAGCTTAACGCTTGGTGACTGCGTACTAACGCAACGTTCCTAACATGCTCATTTAGCGTTTCTGCCCGAATATAATCTGTTACGAGGTTGGGACGTTCCGAGAGCACTCTCATTCAGTGTGCTTCCATTGTTTGCTCTGGTCGCTCGCACAATAAGGTCGACACGCTACAACCGTGCGATTAGAACAGCTTCTGATAAGCATTCCTAACGTTCATCCGACTTCTAGAGATGGTGAGTCCAACCAAGGTATGTCTGAAAATAGAACGTCATGCTTGTAACAGAGAGCTTCCAACCTGTTGCTCAATTATTTAGCCCAACAGCAACCTGAACCTACTCGTACTAAATGCCAGAATTCGGTCGACCTCCGGCGTGTGGCTTCGAACCGGTTTGACACGTCCACGTCGGTTCCACGAGTGAAGTGTATTAGTGTCGCGGTCACCCGCGTTGGAGCACTTCAGATTGTGAAGCGGAGGCGCAATCAAGCGCTCGTTCGTAGATATTCAGGCCGGTGTCGAGTACAGTTTAATTGCCGTCGACTTTCGGTGGAGACGAGCGATTAGGCAATAATACCCCGCTTCCCGAGATGATAGTGGGCAGATGATCGAGCGATGTACGAGGGTGAGTAACGATAAGGACAGGCTGTCCAGCTGGTGCTGATAAGAGCCACCGGTTCGCATCCAGCAGATATCTCACGGATGGCTTCACAGGCATGCCTTTTCAGCTGTAGCCGTGTCGGGGCAGTACCGTACCGGCTTTCCTCCCAATTGGAAGCTCGATCACGTGTGTGTTTGTGTGTGCCAGAGTGATTACACGTAATGGCTCCCAAGGGCACGTCTGCCAGTGGCCAGCAGAATAAATCGAAAGCCAAAGATGCCTCAGTCGTCAAGGACAAGGACAAGAACAAGGACATCAAAGAAGCAAACCTCCATCAGATCGACGCCCAACTCGGTATCTTGGGCATTGTGCTGGTGTTGTTCTGCGGCACGGTGTCCAGCTATCTGTGCACCTACCTTCCAGCGGCTCTAACAACCGGCGATCTTGCCCGACATCCAACAGCCTTTATCGCAGAACGAGCCTGGGAGAACCTGCAGGTGTTGAACGACTTTGGTCCCAAACCAACCGGTTCACCCGCTAACGAACTCAAGGCTGCCGGGTACATCCGGCGGGAGCTTGAGAAGATCCAATCCACGACTCATCCAGCTCAGCTAGTCGAGACTGACCATCAAACCGTATCGGGAGCGTACTCGATCGCATTCCTTGACCATCCGCTGACGAGCGCGTATCGGAACATTCAGAACCTCGTGGTACGATTAGCCGGTCTTCCGGATGATGACGCGACGTTACTCCTCAACTGTCACTATGACACGGTCGCCAGTAGTCCGGGTGCGAGTGATGATGGTGGTAGTTGCGCGGTTATGCTCGAGATCCTGCGTGTCCTGTCACGAGCGCCAACTCGCATGCGCCACTCGATCGTGTTTCTGTTCAACGGTGCTGAGGAAACTCCTCTGCAGGCTGCTCACGGGTTTGTGACAGGTCACCGGTGGGCTAGTGAAGTGCGTGCCTTTCTAAACCTCGAATCAGCCGGCTCAGGTGGTAAGGAGCAGCTGTTCCAAGCTGGTCCACAGCATCCGTGGTTAGTTGAGGCGTATGGACGTGCCGTACGGCATCCTGCCGCACAAGTGCTCTCTGAGGAGATCTTCCGTTCGGGGCTTGTACCATCCGACACGGATTTTCGGATCTTTCGTGACTTTGGCCACGTACCCGGTATGGACTTTGCGCACACAATCAACGGTTACCGGTATCACACGCGTTTCGACACGATCGACTACCTTACGCTGCCGGTGTTGCAACGTACCGGAGATAACATCCTGGCATTAACCCGCGAACTAGCCGATGGTGACGAGTTGGGTCGAGTGACACGTGATGCCACTCTAGCCGAGGGTCAGAGTGTGTACTTCGACGTGTTGGGTGTGCTGTTCATTCATTATGGCGCCGGTATGGGTCGGCTAGTGAATGGAATCGTCGCTCTTACAGCCGTAGTGTGGCCGCTTCATGAACTGTGTCGATCGGTGCGTAACGTTGGTGAGCGTAATGTCCTGCGGCAGGCTGCCATTGGACTCCTGGCAACCGTTGGTGGAACAGTGTCCAGTCTGCTTGCCGTACTGACCATTGCGAATCGCCTTGATGCGGCAGGACGTGCAATGTCCTGGTTTTCTGCACCACATCTCATTCTCGGGCTGTACGGGTGTCCTGTGTTGTTAGCGCACTGCTTCCTGCATCGGATCTGTCATCGTTGGTTCGATGATCGGAAAGTAAGCCCAATGAACACTCTCGTCCACTTTCCGTGGCACTAACAGGATGCTTTTTACTTTCCACACGCAGACACCACTTGATCTCACGCAAACGGTGCGTGCGAGACTCGTCGGCGTGAACCTGTTCTGGGCGCTTCTGATCGCGGCTCTCACACTAGCTGACGTACGAAGCGCGTACATCCCGACGATAGTACTACTCCTATCACTGGCCTCCACCATGCTGACGTCGGTTTTGGGTTACCAACATCGACCACGCTACTGGCTCGCTGTACATCTGGCCTTCCAGGCTGCAGTGTTGCTGTGGGCGACTAACTTTTACCACCTTCTGCTGAAGCTGTTCGTACCTGTCACAGGACGAATGGGAGCCGCCATCAACCCGGAGTACCTCGTGGCAGTGCTAGTGGCATTTGGTGGACTTCTGTGCGTCAGTTATCTGGCACCACTGGTTGGGCTGTTGCGAGAGGCTTCCGAGCTCACCGCACGGTTGACGGTGTTTGCGTTACTCGCGTTTCTGTTGGCGTGTTGTACGCAGGTTGGCTTTCCGTACCGTGCCGAAACTGATGGGGCACCTTCCGTACAACGGCATTACGTGACGGTAAGTAGCCATTCCTTCTGCAAACTGCGGTGTTCCCTCACAAGCACCTCTTTTACAGCACACACTGCAGGTGACACCTGGTGGGGAAAGTTCGGGATTCTTGCTACGTGAGATGGACCGAAATGCGCTGCGTGTGATCCGTGGTGTGGCCAAGCCGGCTGAGGTGACACCTATGCGTCAGATGGACACCTGCGAGACGATGCTGTTTTGTGGCGTTCCATTTTACTCCATTTGGCATCAGATCCGTTTCGAGTAGGTTGGAGACTCTATTCGTATCAGGAACGCAGTTAAACAGGCACACTCCATTATTCGATTTTACAGTAACTATTGGCTCGAAGGACCCGCTCCGGAGCTGGAGAAGGACACTCTGCCGACATTTGAGCTGGTCAGGGTAACGCAGCGATCTGACACCGCTCGTCAGTACGATTTTGTCGTACAGCATCGCCATCAAATGTGCGTCCAGTCGGCATTAATCATTGCTCCCCGGCCAGGAGTACGGCTGACAGGCTGGAGCCTTATGGACACCGTACCGGACACGATCGAGTTTAACGGGCAGAGAGCCCATTTTGTGCTGATCACGTACGGGTTGGCCGAGCCTGACCCTTGGGAAGTGACGTTCGATTTTGAGTACGAGCCCAAGCTGCTGCCGAACGGCGATGATAAGCTGTTCGATGTCAACTGGGTAAGCACGTACTGGGAATACGCCGATGGACATACGGATGAATTCCGTAAACTCATAGCGCAGTTCCCGGATTGGGCCCACGTGATACCGTCGGTGGCCGTTGTGAACGCTACAGCTTATTAAATTGGTAAACGAGGCACACTGCGAAGATACTGTATGGTTTCTGTGTATTTGCTAGTATGATAATAGAAATTATTTCAAGGTATTTTTAAAGTTTAACTTTAAATATAATGGTTTATACAATTTATCAAAGTTTTATTAAGAAGTCGACAAATTTGAATCTATTTACGCCAAAAAGTATGCAAAAGTTTAGACCAATTTTAAACCGTTTTAGACCATCATGATAAACCGCCACTTTTCGGTTCAGAGTAGAGCTTTACAACGGAAAAATGGGTAAAATTGTTTACATTACATCGTCAATATATGCTCTCCACGCATTTTTCCTAACAAAAATTACGTTAAGAAACGCGATAGTAAATCCTGATTCCGTTACACAAAAACAATTCAAGGCTTGCTAATTTGCTGCTCTTTCTTGGAAATGGCAGGTGATTTAAGTAAAATGAGGTACTGGCATGTGATGAATAAATATAAAACGTAAAAGAGAAAAAGAAGCGTAGAAAAAAAACGATATTAAAGCATCGCTTGACTGTCTCTTATATGCCGTAATTTTGTGAAACTTTTGTCAGCTGGGACATGCCGGCTAAAAGTCAAAACTTTCAAACGTAATAACAAACGAGTAAAACAAAAACTGTTGATTGTTTACAAAGATTTGTGCATAATAGTATTGTGCGATACTTGTGAAAGGTAAGATTAATATCGCGTGAACATAACTTATAACTTGTAAATATGACTCAACATTTATTGTTCTAATTCACTACACCTTGAGGAATTGCTTTGGATAACTACATGTGAACCGATTTGCCGGTATCTATTGTGGTGTCTTGTTTGGATTGCTCAAACTCGATGCTCCGCGTTTAGTTACGCACTGGATGCACCGAAAAACAACCTAAGACCAAAGAAATTGTTTAGCTATAGATGAAGGATCAGCTGCTGTCGACGACGGTACCACGCCGGACAAAAATGAAAAACACCAACTATGATCCCAACATCCACCGGCTGCCTTGGTTCTTCGGGTGGTTGCTGCTAGCTCTGGTGGCTTTTTGTGGAACGGCAAGTTACTTGTCCTTCTTTCATCTACCCTCTGCCCTTAATGAGGCCGACCTTGCCCGACATCCGTACGCCTTCAACGGGGCGCGAGCTTGGAGCATTTTACAACGCCTAGATGCTCTCGGGCCAAAACCGACCGGTTCGCAGGCAAACGAGGTCCACGCCGTTCAGCTCCTGGAGCACGAGTTATCCGTCATCAACGCATCGCGCCACCCAGCCCAGCAGGTGCTGTTCGACAAACAAATCGTTTCCGGTCAGTATGGGATCAACTTCTTCGGCAGCTCCATGACCAGCGTGTACCGGAGAGTGCAAAATTTGATCGTCAAGCTAGTCGGTGAGGAGAATAACCACTCGTTGCTGCTGAACTGCCACTTCGATTCCGTTGCCGGCAGTCCGGGGGCGAGTGACGACTGCGGAAGCTGCGCGGTTATGCTCGAGCTGCTCCGGGTATTGTCCCACGAACCGAAACGGCAACGTCACTCGATCGTGTTTCTGTTCAACGGTGCCGAGGAAACTCCACTGCAAGCATCGCACGGCTTCATCACGGGTCACCGGTGGGCCAGAGAAGTGCGTGCCTTCTTAAACCTCGAATCGGCCGGCTCAGGCGGCAAGGAACTTCTGTTCCAGAGTGGACCCCAGCACCCGTGGCTTGTCGAGAGCTATTCACGTGCCGTCCGGCACCCGTTCGGTCAGGCGATAGGCGAGGAAATCTTCCAGTCTGGTCTCATCCCGTCCGACACGGACTTCCGTATCTTCCGCGACTTTGGGCACATCCCCGGGCTAGATTTCGCGCACATTTTCAACGGCTACCGGTACCATACGCGGTATGATTCGGTTCAGTACCTTTCACCGGCTGTCTTGCAGCGCACAGGAGACAACATGCTCGCCCTCGTGAGGCTTATCGCAAACGGAGAACAACTGGCACGGACCGCTGAACTTGCTCCCGGTCGAACGGTATTTTTCGACTTCCTAGGGCTGGTTTTCGTAACGTACTCGTCTCTAGAAGGAGCACTACTGAACGTGATCGTGTCGATCGCCGGCGTGCTGGTCGGATGCTGGAACGTGCTTGCCGTTGTCGGGTGGTGTAACTGGCGGTCAGTCGCGCGGGAAGTGTTACACGGGCTCGTGGCCACTTTGGTCGGTGCAGGAGCCGCCGTAGGCTTTAATATGATGCTTGCTTTTACCATCGATCGAACTGCCGACCGATCGATGTCTTGGTTTTCAACTTACAGTCTCGCCATCGGGTTGTATTGCGTTCCTGCAATGATGCTGCTATTCATCGTCCATCGCGAGTTCCATCGGTTGTTCAGCAAAGCCAAGGTAAGGCATCATTTACAAGAGAATGCACGCAAACGAGCTGTGTTTGATGCATCTTATCTATTTTTCCTCGATTTCCACAGACGGTTTTGCCGCTGACACTTACGATTCAAGCCCGCATTACGGGAGTGTTTCTTTTCTGGTCTGTAATTGCGACTGGTGCGACCGCTTATGGTCTACGGTCGGTGTACGTTATCTCCGTGCTGCTCACGCTGACGCTGTTCGGGATGACGCTCGTTACCCTGCTCAAGTTGCAATCCTTTCCGTCCGGCTATTGGCTCGTCGTTTTTCTGGTTGTGCACTTCGTTGCCCTGCTCTGGACGACGCAATTTTTCCATCTGTTCGCCAACATCTTCATACCGATCACGGGCAGGTCCGGGGCGAACGACAATCCGGATCTCATCATCGGTACCGTCGCTGCTGCTTGCACTATTTTCGCTACTAGCTTTCTCGTGCCGTTAATTAATCTGCTGCGCAAACCGCACCTTACGATTGGCACGCTGTTGGGGATTTTCGTGGGCTCGCTGATTCTGGCCACTTTCACGTCCGTCGGATTCCCTTACAGCGCACCCGGTGCCACTCCGGCCGACTCCCCGAAGGTGCAACGGATTCTCATGCAGCACACACTGCGCCAGTTCTACGAGCCGAACAGTACGGCCATCGTTCGCAAAGCTGATGCTGGTTATCTGTTTCGGCTTTGGGACCGCCACAATAAGCGTACGGTGCGGAGCGTTCTCGAATCACTCACAATCGGCATTAATTCACCCGTTGCACCGACGGATCTACCCGAATGCGAAACGGAGCTGTTCTGCGGCATGCCTGCTTCAGCGGTCCGCTTTTCTTCGCTCTGGTCGCCGCAATCCGACGAGAATCGACCCAACACGCCTGAAATGGTATCACTTTCCCTGGACGCGATAAAACGTCCTCCACATGCTTCAGGATCGCCAGCCGGAGTGTCCAGAGTGGAGCTTACGTTCAGCCTTACCGGAAGCATCCAATCATCCGTGTTGCTGCGCCCGAAACAGAACGTCACGCTTGCTGGTTGGAACCTCACACCTAACGTACCGACGAAACTGGAAACCGGAGGTCATACGGCGTATTTTATGCTCATCACGCACGGTCTGCCCGGAGAGACGGTGCAGCTGGCTTTGGAGTTGGACATCGCACGCACGGTGTCGCCGGATCTCAACAATGACCAGCTGTTAGACATCAGCGTAACGTCGAACTTCTGGGAATACCACGAACATTTTACCGATCGTTTAAAGCGATCGATCGCAACTTTTCCCGCCTGGGCGCACGTCGTGCCTACGGTGACGGTTGTAAACGTTTATAGTTTCTAAGTTTCTTTCCGAAATTTGTCAGACTGAACATGGTAGACTCGAATATTGAGGAGGGATTTTTTTTCGAATGTAAACGCCACTGTGTCCTTTTGCTCATTAGTTGTGGGGAATCGGAATATATGACTGACTGAAGGCACATTATAGTTGGAAAAAGTAAATGAACACTATGTTTTCTACCATTTTAATCAATTTCGTTTTATTTTCAACACACTATTATACCCGGCTAATCCCTAAACGGCGTTGGGGCTAGCAACTTTTGCACGCAGAGCGTTCACTTTTCCATAGTCTCATTTGTCCTGTCATCTTCATCGTTTTACTTGCAATGTTAAAAAACCATGAATCCTTGCTTTCGTGGATTCCGTTTAACGCAGGAACAGATTTTCTTTTCGGTTTTCCCACTAGAGGCGATAGTTAAAATGGCCACATGCAGCCAACAACCAGGCGCCTCCAGCGTGTGTGCGTTCGAACTGTGTCTAATTTAACCGTCTATATCATATTTAAAAACTTGCTCTGTCCCTTTTTTCTAATCTGCTTGATCATGCGTTGTATAGCTTGTATATATATATATATATATATATATATATATATATATATATATATATATATATATATATATATATATATATATATATATATATATATATATATATATATATATATATATATATATATATATATATATATATATATATATATTATTTATATTTATAGCTTTACGTTTTAGGTATATGTATATATGTATATGGAAACTCTAGTGCGCTACAATTTAAACACGGCTACATACAGTGTGAACGTGGAGTGTCGATTACACGGTGAGGTGTACTGATGATTCGTGGTGGTAATGGTAATTGAAAATGTCTGTAGTTTTATGTCACATTCCGTTCGCTGGCGCTCCCGTCTCTCCGGTATCCTTTCTGGGAGTTCATCATCAACATCAGTTTTGTTATAATTATTTCCATTAAAATTTGACCTTCTCTAACATTGCACCGATGCTGAAAGTTTTTGGGGAATGCAGCGCGACTATTCGATACAACTCATATCGTACAGCGATTATTGACTTTCTCTCCTAAGTTCATCTGCCGTTGCTATTCGAGCTTTGCTGTCGTGCGATTCCTTTAAACTTTTCCACCGTCTTGCCTACGAAAGAAAGACATTCTCCGCCATTGTCCGCCAATCCTGGTGCTGTATCCCTTCAACCCGTAATCGCAGTAAAATTATCGCAATTAGAATATTTGATTGCTCGTAACTCGCCCTAATTCCTAGTCATTTTTGGCCATACTTTTGCGCTACGCAACTAATTCTTGATACCCTTTTTTGTGTGTACATTCTACGCTGGATGCTTGCGGTATAAATGCGGATAAAAAGACATGGAAACAGAAAAATACTGATAAAATTACTCACTTAGTTTTATAAAAAAAGACGTAAAAGCGTGCAATGTGTCTTGTGTTTTCCCATTTCTTAATTAATTTCTATTTCTCTGCTTCTACCTTTCTTTCATATCTACTGCATTCTCTCTCTCCTACCATTTCTAGCATTTGCTTTGTTGCAATATAACAAACATTATAACGTACGATATTTATCAATATAATGGGAGCAATAAATAAAATATAAGTGGATGTAAAAATGGAAGTCTCCTAAATATAGCCAATACAGCGACTACAATGAGGCATTATGCGAAGGAAAGCTCGTGTGGCAACATGTCCACATAATTCGTTGAACAGTTTTGATTACCGATATTCACACACTGTTAAGTTGCTTCTGCTTTACATACTCAGTTCGATTTTTCATTTTTTTAAAGAATGCAGACATAGTTTGTTCTTTTTTGTTTATCAAAATACTCACAAAATCCAATCCTTTCAAAAACCTCAGCTTATTGGCGATCCAAAAACACATCCTTTAATGAAGATGATGTGATCCTTATTTTTAGTTACTAATGCCATATTCGCTATGTTTGTCTTTTCGGAAATGCTCTCTATAGTTTTTGTTTAGAGGAAGTTTTAACCGTCAGTTCTAGTTAACTGCAGACCCTTAGACGGCGTCCGTAGGGCTCTGGAATTCTGAGAGAGCATGCACGGGATTTTGGGTTTTCTTCTGCGATGCGCGTCGGACCTTGGCGCGTACCTCTTCCGGTTTCTCAGGCCGTACCAGGGGTTTCTTTTCTGGTGCCTTCATCTTCCAAACGACGATTGGTGACTGGTACGGAGAAGAAACAATACGTTGTGAAAAACCAATCAAAGTAAATAAAGATTTTGAATAAAGTTTTTTTAATTGTTTATAAAAAAATGCTTAATGATTGTAATGATCATGGAAAGATAAAAATGCATAACTTATCACTAATTGTATAAAAAACTACAATATGATGTTAGAAATGTTTGTAAAACGATTGCACGACTGTGTGTCTTTTTATATGAAAAGCTCAGTTGATGTAGATTCAAGTGTGATGATTAGAAATACGAGTCAAAATAAATATACGCAATAGTTCTTAAATAAGCCTTTCATGAACAGCAAATTAAGCTTTAATCCTTCATAAAGATATTATAGACGATGCGTGGAACAAGTGAAAATCAGTGTACAGTACAAAAGTTGAATGACAAACGTCTGAGAATGCAACCGTAAAAAGGAACATAATTTACTCGTTCACTACCATCGATATGTACAATGTGTTTGGTTGTTCGTGAGTGTTTGAAAAAAAAAAATTAATAAGAAAATTCCCACTACGAAAACATCCAGACTCGTAATTTAAGCGAAACAATTTGACGTAGAAACTTACGTAGTTCTAGATTATGTTTTCAAATTTCGCACACAAACACATCCATACGGTGGTGGAGCACACAACAGGGCACGATAGGAAGGAAATTTTTGGAAATTGTTCAAATTGCAACATTAGAACGGTTAGAGGAATATAGTCGATATCATATGGGGCCGGTATGTCGGATTAGGTGGTTATGGCACGATTTTCAGAATTAATTTTATAGAAAGAAGAGAAAGCACGATAAAAAATGAGCGTTAATCATATGGTTCCGTTACACCCACAATCCATATTACATGACGAAGGAAAACGTTTGCTACGAAGTTTGGCCACTGCCTTTCATAACACCTGTCACAACAGGGCGCGCTTACACTTACCGAAACGGTTCCCTGTCGTGTGTACTTGGTAGAAGCGACATACGAGTACTTGACTGTGTAAACGACGGCATTCATCAGGTTCTTGGCCGCCTGAATCAACGAGGTCGCACTGTCCAACTGTAAAGAGAGCGCGGATGCAATACCGACCGATAAAGAAAAAGAGGAGAGGTCAAGGGTAGATTAATTCGTTCAACTAAAGAAAAATCGGAACATAATTTCACCATTACCCCTGACACGATCAATTCACCGCTAATGTTCTGCACGTCCGCTTTCACCTTCGAGGTGATCTGAATCTGGTGGCAGTACAGCGCAATACGCTGCAGGTAAGCGAGCAGATCCTTCTTGGTCGAGCTTTCTGGACATTGATCGGCGATCTCACGTGTCAGCTTGTCGAGCTTCGTGCCCGCTTCAGAAATTTTCTTCGCCGCATTGATGACGTCCATTGTCGTTTTGAGTGGCCCGCGACCGCTGTAACGCCGGAAGAAAGTCGTTGAAATTATGGCCATAATCAACATGATAGAAGAGGTCATACGATCGCGTATGTGAGTGTCGCAAAGCAGCAGCCACTTACCGCGTGAAGTCCGTCATTTCCATCATGATCATGCACATGTGCTTGGCAAGATAGATAATGTCGTTGCCGGTGTCGTCCCATTTGGCAACCTCTGAGTCGAAGGTCAGCTTCTCGCGACGGAACAACTCGACTTGCTGCATGATCTTCTGCTTGTCTTCTTCGTTCATCTTTCGCATCGCTTCCTACATAGAGTGGGAAAGCAAGAAAAAATGGCCATGTCGGTTATGTTTCCTGTAAACATAATTGCCAGAAGTGGATAAGGAATGAAACTTACTCTAGCGGTTGTAATGCCACTAATTTCTGGATATTCGTCAATCGTTTGATCACCGGTATGTGCACTTGCTGCCGAAGGAAGGAAATGAGAAGGATTTATAAGTCTATCTTTGCACTTCCCATTTCAAACATGCATCGAAAACATCATGCTCGAACTCAGAATCATTGTTAACGTGATTAGACGTCTATAAAAGTTATAGCTACTGCATGAAGGGCTTGTAAACTAGAAAATAAGAAAAATACATCAAGCAAATCCCATCCTTACATCTACTACGCGTTTCGACGGTCATATCCTCAACCGGTTCGAACTCCGTGTCTGTGTCCAGTTCGTCGGAACTCTGGTTTTACATGCAAATCCGGTAAAGGAAAACACACAAGCACAAAACACGTAAAACATGGCATTCAAGCGGGAACACACGCATCGGGAGACATGATATAATAATGCAGTGATGTTTTGGAGAATGAAACGTATACCATGCAATGAAGGACATAGAAAAAAATAAAACAATGTAAAAAATAAAATCAATAAATAAAGTAATATAACATATTAATATCCGGGTTTTATCTGTGTGAATGAAACGATGAAATAAAGGGAAAATATGGAAAATAAGGTGAATCAAATATGGAGACAAACGTGATGAAATCGCATTCGTTAAAAATTGTACATTTTACCCACATACGCATCAGGCAATACAAAAAACGAACAAACGACAAAAGTTGACACAATTTCCGCTATAGCGTATGGCTTACATTTGCTTCTGGTCTCAAGTGTGTACTGTTCGTCTTCAATGTCTTCGGGATCCAAATCTTCTTCGTCCTTTTTTGACAAATGTAGTATGAGCAACCAGATTGAATAAATGTTTGGAATTATTAGAGATCTCAAAATAGGCTTCAAATGTGTATCATATTGCAACATAAATGCTTATTTTCAATAACAATATTCATCTGCAGAATACTATTACATTTAATTCGAGCAATACTGATCCTATGTTGCTTTAAAACTTTGTAGCGGAGCATAATTATAGCGGAGAGTTTATGAATTTTGGAAGAGGGTGATTATTTTAAGGAACCATGAATCGATCAGCCTACACTTACCCTATTCATCAGCACCGCGCGACGAATTTCACGCACGCCATCGTACACCAGGCGCGATGCGTCAATGAAATCGTTCTCATCTACGTCCTTCGGTGAGTTTGAAGAAAGTGCATCGACGGCCACATCCACACGTTGAGCAAACTTCGACATGACCTGTTCGCGCAGCACCTTTACCGCCTCCAGCACTCGTTTGGTATAGATGCATGGTTCATAGTTGTCCATCTCCGCCTCTACTACGTTGCAAACGCGCGCCGATCGACCCTGGATAGCACCCGCCGTATTGCGCAAATCCAGTGCATCGCCCTCTTGCAGCGCCAGAACGCACTTGTTTACGTCCTCCAGAATGTGGTTCTCCGACACGGCCAGGAAATCGTCGATCGTCGTAATATCATCGACTGCCTCTGTAAGAATGCGCACCTGGTTCTCCCAGGCCAGTCGGTACGCTTCCATATTCTCCTGCGCAACCTTCGAGTTGGGCCGAACGGCCAAAATCAATGCCGCGTTGATCACCTGCGGGCAGAGGGTTTCGATCTGGTCGGCCGCGTATCGCACCATCTTAACGCCGTCCTCGTTGTTGGACATGCTGCACACGAGATTCGCCACTTCGACCAACTTTTCTGCGTGCTTCGTGAAAATGTCGGCCCGCTCGCGAACGACCTTTTCGTTGCCACTGCGGGCCGCCTCGATCAGATCAAGTAACGGCATGTTCGTTTCAAGGAACGAATCCGACACGTGGTCGACAACTGCCTTTCGCAGCTGGCGGCGTAGATCTTTCGTCTTCCGGTACATGTGACCGATCGCACGCTCCAGCTCCGGTGTACGATCTTTTGTTCCCATCTGAAATGACAAAAAAAGTGATAAAATGTGCTATTTTAGGGTTCGTCCTATAACCGCTATAGAGGATCAAATACCAAGCCTTGCAGACAAAAGCTGAGCTTGCAAGTACTTATTTCAGCAGTTTGAGTGAAATGTTTAACAACATTTGCTTACATTGACGAAAAAGTTTGTAAAGCAAAAAGAGTCGAACAAAACAACACACATAAATTACTTACGTTGGACATATACTCCGACAGCAGGTCTTGCAGCGCTTGCCGGACCGCATTGCACTCTCCGACAATCCGCTCGCGCCTTTCGTCACGCGTGCAATCTGCGTCGGCCATCAGCGCTGCCGCACTGATGATGCTTTCTAGACGCTCCTCGAGTGACGGTCTGGAACGGACTTCGTTGTAAGCTCTCGGATCCATAATGATGCCTTCGTCGAAGTCGTCCAAGGCCGCCGCTAGCTCGCCGGCACCCACGTACACGTCCTGTGGCTGGGACGACTTGCCCTGTGCGACGTCGCTGATCGTGTTGACCGCCTCACACACCTGCTTGAGGATGTGGTCCCGATTCACCTTGGCCAGGTCCAGCTCGGGATGGCGCACGTACACCTTCGACGCCGTCAGCAGCATCGTGGAGTGCTTCTTCAGCACGGCACGGGCTGCTGCCAAATCATCCCGTAGCTGCGGATCTTTTAGCTCTTGCTGGCGTTTGGCGGCCTGCTTGATGAGCTCATTCGCGTTCCGCCCGAACTGGCGCATATTATTCATCAGCTCGTCCTGTGACGACGCGTTCCGCAGCTTGTCCAGGTCGTCCTCTACGACGTGCAGTGACTTCAGTAGCAGGTGCACGTCAACCATGTCGGCCAAGATAAGCAGCCGCGTCACGGCCGAAAGCAGATTCCGGGCGGCGCGAACCATGTTGCCGCGCTTGAGCGAACTGCACGGATCCTCCGAGAACTCGCGCGCCGCGATGCTCATGGCCGAACCGGTCTTGCGGACCTCCTCGACGGCCGACAACATCTCCTGCGTGATGTCCGGGTTTTCGTACGCAATCTGTTCTCCGCGTTCGATGAAGATATCGGTGGCCTTTTCGACGGCAGCAACCAATGCACTTGCGCGTTTCGATTTGCCTAGAGCAAAGATGTGATGTGGGTGGAGAGAAAGAAGTGTGATTATAATCGAGGGGATGGAACAAAGGGAAAATAACAATCGGGCATCTGCACCCACACAAACGGCACGCCGTGGGACAAATGTCAATCGATAGCCTCCAGGAGGGGTGCGCGTGTGCATGGCTGAGTACGGATTTCCGCATGAGCGAGCTCCGTGCAGGGGTGACGCGTACGATGGACATTTGCCCAGCAGCCCTGGGACCATGTACTGGGTTCCGTGACCTAGAATGCATTACCTTTTTTCTTTTTGCTTGGCCCTTTCGTGCTCACGAGTGTGGTCACCTGAAGCACCAGCGGTTCGAGCGTTTTTTCCACCGACATCGTGCGAATTTCGAGATTTTTTGGATCCCATTTCAGGGCCACTTGGCCAAAATTTGTTAGCGTTTCCATGGTGCCCGAGCTGAGAACCGACGTGCTCCGAAAACGGGAACGATCACAATTTCACCTCGAATGACACACTCGCCTTGCTGGCTGCCTTTGTTGCGGGTTTCCGTCTGCGTATCTTTTGTTCGTTCCGTTCAGCGCCCGTTGCTACGACCCACAAAATGCAGCAGAATTCACATGGAATTAGTCACCCTCCAGCAGCACTTTATGCTTGTTTGTTGCTCTGCTTTACACACATTCGCCACCAACACATGCGCACAAACTCCGCATCACCAGCCACAAGCGCACTATCGTTTCAGGGACTTTCGTTCAATTTTGAAACGCGATTTTCTCGAGAGAACCACCTTTCATTGCTCGTAATTGATCGTCAGCACAGCAACTTATTATTACTTTATCCCGCACAACTTTACTTGCACATTTGCAAGCCAAAAAACTCTCTTTTTAAATTATATTACACGGAGCAAACGGGGTGTGACGTTTTTTTACTGGCAAGCTCGCACAAGTTATAGCAAAGGTTGGCCCGGTCGATTTTATCTGACACTAGTCTAACAACTGAAATGCATTCATTTGACAGTAGATAATACAATTTGTGATAAATTACCAATCGAATGGCTTTGGTTAAGCTTCAAAAATCTTTTCTTTTAAAATATTTGAGATCTGTGTCAATTATGACTACAAATCGCCTCAAAACGATGCAAATTATTGGCTCGGAAGTGATCATGATCTCACCTTCTCTGACACACGCATGGCTTTGACATTACAGCATTTTCTTTTACATCTACTTGTCAACACAAAAAAAGTCGGAAAAACGGCTCGGAACACGAGAAAGAAGCCGTGTTCCATATTTGTTGAAAACTTGATCTGTATTTAAGAGTCTCAATGTCTATCGTGGAAATTTTAGTGTTAAACATTAATACGTTGCCAAAGAAATCATATTACTAATTATTGTAAGTTGTGCTTCGGTATCTCTGTATGGCGTTACCCATCGGAACAATGTGCGCGACGAAGAAAGTCTAGAGCGCCGGTCTGTGGAAAACACGAGGAAAAATATGCCGCAGAGAATGAAATTATTCCAAATCACGAACCAAAATTAAATAACAGCTCATCTACTATCGTTATATCTGCTTTTCTCTAATTAGAAGATCTATTTTACCTTCGAACAACTTAATCTATCGAATATCACGTCATAGTAGCGTAGTGCATCCAGAGTTGCAACGAAGCATCGATTTTTTGTGATTACAAAAAGTTGAATTCCCCACTCCCGAGAGCAGATGCAAAGTGCGTAGGTGCGTGACTAAGTGTGTTGAAGCGGGAAAAAAGCGTACCGTCCGGTTCCCGTTGGCCAGAAGCGTACGGAAAAGAAAATCCCGGCCGGCGAACGCGCGGTAACGAAAACGTGTGGCGGCAGTGATTTCTGTTGGCTCGCTCGGCACAACCTGACCGTTGCACGCGGTTTCGCGTATTTCTCTCCGCCGTGGAGTGTTATTTTAATATCTATTACGTGCGTATTCAACGTTGCATGTCGGCAGCGAGAGGTGTAATTTGCAAAACTTTCCACGCGAGTTGTAAATCTTGACGCGCGGGTCGTTACTGCAATATTCTAGTGTGTGTGCTTCTTGGGAACGTCGCGGCTGCTCCGTAGAACAAACCTTTCCGCATTGAAAGGGAAATAAGGTAAGCGCTACCCTGCCTCGTACATGCCATGCTAAACTGTAATTATTTCTTTAAGGATACGGGAGCACATGGTCCGTGGGAACAATCGTCGGTCGGATGTGCATGGTTACGTCGGTATGACAGAAATCATTTCACCTGCACCCCATTGCCGTGAAAGAGACAACAAGAGCGAGTAACAGAAACCCTTTGAGGGCAATAAGAAGCCGGAAGGCCACTAGCTAATCGGGTCGAGGGTAGATGTGCCATGGACGTCGGGTGTCCGTCTGTTGCCACAAATGTGGCGGAGACCTGAACGGTGATAAGCCTCATCTTGAGTAGCCTATGAAATGAGCGACAGCTCATACTGGTTCCAAACCTCAATCTCCATGCTTCAAGGGAGGCGCAGTGCCGGAAGTATTATGCGGATTGTGAAAGATTTTCCTAGACATGCTGCCGCTGTTATCGCAAGCAATATATTCTACACGCTGCGCCGTCGATAATGGCATTCAGCATAGTGCCGTGTGTCAATTTAGGTCTAGTCCTAGCGAAATGTGTGCTTCCTGGTCTCTATTGGTCATGCGCCGACAATCACGCCACAGATGAGAGTCACGGTACCGGTTTGACATGTTTCGATATGCCAAACATGGGAATAAGGCAGGAAGTGAAACTATTCAAGCGCTATCCAATGCCCTTTCTTAGCGAGAGAGCAGAGCAGTGACATTTGCTGATTTTTTTTAGTGAGCTTGTTGTAAAAGTAGGTTTAATGTAACAACTTTCACGAATGTGAAACATTATATGCTAGTTTCATTGCAGTTATTATTTAATTGAACATTTATATGCTACAATCATATTGCAAAATGCTTTTTTCCAATTCTAGTTTGCAAATTCGAACAAACAAGCTTATCAGGAAATTAATTTACTATAGACAGAAACAGTTTAAAAATTCTTTGTTACGTCGTTTCAAATACGAATTGTAGATATTGTACGCGGTAACAAGAACATATATTGGGCTTTGAAACATTTTATTTGCATAGCTGTTCTCACCACTTGTGCACTCAAATACGTCATGTTTAATACAGTGATCGTATTTGGAAGTTCGACTGTGCTATGCATGGAAATATTTGCCCTTTTTTCGTCAAAGCAATATAAATATCTAATGATGCTTTTTTTAGTGTGAACATGTAATACTTTTTATATTTATATACAATTAAAATGTTATTCTTATTCACACAGAAAATTAAGCCTTAAGCAATTTTATAGAATTATTATTATTAATCATTGACGTATTTTACTTTTAATTCACATAATTTTAAACATTATTTTTTTTCTGTCTTTAGCTCAAGTCGATTGGGCTCTTTGCGTGTAATGATACTGGGATGGAACAGCAATCCAGTCACGCATGGATGATACATCCTGCCCACGCAAAACAGAAAACAAATAAAATAATAAATCTTTTTCGCTGTCGGACTGTATCGAGGCTCGCCGAGCAGCATGGTACTTTTACCTTACGTCTTTCACACGGTGAATGTGCAGAGGCGTAATTTTATTGGGTTTAACTGGCATGGTTCATTTTACTCACATTATAATCGAAAAGTAAAATAAATGTTTTCGAAAAATTTCAGCCACTTTTAATGGTGCGAGTCATAAAATCTATAGCGAGTCTTGTGTATCCAGGACCGGTTCTGGCGAACGATTTTAATGCTCGAATTTTTTTTGGATGCCTTTCCTCTGTCATAAAAACGGCATGCTAGCGGACCATCTACTTATGTAAAATTAATTTGAGTTGATTATGGGATTTTACACATCTTTTATCTATGTATATTTCAATTTAATCTTTTTTCCTACATAGCCATATTTTAAACAAATCTTTATACCATATCAACTCATATAAAGTTTATTAATTTACAAAATAGTTCATTTATAAAAAGTCACCGAAATTAAAACAAAATCGTTATTTCTTAAACTCATCGACATGAATTCAAATTCCCAGTCTCCGTGGGGGCTGTGGCAAATGATGAATATTATAATACATGGAGAACGCGCAATCGATGGAAGTAAATATGATTCTTATTCGACCGGATGGATTGCCTTCATGCCTCCGTAATGTTCCGCTCGGCCGGCGGATCGATAGATAGTCAATAAACCATCGCATACATCGCATAGAATAATCATGGCGTTCCGGCGTCACATCAATTGACATACTTTGGCCTTCGTAGGGCGCGAGGACATCGGGAACGCATGCTTCAAATCAGGTCAAACGGATCTGAGTGGAGTTCCATTTCGCACCGAAATGTTCTGCCACCAGCTTATCGGCGAAAGCAGGTCACTGGTTGTTGAATATCCGACGAGAGCCATTCAAATCGAGGCATCCTCTAGCAGCTGATGGACATTTGACGCGTGTGTCTGTGCCGTCAGCGTCACCGGTTGCTTCGGTTCGAGCGAGTAGAAGAGCCAACGCCAGCTCGTACTTTGACGACACGTGGGATTGGCTAATTTTAGAGAGTCTAGCACAGCCTGATTGAATCAGAACGGATCACCACCGGACCACCGGCGGGTATGCCGTGATGTGGCACTGATCGTCCCGTCCAAATGTCATCGAATCTGTGTATTTCTAATTAATTTGAGGTGCTACATGATTCCGCCAGGGTTTCCGAAGCTCCCGTTGTGAGATGCTAGCTGTTGGACTAGAGATGATTTGGCTTTTAGTTTGTTTTTATATAACATAAAATGACTTTTAGGTTACAGCATGCTTAGAAATTCTAGCTTAGAAAGAAGTTTTAATCTCTGATGGTCTCATGTTATCCATTATGTGCTATTTTTGTAACGCCATGGTAATAATTTGACTTGAGCTTATTGGCTTGTCATAGGTTTGTCGTAACCTCATTATTTTTCATCTCAGTGTTATCCCTTACACAGAGTTAAATATTTGAAATCGCACACCAATATAACTAGCTCAACGTTCTACTTTACGATTGAAATTATATCGTACCGTAGAACACTTGAAAAGTGCTTATCAAACTCCTAATTGCTCTGCTACGCTTAGCTTGTACAGCAGCCCCGAGCATCGCCAAGGATATCATGTTACCTTCCAACCCGTATGAGTGGCCGTATTCGGAGTAGAACCAACCACGACCAGTGAATTTTGTGCACAAAACATTCCACACCAATTCGCAGGACGCACAGGACGTACGCGCGTCAGACGTCAGCGAGCAGGGAAACCGAAATTGGGTCAAATCCGCTACGTACATCCAACCAACCAACCACCGCTAACGAGCTCCCTGAAGAGCAGCTGCCTTGGAACCGTGGAAGACTTTCAAGTGACAGAGTGAGATGCATGCGGAACCTCGAAACGAGACCGAGGTGGACCTCGACATGTTTGCGTCGTTATGTCCACTATGCTCTACCGCATGTTGGTACCCATTAATGGCCACTTGTAGTTGGCAGTTGGCGAGATGCAGGAGGGATTTATGCTCGCGTTCGTTCCCGATTTCAGGGAAGCGAGAAACCTTGGGACGAGCGTGCCTGATTCCGAAATGGGATACGTTTGTATCGGTTCGCATCCGTCAATGGCGCAAACCAGCGCTGACAAGTCGCTACTTCCAGTGGCAGTGTCAACTTTTGGCTCGTCGGAAACACGCATCTGCCCAGTTAATTCCCACCGTCGAGAGGGCGGCTTAGCGAATTCAGGTCACCCGGGTGAACCAAGTGTGGACCCATGGCGTCCTCGGGCTGGAGGTGCGTTTTCTCTCGGTTTCGTCGGATGTCCGGGAATCGGTGGCATTTGTTTGCTTGGGGACGCTAAATTAGTCGTATCTTTGAAAACGTCGGTGTGCATTTCCGATCAGTTGGCGTTGAGGGAGAATTATTTACTTACCGCATGCCGGTCAGAATGGCATTTCACAATTGTTTGAAGGTGGAAGATATCTTTTGAGCTGTTTTAGTATCACTTTTCGACATCAGACATAAATTAGAACGAAGGCTACTATTGGGGTTGAGGTTGATGAAATTCGAGCTATCATTGTCTAACTATGTCATACAATTTAATCTGCTGAATCTAAATCAACAAGGTATGGTGATTAAATTACCAGTCGATTATGTCAATCCTCTAGTAAAAATGCTTATCTTTTGCTTCCAAGTGACACTTTACAAACATCTAGACATCCAATCTAAGTGCTGCGTGGCATTGTGTGCTTTCGGTTTCACGCTCTCTTTTTTGCCAAACATCCAAAACCCAATTGCGACAGCGATCACGGCATGCCGGATGACTGGTAGTGCCCTACTTTAAGGGCCAACATTTGCCGGTGGCGCATTCGCTTGGTTCGCCCCCAAGCCCGATACTAATCCAGTGGTCGTCCGCCCGAATCGACTCGAAACTATCTCACACAAAAGCCACCCATGCTAACCGAACAATGCATTGGGGGAAATCTCTGCCCCAAGACGTGGACGGATAAATTATGCACCGATCAACGGTGGGGCTGCAAGATGTCGGCTTTTTCTTCCATCCAGCCAACATCAACGCCCTCATTCTCTCGCTTCAATCGCGGCCTCCGCTCCAAGCGCCCATTTCCGAGTGCATGTGCATTTCGATCAATCAACGTTGCAACATTGGCCAGCTGGAAAACGGTAGCGCAGTATGACGCCACGACCCGCGAACCCAGGACACTTTGCTTTTCGGGGTGTGCACCCGTTTTCGCGAACCGGGTCCACACGATCAGTGATCTCCTGAGTCTGCTAGGTATGCCAGTGGTCTGCTACCGGGTGCTGTTGCATCAGCTGCTGCCGGGTGCTTTGTTTCGTCTCACTTTATGGGAAGGGAGTTGTTGCGAAACCACCGACCTACAAGCGAGAGATCAAACCATCGCCAAGCCGCGTGCAGGGTTTGGGAGGGTGGGCAATAACACTGCTGCAAGCTTCTGTTTGGGGTTGCACCGAACCTGGCACGCGCCACCTACGCAGAAAACGTTCGCCATCGGACACGCGTCTGGCCACGTCCTGTTGCAGGGGTATTCTTGATTGATTTTATTGTGCTCAAGTGGTGCAATAAACTGTCGGGATGATTTAAGATGGACCACAATGTCTCGTTGGTGGGGCTGGAACAGTGGTGAAAAGGCCTCTTTGTTGCGTTTAATAAGCTTGTTACATAGTGCTGCATTTCGGACTTTGAATTATATGAAGGTTTTTTTGAAATTTAAATCATGCTGTTGCTGTTTTGTCAATTGTTGCGAAGTTCATGGCTTTTGGAGACTTTTTTTGTCGACAATGACTCGACAATGTCTTTAAAAAATCATTCGACTACTAACATGGCTCTTGTTTTTGTTACTATTTCTGGAAGATATTTTTGTTACCAGATAAAAATTCATTGTAGCACTTTCCGAGGTTTGCTAACCCTGCAGTCCAGTGCATGTCTACCCAGGAACACCAATAAGTTGCTTGATCTCTCTAACGCTGGCCAATCTTGCTGCGGATAGCTGCTGGAGAAAAGCAAAGTTCAAATTATTCTGCCACCGAACGGTTATTATTGGTTTCGGTGTTGGAGCTACCGTCGCTTCGACAACCTTTACCACCCCCGTTAACTTAACAATGTCCCGCAAGGGGTTGCGAGCTTTAAATGCCCACCGGCTGCAGCTGCAGTTCGGGTGGGTGGATAAGCTGCATATTTTGCTCGATCGGAGCCAATTGGCCTGGTTTTCGTTTGGAATTGCCTTCCGGCTTGCGATCGCTCCGCTAACCCGCTAACTGCGAAGGAAGACAAACGGCTAAATTGCTCCCTTGGTGATCTCAGAGATGACTGGTAGATGTTCGATGGTAGGTAGGCATTTCCGATCGCCTGGGTCAACAAGGGGCCAAAATTGCAGGGCACGGATCTTTGATTAACTCGTTGACCAGATAAGCGCTTGGTAAGTTGAGGCCTCGCTGAAGTATCTAAGATTTGGGTAGGTTAGGGGTGTTTTTGCCGGCAGGTTTGAGTGTTCGGTTTGAGCTTTCAATCAGTCTGACAAGTGTTCGTTTTCGGTAGCCAATGGTTTATTGTAGATTCGATTCTGTGTATCTCAGTCTGCTTACTATAAATACACAGTATTTATAATATATTTCTTGTCTTTGTTGTTTATGTGATCTTTTATATTGAAATAATCTTTACATTACTTAAACTGAAAGCTTATATTTCGTTCGTTCGTTGTCAATAACATGATTATTAGGTGTAAGCATGATATTTTTTTATTTTGAAAATCTCCCTAACGAACTCGAGTTTTGTGGAATATTTGTTTGCAGTTTACGTAAATTTCGATAAGAATATCAAAACAAAAATCGAAAGTGAAAGCAAACCTAAAACTATAAACCACCCTGTGCTTCGACCTTTCCAAAATGTGCTCACATTCGCCACCGTTATACTGACGACTAATTAACCGAATAGTTCCCCCCGGCCTCTGTTGTTAATTCGATAGCAGCATATCGAGTAAAATGTTCGCAAGGCCTCCCGTGAAGTTGGCTGCTACCGGTTCACGCCTCATCCCACCTTAAGACAGTCAGCAAGCGATGCGTAACCGTTTGCTTATATGCTTACTTTGGTCCTTCCAAAGGAGGCGCATACAATGTCCAACAAAACATTCACTCACCCTGGGCTCTCGATTCATCCATTAGCAGCCACCCCCACCCCATTCGATCGCTTATTTTCGGGCAGAGGTTTGGACACTCACTTAAGAGGCGACATAATTTAGCAATGACCTGCTGCCACCTTGGACGCGCGTGCGATCGGTGCGAATGGAAACATGATGCCGCTCTCCTGCCACCTGTCGAAATAGACCTCCCCTCCAAAAAAAAAAATCCCCGCGAAGAGATCGGACCACGACCGCGACGAAAAATGTCACGGAGGCCTCCACGCCGGCCCGCGAGACTAGGTCAATGATTTTTTAATTCAACCACAACCGGAGTGTGTGTGTGTATGGTTTTCGGGCACGTTTTTCGGTGACTGTGTCCACCTCGAGCCGTCTACTGGTCTGGTGCTCCAAATATGTTGCGAGAAGTGGACGAATGGTTTTTTTTTGCTGTTGTATCTTCTATTGGGTGTCACCCTGTGTCGGCGCTTCATTAGCCGCTGAAATATGGCGCGATACGGTGTGTCCGGATGCGTCACCTGCCGTTCCTGGCGATGGGAGATAACCTAACCAAAGCCTGGTGGAGAGGAAGCCGTTCGAGTGTGTTTAGTTGTTGGCCTCACTGTAGATCGACTCCACGGTAGGCTTAATAGATGCAACGTTAGATGAGCATAACCAGCTGTTTCGCCTAGACGTCTCTGTCATCAATCTTTGGGGGGGTTACTAAGCATCAAAGGATGCCAGATTCAAGCTCCACACCATCATTTGACACGTTAATTTTGTCGCTCGCGCGTGGTGCGAATCCTCGCCAAATGTGGCACGCGTATCGCAAAATTAAGAAAAGCAGCATCTCGGTCCCATAACCTCACTTACGGTTCGTCCACTTTTGGACAGCGGGGTTTGATCGTTGAAGAGGGTTTTTTTTTTGCACTTGCATCCTTTAACACGAGCCTCTCTGCACGACCGCTGACCATTCATGTTAATTAGTGTGGGTAATGGTCGTGTTAATGGCGGACACGCTTCCGTGGGTGGCCCAGTTTACGATCCGCGATCACTAGATAATCGAACAGATCGGCCATATTTCGAGACCACGCACGAGGCTGCAACGTGTGCCGAATGGGGTTTTTATGGGACGGGAAGTTGATCTTGTACGCTTTTTTTTCTGATGTCCTTTTTTATGGATGGTTGACTTTAATGATCTTTTCAGTCGTAAAAAATGATATTTATTACAGGATTTCGGTTACTCATGAACCCTTTCATGAATGTAAAACCGATGCGTACCCGTTGATATGAGTTTCAAAATTGAAACACTTTATGATAACTTGCAACAACTTGACATGGGATATCACAAGTAATTCAGGATACAATCTAACGCGACCTTCTCCCACAAATGAGCCCGTTTCCGTGTTCACGGCACATTACACACATCCAGAGAAACTTAACTTTCGTCCCTGCGCACTGCTCGTTTCTTAAGACCATTATCTTCACCATTAAATAAAGAACGGAGCGCTTCTTGCTCTCGAGCGACGCTAATGATGGCGGCCGCCACCCTGCGTCCTTCCCGTGCGGCCTCCATTTGCATTTAGTGCCCGCGGTGTGACCCGTTTTTCCGGTCGCCTCGCTCCCGGCTGACCTTTCTGGTTGCCTCGCATCGCGTGTGACCTATTGGCGTGCGTGTATGTGTATGGTGTATGTTTCCAAGGGAAGGTCGGACCGGTTAGAACGACTGACCGTCGCTGCTGCACGCGCCATATCATCACCGTGTAGTGTCACGGAATCCGACACCAATAGAGCAGAGCACGCCATTTGATCGAAGATCAACGTCGGTGGTGACGTTGGACTTTTGGCCGTCAGGGTTCGTTGACCAACAGGGTCTCGTGTCCGGAAGCCGGAAAAGAAACCAACGCCATGCTACACTCAAGATCATGTGTCTGACCTGCCGAAAGACGGCGTGGGCAACTGGCGTTGATCACCTTGATGAGTGTGTCAACTGCCTTCAATGTCAGGCGTCTACGCCACGTGGCAGCACTACCTTTCGATCCGAGGCCGACAAGCGATCTTACCATTCTCGTTCGAAAGTAGCACTGTGTATTACCAATCTCAAGCTTATCGACATTGGGAGGATGAATTATAAAAATAGGCATTTCAGTTTTGCACTATTCTTAATTTTTGTTAGTGTTCAAGTGTGTTAAGAAATCGTTTAATTCGATCCCTTATCCCTTATCTCTTCCCTTAGCAAGTAACTTCTATTGCAATATTTGTACTTTACAGGCATTTTTTAATTTTCTTATACAAATTTTATGACGAATTGATTATAGTGCTGCATAAGTAAATTTAAAATGTAGTCTGATAAAAACACGTTAGTTAGATTCTATGCGTTAATCATTGTCTTTTTACCTTTCGGTAAAATTTTTGTTTTCAAATTTCTATTTTAAACACCTCAGAAAACGACAATTAAAGTTTGTCAAATGTTACATGTAAAGTACCGCATCCAAATTGACTCGTTACACCTACAAACAAATTGCTTGATACAGGATACAGTTTTTCGTCAACTTCGAAAACATATCCTTCGTGGAATTTTCACCATAAAGTTAACTCGTGCATGTATTACACAATGCTGCTCATCCTAGCGCTTCACTCTCCCCTTCTCCCCTCAAAAAACCCACCCCAATCTCGCTTCCTCTTCCGCCCGAGGGGCCAATATCGGCTCCCTGGTTGTTGAGTTCAATGGAACCCAACGGATACCGCAAACATGCGGCTGTTGCTAACACCCTACGGACCCAGGGACCAGGGGAGCTTGCGTGCGATCGTATCGTAACGTTTATAGTAAGCGTGTCCTTGCACGCCTGCGTTCAGTGCCTCTCCACGCCCCATCGAACCGCACCGTCACCGAAAGGGCCGGCCGCTCCAGATATACGGGTCAAGGTTTATCGAAATGGACGATAATTCGATTGACATGCTGTAGGCCGCGTGACGTGGCGGCGCTTCCGACGCGCAACCAGCCAGAACGGTGGAGTAATTTTAATATTTCATGTACGCGCTCGAGCGAGCTACTTCTCTTTAACCGCGTGCTTCCTGTCCGCTTTGATGTAACTTCGCTGCGAGCTCCTTGAGAACGTTGGAACCCCTTTGGAAACGGGTCATTTGTGGTAATGGGCCGAGCTTCATTTGTGAGCCGCAGGGTTTTTTTACAACTGTGGGGGAAACCCCATTACATCATTCGCTGGTTTACATCCCGTGCCATCGGTATGATGTGTTTTATCTAATTCCGTTACTGAACGTCCGTCACTGGTGACAATTGTCGAAGAATGACACATGGAAAAAGTGCACAAATACTGAACGAACCAAATGTCACCCTGCGAACGCAATTCATCCTCCACCGAAGCGGAAGGGGCCCTTAGTGCGCGGGTGTAGCATAAATCATTAATTTACATTCTACACCATTCGGCTCCGACCCAGAGCACGTCGTTGCTCGTGGTAGCTTAACGCGAAAAGGATGGAAATGGTGGCGCTCTGTTCTGGGTGCGAGAGGCGAACGGCGCAGCACAATTAACAAAGCCATGAATTATAAATTTCCCTACCCGCGGGCCTCGGAGGTGACATTCCATTCCTTCGCCATCGACACGGCCTCCTCGGTTCTCGGTGTGCCGCTAAATCCTTGATCCGGAAAACCTACATAGGGCTAAAGTGGAGCATTTGCCCACCCAGCAGCCACCCTTTCGGTGAGAAGGAGAGTGACTTTGCATATGCAAACAATCAAACATATATTTTCTGTCACCCCAGCGACATGTTCCGTCTGTGCTGGTGCGTTTCGAACCACCTATTCTTGACTTGGCTGCTGTGAATCGTTTCGAAACCAACAAAAAAAAGACACCCTCAACACCCAACGCCAAACGTTCTGTCGCACCTACGACGATTGTGTAATATAGGGCTTGGCATTTCTAGCATTAGACGTGCCTTGCATTTATGTTATCAGCAAGGATACGAAGATCTGGAAGCGTCGTTTTTTCGTTTGGTTGCTTTATGTACTGCGTGGCTAGGGCCCCATAGTCGGTGGCTAAAAGCGTATGCCATGCTCATCAATGTTTTAAACTCACTCGAAACTTCTTAACATCACTGCCATGCGATAAGAGAACCGACCGGTAGTGCTTTTGTGAAATAGTTTTCCACCGGAACAAAGCAGATGCGTTACGAGAAAGGACGCGATTTCCTGGCCAAGGGGTAGAATTGGAGCAGTTGGAACGGTTTTGCGCCTCACCTGCACGAGTAAAGGGTGGGTAGTGTCTTTGGTTGAGCAGTTGCATACTTCTGCTCGTTTGGATCACAGGACATGCACGTCAGGAGACGCTAAACAACTTCAGTTCTCGATGGGGATTTCCAGACGTTCTTGGCTTGAATATTTCACTCAACCGAAGTCGATTGCGGTAAGGACGATTGCCTTATCCCGGGATGTGTGCTTGCAACGACTCTGATAGTGTGCTGGAAGTTTTGTGAGGCTCTAGAATATTCTATCTTCTGCCAGCAAGTGCCAGCGTCCTCGTGTGTGTCATTGTACGGTGGGAACCGTTTCCAGGAAACGGCTGCTCTTGGATCATGAATACCAAACGCCCATCGAAAATATCATCCAGAAGTTCCTTTGTGTCCTTGGCGCCCGGCCTGAGTAGTACATAAAGAACGACAAACCTTCCTCATAGTAAGCGACTGGGGTGTGTATGTGTGTAGGTAGCTGATGAGCTACCGAGAAAGGGACAAGGTTCCACCAATTTGCTGGTGTGACGTGGCAGGAATAGAGCGTCCCTGTAGCGTGTTTTCCGGCAGGTGGAAAGGAGGGCTGGAAAATGTGAGCTGTGTTGAACGAAACGGGGCGTTGGTCGTCGTGTATTTCCAATTATTTCACCATTCTGCAATGGAATCGTTCTCGTTACAGTGCTAGAGGCAACCTTTGGGAAAGCGAGTCGGAAAAGCTCTTCACGAAAGAATGGGAAAATTTCGCATACCAACCCACTCGTCGGTCACTCACTGGCACTCACATTTTTCTCTCGACCTTTCTCTCTCTTTCTCTCTACATTCTCTTCGAACGAAATGTCATTAATCCAGTCATTGGGGAAAAACCTTCCACGCGGTGTAACGGAAAATGTTGCTCCCGCGCATTGACTTTCTTCAGTTGTTTCAAAAGGAAACAGGTAAACCGAGCACGAACTCTCGCGCGTTTGACGAACCAAACCGTGATGGCATTTCCACTGGGCGATATAGTTCAGGGCTGCAGCGATAGGGTTTCCAACCCTGCAACCCTACGAGGCGTACTGCAGCCCCAATAGAACCCAACTTGACACGTGGCCGGCAAGGGAGAGCAAACAGTAATACACAAAAAAAAGACCACCAGGTCGAGGTCATCCCTCGATATGCTCTCCGCTCTCCGTTAAGGGTGGCGTATGCAAACGCGCACGGGTGCCCTTCCATTAGCCATTCCACCACCTCACAGGGTGCGTCGATAGCACCCACCCCCCTGGACTTGGACGGTGGGTATGGGTGTTTTTTTTCTGTAGCTTTTATGACGATCGAGAATCGGATGCCCTTGCACACGGCTATGGCAGAGGGTGGCGTCGAACGCTGAGGTCCGCCCTTGGTGCCCTTCGGCCGCGACTAAACCGCGTACGAAGCGTGCACACAAAAGTTTACCTTCCGAGTGAGGTTAAGGTGAACTCCGTTCCCAACTTCACCCAACTCTCGGTGCGCTGCTTCATCCGGTAGTGTTTACTTTAGCCGGTACTGAGCCACCCACTGGGAGGACGACCAGCATTAGCACATGTTGTGTGAGCATATACCTTCGCTTCGCGCGTGTACTCGCCCGAACCGGTCAAGCTCTCGTGCGTAGCGTGGCTTGTGGTTAATTTGTTGAACAAAATTTGTCATTTTATGCGTACGACGCCACCTGTAGTAGGGCGAAGCGTTGCGTTGGCCTTCAGGCCAGATAGGCCGCAGTTGCCCTCGGCTACACGTGCCGGTACGTTTCCATGGCAATTCCAAGCGCAACCATGTCCGGGGGTTGTGTGGTTTTTAGACGCCTTTTTTTGATGGTGACCTTTTCCTGGTGGGGCCTTGAGTTTTACGGGAATTTGTTTTTTTTTTTTGGGAAGCCGCTTTTCACCAGATGCCGAACTGTTCGTGCTAGGCGATCGATCGGCACCCGAAACCTTAAATATAAACATCGCTCCACCCACCGGGCGTTGCGAAACAACGATTTTCCGGGAATTGTTTACCAGAACGCGCCGGTTCCAGTAAATAAATGGCACGTGTCCGCGTGCGGCAAAGATTTTGCGTGGAAACTCGATCCACCGGATGCTGGGCTGCGGGGTTTTGCTCTTTGTGTTATTTATTTTTGCGCTGCAAACTTTTTCACCGAAATTCGCCTGCTTCGGCCGTGGCACTGGGGCGAGAAAATTACGCCAAAAGGTATGGGTTTTTTTTTGCTGTTTGTTGAATCGCTCCCGGGAAAACGCAATATTGATTGATCAAAGCCGTGTCGAGATCAGCTTCTTTTCGATAAGATAATTGTCTTTCTTCCTCGAATGTGGCACGCCATGTTGTTGCTATCGATGCTGGCAGTTAGGCAGCTAAAATACATCAAGTTGTTGTGTTATTTATCTTCATTGAATTGATTGTTGAATCGAATTGCGTGGAAATGAACGATATTTTCTATTTTGAATATCAAATGTATGAGAAATCAGCAGGAATTCTCTTCCATATTCAACGGAAATATTGTTGTATATTTTTGTTTTTTTTTTCTTCATTTTACATTATATAGTTCAGCAAATATTAGAGAATATTTTAGCTCACCGTTGAAATGTTTGTAAAAATAGCCCGTCATAGATAACTGATTGCATCTTTCACTCAAAACTTTCACCAATGTCACGGCAGATCATTTCCATCATGCTGCTAGCCACGGCAGAATTATGCATCGTTTTCATCACCATCCCATGCATCATTACTTTATCTCACATGACCCCGGATTAAGCCCTTCATAACGTTCTGATGCCAAACCGCGAGTTCCGTTCACGAACATCCCTGGCACACTTCTACCCATCATCCGATGGGTCATTCGTAGGACCACAACGTCCAAGGGAGAGATTTCATCCCGGTCGGCTCGGCCAAGCTTGTGGCAGTTTCCACAACACGCCATTACTTCGTGGTGTCAACCGCACGAAAGTGTCCGTACTGTGCCACCGAAAGCCGCATGTGGTTGGAAGCAGCGCTACGCTTTTCATCGAAGGCCGCACTGTTGTCGTGCCGTGGCTGCAGATCCTGCTTTAGCCGCTGGAAAATGAGACCACTCTTAGGCTTAGGATGCTTTTGCTAGCGGTCTGCGTTTGACGGGTCGGATTTTGAAGCGCTCCATCGACGAGGCTGCTGCAGCATCATCAAGTGAGATGACAAGGTCCGCCCTACTCGCGGCCTACTTCCGGTCCCACAACTTCAGCCTGTCACTCACACGAGACCCAGGCTTTTGACGTAAATCCATTCCATTTGGGTTTGCATACTAGCAGGCTTCCACTGGGAGCCGTACGGCTGAGTTGTTAGGCCTGGCAGGCTGTACGGTGGAGGTCGCATGCGACTTTGGGGAGAGCATTTCCATCCAGTGTCCTCGTTTTTCCCGGCGCCGAGGATGGTGACGCAACGAACGCTCCCGCTGTTTTACATTTTAATTATCCCTTCCGATCCAATCATGCAAGCGTCGGATGACGATGTCCCGTGCGTTGTCTTTGGCGCTGTCATTGACGTGGTTGCGCAGTAAGGCGTACGAATGATTGTGGCGTATCCTGTGGCCCTGATAGCGGAAGACACGTGTTGGAATAGAGCCTTTTCCATTGCGAATGTCATGCATAGTCATTTTCGAATAGAACGTGATGCTTGTTTTGATGCTTTTTATATAATAAGATTAGTGCTTCAATTTCATTGCAAAGCGAACAATAATTCTTCGCAAAACTTTAGACGATATCTTGTTCGACGATTCTGTTCCACGTCGGTTTATCAATTTTATCATGTTTATATAAGTCGTACTGAAGTTATATTACTGGTGATTTGTTACCGTTATTTAAATTGATTGAGATAGGGATTATTTATAGATTGATCATAGATTGAATCGTTTTTCTTTGTGTGTTGTCAAATTGTTTCGAAGCCAATTCACTGGTGTAAATATTTTAAGCAATCGCTGGGGTACGGGAACAACTTTTTATTTTTAAATGTACAATACCATGATGGGAAAAAGTCATACTATATCCTTTGACATCTTGTCGGCACGTGCCCAATCAAAGCAATCGGTAAATAATCGATCGCACTGCGGAAGTTGCACCCAAAGAGCGCGGCCGGAAGTGATAACAATTTTGCCATTGGTTGTACAGATGAGTTATATTGAGGAAAGTAAAGGTCGTTGGAACACTCTGTCGATATGATTGTATATTGCATATGTGTTATTATTGACACATTTCATTATAGACGAATGACGAATTTGATGCATTTTCAATTTGTATTGTTTACTTTCAGGCCAACCATTCGATAGATTAGAAGATCCTTCTTAAAATCAGGTAAATTACCAACGTTCATATAAAAACAATCATTTCATCAAGTATAATGCGAAATACCTCTAGATTTCTATAGGCTGATCCTTTATTTTTAATGATCGTTGGATGTTGTTTATGGGAGTGAGTTCTCAGTTTTTATCACTGTTTGATGGGCTTCTACCCTGTTTCTTGTTACATTTTGACGAGAGTAGGTCCGCGATAATGTCATGCGATTATTAAGATGACTTTGACGGTACAACATGCTCTAGTTGAGTGTCCTTCCAGACATCAGATCACCAGTTTTGTTGTCATACCTTTTAACTGTGGTCCGCTTCAACAAATCAAACAACTTTTATTAATCTACAATCCAGTTCACATCGTATCTCATTGCCAGCTCTGCATCAATGCGCATAGCTGCAAGAGTTAAACGCCGTTGCACTTCGTTCTTCAATGTTTCCGGCCTACGATTTCCAGCGGTGCTTTGACAAATAGCTGCAATTAATACACACACCGAGAAGAACACTAGCCGTCCGATTGGCGTGTATTAATCTCCGCTGATTGTGCACACTGTAGGAGAGGATGGGGAACACGTAGTATAATGACATAAAATTCCCAAAATTGTGTGTCCAATAAATACGATGCAATGCGGCCAACAAACGAGAGCGCTAGCGCTACCTACGACCTCAAATAGCGCGCAAAACATGGGCAAGCAATTGTTGACACGGTCGCATGCCCGGTCGCGTGCATTTGCATTGCGTCTCACTTACACCGAGGCATTATAAATGTATACAAATAAAATCAATGATAATGACTTCAGCAATTAAGTCGGCAATAAATAACTACGTCGTTTGAGCGGCCGAGGGCAGGATGCTGCTGCTTGCACAAGGACGTTGACGTCGGTTTACGCTGTGAACCGATGGCTGGGCGGTGTTGCTTGTTGCAACAAATGCATTATTTGCCGATGCGCCGGCTGCATTCCGGAAATGATTGCACTCGGTCAGACCGAACCGGGGCAGTGCACGGTTGTGAGGGGTTTTTGGGGTGGCTGACGGGCGTGTCGGTTATCTTTAGAGGGTGGAATTGCAACCCTGTGTGGGTGTTTCCGGTGTATGGGGATGTACCGGTGCATGGGATGTCCATTCCGTACTAGAAGAACGGTTGTCGAATGTCGTCATATGGCTTCACCATACCGCTCTGGATGTGCTTTTCCAATGCATTGGAAAGTGCTTCGAATAAATCAATTAATTACACCACTTATACGCACACCATCATAGTGTGTGTGTTTTCTCCTGAACAAGTAGGTGACTAAGGGAGGTTCCAATTTGGGGGCATCATGCCACCGAGAAACATCCGGACATTACGCACAGCGCAATCTAGCAGGCACGGCCGAACGCGCTACACAATTCGCGTTTTCTATTTCTAATCGCACCCAATCGACCGCTTCCTCGCGCTGAGGTGAAGCCGCGGGAACCTAGCGCCATTTGTCAGGAGTGAAAGAACCATCCCCCAACAAGAGACCGCCGAGAGTTCGTTTGCGGGCGATTTAAAACGGGTCACGGAGAAAGCCTTGCCCTAATTTCTGGCCGCTCTGCGCGCAGTGGTAAAGGTGAACGCGGCACAGCATGCAGCTGAGCTAGATGTGCTCGATTCGGTAGTTAGATCTTCGCTAGATGCCTGCCCTTTTGGGATGGAGAGAGTTAGATGGGACGAGAAAAGCAAACCGCTCTGCGTTGTCGGTTCGGTTGCGGTTTTGAATCACTTTGCAATGCATACTGCTGATAAATGAGGTGGTCTTGAGCATCAACCACAAATAACTCTCGTTTTGGAGTCCCGCTGGGGGCTTCTGATTATCGTCAATTTCTATTCGTACGAGGGAAACGTCAAGGTCTCGCTTTATCTGCTCGCTAATGGCACATCTCTTCAACACTCGAAGATGCCTTCATCAGGGGTATGTTTTTTTTAATTAAGAATTATTGCACTCCACATTCGTTCATTATCCATCCACGGCATTTAACGGGCCTCGGTCTCAATGTGTGGGGGAATGTTTTTAATTGATACCACATCTCGCCATATGTCACCAGAAGCGGTCATCCGGTGCGGGAAGATGGCTGTCTCCCATTGCTAAGTGATTGACACTGAACTCTGAACCAACCGATAGAGGGCCTGTCAAAGTGAGATCTTTTTCTCTTAAATCCATCCCGCAGTCCACTTCCCGGGGGCGCGTGTCCTTAATTGACTTCGCCAGTACGCCGCTAACCGGCATAGTACCCGTTTGATGTTCCTCGTATTGAACCGTGGTGTAAGTTTGCAACTCTACTGGCGAATACTGGTGCTGTGGTTCCCCGTGGGTTTGAGCGGTTTGTGTCCCAGCGGATGGGATTGGAAGAATCGCTGATGAATCCACTTTAGCCGATAATCATCTACACCCGGAGTGGTGGTTTCAAGTGGACGTATCACTTGCAACTCCTGCTGTACGGGTATCCAGTGGCTTTTCTTTGAGTGATTCGCGAATGAGGTTTCTCATGGATTTCGTACGGTTTTTGGTGGTTTTAATCGGGGTCACTTTTTGTCGATGTTCCTTCTGCTCGTTGTACATCCTTGAGGATTCTGGGTCATCCATGGCCAACCTCTAGTGCTCATTCATAATCACAACTAGGCGTCCATCGACCGGTTTCGCGTGTGTTCCGCCTTGTGACGCATCGTTAGCTACCGCGTGATAACCAAATTATCAGTTACTTCGCCAAATTAAGCGACAAATAGAAACCGCTTACCGCTTCAACCGAATCGCAATTAGCATCCTCCTTCACTCGTGCCATCTTCGCGGATGATGGCGGCTGCGGGGAACAACTAGCTTACCGCTTCACTGCGGACCGAAGTATGTTTGCCCGGGAACTTTTTTACCACCCTGTGTTTGGCACGATCGGATGTGGCGTGTGAAAAATTCTAAGTTGAAAAAAATAAGAAAAAAAACCTGTGCCAGCCACTGGCCTAGTGGCGAGAGATGTGTTAGGTTCTCCTCCATCAGTCGCTCTTCTATTGCTCCCTTCGACGTATACAGAGCTGCCCATGGGGGGGGCCATTTTTGATCATATCAATTAGATAGAAATCAGGTGTAGAAACAAACATTGTCCTCTGCCTGATTAACACCCGTTAATGGCGAAACTCAACAGCGTTGTCGTACTGATGCCGCAGTACGTAGCTTGCTCTTTACTGGACACCGGAGGGTGCGCTTAGTTGGAAAAACTTCACCATTTTACAAAACTGCCAGTAGCAGCATCTCGCTGTGGGTACGCGCACGTGTTGTGAGCTTCTATCGTCGCCGTTGCGTCCAGTTTGTTAGGTATCAATTTGTACTCGTCGGAAAGGCTAGTTCTCCTGGTGCTACTGATAAGACAAACTCGTGACAGCGACACCGTGACTCTTTGGCGGTTGCCAACCAAAGTTCTGGTTATGTTGCTGCATGCTAAGGGTCGAGGACGTTACTGATGGTCAACTGAAGCACTAGGAATCTAGCACAAACAACCCAAAGACGTTAGATTAAGAAGCAATTATCAAATTACGTGGGTCATATTTGGGATTCTAGTGCGTGTGCCTGTCATTGTTGGTTGATGCGTTCTCGCACGGTGTTTGGTGTGTGTTGATCCTCGGGAAGATCACTGATGTGCGTGAATATGTCCCTGCATGACGTTCTTTTTGGCGTGTGGCTTTGAAAAATGAACCTACAGGAGGTTCTTTTCTGTTGAAGCTTGTGCTTTGCGACTTATTTATTCCGGAAAGACTCGTGATACGCTTCCGATTCAACACTGGGTTATACGCGTGCAGTTGTTGGTCAACATAACGTTCAACTTCACTCCGGTTTGAGGTCGTTTGCATTCTAGAGCTCAAGCTAGCTTGCGCTAAGTTCGTGGTGCGATCATTTTAACGTTTTTGTCATCGTCGGGTGTGCCCTTTTTGAGCAAGTGTGTTTGTAAATTCAACCGATAGGGAACAACACGGTATCCGTTCCGCAGACGTATAGTGACATCATTAACTCAGCGTGTGTTTATGTTTTTTTCTTCATTTACTTTCATTCTTTCTCTCCTTCCACCCGAAGGAGTCCTCTCCCCTGGGTACGCACGTAGAGCAAGTGTCCGCGAGTAGGCCACGTGATGCCGCTGAAGCAACGAACGGCAGTGTTGGAGCTGCACTCGCCCACAGAGGACCAGCTGGTGTCACCTGGTGACGGTTCGATAGCTACCGAGTTCGGGTCCACCGCAGACCATGATCCTGGTACGGGATCAATGGCGTCGACGGGCGCCGAAGGACCGTCCGACCAGAAGGAGCAGAAGGACAAGGTGCAGATGAAGAAATCGCTCGGGCTCCTCGAGGGTGTCGCCATTATTCTTGGCATCATTTTCGGCTCGGGTATCTTCATCTCACCGAAGGGAGTCCTGCAGGAGGTCGGTTCGGTCGGGACGTCCCTCGTGGTGTGGGTGCTATGCGGCATCCTGTCGATGATCGGTGCTCTGTGTTACGCCGAGCTGGGTACGGCCATCCCCAAGTCCGGTGGGGACTACGCCTACATCTATGAGGCCTACGGACCACTGCCGGCGTTTCTCTACCTCTGGGACGCGACGGTTATATTCGTGTAAGTGTCCGATGTCGGTACCGAGAGCGGATATATCTGATTCCGGATGATCCAGAAGCACTCTGGTTGTCCGGAACCTGCTCAAGCGTGATCTAATGGTGCTGTTTTATGTTCTCGCTCTCTACTCTCCGGTGGATGTCCTTGGGCTCGGACATCGATTCCAATGCGCGTGTTCGATCGCCTGTTCGCGGTGTTCCAGCCCAAGCACGAACGCCATCATGGGGCTGACGTTTGCGAGCTACGTGTTCCAGCCACTGTTCGCGGCAGGCTGCTCAGTGCCGACGATAGGTCTGCAGCTGTTTGCCGCCGTCACCATCTGCGCCCTCACCTACATCAACGCCTACGATGTGCGGGTGACGACCAAGATGCAGAACGTGTTCATGTTCACCAAGATCGGCGCCCTGGTGCTGGTGATCATCGTCGGCGTTGCCTGGATGGTGATGGCCGAGGGCGGTATGGACAATTTCGAGAACGCGTTCGATGGCACGGTAACCGATCCGGGCAAGATCTCGGTCGCATTCTACTCGGGCATCTTCTCGTACGCTGGCTGGTGAGTGCACTCTGGGAACTCCAGGTGTTCCTGCGAACCGCACGGCGTTGTACTGACTTCTGACACGTACCCCTGTAGGAACTACCTCAACTTCATGACCGAGGAGTTGCGCGATCCGTACAAGAACCTGCCGCGTGCCATTTACATTTCCCTGCCCCTGGTGACGGCCATCTACGTGCTGGCCAACATGGCGTACGTGGCCGTCCTGACGCCCCAAGCCATTCTCGCCTCCGACGCCATCGCTGTGGTAAGTCTCTGGCTCCTGTCTTTGTGCTCAGGCGCTCTGGAGCTTGATGTCCTCAGACATCGCTCAGGTTGCCGGAATGCCGTTTTTGATACAGCTATTTTCTTTCTTTCTCTCTCTCTCTCTCTCTCTCTCTCTCTCTTCTCGTCGCTGCTCTCTCGCTTGTGCCCGGTGTTTGGTTTTCACCCTTACCTGTAGACCTTTGCCCAACGCGCCATGGGCTACGGTGCGTTTGTGATGCCCATCCTGGTGGCGATTGCCGCTTTTGGAGGGCTTTCGGTGCACATTATGACATCGTCCCGCATGTGCTTCGTGGGTGCCCGTAACGGGCATATGCCCGAGATACTGTCCCATATCAATGTGAACCGCTTCACGCCGATGCCGTCCCTCGTTTTTCTGGTGAGCAATTACATGCGCAATGCCGAAAGAGGCAGGACATTTGGGCAAGTACGATGTTGGTCGTCCTTTGCTTCAATGTGCTGCTCTGTGGTCCCATAGGTTTGTCAGTTTTTTTATCCCATGTCTCTCTCTCTCTCTCGCTCTCTCTCTCTCTCTCTCTCTCTCTTCCGCTGTCTCGTTGCAGTGCGCACTGTCCCTGTTGTATCTGTTTATCAGCGACGTGTACGTCCTTATCACCTACAGCAGTATCGTCGAGTCGTTCTTCATCATGCTGTCGGTCAGTGCGGTGCTGTACTTCCGTTACACCCGGCCCGACATCCACCGACCGATCCGGGTGCCGCTCTGGGTACCGACGCTGTTTGTCATCATCTGCGCCTTCCTGTTGATCGTACCGTGCTATGTGGCGCCCTACGAGGTGGGCATGGGTGTGGCGTTGACCCTGGCCGGCATTCCGATCTATTACGTCGGGGTTGCCTGGAAGAACAAACCGCAGGCATTCACGGACGCGCTAGCATGGGTGACGCAATTTAGCCAGAAAATGTTCATGACCGCTAAAGAGGAAGCCGACACTGAGCAGTAGTTCGCTCGCCGGAGCCCGACACTGATGACAATATTTGCAACCGGGGAGGGTTGTTGCGAGAAGAATGTAAAAGGGCGTAAGGGTTGGCAAACATCGCCGTTCGCGTTGGGGGAAAAACACCTTTTGATAGGAAGCAAGATAGCAGACCCGGCTGAGGGCATTTAAGAGTACGCAATATCAAGGAACTGACTTACCCTAGTACTTTATCTACATGACTTTACTGTGCTTGAAGCTGTTGGGGAAAGTGTTTGTGAAGAGTGAAGAGAAAGTCTGATGGTTTTGTTCTTTAAGATGTGTTCCATTTTATTTTAATTCTAACATCGTTTGTCGTTTAATGTCAATTATAGTCTGCCCACCTTAAGAGCACATGCAAGATGCATTTAGTTATTTTTTGATGTATTTTAACCTTCACCAATCAATCTCGAAAATGAATCATAGACATATTTAATTACATTAGGACAAACACAATAGAAACTATCCCAATCCCAACCATGACCATGGATGTTTCGTTTTTTATCTGTAGCTAAATAATAGACTCCTTCGCTGCCATATGATCCTTGCTATGTGTAGCACTTTACAATTATGTCAAAATCGAAACCTTTTATGTTGTTTTCGTTTATAAAATTAGGGTATACATCTTAATAATTCAAATAGCTTATATATTTTGTATCATTTAAGTGTGTTTGTTTTGTTAATTCAAAGAGGCATTCATTTTTATTTAAACTCAGAACCATTTGGAGGAAAACGTGCTTAAAATTGTTCCAACATAAAACATAACTATCGGTACTTACAGTTACATTGTTACTTTACTTGTTCCAATTTCATCTGGCAGCTGGCTTAATTTCTCTAAAACTAGTTTTAAGCCGTTAGAGAGATCCTAAGAATGAGAAAAATATTATAAAATATCCTTTGCAACAAATAAAATCATTGAATCGTAAGGTCGTCATTTCTTGCCAGCAAAGGAAAATAAATGCATTTGTACATCCGTTCGCTCATCCCACCGTGTGTTGGCATTTAAAAGCACCACACTGTGCAGCTAGGTTTAAGATCGCTTCAAACGGCCTCTCTATTATTCACAAAACAAGCACTCTCATCGCGCATAAAAGACATTGCATGCTAAGACATTGGGGCAACTTTTAAACGCTTAAATTAGGGTTACGGAAGAGATTATTTGGAGGACGAAATTGCGTTGCTGCTTCTCCTTAAATCTTCATGCAGTAACGCGCCGCTATCGTTTGCATAGGGTATTCAGGAGCAAAGTTAACGATTCATACCTCGAGACATTACCGCAAGGCCCTTTTGCCCAAACACATTCTAGTAGTGAGCAATTGGTATCCCAGAAACTGGACCCGCACGGCTAGGCATTAGATTGCAAACCATCAAGACTACAAATTGGCGCCAAACGACGAAGGGAGCATTAGGTTATAGCAGCAGTAAAAGTGGCTTGCGAGGGATCTGAATCAAGCAACATGTCTTCCGGAGCGGAAATGTCTTCATTCTGTCATCGGCTATATTTGTGGCACGAGGTGCTCGGAAATAAAAACGATATTATTAAGCAAAGCGAGCCGCTCGCTGCTGGTGTTGTCTGTCGCTGGGAAATGCGGAGAAGTTGGCAAAAGGAAATGTTATTACCGTACAGCTACTTATCACCCACCAGCGCGATGGATTGGGTGCGATTATAGATCCGAAAGCCAACCGCGCGACCGTCGTAATATAATCGCGAACGCGAATGACATTTCCGATCCGACCAAATGATTACCGACAGTCACGTCGCCTTGGTTGCGCTACCGTGCGGAGGACGATAATTTCGATCGATTACTAAAGCCATTACAACACACACACACACACACACCGGCCTGCCTGACCTCGCCGTGCACTGTCCTGTCCTTCTTCCGTACGTACGATGACTTACTGGCGAGTAAATATGTACGGGCCTGTGCCCTCTCGTGGAGCAAAACAAAAAAAGTTAACCACCGAAACAACGCCCCACACGCGCACGCGAGAACGAGAGAGAAAGGATGCCCTCCTGCATCGAAGGGGGAAGGTCCACCGGAAAAGGGAGACGCTGTTCAAGTTTTCAGTTCGGGTTTTCCTTCGTCCTCCTGCTGCGTGCTCGCCACCATCATCAATCGAACGCAGCATTATGTATTGCATATCCGGCCATGATCCACATTGTGGCCGGCTCTCAGTAGGTCAGAGTAGGGGGGGTTTTGAAAATACAATGCAATATTTACGGTTTCTTCTGTGCGGGTGCAGGAAGAAGGACTGGCTTGGGGGTGACCCCCTTTTTCCCACCCTGCCTCAGGGAGGGGGTGTTTCGCTCTCACGCATTCGCTGCCCGGTGCCTGACAAACTGTGCTCTCACGTTGGGCGATATGATGATATGGAGCCGAGTTTGGTCACTCAGTTTTGTGCGGGAAAAGTCGCGCCTCAACGCGGGATTTGTGCGTGTGACTGGTACCGAGAGCAGCAGAAGGGTGCGTTTATTTTTCTTCCCCATAGTGTTTTGGGGATATGCGTCGATTAATGTCGAGGGAGTTTGTTTTTGGGGATGCTAAAGGGAGCTCTCAGTGCGCGTCCCGGTCTTTGGGTTTCTCTTTTTATTACGTTATCGGCGTATTCGATACGTGTTGGTTGTGTGCCTGATTTCGGGAAATTCCCTCCCTGCTGTGTTCGGTGTTATCCGGCGGGATGGTGAAATAATCGAACCGAATGCGAGTGGTGCGGAAATGCGCTCGCAAATCCGTAGGTTTATGAACTGTCATTTATGTACTCGCATAGGCTCGGTAGATTGGAAGGCGTTGGGTTGTAATATGTTCGGATTACAAATACACCAGGCGACTCCATCGATAGCGCCATATTGCACGTTGTGTTATTACAGATAACGCTAAGCAGACTCTTACTCGTGCTTTTTTTTGTTTTGCTATTTTTTCTTTAGCAAATGGTGGTCCTTTTTGATGATTGGGGATTGTAATTTCTTGCCTGTAATCAAATCGAGCTTGTAATAAAGCTGTAAGCTATACTATCCTGTTTACCTACTTGATGAAGTAATCAACCCATCAAACAGTTTTAAAAACGAATTTCTTGTTTTCTAGGGTTTGTGCATCCGATAATTGATTGAATTCCGACTTTGTGTTAACAAGTCAGACGAATTGAACCTTTTCGTTTCCATGCAATAGCTCCCTTGGCTTCAGTATCGCCTTTTAGGCTCATTCATCCAACTCACTAACCTCCATTATTGGGGATAATTTCCGAGTCACGGCATTTATGTCACCCCGAAGGCAACTCTTCGCTGCTGCAAGGAAATCACGATACCATGGTGGTCGTTCGAGCCACGCGGACAAAGTATAATGTCTTTAGCGGGACCTTCATTTAATATAAGGGCTCTTCGACCGTACTCGTGACGATGGGAGAGTGTCACCTTTTTTTTCTCCTTCGAGCTCGTTTTGGTTAGAGCAAAGAAGAATCAACTTCGCGTTGGTGGGGTGGGAGTGGTATAAAAAAATCTTATGAATGAGCTCACCTCGCGCCAAGAAAACAACGATATTAAGCGGGTGGCAATGATCTGTTTCTTCGCGACCATTGGCATTTGGGTGGCATTGTTCCGCGTTCGATGACTGGGCTATTAGCCTTGCAGGTGTAGTGGGCGAACAATTTACTAGCTAATTAACGGTCGAATGTCATGGGCGTGATGCTGCGAAAAAGGAAGCGAATACCCATCATGATCTTGATCCAGTAGAGATGGTTTTAATATATATCTTCAGATATTCACGCTTTATTAGAAGTTCTAGGTAAAAATGTGATATAATTTGATAAGAATAAGTGGGCCAAATATTTTTACTTATATTTTTTATTTATGTTATAATTTACATATTCTGGAAACGCTAAAGCCATATCTACATGGTATTTCAAAGATATCAAAGAATTGGTATTTAATCGATATTAAAATTCACTACACAATCTGGAGTAGCTCCAAATTGGGTCAACCGTGGCATGGATGGATCCGGGACGAAGTCGTTTACACGACACTAGAACCACCAACACTGACACGCAGCCAGGATGGTGAAGCTGGTTTGAGAGGGAAAGAGATTTCCTCCCGGGAAACCGTATTGGAACGATGATTTGTGACCTAGAAAAAAGAGCAATCAATTCTAGCCCATCTTAAGTCCGTGCGGTCGAAACTTCGGTCAAATTTTATCTCTGGTTTATGGAGTTCCAGATAAAGTAGAGCATGAAGTAACTTTTGCATTTGGTTGTATTTCCGGTCGAAGGAACTTCATCACTCTTGCGTATTTGTGGTTAGTATTCAGCTTTTTTTTGTGGTGTAACCTTTTTTATGCAATTTTGCTCAAATTTCGCGATACATTTGGCAGCACAATCAACCTGTCCTTTTTTTCCTTTGTCCACTCATCCGTCATGACCCATTTTCTGTTGGGAAGGCTCCATCGGTCACTCGAACCGCACCGGGAATAGCCGATTGATGGATTGCGTTCTCCCATTTCATCAATAGCTCGATGCAATTTCAGCGTGATTGATTGCTGAATTCATTGGTAGAGGCGGAGTCGTAAAAAGGTATTGTATGTTTAGGTCAAACCTATTTCTCTTTCGATTGTACGAATGAAATAGTTCCGCAAAAATATGCTTGTATCATTTGATAAAAAAAGCCATGTGAATGTGTTAGCGCCCACCCGTTCATCTACAGACTCACAGGCTTGCTTTCGATCACACACAAGCACGGTTATAACCTCCAACAGAGCCCGGGAAACGAAACGCAAAACGGACACAGGGAAAACAGGGTGTTGTGATCGGGATGGAAAGTAAAACCCAATCGAACCCTTTTCGCTTCAAGACACTCGCCCAACAAGGGCACCAAAGAGGCAGCAAAGAAAGAGGACGAAACGAGAGCAAACGTCGGGCGCAAACCGTCACCCCACGATGGTCTCAAGGTGTGCGCTATAAAAGGTGACCTACTTTTAACTACGCGTTGACGATTCTCGATCCCTAGCACACCACAACCGATGGGGAGACGCGTGGCACGTTGGGGGCCCACCGGAAGGGCTCGCCATCGTGAAGGTTTTCGACATCGGTCCAGGTGTGGAGAAGCCTTCAGGAACGCGTAGGGTGTGTGAGAAAGCCGCACGGAATCGCGCGAAACCTACAACGAAAGCGCAGCTGCTGCGTGGTGCATCTCTCGAACCGCTTGCCGGGTGAAGTTTGATGAATCATCAGGTCTTGATCACGATAAGTGATTTAACGCACTCTCCACGAACTCGTGATCTCGTTTCCCTGCGCTTGGCAAAGCGAACTCGCAAAGTCCGCTCGGTGCGATTTTCTTTTCGATTTTCCAAAATGCTAATTTCTCCAGCTTCATACACCCATGCTTCGAGCTGAATGTAAAAGATCCATCTCACCCGCACATTGGCCGTGTGATTGCCGTTGCTAAGATGCTCTTGTAGGTAAACTGAAGAAGAAAAAAAAAACTTTCAATTACACTAGTGCCCTGCGCCGTAAACGGGTCGTGCGGCCCAAACAATCGGACCGTGGCCCAAGGTTTTCCCTCTAATTATCTATTCAAGGTACTTCGGTCGTTCCAAATGGCATCGAGATCGAGATGGACCTCCACGCCGCGCGATGGCGCTCTTGCCGCAACAAACATCTCGCCCATCTTGCTCTGGGCCCGCGCGTGGTATGTTGATTTCTAAGTCGTTTGTGGAGGCTTCTTTTTTTTCCTCGTTTTTCGGTTTCGTCTTAATGCCTCCCGCCTGCGTTTTAGGCCAGTTGGTCAGCTTTAGGGTCGCGGTGCGGTGGACGAGCAACTGTAGTTTTCTGTTTGCCTTATATTGTCCCGGCTGTTCAGGTCGTTGTTGTGGGGGGGTCTTTGTTGACCTGTCCGGGGCTAGCCCGATATGTTGACCCTTAAACGGAGGCGACGATGGTTTCACGATCCGGCGATGGGTTTGGCGATGGATTGTAGCGAGAGAGAGAGAGCATTGTGAAACCGCCCAACGGTGCCTGAGGTCGGTTCGGTTCGAAGGAGGCGATGCTTTTTTGACGATCGTAAAAAATGCGACCTCCTCTTGCTGGTGGCGATGTTTGGAGAGATACTTCTAGCTGGTGGGTTAGCGATACGGGTGTCCACCAGTTAAGCCTTCCTGCTCGAGACGCGACTCGAGCGGTTCCGATAGGGGTCAAATTGGTAGTAAAATGCGTGAGCGTCAGCGCACGTCAAGTTCGGCAACATAAGTGGACATGCGTGTTGCGTGCGTAGATGCTTGAGCGAGGATTGGCGTTTATATATTTTTTTTCGACTTAAAATGCCTTTGGAGAATTATGTTTTATCGCTCATTTAAAGCTCCCAATTGAATTCGAAATGATGTATGCATAATGTACCCTTCAACTAAGTCTCATATCGAAGCATAAATCTAAAGATTCACGATCCTTAGTGATAAGTTGTCTTAAATTTTAATTCTGAAACAAAAACGCCTTTACTTTCTGATTCTAACACTCTGCTCGTGCAAAATAACCTCAGCTTTCGCACAGTATATTTTCCGGTGTTGCAACTTCTCTAGGATCTTTCTTTTTTCCTTCTGGACCTACAAGGTACAATCAACACGTGCCATCGCTTCCATCGATTTGCTGACCCCCTGCACACACGCACCATGCAGCACGTTTCGCATCATTCCTCCAGATAACGGACTGAACCAGTCTCCAACATGCCCAACATAAGCCGTAGTCTTCCTTTCAACACCCCATTCCACAAGGTCTGGTGCACACACACATACACATAATGGCCGCGATCACGCACTTTGTGTGTGGGTCTTGAGGTCGCGCACTTTAGTTCCTGTCGTGCCGCCGGAGGTCCTCGATTCTGACCATTCCACCATCGATTTGGGTCGCCGAAACGCACACCTCAGACCTCCTCGCTTCAGATCACGCAAAGATGCGTGCGTTTCTCTTTCGTCGCCACCGTCGCAGCTTTTTATGCTGCGTTTCGCGCGTTTTTCTCCATTGTCTCTGCGCCTCGTGCTCCTTTTTGAGGTCGCGCGCGCGCGCAGGCACACACGCGTGGTACGAAAAGTGGCGGCCGTGGCTTTTTGGGTAGACCTTTTGCTTTCGCCTCGATTTTCGCGCAGCTGTCTGCTCGGTCGGTTGGGCCTGGCGTTCGATTGTATATAAATATTTTTTTTTCTGTCGCTACTTCTGTTTTACATTTATATGTCTCTGCCGGTTTCGAGACGCGTGGAGTCCCGGCACCAACGGCTGGGGGTCGCAAGAAATGGCTCGTTTCGCCGCCAGGTCATGGAAGAGCAGGAAATTGTGCCCACACCCGTAACAAAACCGTCTGGAACATGCCCGACAAGCGAATCTGTTGGGAGAGAGAGCGAGAGAAAGAGCAATTGTGCAACGTGCCCAACGTACTTTTCGTGATGCTTTCTCCCTTCGCAACAGGACGATGCAACAGCCGCCCGGTGCATGTCTGGCGGAAAAATATGCGAATTGGCAGACAAATTATCAGCTGGCAGAAGCATCGAGCGCATGTTGAGATGCAGCTCACGGAGACGAAGCTCAGCCTACGCAATCAGCCACACGCGGTGTGTCGAAAACGCAGCGAAAATCTCATGCTTAATCTTCCTTTTTTTGTCACGAAACGTTTTAAACCACCTCCACAGTGGAGGTTGACGTTGGACCGCACCTTGACATCGTCGCAGACGTGCGTTTCTTTGGCCTCTATTAATGTTCGTCCGGTTGTGTAGCGGCTTTTTATTCGTTTATCACCCAAAAACGAGGTTAGTCCGAGGAGGTCGGATTATGATGAGAAACGTTCGAAACTCCCCAGCGTTTGGTTGGGGTGTCTTCGCGATTGTGGGATACTGGAATTTGGCACATGGGCCGAGGTACATCTGGGGATTTGTTGTGCAAGGTGATTACGAATATGCGAACACTGGTAAATGTTTAACAAATATATTGTTTTGTTTTGTAAATGGTTAATTTCATAAAAAGAATTATACGATAAAGATGTTGTCGTTGTTGATGTAATAAGATATTGACCAGTTATGAAAATGATATGCGCTCGTACCCTACTCAAAAATCGAAAGCTTCTCATTGGACAACAGAGGTCAAAGAGGTCTAATGGTGCCACCATCAAAGATCAAAGGTTTCATGCGTTTCTAAACTGGATTAGGAGTGATGATCAAAGGCTATTTTAGTGCCTAGCTCTATGGCTTTTGCACAAGTCCTGCATAATTCCAAGATCGGTATAATTTTCCGAGTTAAAGAAGGCTTACAGCAGAACCTATATAACAGCATAATGTGTGGGTGGATACTCCCCATCATTATTCAAATAAAATTTGAAGACCTGTTGCTATGTTTTTCGTTTACATAATTGTAAATCATTCATGTTTCTACTGTTTTCTCACATTATGATGAACTATATGATCGAAATACTTTCCACTAAAGCGAAGCAACCAAACCGGGCATAAACGAAATCCAACCTTAATCCACATCCAGGTCTGCATATCTCTCATTCCACCCTGACCGAGTAGAATTGAACAGCACCTAAAAGCTCCTTGCCTCGTGACTTCCGTCGGCGGGCGTGCAAAAGTGTGCCATGTTTGGTGAATAAATTATGCTCCGAAGCAGCAAATAAGCCGCCGTTACAATGGGTGGGGTGGGAGAGCTCGGAAAAAAACCATGACAAACGCAACGGCCACCCATCGGAAAATGGGGGAAACGATATTTTTTTTTCTTCTGTGCCAATTAACCGCACTTCGCGAGGTAGATATTTTCTTTTCGGTGCCGACCCATCAAGGGTGACTCTTTGGCGCCACCGGTGGCCGAGGTGAGTGTGTGTTGTGACAAGTGATTTTCACATGTGCCTCCCTTGGCTCGTGGTTGCCCAATCGTAGCCACAAAGAAAGAAAGAGAGCGAGTGGGCGAGAGAAAGAGACCCGTACTCTGGTTGGGCGCTATTTTCCTGACCTAGGTTCTTTTTTAGCACCCATTGTTTCCGATGCTTTCGCGCCGTCCGAAAGCGATCGGTGCTCCAGTTTCGGCGCTATATATCATGCAAATAATGCCACTCGTTCCAATTTTGTGTGTGTATGGTTGCTGTTGCCTATTTTATATTTACTGGCCCCGTGCTGCCTTCGATAGAGATGTCAAGGTGCGGCACCTTCGTCACTAGCTGTAACACACTTTCGCCATCTTGCAGCAGTTGCCGTCTCCCGCCAAAAAGGACCGCCCAAAATGGGCCAGCGAGCCATTTTGGGGGCTGATCGCGCTCAGCATGAAGGGTTTCCTCCGTGAGCCGGTTAGGATCAATTACAGGTGCGCACCGAAAGAGGTGTGATAATTGCGGTTAAGTGCAGACATACAGCCAAGGGCTCATGTTTGTACACTGTAATTATGCATCGTTTGTTTTTTTTTCATCTCGCTTTTGTTGCACTACACGCTGGAGATAAGCTTGCGCTTTGAAGATTATTTGCTTTGCGAACAACTCAGTCGGCGCAAACAGGGATTGTAAAAGAAGCTATTTACTCATTCGTTTGTGCGCACAATTTTCAAAAGTGCTCGTTTATCCATTCCGTGTAATATTTCGTTATTAGTAATTATTGAATGACTGTATTTGGAATATTTAAATTTCCTCATTTGTTGGATGATCATATCATATTTTGTGTATATCAAATTGTATGCAATTCTGCGTTGCTTGTGTATGGTATATATTTTGTCTCTTAAAATGCAAAACGGAGAACCTATATATTGTTATATGACTTCAACCAACTGAAAAAACTATTATCAGCTCTACTACATTACACATAATTAGCCACTTGTTTGAAATATATATATTTAAGCCATACCGTAGCTAACGCTAACCATCAACATGAATCAGCTTCCTGCTACTGTTCAACGCGCTTCAAGGCGCAAACTTCACACAAACACTTCCCATCCACCTGTAAATAGCACCCCCGAGGCGAAAAGTAATTAACTGCTCTAATACGACAATAATTACCTCATCAGCTCGTGCCGCCGTTCGCGGCAACAAGCCTCCCACTTTTAACCGGCCAAGCTGTCAAGAATGTTGCCGTCGTGCAGCAGAAAAAATAACACAAATGCAATCTTCCTAACTGTCAACGCCTGTTAAGCTTCACCAGCAAAGTCCATCGGTGGTCCATCTTGGGTGAGCTTCTCTGCTTCTCTCGTGCCGCGTTCGACGTGCCATTTTCTTTACCTCCCTTACTGTGGCCGACAAATGGAAGCTTCCCTTTCCTTCGAATGGCTCATTTTCTACAATTTATTATATGCCTTTTTTTTGATGCGTTTTTTTTCTGACGCCATACTGGCACTTGCTGCGAGGGAGCCGCCACAACTAACGGCTTCGTTTACATCCATTCGAAACCACGAAACGCATGCCAAGAAACGTAATGCATTTGTGACACTTGACGAGTGGCCAGATGGACCGAGGGGACCATCGATTGGATGCTAATTTTACGTGCCCCGATCCTGAGGTGTCATGTCCGTGTGGTTTTGTCGTAAAATGTATCGGTGTGTTCTAAATTCTGCCGGTATTATGCGTTTCATGCGTCGGTTTGTCGGTTCGCGAGTGTCAAGGGCGAGTCTGAGCGCCTCTGATGGCTTAAATCCAAAAGGGTGGTGATTTGTACGGGATGAAACGGCATGATAAAACGGGTGCTGGCTGTCGTTGCCGGTCGCCTGTCGACTGACTCAATCGAGCGTGCGATGATTATGAAAATGATCATTTTGCATGTGCCAACATTCAAACGATTCGGTAGAGATGATGCGGCACCTCGTTGGCAGTATATTGATCGCGTTTTTTTATCGATGGTAAGACTAGCCGTTGAGTGTTTCCAAATTCGGGTGTCTATTTATTTAACCGTTTTTTATTGAACCCAAATATACGTGTTTACATAATTTAAAATGGAAATATAAGGCATTTTCTTTTTAGCTTATGAAAAGTTGTCATGCTAGTCGCCTTTTTTTTAATTTATATAGTAACGGCCAGACCATGTTCTGATTAGTACAACCTCCACCTAATAGGGTGTAAAATTGTGGCACAAATTTAACCGGGACAAACTACACTCAAACCCAAAGCAAACTGAAAAAACAATCTCGCAGACTCATGGAGCACTCGTGGAGCTGCAAGTGAAAATGGTTGCATTAAACTCATACCCCAACCGGAATGGAAATGATTATAAAGCGCTACACCACCGCCCGGTTGGGCTCGCGGCTCTCGGCTCGACAACAAGCACATAAAGCGCGCGAGGGAAACATCTGAACAAAAAAAAATTGAAGCCCAGCGGACGATGGAAGTCGCATGCCATCGAGGTTAATCGAAACCGACGGCAATAACACGGGCCAGCTCACGGGGTTCTGTCGCCTCACAAGGTGGCCTCCTGGCCGGCATGGGGGGTGGCAGAGAGTGGGGGAGGGAGGGAGATGAAGGGATGAGAAGGGCAGTGAGGTGAACTTAAACGATACCATGCTGTAGCACAGAACGGACCCTACGAGGCAGCCTCCGCACTTGCAACGCGCACCGGATGAAACAATTCCGATGCTGCGAGGATGATTATGAGCTACCCTGTGGAAGGGGGACACACCGAGTGGGTGGGTGAATTAGCGCACGTGTGTGTGTGATGTCATGGTCGGCGCCAGTGATTGTCGTCCCCTCGGGGCTGCTTGGCGTTCGATGCACTGGGGGGTGACGTTCACCCAAACGCATTAGCATAATGTTTGCGCGGCGTGGTTGGGGTCGTTTGGGGCGCGCGCGTATTGAGATCAAGGAAATTAGTTTTGCTTCCCTTTGCAAAAAAAAAAGTGGACCCCTTTTGGACGAGGTGGGCGAAGGAAATGTTTTGGCCGAGGTGGGGTTGGCTTAGCAGGTTGTGGTGGTGATAAAGCAAGGTCCAAAGTTAGCACCATGTGCGTAGGAGTAAGTTTGTTAAACTGTAGAGCATATATATTTTGTAGCCATATATCTAAAGTAATGTATTTATGTTACATTGGTTTTCTTATAATGTGTCTGTTATAGAACAATTTCGATTCAATCATGATTTTTTGCAACAGTATATTATCTTAAAAACTGAATATTGAGTTTGATAGTTGAAAAGTTTAATAAGGTTTATTTTATTCGTAAGCTCATCCCTCAAGTTTTATGTTAGTTATGTAAAGAAAACTTCTTAAATCTGTAACAAAATCGTACGACTTGTACTAGAGCAGGTTCTGCAAATTTTCCGCAGCATAAAAATAAAAAAGGAAACTCTGTGTTTCCGCCCGGGTTCGAACCGGGGACCTTCTGCGTGTGAAGCAGACGTGATAACCGCTACACTACGGAAACGATGAGAAGTAGTGTCGCATGAAGCCAATCTGTATGTGTGGAAAGCATGCGCACAAAGCCGATCGTTTAAGCCCGGTTAAGCCTGGAAGCAAAACTAACTTTGAACTAGCGTTGGTTTATTTTTCAAATATTAATGAATAAATCCTCGTGCTCTCAATAATAGGATAGCATGTTAAGCCTCTTAACACGCAACGATCATTAGGCGCATGCCGATCGGAAGGCTTTGGTTTGCTTCCGACGCCAGAAGGGTCTGCGTTACCCGGCGTGTATCTGTCACGCAGCCAATCGATCTATCGCCCTCGAATGCCGTCAATCCTGCGATCAACAGGCCGCCCGGACAGGAAACCGTGTGACCGTGTACCATCATTAAGAACATGTACCGTTTAATGCTTCCCTTGGATTCGTTTTCTCTCCACGGTTCCGAGATTTTATGCGACTGAATTCGATCCTCCAAGCGACCCTTCCGCTGTCGCTTACTGCGTGTTGCTTTAGCGCTAGTTAATCCGCGTTCGACCGACACCACCGTCAGCTGCTGGTCGGATTATTCAACGCCAGCAAACCTTCCACAATCCCACCCTTACCGCGGGCCTTCCAATATATCTGGGTCAAATCTTCAACCCAAGACAACCGTCAAACCGGCCGAACCTGCGCGCCAGCAGCATTAGAATCGTTCACCACCGCTCTTTAATGTCATTCTCAACCACCAGAACTGGGCGGGCGAACGTTGGGGAGAAGCGATTCCCGCAACCCAACGCCCTTTCTGACCGATCACAACGCCAGTGTTCGCTTATGCATACAGCACGGGGTCACGTACTGGGGGTTGATCCATTTTTTTGTTTCTTCAAATCGCGCGCCTCCTTTTTTTGTGGAATTGGACGTAACATAATAGGCGAAGAACTCGACCGACTGAATCTCAAAAATTTTCACCCAATTCCACGTGTCGATTATTCAAAGATTGCCACCAACTTTCCAGCGCGCGCAGCATGGTGCCTCAACCCTGATTACGCACCCAAAACCGATCGAGTGGTTTCGTTAGCGATTCATAAGGCATTGCGCGTTCCTTTCGGGCAAATTCCCATATCGCGCCCGTATCTCAAACTGCGTGCTTTGTCTCCCGGTGTGTTAGACCGTCACTAGACCATCTCTTTCTCTCCCGTATTTGCTCCAGCCAGACTCCGTCTAGGACTGCCAGTGTCAGTTACGTCACGGAGCGTCTCAGCTCGTGATAGATGATGTCTCTCGGCGGTCTCCAGCTGATGTGGAAAGTTGGTGGTCTCCTTTGTTTTGGGACGGTCTTCGCTTTTAAGCTTTGAGGCCGTCGCGCTTGCTCTCCTTTGGTCTAGGCTTTCCTACGACAATTTGGGTTCCTCCGGCAGCAGATGTAGGCCACAGCAGACCCCGGTGGAGGCTGCGTGGACACCAAACCTTTAGGGTTTCATGCGCGACCGTGTTTATTTTTCCGCCTTTCGTCGGTGGAGGGAGAATGCTGCCCGGGCGTTTGGGCACTCGGTAACGCTTTCTCGGGACTGATTTGGGGGGAGAGATAGAAGAAATTAGCCAGCAGGTGTGAAACGGTTACGACGGGCCCGCCGGCGTTTGAGAGGATCTAGATCGGTCGCGGTTATATGACGCCGGTTGCAGCAATCGCGTTTCGTTACAACGCCGTGGGGACAGGCACATTTACAATACCGTTCAGTAAAAGGGGGACCGATTCGATGCACCGTTGATGGATCGGATCGCTGTTAGATGGAGGGTTATGCAGGCGAATCGTTTTAGGTGTGTATTTCTTTTTTTTTCGTTGGTAAAACGAACCCACAAATGGAATGATTAAACTCGACCCAAAATTAAAATGTGACCCGAAATTAACGCGTTAGTTTCTTGGGAGATGTTGGTTGAGTAACTGACTGTTAGTGTTCACGAATCTTTGACAGTTGCGAAGGTTTTCCCAGATGATCTTATTTACGTTGAGCGTATATTGTAGACACAATCTTATGAAATTTTTTAAGTGACATTAAGTATGTTACGAATAAAGTATGGATAATTTCACCAAAACTCAACTAGCAATGTTCTTCTCACCGTTTAGTTTCAACTCCGACTCTAAGGTTACCATCCCAGGTTTTTCTTTCGCTCAAGTGAAAGTATGTAGAAAATGTTGCTACAAAAACGCACGCGCACGCGGCTCGAGAACGATCATCCTCTCACTCTCTCACTCTACTCTCCATACTCTCGCTCTAACACGATCGACCTCTCGCCCGAGCCGTCTCGTGATCGTCTGAGGTGGCCTAAATCGACAACTCCAACATGCTTAAATCACGTTCCAACCGCTCCACCGTGGTTTTATACAAAAGGTTCTGCGCGGGCTTTCCGATTCAACTGCGAACTGCGATCACTTCCTGCCCACGAATCCCTTTTGCAGGAGCAGGACACACAGTAATGCCTCCATTGCACTTGCAAGGGCGCCGACCGGTCGGGATGGCCTTTTAAAGAGGGCGATTTATTCGCCCTCTTTCTCGATCTATCTCTCGCTCTCGCTGGTCAGAGGAGACTTGTTACAAATCTGGAACGAACTCCCCGTGGCAATGGGCACGGACGGAGGGTGTAAGATTAAGATAGTGCTGTTGGATCCTGAGCCGCGGAATTTTCCGCTCTCTGAATTTTCCACCAAACCACCCGAACCCCGTTCGATATTCCCGATGGTGGAATGTCAAGTCTCCCCCATCTCGAGCCGAGGTCTCCCTCGCTCCGAAAGAGGTCAGATGTAAAATTAGAATTTGCTCATTGCGTTCGAGCGCGATGGCGTCCGATTTCCCGTGCGCTCTGGGAAACTGGGCTGAGCGGAACATGCCGTGATTATCGGACTATGGCAAGTATCCTGTCCTGGCCCCTTCGATCCGTGGATTTTGGAAGGAAAAATCTCACATCGCTGTTAGGGACATGCTTTCACCGTACCGGGGGTGGTTGTTGATCACGTCGTCACGATCGCTCGGTAGGGAAATCGCCGTCGAGGATCGTGCCCCGAAATGAGAGCAAATTGTTGATTCGACGAAAGTATCGATATTTGATACCTGTAGCGTAGCATTTACAAAAATGCAGTAGCTCGAAACAGGCTTAAACTGCTTCACTGGTATTCGTTGGGACATGTCGTTAAAGAAGGGGAATTTATTTGAAATTACTTGCTAGTTTACTATTGACTTTATTTCACGTTGCATCTTGGGAAAACTCTCTCCTCTATTATAAATCACAGTAACTTCACACATTTGATATTTACTCTAACTAATATAGCCACATTGCATTGCCTATAGAAGGTTGAAACATTGTAAGAGGGTATCAAGTGTTACAAAAAATGTAATTAATTTAACTCAACGTTCCCCTCATTCGCCAAACATGCAAATGTCAAATCGGCGATGTAGACTTGCTCAATTTAATGCCCCTACAGAAGCTACTGTTCCTGATCCCGAAAAGGTCATTAGTGGCGTCTCTCCACCAGTTAGATCCCCATCATACCCTGTTAATTGTGCAACTTTCCACCATCGCCAGCAGAACATTGCCCACTAGTTCCGTCCAAACAGACCCATTCGAGAGTTCGCCCGATTCCCGGGTCCGGCCTTTCCCGTGAGGCTCACTTTCTTCATCGTCGCGTGCCGCCGCGTATGCAAATTTATATGAAAACGATCTCCAACGGGCATCGAAAGCTTGCCGTTTCGTAGGAACGGGCGCGTGATTGAGCCGCGTCGCGGTAGAAAGCCTCTCCTCGCGTAAGCAGGTCACGTCACGGTCTCGGGCTTAGCGGTGCAATCTATCAAAGCGCTTGTAAATTTCCCAAAGGTACGCCTTTGGCCAGACAAGCGATGAATAATGGCGCACGGACGGTTGCGGCGATGCCCGTCAGAATTCAAGCCACCCCCATGGGGTCCCAAATGAACGGGAAGGGTGGGCAATCACTCACGGCGAGGGTTCGTGAGCACAGATTAGTGTGTGGGGTCGCCGTTTTGACACGATTTGTCCGTCTTTTGTTGGCAGTCTGGCAAATCGGACCGGACGGGGGAGTTCGGTGGTGTTGAGATCTGGTGACATTTGTGTGTCAAATTGGTGGAGGAGCAAATTATAACTGTCTTGAAAAGCCGCATAAATTGGTAGAGTTAATGAGGGTTGCTGAAACAACGGACTATTTGGCCTTACAAAGGGTAAAAAGTGCCAAATCAAACAATTATTATAAATATTTAAACTCTGAAAGTTGCTGCCCAAAATATTCTAATCGAGTTTCGTTAACGAAATTGGTAGAGTATTGTTGTTTTTTTTATTTATTTCATCATTAGCTTTGACGTTAAGTGGGAGAAATATCGGTGCAATTCTAAAATACCATTACATTAAGATATTTTTTCCCGTTCGCACCTTATCTAGCTTACCATAATAATCTGTACTGACCCTCGATAAAAACATTAACAAAGAGGCTGAGTTAGAAATTGACCCTACAACTCAATCGAGCCAGGCGTTTTGCAGAATCGCTCACACCTGCCATTTTGTCACCGTTTAGTTAATCATTTCTAGGTTAAACGCTCGATTTGCATTAATCCCCTTTTCCCGACATGCGGTTTGGCCCATATTTTGTGGCTCGCGCCGGAAGCAACCCCCATTCCTCAGTGACGCAGTATATTTCCTTTCCATTCTGCCGGTTTGGGCGTCCAAAAATCCAGGGGCACCCCATTACGACCCATGATAAAAGAAATAGCTTCCCAGGCGGCTTGGCGAATGCGAATTCATATTTACCTGACGTTCGCTCAAGCCTAACCACTGCCACCGTTGGATTATCGGCCTTCGCAGCGTCGAAGGCATCGAAAGCATCGAAAGCCTCATCTCCACAATTGGCTCATTTGCGAAGGCGCTCGAGGGGGAAATCCTTGACGAAACCACACGCGCTCCCGGCAGGTTTCACCCGGTCAGGCGTGTGTGTGTGTGTGTTTGTGGAAATTGAGGTCACGCCCGATAATCTTTCGCCGTGGCGGTCAGCGAGACAATCCCACCCAGGGCAACCGTTCCCGTCGTCCTTAGTCGTACTTTCGAATCGCCTCCAAACCGATCCTGTCGCTCGTTCGATGCGGCCCAATTATAGGGCCCACTCCGTGGCTCGGTTGCGGAATTGTCGATGACGAATCGCAAAAACCGCTTAAGGACAACGGTCGCGCAGCCTGCGATGGGTGACTTTCCCGAAGGGCCACGCTGGAAACCGATCATCGGGAGATCGTCCGGCGAGAGCGAAACACGCAAAAGCAAAAATTACGAAAATGCATCCTCCCTAGAAACCACAACTCGGGCGGGAAAAGTGCGATCTGATTCGACACGTTCTCGCACACACCTTCTTCAGCCACCAGCGCACCATCTCACGGTCGCGGATGGAAAAAAAAGAGCCAAACCCGGTGGAGTCCGCAACTTCTCGAGGGTATTTTTTCGGCAGTAGGTCAGGGGTGGCGCGACGATGGCCCTGATCCGAATAAGGGATCCGTAGCTCTCTCAGGGGCGGCCTCGGGCGGTCCGAGAACCTGTACCGGTGCCTTTCCACGATTCCACGATCGACCTACATCCTGCCTTCGTCCAAACCACCCTTGAAGGTGGCTTCCTGAAGCGTAGGGCAGCATAAATTCGGGAGGTCCGGTCGCTCGCGTCTGGAAGCGCTACTGGAATTCCGCTTTCGAGTCCGCCTCTCGGGTTGGCGTATTTATTACTGCTTGGATTAATTGATTCTAGCACCTCGTGGTGTGGCGTTTGGAAGGCGCGATTTCCATTGGATCGTAAAGCAGAGCGGGAAAACAAAACGCTCGCAACACGCACACCACGCCAATTAACTCGGCTTCACCGTGTGGTCCGAGCTTTAGTTGCATTTCTTTTTCCCTCTCCCCCTGGGGCCAGTTTGGTCGGCCCGGTTGGAAACTGGAGAAAAGTGAAATGGGTTCCAGCGCCACCTCGTTTGAGCGCTTTTCGCACGCTAATCGGATGCAATCGATGAATGAAACTCATCGGTTGGGAGGTTTTTTTTCTCGATTTTTGGCGCACGGTGAGCTCTCGAGCGCACTGCCGTTGGGGGTGTTACATGGAGGGGGTGAATTTTATGATCCAATCATTAAACGCAACCCTCGCAGCTCCCCCACGCGGCGGTGGAAAAGTAGGCGATTGCGATTGCGCCTTTGCTGTGCCGCGATCTCGATCTCATTTTCTTTTTTGTCGATGCTTGCGCCTGGTCGCCAATTGGTGCGTGGCCACGGCTTGATGCGTTCGAGCTGGCGATTCCGCGGCCGGCCAGACAGTTTATGACGAAGGGCTCGAACGTGAAGGGTTTATGGAGGCCTTGGAACGAGACGGAAACAATATTTGTCTAGGAAGAGGCAAAATGTGGAGCACCGAGTATGTGTAGCGATTTTTATACTGTTTTAACTAAAACTATCATTTGAATACACACTTGAAGCACTATCTTGGGGGTTATTGCTTTTAAAATATTTTTTCGAAAAAGCTATCCTATTTTTTAAATAACATAATCCTTAAAGATTACTTCGTAAATCTTCACGATAAGGTTTAAAATAAATTTTCGAAATGATTCTGGGATATAGAAAAAAATACTAAAACATCGCCAGAAATACCCAGTAACATAACTATTTCATAGATGTCAATTTACTAACCGATGCTCCTGATTACCTCCTGATGCGGCTGATCGCCAGCTCGTTGTAGCCCTCTCTGCAGAAAACCGAGCCAAAGTGCATCGTGGCCAAAGGATTATCAATCGCCGCTTTAAATTGAAGTACCGCGTGCCGTCGTCCACCGACAACCAAAGCTTACCCAAACACAAACGCAGCAGCATGTGCACGAATGCATCCACGAATAACCACGCATTGCACGCGCACCAGCGCACCGCGTTTTCGAAGCCCACCTAATGCGGGCCGCGTACTCGAACGTTGCATTTTGCGGTCATTGCCTAGGCAGCGATTAATTCGACGTTATTGGATTATTAGGCTTTAGGCACAATTTGCTCTCGATCGTGCCGCGCGTGGGTTGCTGCAAGTCCGCTCGGGCGTTCTCTAGCGATTGGCCATCGTGGGCTCGCGCGAGAAACCCAACCAAATCACAGCAAACCGTGTGGCCGCACCCGTGTGACTAATGTGGATTTTCTATTCCATTTTCTATTTGCAGGTAGGCCCACGAAGCTGCCCGTTGGAGCCAGGAGAGATGGACACAAACGCCCACCCTAGGTTGCGCTTTCGCTGGTGCACTTTCGAGTGCACTCGCGCTTTGCGTCGTTGTCCTTGCGCGGCAACTGTTCAAGCTCGCGGGTGAATTGATGCCAGTTTCAGCCGCAAACATGCATGCTCGAGCCAAGGCGCGTCACCTGGACGAGATCGGTTGGGTGGGAGATTGGCCGTTTTGGTTTATTCGCTGTTTGTTCTCCAATGGATGCATTAGTTTGCAACTTTCTCGCAATTCAATCAGCCGGACATGTAACGGCTTCCTTCCCGTGGTGAAACGCGGACGAAAAGTTGCTACATTGGGTTTCGTGATCCTCACTGTTCCACTTCACAATGTTGTGAGTTTCTATAAGTTTTTATTAAACCGAAACAGGCACTTTTATTTAGAGTTTTTCCAGCAAAAAGGAAATCGATCTGATTACCTCTTTGGGGCAACTTATATTGCTGAAATACCTGTACGGCAAATTGTTAGTCGAGGTCCTAGAATATTGGCTTTACCATTGACAAGATAGGTAATTTTGAATTTGTCTATGATGAGAAACTGCTTGCTTACCTGTTACAATTTATGCGCTTTTTAACATGTTGAAGTTATGCTCGACGTTAGCTGGGATATGAGCAAAAATCCAGCAAACACATAAACTATACTAGCAAATGAACGTATTTTCTGTGGTTGCAACGAAACGGTTGCTCAAATCCCACTCACCGGCGACCATAAAGCTGACTACACTAGCATTCACCTTCGGTAACGTAAGCAAACAACCATACCGTATCCCTCACATCCGTCATCGACAGAAACGCGCACAAACCTCAGCCTTTTCCACTTCAACCAACCGAAGCATTCCGTTCCTCCTCCAAGCAAACGGACGGAAAAACGGCTACTCCGACGTAACACTCTGTCATCGCCGGGACACCATCATTCGTGTCCTTGCCCGACAACGACGACCAAAACGGAACGTCCACAGCCACTCGCCGGATGCTTCAACAAATCTGCATTTCCGTCCCATCGCCATCGCCTAGGGCCATCATCCTGGCAGCGTAAAAAGCGGCATTAGCATTTTGCACACAGTAAGCACTTTTTCTCCACCCCGCCAGGGGGCGCTCGATCTGCACGTGTACGAAAATGCTCAGATCGAAGGAACGGCGGGTCACGTTGCTCCAGCATCCGGAGACCGTGGTGAAACTCTTATCCGTGTATGCAGCAGCAGAAAGCTCCAGTCGTATGGTCATGTGTACCGTGTATGGGCCACGCTGGCACTGTTGGGGGCTCGGTTTCGGTAATCATTTCACACTGAAGCAGATAGGGCCGATGTTGGTGTGAGGTTGGAAGGTTTCGCTACGCTCCGACGGTCGCTTCTCGCCATCCGTTGGAGCGTGGATAATATTTGCTCGGACGAAGAGGAAGCCCGGTCGTTGTTGGTCGCTAGAAGAAAATGATCATGCCCCAAAACGGTGCTACACGTTCTGGCAACTGTGTTTGGTGATTGCTTTTGCAGGGAATAAATGTGTGTTGGTTTTTGGATTTTTATATACCTTTGTAGGATCCAATAGAACTCTCGCTCAGATGAAGCTTCAGTTCACACATTCGACGAAAGAAATGGTGGCTAATTTAATTTTATTTCAAAATTAGAAGCAAACAAGTTCATGCGACAATCCCAGCCGGTTCTTCAAATCCACCAGCATCGCCGTAACAGTCCGCATAACTTTTTCACCACATGCCACAACCATCGGTAGCGATCCTTTCAGGTTAGCATCTCCCTTTTTTATCCTTTTGCGCAAGGCATCAACCCGACAAAGCGCTCCCAACACCGGCCGGAAAAACCGACCAGTCGCAGTACATAATGTGCTCGTTATACACGGGCAAATCCTGCCAGAGAGAGAGAGAAAGAGAAGAAGAAGAAAAAAAAACCCAACACTCGAAACCACTGTGGCAGTGGCCTTACGGTAAGAACTGTCCCAAACTCCTGGTGCGCAAAGTTTTCCCAATGACACACCGTCGACACCAGGAACAACTCCCGCTCCAGAATGCGACCACCGTCCGGGCGCACGAAGCGAAGCACTAATACGGTCCGGGTAAATAGAGCGGAAATGAAATAGTCTGTCGCTTTTAGCGTTGTCGGTTGCTTCAACTACGCCGCCCCATAACCAGCAGGACTCGAGGGCATAGTGGCTCAAAGTTTTACTGGCGTGCCTTTTTTTTTTTTGTTGGTATGTGAACCCGGTCGTTGGTCGTCTTGCATGGTAAGGGCGTACCACTTGACACGGTCTCGGTTCCAGCTCAGGACCGGTGCAATTTGCCTCTGCCCGTTTTGTGGAACCGTACAGCACCGATCCGATGGCAGACACGGACGTCCAATATCCGACTGCGATCGAATTCACGAAGGATGGCAGCACACGGAACACGTTTCGCTTCAAGGTGCACGTCGTCGCCAGATAAGGCTCGTGAGTACGGTGAGTATGCCCTTATATGGTTGTTTTCCAGGACTCTCGGGGACACTTGTGGGGTGGGTGGAATGGGGTACCGTCGCTTTCATCCGCTTCTGGTGAGAGACCGAACCTGCCGCATGTCTCGCTGTTGGTTTGGAGGGTTTTTCCTTTTTTTGCCAGAAGATCAAACTTCTGCTTTTACGAGCGATGGTTCCGGTACGAGAGTGTGCGAGAGAGAGAGAACCACTTCCTGCAGTTGGCTGGAAAATGTGATTTCATTTTGGTGCATCCAGAGGCAGCAGTTTCCTAGGGTTATGAGGTGGAGGTTGGCCACCGAACGATCACTTTTGTGCCCTTTTTTTGTCCCACCAAACCAAAGCTGCTCCTGCGGTGGGTTGTGTAACGGACACAGAGCAACAACAGGCCGCCGCATCGCCGCTTTGACCGTGTTTCGTCGTGGTTTTCGCGTTCGAGGGCAAAACGCTGTGGCAGTGGCGATGGTGGCTTCTCCATTGTCTTTGGCTGCCGAGCGTGAAATGTAGGCCGGCGGCGACGAATTGGTAAAAGACACAGTACGCAAAAACATACACCCATGCACGCCGGCACACGGTTGTAATGGCGAGGTTAAACTGGCACAATTGGTGAAAAATTGTAACAAACGATTTGACGCGAGCGCATTTTTGCTCCCCAAACCCTCCCATGAGCCTTTGGGTGGTTTGTCTCACCTTTTCCGGAGAAAGTTGCAGTGAATCACCGGCTAACAATGGTTGGATTGGGGAAAATGGAAGCCAGATTCGTCGCGCCCTTTTAGTGTAATGGGTCTGGAGGGTGGGAGCATGCGAACCCCTCTGCGAAACGGTGTAATCTTGCACATAGGTTTTAGATGCAAATAAAAAGAATGACGATAAGACGTTTGTACTACAATGTACTAGCTGTCAAACCAAAAGGCTACGAAGTGTCATATTTCCCCTTTGTGAATTGACAACTAAATGTTGTTAAAAATATTCACTTCTTTTGTTCTTCTACCGTGAATGGTTGTTCTTTGCAAACGTATGTTTAGTTCCATTCCACATTTGCATGTGTTTTCCCCTGAAAAAAAACCACAGCAAGTGGAATATTACCGCGCTTTCACTATCATTGAAGAGTCGCCATGTCACCAACGGCCTCGACGAGTAGTAATTATGCTGACGCATTGGTGTGAGACTTTTCCCCACACAAGTTCCGGTCCCAGCTTGACACGCACGTTCACCAAACTAGCCCACCTTTACGAAAAGAAAAACCAACAACAAAAAACCCTTCCACTCGACCACCGGTAGCGTACCCTTCGCCCCTCCCGGAACGGAATCGGGAAAAGGGAACTCCACTCTGCGCCCCCGAGTGCTCCAGATACGCTGAAGGTCCACTTCCGCGTTCGGCAAATCCCGAGACCCTTAGCTTTGCGATCAAGATGGAAACTAGGCCTAGTGGACCTAGTTCAGGGAGGTTTTTTTTTGTGTTTCGCTGCCCTCCACCATAACGACACCCGTGTCGTCAGCGTGAACGCCTGGCCCGGGCAACATTGGTTGCGCTAATGTTGAGCGCTGCTACTTGTGGCCGCGATTGCAAGAAAACACCCCTTCCCGTGAACGACGCCGGTGTTCGATGGTAGTAGTAGGTCATGCTGCGAGTGTGCTCACCATCGCACCCCAATAGGGCTCCCACAGATGGCCCAATTAAGCGGCGGCAGCGATGGTGGTGGCGTGCGATATTAATTATTTCGTCACTAACGAGCGTGAGGTTGGGTTTAATGGAATGGTTGGCGCATAATGGGTGCCACCGGTTTAATCATGTTGTGGGCGGTGAGCCAGCGTAGCGTTGGGTGGCAGTTTGATGCTCGCGAGTTTCGCGACGGTGCAAACTTTTGAAAAAAAAAAACTATTTCCCAAACACAAAGGGCCACGTTCGCGACCGTATTTTCCGGGCGTTTTTTTTTTTCGTTGACGATGTGAAATTGAGGCATTCTTCATTTTCCCTCACAATCAAAGTGTCGTTCTGATTCTCGGTAGATAACAAATGACGATAGAGAGTGTATCCCGATTTCCAATGACCCGCAGGATGATAACAAAAATTGACAGCGAAACCAAGCAAAGGGAAGGATTCCCAAATTCCAAACAATCGAATCCCGAATCCTCGTGATTGACAGTACGACTCGGAAAGCGTTCTTCTTTCGTTCATTTCCGTTGTTGTTTCCTTCGCTTCCCATAAACCAGGCACGCTGCAGACGAACTTTTATATCGTGTCTGATTAAGTTGCTTTTTCAACTTCAAATCGATTTTTGATGAAGGGTTTCGGGGCCCATCTATTATGCATTCTTGGTTGGGGTTTGGCTTTCAAAAGAATCATTATCCCACCAGACCACCATTTCTGTAATGGTTGATAGATATTCTGATTTCCCTTTCATTGGATGAATATCTGTAATTTTTCGTCCATCCTTGTTCCATTCGCCCGTTCCATTTCCCTTTTTATTTGTCTGGTTCCTTTTTTGTGCTGGTTGATCCTTTTGCTTTTGATGACCAAATGCTTTCAAAGGCGATTTCTTTGTGGTTTGATGTGGGAATTTCATCTTTCATCCTAGCAGTGATGTAACCGAGAGCGAGTTGTATACATTTTCGCCCATCCAAGGAGGCCTAAAAGCGCTCTGTAAACGCCATCCACGGAAAGTCCCAAGCACAGACCCATGGATAAGTCGATAATGAACGACGAAGAATGGTCAAGACGATGGTTCTTTGTTCCCGTTCGGTTCATGCCTGGACTCGCCAACATCGGCGAGGATAACGGGTGCCGCAAACCTGTAATAAAAATATCTCACGCTCCGGTCCAACTGCACCCAAGGTCCGGTCTAGACTTGGATTACTGTCCTAGTCCAATCACCGCCGGCAACCAACCGACCATGAACGGCCAACGCAAGGACTCGTTCCCACCGTGGCGCGATATTCTTGCGCCCTGAAAAGTGTACCGGAAAAGCCACCCACTTCCCACCATCGAGCTGTTTTGAGTGTTGGGGAACTTCTGCGAAACCATTCCCGACGGGACCTCTGATGGAGCAGAATCGCCGTGACGATGCTGTTTTTCCTTGCACATACCATGGTCTTCCGCTTTATCTTGTGGTTTTTTCGTGCTATTTTAAGCCAGACGGACGAATACGGTTTACAAAGCGCTTGTAATTGCGTCCTCGCTTGGGTGGGCTTGGGAGCGGAATGGCCTTTTTTTTCTCGTTCGTTTGTTCATTGATACTTGATGCTGTTCGAACGGAAAGGTGCGGTTTTGAAGCTTGCGAAAGCGACTGCACAAGGTGGCCGCGATGGACATCGAAAGCAATTCGGTGATATCGTTTATCCGGAAGTGGTTTAGGGTGAAATTTGACTCCAACGGGGCTGTATCGGGGCAAAAGTGCAACTCCAAATTCCAAACTTTACCGAAAGACATGTATTTCAAACAACGTTGCTTAATTTAAATACTGCTTTGAAACAAGCTTCTAAATAGAGTAGGCATATACATTTAAGATTAAGACTAAGCATATATGTTGAAATTCATTTGCTGTGTAGCTTTTCACCTGTCATTAATTTTCACGAAATAATATTGTGCACTTGTAGGTGATGTTTAAATTGATATGCGCGTTTAATAAACATGCAAAAGTTGTAATACGCTTAGAGCTACTTCGCTATATATGGTATAACTCGGTGAATATGTGACAAGGAATTGCCATATAATTTCACCCCATTATCTACCCTTTAAAGATTTTATACATATTCCCCTTTCTGCTACATCGCTCCACTCCGTTCCCCAAATCAACCATTTATTCTTTATCTAGTTCCCTCCGGCGAGTGGTTCGCAAATAATTGATCCATTTTGTGGTGGGCCAGGTTTTATTATATAGTGCCGCGCTGGTCCCGAACAGGAAGCACCCTGTTAAATGTGACACATTAAACAACCGGGGGTTCTCTGCTCAGTACTCCGCTGGTTCGCAATCGAGCATATCCTCCGCTCCATGTCCAATACATATACTCCACGCGACGCCACCACATGGAAAAGGAGGTATGAAATATTCACCAACCACCGTCGTACGGTTCCTTTCCTCATATCCATTAAATGTCGTCACCTCGTCGGATATGAAATGCATAAATTATGTATCGTTTACGGGGGGAGGGAGCGATATATTTTTCTTTCCCATCTCGTTTCGACACACACACATCGGCGGGTTGTCGTTTGGCAGGCTTTAAAGGAGTTGCGGCTCGTATGAGCGTTTATGCCTTGGTTCTTAATCTAATACGGCACTACCGTGGCCCGGTGGGAGGTCGCAGGCGTACATAAATTTATGCTTGTTTGCTCGTCCTGCCGCCCATCTTCAAACGACCCGCGTTGGTTGGTTGCTTTTGCGCTAGGGGAGATTTAATTGCAAGCTTGTTCGGCACGGGTACGACAAGAAAAGGAACATTATTGCACCGTAGCGAAAGGTTCGGATGTTTTGGGTGGGTGACCTGTGAAAAGCTGTGGGTGGAGGGTTTTTCCACCACGGTTCGATGTTTCACCACGTCGTCAGGGAGTACGACGTTCGAGAGCAATCTGAATGAGGGGGTTTCATTGGTAAATCCGAGTATCTTGTTGACATGTTTGGTGTGTTAGCAAAATCAATGTGTATTTTTGAAAAATTTGCAATTCGTTTTCTTTATTTTTGAAGCCGAGCAGCTATAAATTGTGAGTCACTTAGTTTGGTTTATCATCTTAGTTTGGTTAATCTCTCAGCAAATTAAAAATGATCTAAAATTGGTACATGAGTATTAAAGCATTCATGCAAAGCTTCGTATTCGTCACCATTACAAAGCTCCCACTTGAGTGCCATGTTTAATCTTTATTTAATGTTTATTCAGAATCCACTTCTCGTAGGTTTCTCTTGCTCCATCCTTTTCCATCACCAGCGTAGTCAATTTCTACGCCTTGTACGCGGACCAACCTGCGTTCCCGTAGCCATTTCGAGCCTTACCCTGGTGTCGAAAAATAGGACGACTAGTAAAAAAAAATCACACCGAACGACTACAAACACCCTGTCACAGGATGTGCCCGAGCTCACGAATTCTATACGGCTCGAATCTGCATCCCGGTGGGTGAGCAGAGGATCTGAAATTAGAAAAAAAAAACATAGCCCCACGGCCCTTGACATCTCGAATAGTAGGTGCTGGGGTGGATGAAAAATCCACCCCCTCACAAAACCACACAACCCTTCGAGAGGCGCTGCGAAACAGAGTGTGTTCCCATTTCCGCGTCATGTCGGCGGAAGTGGATGCAGGGCGTCGAACGCGTCCCACGATGGTGGCTCGAGAGAAGAGGTCGAGTTCCCGCACCCCACCAACAACCACCCACTCTTCCTTTTCAACCACCTCCCACAGCAGAGCCAGTGCGACCCTTTCGCCACCCTCATTGTGTGGTGGCTCAAGCGCTCGCTGGGGGCCACCCCATTTATCGTGTGCTCGCCCCGTTTTCGCGTACGAGATGTTTTCTCTCACTTCTTCTCGTTCTCTCTCGGTCTTACAATGGGGCACAGACTCCTCCATGGCGTTCTTTCTGGGGATGCTTTTTTTTTGCTCCTGTCACTTTGACGACCTCTTTCTCTTCGCCACAAACTGTACGCGAGATGAACACACGCCGCTGTGTGTTTGTTCTACGTTTCTCTTTTTCGCGCAGGTTCGCTCAGTCTCTCTCTCTCTCTTTCTGCCATTCGTTATGCAGTTTGCGTTTCTCTATTGCACCCTCCACCCCATGATGGAAGCAGCAGACGTGTGTCGGGAGGCTGGGTGCCGCTCTTTCGAAAGTGAAGTCGGGACGTATATCAGTGCGACCTATTATTCTCCATCCGAGCGCCGTCGTCGGTTGCACGTCTACCATCTGGTTTTTTATTTAAAAGGCGAAGAAAAATACATACGCTTCTCCACACGCCACGAATCATGCAGCTGATGCACCGTCATCTGTCCACGTTTGGATGGATTGTGTCAAATATCGCCACAGAAAAGCGTCCGCGTGCTCGATTTCATCCAGCTTCATTTTCTCCGTCAACGATCACGCACCATCTCATGTGGCTCGTGCCGATGCGTACGTTTGTGCACACTTCCACACACAATTTTCCTCTAATTTTCACCCTCAAATCAATGCGGGGTGCATCATTTATGCAAATCTCACTATCAATGAAAGCGCTCGGAAAAGAGGCCCGCCAGAGAAAGGGAATGAGCGAAAAGCAGCCATACGGGGTGGAGATTTTCCCTCCCCTCTCGAACACGAATGCGTGATCCAGTTCCCCGCTAACCTTGGGTGTGTATGTGATGCGAAAGGATGCCATCGAGCACCCTCCCAGTGGCCCCAGTGTGCCGGTGAAAATCGTCCAACTTTCCAGCGGCTTTTCCCCCCCAAGAGGCTCGACCACCGGCTCGAAACCATAATTGTGTACGATCGAGTTCGAGCTCGCCTACCGCGCGGGGTGTGCGTGTGAGAAACTACACTGGGTGTGTGTAAGGCCGACGAAGGGTGGGGGGGGTGGAGGGAAAAAGAGGGGGTGAAAGAGAACGCGGAATGAAAGGCTTAAAAGGGGAGCAACATTTCTCCGCACAGCTGTTGTGCGGCGTTTTAAAGTGACGCTGCGCTGTCACCGTGCGCTCTCTCTCTCTCTCTCTCTCTCTCTCATAATTCCACCACGGTCACCGACGTTCTCATTCTCTCTCTCGCACTCTCACGCTGTCTCGTTTGTGCATTCACGCCACACGCCAAGTCGGTCACCGAGTGAGCGTGAGTGAGTGAGAAAAAGCACACAACCCGTGAGCGTGCTCAATCGATGCCGAGAGCGGACTTGGGTGTGTGTGTGTGTGCGGTGTTTGTGGGGGGGCTTACCGGGCGGTGCACGTGTTCTCGACACGCCGCTGCTTTCAGTCAGTCCGACGTTCGCTGCATGTACGGTAGAGAGGTGTGTGCTTTCGTCACTATTGTGTTCGCGGCGACGTGCAGCCATTATTTCGTAGGCTTCGAGGCTTTGGATGGTTGTCCTTGCTAGCAGCAACGTGCGATCGCGTTTATGTGGTGTTGTGCCGTTTAGCCGCATCTCCCGTACGGTGTGTCCTTCGTACGCGTCGTTGTCCTTCACCGTCAAGGATACGAGCGTGAGCGCGTCTTATCCGCGTGCCTGAATGAAGGCTTATGCCCACCGCCCGGGATATTGGTGCAAAAGTGCATGTGCATGCGTTTCGACTGCAACGAAAACACACGGGTGAAGTGCACAAGTACATAAACGTGGCAGCTAGTGGTCGAGTTTGGGTTTTTTTGTCACCTCGAATCCGCCAGCCGACTATCAAAACGACCCTGCGCACCATCGTGGGCACAAAGATATCGCACCAGTAGTGTTTTAGTTGGCCCCCTTTTTGGCTCCGCCTGCCAAGGAGGGAAACCAAGGTTTATACATGCTACACGTGCGGCCTCCACACCTGTCACACACACGCCACCACCACCGCCATCGTCGCCACCGAGTAGTGCAAATAAACGGGGTCGACCTCGATCTCTCGTTGTCTCTCATTTGGCCTCTCTCTCGATCTCTCTCTCTCTCTCTTGCGCGAGCTCGTGGGGCCTGAAAAGTTCCCTTTGCCGAGAACACCGTGGCGAACGTGCCTAAAGCTTCATATACTAACCTTGACTTGCTCTCCGGCAGCAGTTACTACTAGCCCCCAAGCGTGATTATGTGTTTGCCCTTTACAGCGCTGATACTATTCTGGGCTGCCTGGGGAGGTTGGGTCGGTGGGTGAGGGTAGAGTGCTGGGTTTCATGTGCGTTCATGCGCTCACACAACCACCATGCGCGCGGTGCAATTGTGTCAAGTGCGCGCGAACGCACCACGCGCCTGTGTACGATCGATTCCGCACGGTGAAACCAAACCCAATGGGGCTGTGTCTCCAAATTCCAGCACCCCCAGTGCACAATCGGCACTCGAATTCCGTGTGTATGTGTATGGGTCACTCGGTTATGCAAGTGCCGTGGGGTAATTGTGCAACGCAACCTCGTCCGCAGCTGTTGCTCGCGATAACAAAACCTAACACGAACCGTGCACTAAAGCAATGGCGAACGTTATCTCGGACCATCGGTTGGGAAGCCAATCGGGGATGTAAGATGTGCGTGTGTGCAACTTCAGCGTACCTGATAACGCGGTAACTCGCACACACACACACACCCGGGCTCGATCGATTAGCGACATCGCGCCCACTTTTTGACAGATTGCAGCAAAGTGCCGTAGATGACAGCGACTGTGACAGATCATTTTTGGTCCAGCGATCGGGAAGTGATGCTTGGGTGCGTTTTTGCTCGTATTTTTTTGTGAAACTTGCATCGAAACCGGGTCAATTTTGTGTGCCGTTGCGCGTTGTAATGTGTTAATCATTTTCGGTGCAGCTCGTGAGTGAGAGGTCACTATTTGACCTGCAAAAAGCAGTGCAGCTGCGGCGTCGCCATGATGGTGGAGGCTTTTCTGAAATCGGCGTCATCCTAGAGGACCTTTGAGCTTCGCCATTGCGTGGTTGCCTTCATCTCATGTGGTTTGGGAAACCTGATCCTCCGTTCGTCCTTCGACACCGTTTTCGAGGACATTATTTCGTACTCCTCATTCGTTTACCATAGTGAAGCAAAATAAAATGAAACCAGCCACCGGTTTTGGAGCCCAGCTTGGGTTTGATCGAGCACCTGTGGGCCGCCATCAGTGTGGTGTGACTCAAGAGGAGGGTGCGTGCGAGTGCGTGTTTGAGTGTTCCGCCAAGCCACCAAGCGAGACCAGCCGGCGAAGGTGAAAAGCAATAGCAGTGCGATCGCGGCTGGTATTGGTGCCAATTGGCACAGTAAAGCGGCTCACGGGCACACAAGGGAAAGTAAAAGAAGGCCTCGATCGAAAATTAGTGTGCAAAAGGTTACAAGCTTTGTTGCAAGGAGCCCCGCGGATGCTGATGGAAGGACGAACGGACGGACGAACGTAGTGCAGGAGGCAGGGTAATAAGAAGAGCACGCCAACACATTCAAGTAAACAAAATATGACTGGACAGTTTGTGAGGAAATATTATTCTTTTGGAAATTTTTTGTTGAATGGACAGGGGTTTGTCGCAAAAGGATTTGCTAACATATCCTACCGGACATTTTGCTTCCTTACGCCATTTGTTTTTAATGTTTTACCTCTCGAGGGAGAAAACGGGAAAATCTCGCGTAAGCTAACGCCGGAGAAAGCGATCCTCCTCTTGGTATGGGGCAATAGGGTGAAAACAATCAAGGAAAACCACATATTAACAGAGAGAACAGAGAAAGGAAGAGAGCGAGAGAGCGTTAAACAATTATAGAAAATTGTTACGTACAGATACCGAAAAAAATTTAGCTATGTGAAAGTGAAGCGACTCTCGGTGGTTGCGGTTTTATAGAAAACATACAAAAAATTGAAAATAGCATGAAAAACGGAGTACATCAAACAGGCTACGCGAGAGAAGTCAAACTCAAGTGCCAGCGAAGAAAAGAGAAAGATTGCCGCTCAAAAAACCGCCCGTTGGCTCAAGAGCAAGTGAAATCTTTCGTCAAAGTAAAAAAAGTGAAACGATATACTACCGCCAAGAGAGAGAACGAGAGAGAGAAGGAGGGAAAGAGAGAGTATTCACGTGGGCGCAAAACGTTTACGCAGTAAACACATGCAACGATTTACATGTGCACATGATGCACTAGAGTGATGCATTGGGCAAACGGAAAACTAACATCACATTACAACGCGCCCCCCAAAATTGCAACAGCACTTTTCAATCGATCACGTTTGCGTGTGTGTGTGTGTGCGCGGGGATGTAAATGTGTTTTCTTTCCTTAAGTGACCCAAGCCCGAGTCTAATTACAACAAATATTTTCCCCCTTTCACCGAAAGCAGCCTAGAATCGTTCGCTAAATGTGTGTGCATCAGCGCCAATACGCAAGTCTTAACCGCAAGCCCACGCGTGTGAGTCCGTGCGCGATCGTGAGCCTCGTGAGCGATCGAGCCCATAGTGAGTGGCCCAAAAAGGGCGCGCGATCAAACCGCGGTTGAGAATCTTGTCTCCACCCGAAACAGAAGTGAAGTGGTGAAGTGACGGCGACAGAAAATATACCGAGTGCAGGGCGAAGAAGAATAAAAAGCACAACAAGCTCCCTCCAGCCGTGCGTGCGTGTGCGATTCCGTGTCAGGGTCAATCACACGCGCACGAGGTGAGCTTGGCAAGCCTTCAGCCACCTCGCCAACGAGCCGATAGTGAGTGAAGGTGCATCCGAGTGAGAAGGCCATAGTGAGAGCGGGTGTGAGATCACTCACCAACGGCGTGGCGAGAAACCGATTGTGCTGCTGGTTAAGGGGCCCATTTTTTGTTTTGGGCATTTCAGCCCAGGAAGGAAGCTCCATCCGTGCACGTGTCCTTGCTCGGCCCTAGCCACCGGTTTGGCGGGCTGAGTTTGGAGTGTTCCTCCCCATTTTTCTTGTGGCACACCGGTACAACAAAATCATTCACCGTGGATACCTTAGCATTGCCACTCGGTGGTCTCTCACATGTTAGGATGGCTCTAGCCAGGTAAGTGTCTACGAAGGGTTAAATGTGTGGGGTTGATCAAGAAGTTGGAACCCGCCAGTTGTTGAGAATAGAAACACAACTTGATGTGCTTTTCATGTTATTATTTAATCACTTTGGAGTTCACAAACAATCGTGCAATTACTGTTCTCATTCGCACGATTGTCATCTCACTTGAACAGGGATTGATCCTTTCACAATGGGTGAAATAAATCGACCTTTCCAGACAGTACACAGCTACGCCGAGTTGTCTCGAGTAAATTAACATTTTAAATCGTGCCGCCGACTGCCGATGTAATCAAACGATTTTATTTCCATTTCTCATTCGAGACCATCGGGGAACCGATGGCAATCGAAACGATGGCGATATTGTGTTTTGTTTGGTGAGCTCGAGCGATTACATTTTACTTTCTAATTCGCCCGGGCGTTCGCGCGCCCAGCCAGGACGATCCAGGACGACTATGCATGAGCGCTCGTCCTCGAAACGACCGCCAAATGGGTAGACGCCTATTGCGCGGAATGCACTTTGCCCAGCGGTGCAATTGCATCTCGATTGCATTCTGAAAAAATGTCGAGATGACACAAATGAATCAGGCCGGCGAAAAGCAAACCATAACAAAAAAGACACACAACAAAATGAAACAAAAAATCGAAACATTAACACCCCGACACCACAATCGATGAGCCGATCCGTTGGAACCATCGCTCAAACGGCGTCAGATCTCGACCCACTCAGCTTCTCTGCGAAAGAAACGCAACGAAAGCGAGACGATCTGCTTCCATTATTCATTAACCGCATTGCAATTCGGGGTGCTATCGATGCAACCGCGCACAAGCAAGGTGGGTGGGAGAGAGGAAAAGAGGAAGGGGCACCCCATTTGTGGTGAGAGGGGGAGGGGGTGGTATGTTTACATTCATGAGTCCACTTTCAGTGGCGAAAAACGGGCTTACAAATGGGGCACGGCGAGCGAAAGCCGCGAAGGCGATAAGCGCACCAGCGTTAAGCGATAAGAGCAGAAACGGTGGCAGTCCTTTTTTTATTGTTATTTTTGGTGAAACTTTTTTTTTATTGTTTCACTCCGGCAATTTATTGTGCGCGTGTTCGAGTTTCGGAAACTGCACGCCGCCTGCAGGGTTGCTTTATTTTTGGTGTTTGTTTTCATTTTTCGAAATGGGAACCCGATAAAGCGGGAAACAAAAAAGGAACCAAGAGTAGTGCAGAATCAGCAGTTCGTTCAATCGCGAAGGATGCCGCAATAGAGGTTCGCGTTTGTTTGTTTCTTCGTTTGGCGAAGAAGACGAGATGCAAATAAATACACACCGGAACGATTGATTGGTGTTACAATTGCATGTCATTTTATTAACGTGATGGCTCATTCTTTTTGGGAGTGAACTTCTTTTTTTAATTGACACCGTTTTTGTGGTTTCTTAAAATACGTCTTTCAAGGAATGTTGTATGTTTTTGGTCATTCTCTTTTCAATATGTGTGTTCTTTATCTCAATTTGTTTATTTTTTATAAAGTGGTTTATTTATTGTGTTTCGTTTCTTTAATTAAAAAATGTGCACGATTTTTTTCGTTCTATCATTTCTCATATCTTGACAATCCCCTATCTCTAACCATCAACGATAGACCTTCACATAGCTTCAATAAAAGCCCAAGACTAAACCCCAAAAGTCTCAAGTCTAGTGTCTACTCTTACACACACTTGTACACCTGCTCCACTCGGCTTTATCGCATCGACCTCGAGAATTTGGAGAAAAGAAATCTGCCGCCGCATCCAAGGCTCGAAACCGAGAGAACCCCCTTCATCACTTCATGGCTGGGTCAATTCCATCGCCTGGCATTTTTCGGCTCTCGACCACCACACGACCGTGCAACTGACCATGGACTTATTTCCTCGTTACTGTATTTCCTCCAACTACCGCTTCAGGTTGCCGCCTCTGCCACGACTCTGCGCCGGTGACACACTTTAATGCGGGGTCAACTGGCCCATCTGGTAGGGTCCGGTGCTTGGAGTGGGTCGCCGCACCACAATATTTATAGTTCTTCTTCCGCCCCGTGGCCCGCATATTTTTTCCCCCATTCCACTCCAACCCCCCGGGCCGACGTTTCACTTTTGCTTCACTTCGTTTTGTTGTATGTTATCCATTCCGCGTTTGTGTGGTGCGCGGAGCGATTGTGTGCGCGGTTTCCACTAATTCATCGTTCGTTTCAACATTCTCATTTCCCGAACCACTCCAACCCACCCACTAACCCTTTTTGCCAACCCCGCCCCCGTTTGGTGGAGCATAATTAATTATCGTCTCTCGCAACCCTCCCAAGGGGGTGGTGGTGGTGCTTGTTTGCTCTCGTTTTTTGTTTCGTCTCTCTTTTCTCTTCATTTCGGCTTCTGCTTTTTTTTCACTCTCTAGCGATTTAAATTAACCCCCTTGGTGAACGTGGCCCGGACGGGGTCCTGCCTGCTTGTGCCATTCATTTTAGTCTACTTATTGAACGCTCGCTCGTGCTGTGAATTTCATCAAATAGAAGCAGAGAGACATATTTCTAGCTCTCTCTCTCTCTCTCCCCTCAGCGGGTGCTCTAGCTCTAACCCAAAACCTCCAACGAACCGGTGGCAATTATGCGAACGGATGCGAAATCACCCTCTCTGATGCGGCGTTAAATTATGCAACGCAATAAAGGTGCCACATTTCGCGAACGCGACCTGTCGAGTTGCAGCCTCCCCCCAAAAGCGTCACCTTCTGGTTGGCAACTGTTTTGTTTTTTTTGTTGTTTATATGGCACGTTCTCACACAATTAATGTGCTCCCATTGTGCTCGCACATTTCGGTCTGATTATCTCAAGGTAGTGACGCGCGACGGAGGCGTCACTTTCTACCCGTCGTCCTTTTAGTTAAGCGCATGTTTGTGCTAATGTGCTCATTGTGACCGTAAATCAATTAGTAATGTTCGCTCGAAGCGTCGCGCCAAATTTTGACATTTGCTCAACCCTGCACGATCGTTAAAACCTTACCGGCGTGTTCCAAAATGCGCCGGGAAACGATCGTTTCACCATTCACCTTCAACTGCCATGTTTCAATGTCACCCTCTCTCGCTTTTCTCACACTCCCCGTTCCCCCCGAGTACGCCTACACCCTCTCTGGTTTCTCTCTTGCTTCCGCGATCCTTTCCTGGCCCTCTAGCGGCTTACTTCAAGCGTCGTCATCTTCGTCTCATAAATATGACCTTCGAGGGACGAACTTCCTCGTAAGCGTGTTCCACGTCGGCGCTAAATGGAATGACGCTTCGCGTCTGTCTGCCTTTTTCCTGTCGCTCTTCCCAACCCACTTTCCACCCTCCCCAACCAGGCTGCGGCGGAAACCTCAACCGCGAAGGTCGAAAACCGCAAAAGATCGAACAGGCGGTTCTGCTTACGTTAGAATCGTCCTTGAAACCTATTGACAGATTACGTTAGCTGGCCTGCCCGGATGAGCTCTTCCCGTCGTCAGCGTCGTTGTCGTTTTCGTCGCAATTTGCTTCGAATGTCGTCAGTTGTCACCTTCCTCCGGTTCTGATCGATGTCTATGCTGGAGCGTTTTGGGGTGATGGATCTTTTTGAGCCACTGCTGGTCCGTTCAAACATGTACCGCAATCTATTTCGTCGCCGGGACAGGCTGTACAATTCTGAATGCCATCAATTTGTTGTTGATATTTTGCTTGAAAAATTGTCCTACATTCATTTTAGGTTTTAAGCGTGTTTTGTTGGCCAAAGCTATGAAAGTGATCAATTTTATCACGTGCTAAGGGAATTAAATAAAGGAATCTCGTTTCACAAACCTAGCAAACAAATCCACGTGCTCAAACAGCGTGCCAATTGACCTGGTTCCGGCTGCAAATAGGCCCTACCTACCCAGTACTCACCGGTTATTACAGATCCTTGCAGGTTTGTTAGTCACTGGGCACGATTCGCTCACTGATGCTTACTGATAAGACCACCGCAGCTGTGCCATCAACAAGTACACTACAATGTTATGGAGCTGTCTTTCTCGAGTGTTTCTGGCGTTCGACATTCTGCGATCCTTGCTGGACCTTTTCACCCTTTTCGTGTCCATTTGCGGGAGTTCGCGTAGGTGGTTTGTGATGAGCCCGCGTGGGAGTCTTGGCCTGCTTTCTGATGCCTCGAATTGGAGCGTTTCACAGGCGTGTGGCCCACATTAATCTTACATCCCACGGAGAAGCACACGTCTTCGTCATAAAATCGTCATGGAACGAATGGCGAGGGTTGAGATGAGAAGGTTCGAGGGTCAGGAAGATGTACGGGCGTAAGTGGACGCCGTTTAATGGCTTGAAATTCATGTCGAACATGACAAAGGTTATTTAAACACTCCCTCCTACTGTGGGGGGAAGTATTTATTGTCTGTCTCTTTGCGATTTATGCTCAATCATCTTGGTATAAGCCACGTCTTACATAAAATTTGAATAATCCACATTAAAGCAAGCCAAACAGACTGGATAAAGTTCATAAAACACGTTGGTGAAAAGCTTTTCTAAACTCATCCCCACATCGAATCCTACTCTGTCATTCGTCGATCGATCGAAGTTCAAAATGTGACTCATATCGAGTCATATTTTCGCTGCTACCCTTTACCCACCCTTTGCGGCATTAGTTTACTTTTCACTTTAGCTTTCCCTCACCCCCGATCAATTGTTTATTTTCACAACCGGCGATCGCTCGGAGCGATACTGCGTCAAACCCCGCGGGTGGAAAACACACACACACACAACTACCCCATTGCCGAGTGCAATCCACGGCAATTGCAGCGAAACATCCGCGAAGTGCACACTTATCAGCGGTGGTGCATCGAAAACGTGCCCCTGGGAAAACGTGCGCTTGGTCGCAAACGCAAACTCGACATCCCTCAGCTCTGACCCCAGCAGCTGCTGCTTCTCCATTTTGTCCTATTTATTTCCAATCCACCGCCCCCAAACGTTCAATTGCCCCGTGCTCGAGAGCGCTCGTAAAGTGGTTGGAGAAAATGCGCGATGTGATCATCATCACCACACTTCGAACGTCTGTTTCCGTGCGGTCATCAACAAGCGTGGTGGTCGCATGTTAGCAACAACGAATGGTCGGTTCGAGCAGCTGTTCCGTGTGCGAGATTAAACCAACGGTTGACTGAGTGTTTGCCGCGAGAGAGATGAAAGCGTGGTTCTTTGAGGTGCCAGAGAACGTCGACGGTGTCCGGTGTCTTACGCAAAATTGTTGCACATCATCTGGGGGGCGGGCTGTAAAAACTACCCCCTGAAGGCATGGAAAATATCTCAACGCTTGATCGCGTTCTCGTGCCTATTTGAAGTCGGTTTGGTTGCGATGAAGAGCCAAATTGCGTTGTAAACAATGTAATCTGGCAGCGGTACATGCTCGGATTCTAATGTATTGAAGATTCAGCACTTACCTCACATGTTGAGGTTAGGTTGGTGTTACATTGTTTAGGATTTTTTAATTTAAACAAACTGAAGCCAAAAGAGTAAATCTGTAACATCTAACTGAACGAAATGTTGCATGTCTAAGCAAGGATATCTTGCATTCAGGACACCCTTCGGAATCGAAACAAAACCAATTCATCGGGTATTTTTACTGTAAGTAAATTTGAGAAATAATCCCCTTAGTGGGTCACATTTCTGTTGACCCTTTCGAAATCGTGTGCGATCCAAAGGCAAACATTTCGCTGATCGTTGGAACGGTTTCGATTGCTCATCTTCCACCGTTCCCGAGGACGGGACTTATTTACCAGCCTCCCCCACAGGAGTGCGCTCCACCCTACAAAAGCTCCCACCCGAAAAAGAGAGAGAGAGAGAGAGAGATGAACTTTCACAACCACCACTATGCCCTTCCCCCGCGTTTGACCTCTTTCTAGTGTTCGTGGGTCGGGAAAGGCGAGTGAAAATGCTTTCCACGTGCAAAGTTCACACGAGCGACAACGCACGCACGCACGCACGCTTGGGAAATCGTCGTTTCGTCTGCGCCATTTGCGCATCGCACCACAAACCAAACCACAAGAGCCTTACAGACAGACAACTCGTGGTGGTGTCGCGATTGCAGCGCTGCGCCCGTTCGCGTGGCTTACAGAGGAGAGATGTTGCACGCATTGCTCCACGCTTTGGCCAAAGTCCTCCCAAGCCAGCAGAAGGTTGGGTCCGTCGGGCTGGCGACCTCCTTTCGCGGGTTGTCGACGAGCTCTCGTACACACTCTCGCTCTCGCTGGCAGTCACTGGTGAGGGGGAGGGTGTAGAAGAAGACGAGAGCACCACAACTGTGCGCGCCTGCCATCGATCGGTTTAAATTGGGGGCTCCAAAAAACCAACCTCTCCCTGCACGGACGCTCGCGTCTGGGGTGGGTTTTCTTTTTGGTGTTGGCTTTTCTTTCGTCGCATAGTGAGCTGTTGCCACCGTTGTTCGATGGACGGTCACGTCTGCTTTTACCCGGTCACTTTTGCGGGTCACCTCGACCGACCGGAGGATGACTGGTTCGTCTTCAGACGATTTTCCCTTCGCAAGTTTCGATTTCTGTGCCCGGCGTCTTCTGGTGACCTATTGCTTGGTGGAGGGTGGGGGGGGGAGGGTGGCCAATGTGGGGGAGAAAAGAAGGAGAGAGGGATCGTGCCAGCCCTTGCGCCATTTGTGACCCACCCCACATCGGCACCCTGCCCTCCCTTTGATCGTGCATTGTTGTGCCCTTATGCCGGTCGCTTACCAAAGCGTGCAGCTGCTGTTTGGAGGGTGCGAAAAAAAGGGGAGCCCAATTGAACGGGGGCACAAGTTGTTGGTACGTGAAGGAGATAGCACACACAGACACACACACACACACAAATATGGACACAGTACGTAAGCTGCCCAATCGTCCCTAGCAAGGAGGGGTTTTTGTGGCAGCTACCCTTGCGGCTAAGGGTGCCGTTTCGCTTCTTGTGCGTTTCTGCGATCATTTTCTCCTCACTTGCGCTGGTTTCGTAATTGGTTTTGCATTCGTGTATGCTGAGGGAGGGAGTTGTGCTTTTTTGCGGCATTGTTCGTCTGCTTTTGGACCGTAAAATGTGTTGGCCCGAGTTGTTGAAACGAAAGATGAGCTAAACCGATGTTACTATTACATCGTTATATCGATATTGCAAAAGCTCAGAATTGAATGCAACGACCCTAAGGCATGGAAAGCAAATGATACCTTGGATCATTATATTACTGTTATTGGTTATAATTGAAATTTGAGCAAATCATAAGTGCCCTGGTAAAGAGAGATCCTCCCAACCATCGCGTATATGCACGAACAAAAAGCACTAAAGGTAAAAATGTGGCAAGTGAAATGCGACGGCAGGCTGAGAAAAAGAATCTAAAGCCAAGCATGGAAAAGCGAGACGAGTAAAACAAAAAGGAAAGACACACGAAGAGGTTGCGACTTTCGAAAGAAAAAATTGGAAAGGACAAAACAATCATCGACGTCTTCTAAGGCGGCGTCTTCGCTCGTCGACGCATCAATTGAAAGGAGGGCAAAGGTAGCAACCGTCAAGATGAAAGCGTCGATGAAATCGGCTTCGTCGATGTTTTCGAACCATCGGCGTACTGGTTTCACTTTTTGGCCGAGCTTCGAGCGCTTTTCCTGAACGGATAAGTGCATGTTCATTTGCTAAAATATCTTTTTATATATTTTTAATGTAACTGTGTGTCCCTTTAACGCTGATCAAAACGATCAACTAATGGCACTTTAAATCATTCCAAGTTTTACATTTAGCTTCACGTGTTTTTGGAAAACCAGTTTATTCAATGCTTTACGGAAAATTTATGCGATCCGTTGAAAATAACTTAGAAATCAATCCTAACTCCCCCCATGATGGCTTCGGTAGAAAGTGCAATGGTGAAAAACGAGCGCTTTAGGTCATCGTGTGTGTATTTTATTTCGTTCGAATTCCACCGCCTCTTTGTCGTCAAAATGAAAGCAGATTTCGTCTGCCATGAAGCTCCTGTTTTAGTTCAACAACGCAACCCGATTATAAATATGCGATAATTCTGCGATAATTGCGTTGTTCATCAAATTTCCTTATTCATTTTTCCAAACTACCGTTCGCGCGGCAACAACGCGTACATTCCGCCAGCTCTCCATAAAGAAAAACACCCCCCAGTTTCGTAGCCAAACAATCCATTCTTGTTCAAAACGATAACAACCCTGCTCCTCGAGTGCGCGCTGGTTTCATGCCTCGATTACGAACCCCGCGCGCACGCTTAACCGCGATTTTTTAAACGCAAAAGCAAAATGTGCAGAAGCGCATAACGAGAGCAAGTGAGTGGCCAGACGCTCGAGTGTGCTGGTGTGTATGTGTGTCTGGCGCAACTGCGCGAACCCGAATCTGCCGAGAACGCGAAGCTGTCGACATAAATTTATAAATATTAACCCCAATAATGCAATGGGCTCCCGCCGCGCAACCCGCACGGCGATTGCAGCTGCATTGGCGTGGTGTTTCAAGCACGCGCGCTCGCGCGTGTGTTTGTGTGTGTCTCACGGCCCACTTCACCAGCACCGTGTGACGACGATCGTGAACGATCTCATTTCTTGCGCTGCGTGCAACCTCAGCCGCATATCGAACCGCGCTCATTCATCCGGTACGGATATTTAACGCTCACTCGGTATCGCCCGTCTCGCTCACTTCTCACGGTGGTGAGTACGGTGCACAGTTTCTCATTATGCACCGCCCGTGAGTAATGAGTTGGTGAGATGTAACGCTCACTATAGTGAGCATTCTAAGTTGGGTTGAGGCATGAAACCGAGCGGCATAATTAATGCAGGCATTTTTACATATTAAAGCATAATTATATTTATACTTTTGTGCAGTGTTTAGCACAGAAGTTTCTACTCACTCATCATGTTTGTCTAATTTTGTTTGATGGAAGATTTTTTTTAAATCTCGTGTTCCACGAAATGTTGCAAATTTCGGTCACATTTCTTTTTACTAATTGACCTATACGTTGCTCATCGACGCCGTAGATCACTTTTCTCCGCCTTGCAGCAGCTCATCACTTCTCAGCTCACACGCAGTGAGATGAAACTTAATTCTTCGGCCCCAAAACACAAGATGAGGCGATCTCAACACTACGCAACGCAACATAATTCGACTTCACGCAAACGCGATCGTGGTCACCCGGTCCCTTCCCCCTCTCCCCTCATCCCATTCCCTTCTCACCACTCACCCCTCACCCCATCGGATGATGCCAAACATTTATTGGTTTCGTTTGCGGCTCGCTTTAATGCTCGTCAAAGTGTGTCAATGAAAAAGGCAGCGCGCGCGCGTGACCGCGTTCACTAGCCCTCGCGCTGCGCCCCTTTTGCCACCCACCCGTTCACCCGCTGGGAGGGGGGTTGCACCCTTCGTTGCATCTTCTCACCCACCCTCCGCCGTGTAGCAAGCGCAGTGTTTGCTTGTGTATGGTGTACGTGTGTGTTCTTCATGGGGAGGCCGTTCACCAACACACCAACGAACGGGTGGTTCGATTGCAGCTCGCCTCGCTCGATTGTTTGCTCACATCTCTGTGTGTTTTATCTCAACCTATCTCGCTCACTCGCTGGCCCTCCCCAGCATCGACGCGGACCTCGACGTGAATGTTGCGATCTTCACACGATCGATCACCGGTGCAGCACCGATTAGCTGTTGTTTGGAGGGCGTTAAACGGGGTGGGGGTTTAGGCGAGCGCACGTGCAATCGTGCCCTTTCCCTTTTGTGCCGCATCCTCAGGGTTGGCGGTGGAAATGTCATCGTCGGGGTTGATGTCGTGGAAAAATCGGTAGTTTGAGATTTTCCGCTCTTTTTAATGCAAGGTGTTACAATGGCTTGTTGCGAATAAAATCGAGTGCTCCACTGTCGTTCAACTGTGAGTCGGTCACAGGGCTATAAATGTAGGGCTTTTTCTCATGGTCGATTTGCTTGATGGAGCGTGTGGATGCCTGCTGGTGTCGGTTTGCATGCCTGTTGTTTGATAACCGAAAGGTATCTTAGCTTCGTGTGTACATTCCATGCCATTTATGATATTTGTTTAATGGGGCGTACCATGCGTACCATGTGCTTAAATAGACTTTCTGTTTATTTCTTTAGGCTTCATATATCTGGCCAGCTTTTCTAGTCAAAGTTTATACGGTTTTACGTGCCGTTTGCATCGTAACACTTCCACCCGCATGGGTAAAATCTCTCACTTTTCGAAGACATCCTACACTAATCGCTTTAACTGAGTGATGAACACCGTACGCTTCGACGGTTAAAGGCTAGGAAGAAAAATCCAGGTTAAGTTGCCTGGTGTTTCCCAAATTTGTGCCCATTTTGTGAGTGTTTATTTGTTTGTTCGCGAGTTCGTTTGAGCGAGCGTTATACGAAAAAAAACACTCACTCGTAAAACGAGGAAGAGCCAGAAAAAAAGCTTCGACTTGGCTTTGTTTTTCCAATTTCCATTCCGGCGGCACTTGTTTGGGGAAAATGCCACCAGAATGGCCACAACGCCACCTCACGTATGGAATTAAAAACACACACGCGTGCACACCGGCCACCCCCTGGCTGGCGAACGGAGCCACAGAGTCCTAAACGAGGCCACACTATCCAAAACATTCAACCTCCAAAACAGGGTCACCGATGAGACCGCGGGGTGGGCCCTAGCTGGGCCGCGGGGTGGAAAAACAAATCCACAACCATTTGAAGCCGTTATTAGCGGGGAGACTCGAGCGGCCCCGTCTGTTTGTGCTGATCTAATTCACATTGGTCAACAGGAGGTCGGCCGGTGGTGTGAGGAATTCGAAACTGGGGAAATAAAACGCTTACATTCCGGATGAGACCGGTGGTAGCACGCGAGGGATTGATTAAGAGACAGCTGTTTTGGATTATTTCGAGTGGAGTTGAGTGCTTTTGGAGATTGTTTCTTGGTTTTCGCGTAATTTTCAGCAAACAAGTTTCTCTAGATTTGCACCAATTTAAGAGATTTGTACACATGTTTTGCATCAAAATTTCATCTGGAATATTTGATTTATTAAATTTATTCTTATTCAATATGATCAAAGTGTGCACTCTTGTGCACCATTTCGACAATAAATAAAACGCATCAATAAACTTTCAATACAACTAAAGCGCACTAAAAATTACCCTACAACTGTACAGTTCACAGAAAAAAACAAAAAAGGCTGTTCCTGCTTAATCACGTTTGCTGGAGTCAGTAAAAGTGAATCCGGAAATCCTTGGACCAGCGTAACAAACATTTACAAGTAATTTCCTCCCCCCGTTCGCAAAACCAAGATCAGGTTCTACTTCGCACTCGCTAATTGTACCCCGTTTCCTACCTGTTAGATCTCACCGGCATTGGTTGCCGCGAGGTTGAAGATTAGAACGAGAACAACCCCCCGGCAGGGGTGAACCGCCCTCAGCTGTCTCTGCCACCCCCACCATCCCCCTCAAAAGCCCACTCACTTGCAAAACAGGCTTCTGGTCGGCAGCTAAACGGAACGAAAATGAACCGTTTCAGTGCGTGCGAAAATGCGCACGCAAGCAGCAGTTGCGTTCTAGCCGCGTAACGCATAACGGAATGTCAACCCCCCGGGGGGGTGGATGGGTGGGTGAGAAGAGAGAGAGGGGGAGTCGTAAAACACGGCGCCGCTTGCGAACATCCGCGAGGACGTGCCAGCGGCAAAGAGAAAGGCGAAAGCGGACATTTTGCTCCACGTTTGACGTCTCGTGGCGTTTACAAATGGCAAACGAACGCGCGTAAGCCACACCCGCTCAAGGACTCAACCACCCACCACCCACGCGCTAAGGTTGGAGAGCACCATCTCCCCTCCACCCCACCCGTCTGCCCACTGTGGCGGCGTTTGAAGGTCATTTTCATTTATCTCGCCACACTAATCGGACAGCAACGGCGACTATCGACGGCTCGTCAAACCACCCCCTAACATGCCTTCAGCCAGGCCTGTTAGCCTGCCTGCGATAATCACTGGAAAAGGGTGAGTCCAGCGAGCTTATCGGTGTGTGGTGAGCTGGTGAGTTGCAGTCACTCACATGCGCGCGTGATGGCTCTCGATCGGTGGCGACTAAAACCTACGCATAGAATGGCGCCACTCGTCCGAGAACCAGTTGCATTTGCGAAGGGGTGGCTGCTGGGGGTGGTTTTTGCGGAATAAATTAGACACTGGTTCTCGCGCGTCCTTGAGACGGGTTGCTCGCGAAAGAACCGTACGACCGATAGAACCAGCCATAAATCCCTCGCTTCCTGTTGATCTTGATCGTTTTTTTATCGATCTTGTTTTGCGTAATGCGATGGCGAATGAAGCTGATTGACTCCCGGTTGAGGGTTGAGCGCAAAACAACCGTGTTACGTTTGCTTTTTATCGAGCTCGAAATGGTACACTAACCGTAGTGCTTTTCCGATGGTCCTGTTAGCTGAGTTTCCCTCCATAGAGCTGTAGTAATGCATCCTGTGAAAAACAGGCTTCCGAGGGAACTAACGCCCCTTTACTTAGGGAAATCGCTTATTATTCTGCACCCTCGCCAGCGATGATGTTGCGCATTTGAATTCGTGCTGTACCGTCTGCCACGGGATGAAAAGCGAAGAGAAACCTTTTCCTTTTCAGTGATGCACAATTCACGGTGAGTTTTCTGTGTATTTTCCGCCCCTTCCGGCTAAGGGGAGTTATTGTGCTTCCTCCCTCTTATGTTTCGCCGACTCGAAAGGTCCTTATTAATCAGAAAGAAATGAAACCGACCATAAATGATGTGTGCGTGGTTATGTTGCTCCGCATAAATGCTTTACGTCCTGAATGTTTTATTAAGTTACCCTTGCCGAGTCGCTTATATGCTGGAGCATGAGAACTGCGACCTCCGTTCGCGTACCGTTCCGTGCAAACGTTGTTAACCATACGATGCTTTATGCTTTGGTTTTACTTTCCACACTTTTCTTTATTTTTTGTTGGGTTTTGTCTCATAAATTGAACCCCACCCTGCTTTGTTTTCTTGCTTATACACGAGATGGCAACAATTCTCGTACCAACATCATCACCATCATCATCATCATCATCATCATCTCTTCCATCGTTATCGTTACACTCAACGCGTCTTCCTCCTGTGAAACATGCTGCAAAATCCACTTTTCTTGTGACACCATTTATCTTCCTCGCTCGCCAAACGGTGACTTTTTCTCCCATGTCTCTGCGCTCTGCCACCCCGAAAACGTCACCCCACCATCAAGGGAAAGCGGTACGTCGCACAAAGAAAATCGCCCTCTCGTCTCCACAGATTCCGAACGGTTTGTGAACAAACGGGCAACGTTGGGAAAGGTGGTGAAAAATTCCAATTTTCGCCGTCTACCTTTCGAGTTTTCCATCCCACCCACCTAACCCAGCCTCGAAAGGGCAGATTGCGAAAGAAAAGCCACCAGTTCACGGTATGAACGCTGCCAAAAACACGTCGGGAAACGTTTCCGAGTACACAACGCCACGTACTATCACCACGACACGGTTACCAATACCACCAGCCACACACGTGTACTAGGGGGGAAGCGCATCCACTTTTACAGCGCGCCTCAACCGCTAAATTCCTTCCACCCCGGGGGTCGGGTCGTGTTTTCTCTGGAATTTTATTTCCGAAGCTCCGATTTAAATGACTTTTTCCACCGAAGGCGCCGTGGCTCAACGGGTGCCTGTGAGAAAAAAAAACCCGCCACAAACCGGTAGAGTATGCGGCACTTTTCACTGCGTCAGCATCTAGTCAACGTCGCACGGCCATTTTCTCTTCTCCAGCGGGCTGCCACTTTTCCACTTGCCTGCGCTTTCCATTCGACCGTGTCGCTGGTGCGGCTCGGAAAGACGTGTTAATTTTACATCGCAAGCGAAACAAACATGGAAATCGATTCCGGAAAATTGGATGCCTGAAACCGGTTTGGGCCACCGGAGAGATTTTCGCCTCATCGTGTCGGGGGTTGATTATAAAGGCACAATTTTGCCAAAAGCTGAATCGTCCTTATTTAATCGAGTTCGGCTTGGAGATTGCTTAGAAGCATTGAAAGGAATCCTTTTATCCTTAGAAGAGAGCACTGTAAATTACATCAGAACCCCTTTTCGATAGAGTTGGCAGAAGGCACAAGCTTGAGGTGATAAAAGGCATTCTAATCTCTGGCAGGAATGCGAAACGTGCTATGATGTGATGCGCTTTTTCATCACTTTCCGCATTGCATCACACTCGATTTTCTCCGTGTGGTGAGAGAAAATGCGTCCATTACAAGTTGCAACGGCAGATGAGCGGCATCTCATCCGTACCGTGCGGGAAAATTCTCATAAACGATCATCATCCCATCGAACCGGATCAGTGGCGCGTCGTTCGTTTTCAGGACTCGAACCGGAAACGCCTTGCCAATCGGTGGCTGCTCGGTTGCGTACCGTGAAAAATTGTAGCAATTTTCCCTTCCGAATTGCTGCCGCTGCTTCCTTCCGTCTGATGGGGTGGCCATGGGGCGATACTCGAAGCAAGGGGAGCAATAACGGTGGGTGGGAAAGTCAGGACGGATCGATAGCCCGTCGCAGCCCATGTTGCCGTTGTCGAAGGCAATGGTAGCAATTTTCTTCCGATGGTTTCCGAACCTACCGGGAACGGACCCGGAAAACCCGGGGTGGGAAAGCGCGGAAAATCAATACCATTTTCATCCCCGCGCCACAACCTGACGGGTGGCTCTTTTCTGGTTGCGGAAACTTGAGGCTCCCGTTTTCGGCTATCCACCATCGCTTCCGTTAGCTTTTCTTCGTTCGGGTTCGCCTTTTCGTGGAGGGAAAATGGCATCTCGCCCTACAGCACGAACGAGTGAAACCAGGAATATATAAGATTCTCGCATCCTTCGAGGCTCAGCCGAGCTCGTCGTATATCGTTTTATTTCTCCCCATTTCGTCGTTAAACACCTTCCTGTTCGAGCGTTTTTCCTGCTAGCTCGGAACGGTTTCCCATTTCGGTCGGAAGCTGCCCGGAAAAAAGGGGCCCCGCTTTCGTGGCTTCCCGGCGCCACCGTTACCCGATGGTGGTTCCTTCCTGAGAGCGAGATCAAACCGTCAGGATTGATTTCTTTCGCCTTTCGGGGTGAACTCAGGCGAGTTTCTTTGTCCTGCTTGGGAGCGTGGAAGCGAGAGAGAAAATGAGAGCCATCATTCCCCCCTTCAAGCTAGGAGGCTTCCGAGGAGATGTTTCGGAAAATGAAGCAACTCCTTATGTGTATCCTTGACGAGCGGAAGGGTCCAGATACGCCATTTCTCGTAGCAAATCTCGCAGCGTGTTCCCGTAGGCTGACGATATCGTTTGGGGTGGATTTTTGTTACATAAAACACTTATTGTATGTGCGGCGTACAGTGCGTTCTTTTTCGTATCAGGTGATTTGTTTTTTTTTCTGGCTGAAAGAATAAACATTTACCTTATTTACTGTGAGAAATCGCTAATTTAATTTCATAGAAGAAATCACTTTACGATGAACGCAAATAAGGGTGCGATAATGCTTCTCCCCTTTAAAGCTTATCGCTCATTTGGAGCTCGCACCAGAGGAGGCTGTAAACATGTAAATCACCTTCTCATTGTTATCCCATCGACATTAAACCTCGGCCCACTCTACCTGCCCGTCAATCCCTAAATCCTGCTTCAT